>NW_026643130.1:1368509-2052764 GCF_028828085.1 Penicillium nucicola
GACCGTCTGCGCGAGATGCAGAACTCATCGCCCACACTTGAACAGCCGCGGTTGACCCAGCCAATTGACCACATTGAAAGCTCTCCTCTACGTCCCGTGGCAAGAGAAGAGACGCCTGTTTTTGAGGACGATGAGATGGAGCCGGAAGCGCCTGCTGTACATCTGAATTCCTCACCGGCTGTTGTACCAAGTTCACCGCTCCTCATCGAAGAGATGGAACTTGTTGAGTCTCATAGTCCACATGAAACACGACACAACTCTCCGGTGGTTCCCAAGCATTCTTCATCTGCCGTAGAACTGGAGTCTTCACTCAGCACCCACGAAAAAGGGGAGAAGATTGGTTCGTCGGAAGTACATGAGACCATGGAAGAGCCACAAAGTGTCCACGAGGATCATTTACCTGCAGTGGAGCCAAGTTCACCGCTCCACCTGAAGCTAGCCCGGGAGTTCACCGAGTCTCCAAAGTTACAAGTGCCCCGCGACTCGCCCGTGGTCTCGAAACATTCTTCCCCTGTCGCCCCTCGCTCACAATCCAGAAGTGCCTCGAAGGAGAACACTCTCGATGTTCATAAGCCACGTCAACTTTCTCGTGCATCCCTCGTCAGCTCGAGTACAGCAACACCTCGCAAAAGATCTTACGACCAGACACCGCAAGACCATGAAGACAATTTGCAGATGAACGAGCGCTGTAAGAAGGGTATGACCAGCCGGGCAGGTGTATCGGAAGCACCGGAGATACACATCGATGCCGAAGAGGAATCTAGCGTTATGCACAATGACAGCATGTTGTCCACTGGTAGTGCCATTCATGATAGATCAGCCATTGGAAACAGTATGATGGAAGACAAACAGAATGAAGGCATGAGTACAGTCCTCCACGAAGATGGTGACAAGGAGAACGTCGGTCAAGACACAAATGAGCACTCTATGGTGGATGACTCGATGGATGACACCTGCTTGAGCGCCTTTTCCGCCGTGCCAGACATGACAACCTTCGCAAAGCTCCGCGCCGGGTCACCAATGAAGTCAACACGAGGAAGCGTTGCACTTAGTCCAGCTCATGGCAGGGATGAATCCCGACGAAATGATCCGACCACCCCGAGCACAGCACGTCGAGCATACAGAGCTAGCGCCTACCTCGAAGAAAATTCGCCCACAGGGTCACCCACACCCAGACGGAAAGATTCTCAAGACATGCCAAAACCCGTTGACTCGGCCAATTTGCTTGATTTGACCGATCAGATGAACTTCCATCCTCATCAATCGATGCAAAGCTCACGTTTCTCCCCCTCACGGCGTTCACCTTTGCGTTCTGCCCGACACTCCATTCGATCTCCTGGGAAGATGTCGTCCTTGTTGGACTTTGACATCCCGCCTGCGCCTACTCCTCGGTCTATTCCCACGGTCACTCCCCGCGAACTGGAGTCACTAAAATCTGGTTTCATGTCTGAGATCTCCTCGCTCAAAGCCACTCTTAGTGGCAAAGAGGCCGAAGTCGCTAGCCTAAAGACAGCAGTGACCGATGCGGAGCGCCGTGTTGGCGAGGCTTTGGAAGAGATTCGCAATGAAGTCGCAAACAAGGAAGCGCTCGAGATGGAACAAGCTGGGTGGGGTCATCAAGCCAAGGAGATGGAAAGTGTGCTACGATCGGTCCAAACTGAGTTGATGGAGGGCGAGCGGGAGCGGGAACGGTTGACCAAGAAGGCCGAATCGGCTGAAAAGAGCAAGGAGAGATTGGAGCGCAAGATTGTTGAGCTTGAAAGCCAACTGTCTGCTGTGCGCGCTTCTTCTCTATCTACTTCTGCGAAGCCTAATGGTTCTGAACAATCCTCGAACTCAGCTGAAGATACGGCTCGGGAAGTCCAAGACGCAGTTGAAAAGGTTGCCCGAGAGCTACACACTCTGTACAAGGGCAAGCATGAGACCAAAGTCACAGCCCTAAAAAAGAGCTACGAGTCACGCTGGGAGAAACGCCTGCGTGAAGTAGAGAAGAAACTCACAGTTTCCCGCGAGGAAAACGAGCATCTCCGGGTTGAGCTAGACAATGCACAGTCTGAGTCCATGTCAGCAGCCAGCACTAGTCAAATCGCCCACGAGAACGAGGAGCACGAGGCCGAGAAGCGTGTCATGGAAGCTCAGATAAAGGGTCTGCAGCAGGAGATGGCTGCTCTCAGGGATGATACTGAGCGTATGCGCTCAGACCTGCAGACTGAACGCGCCGAAAAGGGTGAGCTCGTTGCTGCGGTTGACGAGTGGTTGGCTATGCAACAGGCTCCGGCCCCGTCTCATCCTCGAAGCCGCGAGACTTCCGTGGTTTCTTCAGTGCACCACGATTCATTGGAAGACCAGCGTCAAGCATCTCGCGAAGTCACCCCGGATGAGTTCAACCGCAGTGTTAGTCGCTCTGTGTCTGGTGGCATCCGTCCCCCTGCAACGGCGGAAAAAAGAATTTCAAGATTTGGTGCCCCCGGTGGACATTCTCGCGGCAATAGTGGTGGCAAGTCTGGCATCGCGATGCCAACTCCCGGGCGTGGAATCATGGGGTCCATTGAACGGATGGGTCGTGGTGGTGCATAGACTTGTTTAAAAGTTATTCAGGTTGGAGTTGTTTTCTGTGTCTTGTATTCATCTTGGTCTTGATTCCCCTCGTGCAAATTGATGGTTCTGGAAATTGGTTATGAGTTTACGTTTATGTCTATTATTCGGTCAATGCTGGTTATTATGAAATGGATTATTGTACAGTGATATGAATGATTTCACGATTTTCAAGATTCCAAGTCTTATTTCCAAGGTCTACTGTCCATCTCAGTTAACTTATAAGCTAGACAAGACCTTGAAGTTATCAAAATGTCCCCGGAGTAAAAGCAACCGAAAACCGGAAATGCTCCGGTGCCGACTTCCACGCCAAGACTGCCCGATTGGGCTTGATGCTCCGAGTCACGCGCCAACTAAAAATTGTAGTTGAAACGTCTGCAAGTTCAACGCATTTATTCGCCTGAAAACATCTGTTGGCCCCTCTGCCCCTCTGCCCCTCCACGCCATGACCTCTTTCGAGGTTCGACCGCCATTGCCATTTATCCTGATAACCTGACAGGCAGTGGGGATACTTCCTCCATTCTCCGTTCTCCTTTGTTTCCCCCCCAGGTCTCGGCATTCCCCCCGAACTTAGAAAACGTGGGGTGAATGATGCCGGGGAAAGAAAGACGTGACACAGCCTAGCCCAGCCTCGATGGTGTGGCTTTTTGAGTCATTTATATCCCCGCTGTCTAATCCTCAGACTAAGACAAATACCAACACTAACGCAAGTGGAGTGGGGGGGGGATTTACAACAAGTTAGACACTTTGACGGTGGAGATAGACATGACAGTGTTTATTTGTACCCAGTACGCATCATCCGGTTTCTTAGTTTTCTCAGTGGCTCTACAGTAGTATCTGTCAGTGTGTCCAGTGTCAATATGCCTAAAGCGTCATCCGGATTTCCGAAGGCAAATCCGACTCGGAAGAAAGGTCGGCAAGGCAAGGTTTCAAAGCCAGAATGCCGTCTACCCCAGACTCTGGTGATTCGTTGAGATTTCTGGGGCGGAAGAGGCCGGGGGATGGGTTGAAAATACAATACACCCTTACCTTTGCCACGGTCATGATTGGAGTCCCACCTCGTGGTGCTCCAGTGTAGAAAATTCTCCATTTTCCGACTATGACTTCACGGTCCCACCCAGATGGGAATTTGAGGCCTGTACAGATACACTGTACGGTAACTATGAATCTGAATATGCTAGATATGCAACTTATCCATAGATTGCATGTGACTTCCAGTGTAATGAGGAATCATCCGAGTATCGGAACCTTGGAAGTTACCCACGTGAATCGGCAGGCCGTAAAGTGCGGGATATAACTCAGGGGAGAGGAACGCCGGAATTCCGGGGCTGTGGAGGCGATCCCGTTGGACATTTACACGGCTTCTGACTGGATACTGGCCTCGAGCTGAAGGCCTCGACTTGGTATTATTAATGAATGGGTCTGATACGGGTATATCCCTCAAATCAATATTGAATGATCTTCATGGCTCCAGAGCGATAGAGAATATCTCTCCATCTGAGTGGATGTGTAGATATCGCCTAAACCGCCTAACTGAAATTCTTCTCCGTGACAATCCACTGCAGAATCCAGGTTTGCGAGTCCCCTGATTCCTCGACCCGCTCAGTTCCTAGGATCGTCACGCTTTTTTCTCATTCGGCGTATTTCGGATTTCCAAGGTCCACTCTGAGATTATTGTCCATTATTTTCCAAGGAAACCTGAAAATAAGAATGGAATAAATGTGTGTGTGTGTGTGTTTCTACAGAGTTCGTGTTTAGACTTTAGCATGGCTTATAGCCGACTGAACCGTTCAGGGTCCCGCCGAGTGCCTATTGATATAGGCGACTTGGGAGAATACTGTAGCTCTCATTTTTCACATGGGAACACACGTGTCATCAGGCAGAAATAAACTCTCTCACATAATAGAAAATCCTAAAGAGACTAAACCCACACTAGAATGCCCGCAGAGAAGCACTGCAAGATGACCGGGCCGAGGGACGGTATACGGGCATGGGACTAAACCCGTTCGGGCCAAGCCAGAGTACGGTGACGCAGTTCAAACAAGTGGGGCTCGTAATTTATTTCCCCGTGATCCCAAACCTTGGCTGGTCTCGGACCTGGGGGCATCGTGACTGTTTTATTACTTAAGTTCAGTTCCCCCACCCTGCGCGCTTGAGCTTGGGATAGAATTCTATCACTCTTCCTCTCCACTCTCCACTCTTCCCTGTTTCCTTTCTTTCCCTTTTTCTTTTTGGCTTTTTTTGTCCTTTTCTTTCGATATTCTTGAATCTTCCATTTCTCACGTGCTTGTATATCCCCAAGTAATTCGAATGTGTCCTCAATATATCATACTACAATTGCGACAATGACCGATACCGAATCTGGGAAACGCAAGGCCTCTGGCCTTGCTGGGAATAATCGTCCCGTGAAGAGACGGGCCTCCAAGGCCTGTTGCTGTTGCCGTGCCCGCAAGGTGCGTTGTGACGTGGTAGAGAATGGCTCTCCGTGCACCAATTGCCGCCTAGATCAGGTCGAGTGTGTGGTGACGGAGAGCAAACGGAGAAGGTATGTGAAGAGGGAGATATTTCCAATGCAAAAGACTGACTCGGCGTCTAGAAAATCTCGCGTGGAAGCAGATAACCACCATTCGGAATCGCCAGGCGAGGTGTCGGAGGAAAATCCTTTCCATGGCCGCCTGAGTGATCTAGCAGGGTTTGCCGACATGGTCCCTACCTCACCATCACAGGCCTCAGTAGACCTGGACCAAGGCCAGCATATGCCGCATCTGCTCTGTTCGTATTGCCAATTCGACTTCGGCAAATCCCCCCGGCTAATTGATTACACAGATCAAACCCAGGCCCAGCGTATCGGTTCCGATGGCCGGAATCAACGCCACATGGCCAACAATCCTGCAGTTCCCGCGTCTATGCCGCTAGCCAACGTCACTTCTCAAATACAACAACTCTTAGATCCCAGCTTTGGCAACGCCCGAGCCGGCTTCCTCCCAGACTACATCCGAGGACTCCCGGGACGACTTCTGAAAGATGATATCGACTACCTGGCTATTAAAGGCGCCCTCACTATTCCTGACGCCACCCTCCGCAATGAACTGATCAAGAGCTATATTCACTATGTGCATACGTATATGCCTTTACTCGATTTGGAAGAGTTCCTACAGACCATCGTCCAAAATGACGGCATCCACCGTATCAGTTTGCTACTTTTCCAGGCAGTCATGTTCGCCGGCGTGGCTTTCATTGATATGAAGCACCTACATGCTGCGGGCTATCAGACCCGCAAGGCTGCCCGGAAGGTTTTCTTCCAGCGTGCCCGGCTACTGTATGACTTCGACTACGAGGTGGACCGTATCTCATTGGTCCAATCGCTGTTGCTGATGACTTATTGGTATGAGACCCCTGATGACCAGAAGGACACCTGGCATTGGATGGGTGTCAGTCTATCTTTGGCCCATACTATCGGCCTGCACCGGGACCCCGGCAACTCGCGGATGGATGTGCGTCGCCAGCGGATGTGGAAACGCATCTGGTGGAGTACCTATACTCGTGATCGATTGATTGCGTTGGGTATGCGCCGCCCGATGCGTGTCAAGGACGACGACTGTGATGTGCCCATGCTCACCCTCGACGACTTTGAATTTCATCCATTCTCCCCTGAAATCGTGGCTATGGTTGGCAACTCGGAGATTCTCCAGAATGTCGCCCATCAGCGCGAGCTTGCATTGATGTTTATTGAAAAGGCCAAGTTGTGTCTCTGCGTCAGCCATGTGCTGTCTGCTCAGTACTCGGTCTTGAGCCATAAGTTCGGCGGTACCATGGAGACGACCATGATGCTCGTTCCAAAGAAGTCCACCGCAGAGACCTTTGAGGTCCGTCGCTGTGACCAGGAACTGGAGGACTGGCTGGCCAATCTCCCCATCGAAACTCAGTATACTGCATCCAACAGCTCAAAACTGCCCGAGGCTGACGAAGTACTACACTCACACCGTGCCCTACTCAAGATGGTTTATCTCACCACATCGAGCGCTCTGCATCGTCCACAAGTTCTCCCAGCCATCCCTTACCCGTCCACAGATGCCGAACTCCAAGACATGTCCCGCAATAAGGTCCGCTCTGCTGCTGTTGAGATCACCGCCATCGCCCAGGATCTGCACTGCCTGGACCTGACCCGCTACTATCCTACAACCGGAGTTACCGTCCTCCTCCCCGCAGTCATCATCCACCTTCTGGACATCAAGTCCAGTGACCCAAGCATCCGCATGACTAGCCTCCAACGCTTCTATCAGTGCATGCGCATCCTCCAGCGCCTGCGTGAGATCTACGCCTCCGCTGACTTCGCCACCTCCTTCCTCGAAGCAGCAATCCGCAAAGCAGGCATCCAGCTCACCGTCTCCCCACAGGACGTCCAGTCCTCCCGCTCCGCCCGCCCCCGCAAGTCAACCCATGCCACCACCGCGGATCCATTCACTTCAACGCCCTCCCGCCTCAACACCCTCACCCCACCTCCAGACTCGCTCGCCCAAAAGATACCCGACCTCACTTACCCCAACCATACCGGACCTTCCGCGGGCGGACGGTCTACGGGCGACCTGTTCGCTTCTACACCACCGCACTCGGACGAAAGCGAGAATGGAAGCACGAATAATCTCAATCCGAATATCAACGCTAAAGATCCTTTCACTATGCCGTCTGAAATGAGTCTAACTGAATTGATGGATCTGGCAAATGACGCCGAGGTCACGCAGAATGACTTTGATGCATTGATCAACTTCGACGAGGCAAGCAATACCGAATTCTTTGCAACTGATGATTCGCAAAACAACGAACCGGAAGAAAAGACATTCGGTTTCAGCGTTGACAATGTCGCCATCCCGGGCTTTGATACCGAGCCTAAAGCGGTTGATTTCGCCCATCTGGCCGACAAACCCATGTCCAAGGCCGAGACTGCAAGAGTTTCGGATTAAAATGGCTCAATTATATGACTGGGTTTGTTGCTTGTTGGAACTTGCTTTTTGCCTACGAGGCACTGGCGAAGGAACCGCCTCGTACTAAAATATATGCTGCATCATGTACAGTTTCTTTTCCCTTTTTTATATACAGTACATATTTATAATGATGATGATTATGATTGCGAATCCTCCATTTGTCCTTGCTCCTCCATAAAGATAGGATCCCAGAAATTGGTGGGCAACGAAAGATCTAAAAATTCTCCAAATAGCATATCGATATCGGCGAACCCGTCTTGCATGGACGATGCATCTAGTTCGCTCAGTCGGGGCTGGAGTGTGTCGATGGATGTTTCTGGGACTGGAGGATCGACCGGGAGATCGTATGTGGGCTGGTGTGCCCGAGCTTGGTTATGCTCAACACTGCCGGGCATAAACTTCATTGGTTCTAATCCCTGTTCCACTGTTGTGACATCAGTGATTGGTTTACGCGCAGACTCTAGTTGCCGTTGGTGCATGGTATCCCGAGTAGAAGGTTGCGGATGGCCCTCGATTTGATGTAGGGCTTTATGTCCCAGCCGGCCCATTGCTTCTGCGGAATACCAGTATGGACTGAGATTCTCCAGCAAAGAGCAACATGCTTCTAGACTGGCTTTGGCGCGATCGAGGTGTGTAATTAGTCGACTTGAGCGAAGTTGACGGTAGGAGACACCCATTGAGAGGGTGATGGAATATGGCACGATTGGGAGAGGTGGGAGATCATCTGCGCACTCTGATGCGACGATGGAGTGGATGCGCACGGCTGATAGGCCTTGTCGGACCGTTGAAAGTCTGGTGCCGTCAATGTTTTCGGCTACTTTGTGTCGACATGAAAGTATAGCGACGGAGTGATAATAGAGCTCCAAGAAGCCTGTCTGGGATTAACTGTGGACCTTGATGGCATGGATGCCATTGGGAACTTACCTAGTGTAGCGTAGTCTAGGTCCTCCTTAGCATCCTCCCCAACGATGTCTTCAAAAGCGGGAAATCCTTCTTCCCACCCGCTGGAAGGATCTGCAGAGGGTCGGTAGTATGATATCACAGTTGCCAGGAGATCTGATACCGCAAACCAGACCTCAAAAGCTCCTCGAGATCTCTGAGCTTTGACATCAGGCTTCACCACGCCAATGTCGCGGTCTGCTAGGAGGACTGGTCGGCCACCGATACTTGCATGCATCTTATCCAGCGTCCAAAGGCACCAGAAAAGCTTGGTCAGGGGATCGGTAGATGTCTGATTTGGCCGGCCAAGATGCAGCCCTACAGTCTGGGCTTGGTGAATGGCTTGACAGAGATGTAGAGATGCTGCCTCGGCGCCTTCATATCCTTCACAGTGAAAGGACATCAACGCGAGCACCCTAATCCGGGTCAATCGATCTGGCTCAAGTCCTGCGTCCATGGCCACCACAAGTTCCCTATATAGCTCGGAGCAGAACTGACGTGATGAAAGCACCGGGCCTTTTAGCACAAGACGCAAATAAGAACTCGCTCCATGTGTCTTGGCTGCAGTGAGACAGATAGCTTTCTCAAGAAACACAGAAGTCGAGCCATCGGACTGTGACCGTAGAAATGATTCATGATCTAATATCGGTACAATATGATTGACCTTGGAAAAATAGATAGCAGTCAACGGTTCTTTGGTTTCCGAGGGCAAAGGTTCACATGCTTGTAGCCCCGCAGCAAATAGTTCGTGGAGCGATGCTGCTGCAGCCTCACTAACTTTCGCTGTTGCCGATGAGATAGAGGTAGAGTCTTCACCAGGAGTTGTCCCTTTCAATCTCTGGACTTTGGACTTCTGTGCAGCGGGCGAGCTGATCCAGAGCCCGATACGGTCCCGCAGAGGAGTTCCACTTTCATGCAGCCTCTCACGAATGACAGATTCCGGATTGAGATCCCCCACAAATCGTTCGGTAGCGGGATCCGACAAGTTTGGGCCATCTGACGCTGCCCGTGGTCGATCTATGGTTGCAGTCGAATAAGGTCGGTAGCGATTCGAACCATCTCGGCGAGTCGGTCGGGCGGTGATTTCATTGGGCTTAGATATATTCCGGCGATTTGAAATATTACGATTGAAGGGCTCTCCCTCCGGGTTGAGGTGTCGGCATCGTTTCTGGTTTGTTGGCTTCAAGACTTGCTGTGCATAGTTCTGGACGCACCTTTGATCGCTGGCATTGGGGACAGGCACGCAAAGCTCGAGTACGACTTCGCGACTGGGGAATATCCGGGAGCCAGGTAAGTTCCATGAGGTCTGGTTCACACGGTTGGAGAGGGAGAAAGAAGTTGAGTGCGGAGGTTGCGATAAGTTTATCGATAAGAAGTTGCCAAGCATTTTCTACTTCGCTGGCATCTGCTGAGTATACCGTGTATTCTCATAGTTTCTGATTTAATTCACAAAGAGAAATAGAAGATTGCAATTCATTTATGATCCAAAGAATCAGTACAGAGCCTAAGACTGTAGCCCAGGGTGTAACCTTCCAACTCCAAAACTCCTCTTTAAACACCCGCGAGACCTATGTGTAAAGGATCCAACAGAAAATGACACACATATCAATTAAACCGGATCTGAAGAAGGTCACTCTGCTTCAGCTGCTACCATAGCCTCAATAGCATCGTCATCGTCAAATTCATCAACTTGAGCCGGTTGAGCCTTGACTTCAACTTTGGCAGGCTGAGGCCCAACCACGGTCTTGTTGACTGATGTAGCTGAGTTCTCCTTGTCTGAAATACAGGTCGGGGCTGGGGCGACCTTTGGGGTTGGTACTAAGCTCCAGTCAATGGTTTCGTCTTCACCATACCGCGATGCAAGCCAATCATTGCACTTCTTAAAATGTCCGTTTTGGAACTAATGAATTTCATTAGCTGACAAATCTCAAGTCTTGAGAACGGAGCTACTCACAAAGCCATGATGCGCACTTAGCGGGCTAGGATGCACAGATTGCAAGATGCAGTGCTTCTCTTTGTTGATCTTGGCGACTCGCATTCCAGCGGGTCTGCCCCAAGCAAGGAAAACCACCCCATTGGTTCGAACCCGAGCAACAAGATCAATAACTTTTTGTGTGAACTTCTCCCATCCCTTATTAGAATGACTGTTGGCCTGATGGGCGCGAACAGTAAGGCACGTGTTGAGCATTAAAACGCCACGCTCGGCCCAAGGTATGAGAAGTCCACCTTTGTCAGGTGGCGCCTCGAAGTCAGGGTAGTCGACTTTGATGCCCTTGTAGATATTGACAAGCGATGGTGGGGCGCGGACAGGAGCGCGGACGGAGAAGCACAAGCCATGGGCTTGATTATGATTGTGATATGGATCTTGGCCAACAATGACCACCTTGACATTGTGCAAAGGTGTATGTCGGGACCTGCAGTCTGGTCAGCACGTGGTAATCACTTGCCATCACAAGTACAATTACCAGGAGTAGATGTCCTCTTCTGGCGGGAAGACCTTGACATTGGTATCCTTTTCTTTCTTGAGGAATCGCTTCAAGTTAAGGAAATCAGTGGTCACTATCTCATCCTTCAGATGAGCCAGCCAACTTTCATCCAGGGTATTGATCTCCAATTGTAGTAACTCCTTTTGGTCAGCTGTCAATGATGCTACCCATTTGTCCTTGTTGAAAGTGGTTGGTCGCTGGATCACAGCCGGTGACCCATTGATCGATTGGTTGCCTGGAAGTTTGGGTTTTGGCGCTCCGAAGAAAGCAGTGATGCTGCCGCCTTTGGGCTTCTTCGAGTCTGGAGCCGAGACATGTTCTGATTTTCGTTTGAGCCCAGGGCTAGCCATGACGAAGTGGGGTTGAGATTGAGATTGAAGGCAAACGTGAGAGGATGGTAGAATGTATGATAGGCTGAGAGGCTGAAGATGAAGGTTCCCCAGAAGCCAAGACGTGAGGCGGGAGCGATAAGGAATCGACGCGTTCCGCGCGACGCGCCTTAGGCTCAAGTGCCAAGAGCTGATCGACTGCGATCATCATAAGCCTCGGCTCATTTACAGGCTCATTTACAACGCATCTCAATACTAGAAGCTACAATCGCACACAGCCTTCGAACAGATATCAAATTCGGATAGAGAATACAATAGATGAGATACAATTTCAAGCTTTACGTTTAGAGCTCGTCGTGGCCCTCTTCGGAAGCAGTTTCAGCAGCCTTGGCGGCAGATGAGGTGACATCGCCATGCTCCTCGGGCTTCTTAGCACCGTCAGCAAGACCGTCAACCTGGTACTTGCCATTCTCCTTGATGAAGGAGACAAGGTCCTCAACAGTACGGGAGCCAGCGTACTCGATGGGAGAATCCTTGGCACCAGCGGGGAAGAGCTTGATGGTAGGGAAGCCAGTGATGGAGTCAGGCACATCGTTGGCAGTGGCATCAATCTTGGCGATGATGACCTTCTCGTTCAGCTCGGGGACATCGGCGTACAAAGCAGCGAGCTCGTCGTACTTAGGAGCAAGACTGGAAAGCGGGTGTTAGACATGTCAAACTAAAGGGATGAATATAACTTACGCCTTGCAGTGTCCGCACCAAGGAGCGTAAAACTCGACCAAGACATCCTTCTCGTTGTCGATGACGACTTCCTGGTAGTTGCGGCCAACGACGACGGTGACAGAGCCCTCCTGGGTCTCGGGGATGGGCTCAGACTTGATGCTAGGCTCAACCTTGCCGTCAAGGACATTCTTGATGAACTTGGCAACCTCCTTGACCTCGAGTTTCTTGGTCTGGTCGTAGGGGTACTTGGCATTCTTGGCGGTTTCCTGGATGGCGAAGGCAGGGAAGTTCTCAGGCTCAAGGTTGAGGTTGCCGGCATGGGCACCAAACAGCTTGGCATCGAGGGTGACAATATTGATAGCTCCGCGGTGCTTCTCGGCGACGGGACGGAACTCCTCAGCAAACTTCTCACGCTCCTCGGCAGTCTCGGCGAAAATATAAGCTAGGGGAACACCGGCCTGATGAGACGCAATGGTCAGTCTGATCTATAATAGTAGCTAAACAGTGAAGTGTGTACTTACCGCCATGTACTTTGAGTAAGTCTCAGGACCGAGCTCACCAACCAGAGGAGTGCTGGCGGTCTTGACCCATTCCAGAATGGCCTCATCTTCGAGCTTGCCTTCGTACACCGCCTTCTTTTCGTCGAAGTCCTTGTAGAGGACGATAGAGGGCTGCTTGACTCCCTCGGCCTTGGCGAGGGCGGCGTCGTTCGAGGCGGCGAAGAGGTAGTTGTCGCGTTGGGACTCGGCGAAGGCAGTGAAGCTCTTGTTGGAAGTCTTGTCGTCGGAGGCCACGTATCCGATAATGGTGATCTTATCAAGCTCCTTGAATTCCTCCAGGTTGTCTTCGTTCACGTTGGAGACAGCAGGCATCGACTGTTTTGTCATGTAGGAAACAATACTATCGCGGGAGTATGTGGTCAGCATCGCGTGCGGTGTCATAGATTTATCGCAACTTACGCGTCAGTCTTGCGGGCACCTGCGTAAGGCTTGTGGGAATCGGCACCACGGAACACCTTGAGTGTAGGGTAGCCATCAACCTCGTAGGTCCGGCACAGCTCCTCCTCTGCAGTGCAGTCCACCTTGACAAGAGGGATGTCCTTGGACTTGAGCTCAGTTGCAGCCTCCTCGTATTTGGGGGCAAGAGACTTGCAGTGACCGCACCAGGGCGCGTAGAACTCGGCAAGCACCAACGGGTGCTCCTTGACGAACTCATCAAAGGTGTCTGTTGTCAGCGTGACGACATTGGCATTGGCATCAGTAGCCTCGGCCTCAGCATCAGCGGCGTGGACAGCCGCAGTAGCTCCGAGGAGGCTCAGGACCAGGGGGGCGAAAGACCGCATCGTGTATGTAAATCGAACAAAAAAACAAGAGCCCAAATGCTCGATCAATGCTAGACAAGAGACTTAGAAGCTGAAACGAGAAATTAGGAACCTAAATAGACGGTGGGGCTTACCAATATTACGTCCGAGAGGTTGAAGAGAGAAAGAATTGGAATGGGGAGATGTTTTATTTATCGACGGAGGAGGGGGGCGGAGGGATGAGCTTGAGGACAGTTTGTTCATTAAGGCTGAGAGTGGAGCTTTATGACTGGGCTATGCAGGGTAACAAGGGCGGTCCTGGACTTGTGTTGTCGCCATGTACCTGGTACCTCTGGCCCAGCACTAAATTATGGGGCAACAACGGGTACAGGACACTTGTTTTTGAACACCCCCATGAACCTTGCTGTTGAACGTTGTCTCCCCCGTTCCAAAACAGTATCGCCGTAATCCCTTTCCATATCGGGTCATACCTTCAGAAGTTGACAAGTGGCCTCGACACCTGAGACCTCGGGAGCCCTTGCCAATATGATTAATAATATAGATCCATGTAGCATTCCTAAGTAGACCTATAATTTCTAGATTGCTTCTGCATACTTCCAATGACCCGAGAAAGAGCAGAAGCAATTTCTTGATACATCACAGATGTCGAGCCTAATTATACTCAAATCCGCCACCCTCAACTTGTGCCTCAGTTATAGAGCCATATCCAGAGGATATTGGTATGCCATCCAGTTCAGCCCCCAATGCCTTGGCATCTCGTTTTCCGCGGTCAACATCCACCAAAAGCATAAGCGGCAGCGGTACAATGATAAGCACGGCCAGGAATGCAAACGCTGGTCGGATCTCACCGTAGCGATCGGTAATGGCTCCGACAATAGCCGGACCGAAAACGCTGGATCCCTTGTCGGTGATGGCATACAGGGCATAGAAGGCTGCTTCGTAGCCGGGAGGTATCAGCTCCCCAAAAAAGCTTCGACAGTAGGATGAGAGCCCACCCATAACAAGTCCATAGACTGCGCCCAGTGGATACATCTCCCAGGGCTGATGGAGACCAAGCCCCAAGCGCTTCACGGCTGGGATGAAACCTAAGAGGCCATAAAGCGGAATGAGCTCGAAAAGGACGATACATGCGATGATCGTTTGCGAGGCCCGAAGGTTGAAGCAGGTTGATACATAGCTCCAAGAAAATGCACCAAATACACCTGCAAGCATAACGATCACATTGATCAGTCCTAGGGCAGCCGGCTTCATATCTAATTGAGTTTTTGCAAACAGCACCGCGGTGCCACTGACGGTTGCAATTCCGTCACTGAGAAGGAACCAAGCGGCAAGAAAAATGGCGATGTCTTTCAGGTGACGGACCCGCAATGCGGTTTTCCCAATAGACTTCCAGGCATAGGCCATGTATGCGATCCAGGAATGAAGCGGTTTTCCATCGCCCCCCAGTAATGGTGGACCTGGACGAGGGCGCAGCCACACCGCTACAGGTATGGTAAAAACGAACCACCACAATCCAATTAGGAACAGAACAAGACGCAACGAGAAAGTTGGGGGGCGCACGACTATCACAACCAGTATAGAAAGTATCTGTAAGATCACTGCACCGATATATCCGATGCCGATGCCATTAGAAGAGATTTTGGTTGAAAGCTTGAGCTCTAGGGAAGTCACAGCGGCGGAAGTCTCCTCAGACTCCCTTTCAGACAAAAGTAGCGGCATTGTAGCATCCGGGAGCGCCCTGTCAATATTTGCAGTCGAGGAAGAAGAAGAATTCTCTGTGGCTTGTGTTTGGGAATCTCCAGCAGTCATTCCCTCATTATCTTCTCCTAACAATGACGGGTGATGCCGGACCAAAACAGGCAAGAATGAGTTGAGAAGAACAAAGGACGCACCAAAGCAAGTATTAGAGATAATTGCAAGGAGCCCACCCAGAAGGTAGACTTTGGGAACAACAACCAGGAATAACATCGTAGAGATTGAGCCGATGAAAGCAAAGGTGACCAAAAGGGTCTTGCGATAACTTCCATGGTCAGCGGCACCTGACATTGAAATAATCAGGACTGCTTGAACCAAGACACTCAGTGAGAAAGTATACAAGGCAAAGCTTGCGGTATTTATTTCAGTGCCGAGGAAATAAATGATACATTGTCCGCCATCTGACCCCTGGAGCTGATATCCCGGGGTGTCTGATCCTGGTGGTGGTAGAGAGGGACTCCAAGTTGCGCTGCACGGTGTTGTCTTGTCTGACAGAAGGACACCACGATCCCGGGCCATCTGCTCCAATGTTATCGGAAGAAATGAGCCTGTCTTGGATTAGGTGAAGCTTCCAAGGGTCAATGGATTATGAGCACACATACCCATGGCACAAACGACAAACACCTCTGCAGCCCAACCATAGCAGTACCAGCCAGCAAGTTCCCTTCTGCTCGTCGACCGGGTATCATCGCCAGGATATTGAGGGACATCCCTCGACTCATTCTCGGGTATACTCATGGTTGGTAGGAGCAGTCTAGACTCATGGTCAGACGTAAGTAGACTCGGACATAGATAGTTGCGAGATTAGTTTATTTTCAGTATCGGGAATAAAATCAACAGAAGGCAATTCAGGATTGTGAGTAGATCTCAGCCTAGAGAGTTGTCAAAGGAGTGAGGTCATGAGATGGGCAGATCATCGGAGTTGTAGGCACATGCCGGGGAAAGTACAGGATACCTAAGCCATCCTAGTTGACTAGCGTGAAACGAATGTAGCGTGTACCTTCTCCGCTATCAGGCACCAAGGCAGACAAACAAGGCGGTAAGTCATGGCATGCAGAGCGCATCGCGCTTTCATCAAATCATCAAGTGTTAGCCTTTTGACCCAGTCCTCGCTGGGCTCTTTCTTTTCTATATTGAACTTCTCCTTTACCTTCCCTTCGATAATCCCATTCGCCCTCGCTGCCCTTCTCTCCCTACAGTGTTCTATTCCTTCGCATTGCGACAACCTGGTTTCGCTCTATCGTCGCGCAAATCTTAGGGATCTACCCGGTGTCCCTCGTCATCCCTCGCTGCGAGACTTAGATTGATCCTGATTTTGCGTTGAGGCTTACTGCTTCGATTGTGACCTATTAGCATATCCGTCCCATCTTCGACGGACCGTTATAGGCCCACCTGGATCCTTCGCCGTGCGCCCAGCTCTCCCGATTATGAGCGTGACGATCGCCTTTAGTAGCCCGTGATACGCATGGCAATAGACTGAGGACCTACTTGTGTCTTTTACATTGATTTTTGCTTCCCTTCCTACCCCGGAGCCGACCAGGTCGAGCCCAGAACAGTGCCGGTGCTTGGTCACTTGTTCTGTGCCGTGCATAGGGCCAAGGAGGGGGGAGCTCTTACGGAGAGTCACCGAACAGCTAGGCTGTGGTTACAGAAATGCCCGGTGTCATCATGGACAATGTCAACATCGATGGATCTGTCCGGCGACTAGGCCTCGATGGGGCTAGAAATGGTGCATCCAACTCTTTGGGGGACCTTGACAAAGCGGCTCAAGTATCTGGCTCTTTGAATGGATCAGTTTATGTCAATGGTTCCTCAGGCGCGGTTGATACGTGGAATCAAACTTCAACAACGCCCTTTGAACTCACTCATATTACCCAAGGGTTTTTCCCGTTTGGAATACTTGTCAATCGTTCAGTGCAGCAATGCTGGAATGAACTTTCAGAGTTGATAACTGAATTGGCAGCGATTCAAGTACCTCACCAAGCTCCCTTGAGTACAACCAATGGAAAAGGGCCTGGAAATCAGTCATCAGAAAATGTTCACAAAAAGTTACGACTCTTGGATTTTGCTCATGCTAAGAGGGCGGAGTTCATTAAGCTTCTTGTTCTTTCACAGTGGAGTCGACAAGCTGCCGATGTGAGCAGACTGATTGATATTCAAGGTTTCATTCGCACGCGACACCAATCATACGATGCAGCTCTTCAGTATGTTGGCGAAGTGAAAAGAGATTTAGTTCGGGCTCAAGTTGCCAACCCTGACTTAAAAACGGCTTTACTGGTTCTATCAAAGGGCCAGGTAGCATCTTTACCTGACGTGAGTTTTCTTGTTTGTTTTGCCATGTTCCATGCTCTGATCCTTTTTTTAGCTTGGTTACAGTCCTCTCAAAACATTGACAGCGCGAGCAACGCTCAAAAAGCTACTCAAGCTCAACCGCATTATCAGCGTGCGACTGACATTGCATGACTCGGTTCCACACGCACTACGACATTATCGGGTTCATGATGGCCGGGTCACGTTTACTGTTCCTGGTGAATTTGAACTTGACCTCTCGGTGGCAGAAATATCGACATCATCACAGTTCTTTTTCGTCGATATTCGCTTTCTTTTCTCGCCATCATCGCCAATTCCAGAGGGACGGATTCTCAATGAGCTTGATGCCAAGATCAATGAGATACTCCGCAATGATGGGCTGATGGGGTGCTTCAACTTTTTACACGGACTGGTTCTCACCAATAAAATCAACATTATGTTCAGACAAGCCACAGACCTTGCGCGTGGACTCTGGTCAGATGCATTACGTATCGAACTGCTACACCGAACACTTGTCATTCAATACTGGCCTCAGAGAGCTGGGCCCAAGAGTTGGCTAGAGATAGGAGTTAACAGCGGTCACCGTGGCAGCAAGTCCAGCAATCCGATATCCCGGACATCACACCTCGGTCTCCGGTGGATGAGAGATGGTCAATCGGCTATCACTGATGCCATTAAATTCGACACGGATGACCTTTCCATGGAGCGTATCCTCAGAAGTGTCGTCGCCCTACATACCTCACATATTCTCTTCACTGCCTTCACCACTCTGAAAAGGCACTTGCTTTTCGCAAAACACACCCTATCACTTCAGGCTCAACTATCATCGACAGAACCCGGCGATTGTCACCTGAATGTTCAACTCACAGCCTCACGATCTGTTCGAGTCTCCATTGAACCAATGTCGGGATTCATCATTCTCTGTGTGACACCAAACGTACCTGAACGCCTGGATACTGATCGAACAATCCATAAATCATCCATCGAAGAGATACTATCACGCGTCTCACGGCTGCGATGCACTACTGCGGTGGACGAAATTGAGTCCGGTACCAAGGCGCTTGGCCTTGAGACTGTGAGCCAGAGAGTGCTTGGGCTTGATCCCCGTAAGCTATTCCCTCTGGGTGTGATGAGATCCGTTTTCTTCGTTCATCAACTCTGGAACCGGCAATGGGTTGCAGCAGCCACCAGCAGCATGGACGGTGACCGATGGTGGCTTGTTCAACTTCGACCAAATGGGACAGCAAAGGTATCCCCGCCTTATAACGTTGGTGAGAATGGGATTACTCTTCCTCGCGCCCATGTTATCAGCGAGAATTTTGTTCCTACACAGGAACGACTCGACTACACAACATGCGCAGAGCTAGTTCATGCTCTAACCGGAATCTTGGCTATTCATGCCAATGCATGTTATTTGGCCGAGCTACCTGGTCTGCGTTTCTTGCCACCGCTGAGAGAACTGCAAATGCAATCTGATCTGACAGTACCGGATCTTCTTATCAGCTACAACCCGTCTACGCTTCCTACTGCCTTGCGAATCGCGCTGCCTTCGGGGGTGAACAGGCAGTCACAATTTAAAGAAATGGTTAGGCTCGCGTTCCATGGAATTGACAGCAACAGTCGTTCCATCATAGTGGTAGCGCATGGCACATTCAAAAATCGCATCAAATCCCTTGTCCCTCTTATCTCAAAGACGGACCCTGTGTTAATTACTGAAGACAAGGGAGCTGGTTTCGCACTTCGTTTGGTTGTGCCAGCTGGGCATTCTGTTATCGTTGGTCTTTTCGAACGCTTACAGCGGCTCGAGTGTGTTCTCTCCATCCTCCAGTCCCTTATACAAAATGGAATGGAGCCTCGCTCTTTATCCTTGTCCCAGATTGCCTTCGCGTACGGCAAAGAGGCTAAATCCTTGGCCTCCTTTGATATTGGTGTCTCGGGTCCTATTTTGACCGATTTCGTCGACATGGCAGCTCTATCGAAATCTCAGCCTCTGTTCCACCTCCAATTGGGTATCAAGTTTGAAAGGTCCAGTCCTCATCGCCGAATCCAAGAGGCCCTGGCGGTGGCTCTAAACCACCGTTTTACCGAGACTGGGGTGGGGTCTATCTTATACCTCATGTCTTTCACACTCCCCTTGTTACAGTCATTTGACCACATCACGAACTCTCCAAACCAGACGGACTCGCCAATGGCCTACATCACTGTTCGGGGGCCAACTGAATATCAAATCCATTACCCTCGACTGAATTCGCGGTTCAGGTTGAACACAATCAAGCACCAGGATGAGGTGGTCTGGATTTTAAGGGATGCAAACAGAGACAACCAGTCAGGCCGTGATCAGATCGCAAGTGCTATACGGGAAAGGCTCTACCAATCAAAGGGCCATGGATGGAACGGACTTGGTGATGGAGCGGTAGGGGTGCCCGACAAAGTCGGGAACCTGTTGACCGAGTTGCACCAGTGCCTCAGTGCTCCCCATCTTGAACTCGACAAAGAAGCCGAAGAGAAAGCCGTGGTGCCAGGATTGCTACCAACCAAAGTTCAGATTCCTGGTTTGCAAAAAAACCCCGTTTCAAACCAAGCCAGTGGTTTGGGAAATACCGATGTCATCACAATTGACTAGGCAAATAATCTTTCTTCGGGAGTTGATACCTGTTGGGTCTTTTTCCCTACTTTAACTTAACGTGAGAGCAACTTGAATGTTGTCTTCACGATGTATTCCTAGATTTCAACTTGACATGCCATTTGAAATCATCTTAGTTCATGTGTAATTAAGTTGTTGCTACCGTTAAATATCCATGTGTCGAGTCTTCACATAGACCTTAATAACGCTCTTCTCTAACTTTTCCTCGGTTCCGAAGCACATCATACTCTACCCACCGCGCCATTGAAACGCCACCTTCAGGTACCAATCTTCCGGGATTCATAACATGGCAGCCCTCATAGGTCATACAAAATGGTGCAGTTTCGGGGTCTGCCAATACCAATGCTGTAGGCAACGGGTATAACTGCAGGGAGGAGACATGGTCCCATAAGACGGGGCGCAGTGGTAACGGGAATGGTGAGACCGTCCCTTGGTCTAAGATTGTCTTGACAAGCCGGCGGGCCATCGACACCCCAGATGAAGCAGTGGAAGTTTTGGCACTGTCTTCCTGGTTCATATCGTTCGGATTTTCTGGTGCAATAAAGCCTGCGTCGCCAGCCACACTACTTGATGGCTCATCCATGGTGACGTCTGATTCTTCGTTGTCAAGAGAGGTGTTAACAGCGCTCCGTCTGAGTCTTCCTGAGATGTCGTCACGGAAGATGGCGATATCATGTAGTGGCCCGAACCATGTGAGGCGGGCCGGGTTGGAGGTCCATATTGCCTCACCTGTGGGTTCAGGATTTTGTGCTTTGTCCAGCTCCGAGTTCGCTGTTGCGAATGCACGTTGGACACGGGAGGTAAAAAGCTCTGGGATAGGTTGGCGCGGTACTGTGGAGGCTGCACCGGCAGAGAATGCTGATGCCCAAGGGTCGTTATCACCTGGCACAAAGACAAAAGTCGAGTGCTGTAGCAATGCTGGGAAGTCAGACAAGACTAACGCCAAAGAGTCGAAATACTCCTTGTACTCGATGCTTCCAGCTCGACCGCCTCCACTGATGACAGCTCTTCGCACAAAGTTGCCAATTAAAACGAAAGCTTGTGGGCGTTCGGATAGAGCCAAATCATTGTAGGTACTGAAGACCTTCTTCAAAGCATCCAAAGTTTTCATATTGTCGAGGTTGATTTCACTCATGACTGCAATCTTGAGGCGAGTAGTGGTTTCAGCGGCCTCCAGTTCACCTCGCAGGCATTTTTCTTGGATTCTTCTCATGCGTGCACCTTGTGCGCGTTCACTTCCTAGACCGAGGAAATCGACCCATCCAAAACCGCCACTGGTGCCCAGTTGTCCACTGTCGTGGCGACTACTTGTTCCTAGCGAAATATCTCGTCGTTCGCACGGGGGCCCGCAGATTGATATGCCAACAAATTGGCCTCCGATCGCACCTCCAATCCCCGAATTTCCGCCCAACACGGCGCCTTTTACCATCTCTTCCTCTTCGTAAACGCCATCAACAAGTACAATCATTCCAGGTGCAAACCATGCGCCGTCTTCTGGTATCATCCGCGCATGACTCAGATCTAGTGCCAAGCTTCCAGTCAGGTCGACTAGTGATAGATCTCCTGTAGGAGAGATAGAAAGCAACCCTAGGATCAGATGTGAGGTCCCACTTCTGCCCAGCAAGTTCGCAATTGGTGTTAGTTTGTAGGATTGCCGTTGAGCAATATTAGATGATGCGCGTTGTAGTAAAGGGACACCAGCAACACCCAAGGAGCTTTGAAATGACTCATTTCGGAGCAATCGCTGGTATACAAGGTTATATCGATCTCGGAAAAGTGCGGTTTTGTGGGAGGGCGAAGGAAACAATGACGGCTTCGACTTGATAGCTTCGAAGTATTTCTTATCGACATTATAAGTCAAGCGTGGAAGACTGAAGGCATCAATCACTTTGAGCCAATGTCTTGGATGAAAAGACAATTGCATATCATCTTCATCATTTGGTCCCTGGGGATTCTCCCCACTGGTTTCCATCCGCCCATCATCCATACCAAGCGTGGAGGGCTTTGAACTGACACTCGTTGATTTACCAGCAACAACTCTTCCACCACTCATACTACCTTCTAGTGTCTGGAGTATCGTTTTCAGTGAGGCACCTTTGCCTTCTTCGACGATCACACCTCCTCCGGCTCTTTTCCATATCTTAGCAACCTCGTCCAGAACGCGTTCTGCTAGTCCTTCTTCGCGCCATCCTGAGCCACAATTCTTTCCCACAAACACCGCCAACGTTTGAAGTGCGGCAGACGAGATTGTCAAGTTGTGTTTGCGAGTGAATGTTCGGAAAGCCACTGGGCGTAGAGTCGAAGGAGGAAGTAAGATTGGCAGAATTGATGTTTTTGTAAGGGGCGCATTTGATTTGTTTATCCGAAATGGACGTGCTGGTGTCCCAAATGCAGGTGAGGATGAAGGAATTGGATCCACTGATTTGAATCGGTCAGGATGTCGCGGCGTAGATGCATCCATCTTGCTGGCGGCCTAGGAAGGAATGTAGCAAAGAATGTAGCAGGGTCTGCTGGCAAGTCAAATGTGAAGAGGGAAACCGTAGTTATTCAAAATTGAAGAAATCTGTCCGGTTGTTTGACAAGATTGAAGTCATAGATGGTCATAGATGGAGAACGTGAGGAAGAAGGTCGCCAGAAATCAATTAAATGGAGACGCGTGACAAACGCGCCGCGCCCCCCAAACTAAGCTCTTCCGCCTCTTTTTTTCTCACCTCTGGTTCACTTCTACTGGTTCACTTCTCTCATTTATCAGACAATCCTCATTTGATTCATCTTTTTCTTTCTCATTACTGTCTTTCTCCTATACCCAATTGTCTCTACATCCTACGCCATGACGGATACCCACCAACCTACCATGCAAGACCAGCCCGAACTCTCTGCGCAAGAGCAGCAAGCTCACCTCAAAGACTTGGTCGCACGAGCCTCCGCAAAAGATGCGACTAGAGACCACAATGCAGCCTCCGAGCTGTATTCCCAGGCCACCGAGCTGCAGGCCGAACTTAACGGCGAACTTTCTCCAGAAAATGCCGACTTGCTCTATGCCTATGGAAAATCACTTTACAACGTGGCAGTGAGCAAAAGTGATGTGTTAGGGTCCAAGGTAGCTGGTGAACAACCCCAACCCAGCAACCCAGCTCCGAAGAAAGCTTCCTCTTCTGCTGGGTCTAACCCCATTAGTGAACATCTCGTCAAAGATACGATTGCCTCATCGAAAGCCCCAGGCTCGCCATCGAGCAAAGTCGCAAACAACGAGTCTGAATCTGCAGGATCTAAACCCCTATTCCAGTTTACAGGAGACGAAAACTTTGTCAACTCCGACTCGGAGGATGAGGAAGATGGCGATCAAGCTGACGAAGAGGACGATGATGATGATGACGACTTTGCCAACGCTTTTGAAGTTCTCGATCTAGCACGTGTTCTTTATCTCCAAAAGCTGAGTGCTATCGAGAGAAGCGATGAGAGCAAGGGCAAATCTACCGCTATATCCACAGACGCCAAGAACATTAAGGAACGACTTGCCGACACGCACGATCTTCAGGCTGAAATCTCGCTGGAAGCCGAGAGATTCAGCGATGCAGTTACCGATCTGAGAACTGTCCTTGAATTGAGGAATTCGCTATATCCTCTTGAAGATCCTTTAGTTGCCGAGTGCCATTATAAACTGTCTCTCGCCCTGGAGTTTGCATCTGTTCAGCAAGGAGATGAAGAAAGCGGCGAGAACGAGAAGAACAAAGTTGATGAAGAGATGAGAAATGAGGCTGCTACGCAAATGGAGCTTGCGATCGAAAGTTGCAAGGTCAGAATGGCCCAGGAGGAAAAGAGACTTGAAACCGATATGAATATGGATGAAGACAAAGCGACTGCGATAAAGAGGAAGATCGCCAATGTCCAAGAGATCATTGCTGAAATGGAGCAACGGGTGACTATGCCACACCTTTGATTGAAGTACTTGAAGTATTGACTGACAAATGTTGCAGCTTATTGATCTGCGTCGGCCACCTGTGTCTGTTCAAGAAAACGACCAATCTAACGAGGCTATGCTGAAAGGTATTTTGGGTCAGATTGTCGGCCAATCAGCAACCGATCAGAAGGCGCAACTTGAGGCAGCAAGCCAGGGAGCAACAGACTTGTCTGCCTTGGTCAAGCGGAAGCCTGCTAAGCAGCCAACTCAAGAGCCCGGCTGTACCTCGAAGCGGTCTGCTGAAGAACCTGCTGTTGATAATGGCTCCAAACGGACCCGCGTCGATGATACCTCTTCTTGAAGTCACTTGCCTAATCCGCATCTCTGGGCACAATCTTTCATATGGTTAAATTTACAATTCAGAAATCAGTTCAATTCTCTAGGACTTAATGAAGATTTCACGAAACAATGCGGCCTTTAAGCTATATTAAGATATGCAAACATTCAAGGGTATCATAACACATAATACGTTGACCACACCCAGCCATACCTCGTCGTTGTTTCTTCTCTCCTCATGAAAATCCGAACATGCCAGGTCGACGTTCAATCTTGCGACTTCTTCGACGTGTGGCGAGTCCGGGACTCCAGATGCCCGCGAATAAGTCCTCGCACTCGTCCTCATCATGGCTGTCGAATTCGGCATCTGTGGAGGCAGATTCGATCCCTTCTGGCTGGGTTTCTGATTGCATAGACGATCGCATAGACGGATCAAGAGTAGGCGGGGCTTCCCAGCAGGAAGAAGTTGTGATTTTCTTAGTTTCCAAGATAAACTTGCCAACCTTGTATCGCTGTGATTCCTCCTCGGCTGCAACATACTTCCAGCCCAAAACACTGTCACAAAATGCGCAACTCACGTCACTGACTGTGTGGGCACCTGTGACTAGCTGGCGAGGAACTGGGCGCTGTAATATGGTGTTGGGGAGTGAAAGTGTAGGCGAGGAGGACGCGCTGACTGACACGGCTGCAGCAACCGGCTCCGCTGAGACGAGGTATGCACGACCATGGCGACCTGTGAACCCTTTGCTAATCACCTGAGAAGCAAAACAAAGGTGTGATGCGCACTCTGCACAGCACAGGTAGGGAACATGTCCCTCCAAGTACTTAGGCTTACGGGATTTGGAGTCCGGAGAAGGCCCATGTGTAGGGAACACAGTGGATGGGAGAAGAAACTGAGGGAAATGTAGTTTGCGCTCTTTAGGCATTTTGAGTAGTGTAATATGGTCACACAAGTGAAGAGTAAAGTTGAGAGTCAAGAGGAGAGAGACCTGAGGTCATGTCATGTCTTATCTTATATCTTATCTTATCTAGAAAATGCGGGGAGATTCTCCATTTGCTTCCAAGGTTTCATCTGATGATCTTTCACATACTTAAAATATCCCCCCATCATTACTCCTATTGCTAGACTTCAGCGACCAAGAAAAGCCACTTTTCGCTGGTGGTGGCTCCTTGATCATTACTTGACATCCAGGGCTCCAAGGTCGTGAGGCTGAATCCACACCATCCTAGACTTCGGACAAGCTCTATTGCATCTGTGCGCTCACAGCGACCAACACACGCAACTATTTGTGAGCATCCAAATGTAGTGATGTCAGCGAGCTCGAAAAGCGCGATCAGTCTTCAAAAGAAAAGTTAGCGAGCGATCTCACAATTCTGTGGCCTGGGAAGCACAGATTTTTAACAGCACATACCCTGATTTGAGTCCTTGATCAAGTGCACGGTCTTCGAAAAACACGAACAGTGTGTTCTCCCCGTTGTGCTCAGCGACGAACCCTCGGTAGATCGCATCACCAGAGTAGTCCCAAACCTCAACCCATCGCCGGATTCGATCATGCCGGTGCCCGATTTGGTTTGGGGTGTTTTGGAACACATCCATCCCCAGCGACTCCTGTCGCACGAAACTCCCCTCACCAAGGAACGTCGTAGACAGTCTGTCACAGAAGAGTCTCTCACACTCTTCCGGGATAGTATGTGTTGCCTCCCCTCTGTACTCTGGCCAGCCATTGCCGGGCCAGGTTCTTTCCGCACTGGAAGCGGATATGTCGAGGGGAGGACTTAAGAGAGCCGATTTAGACCCCGAGGGGACCTCAGGGATACCACTGTACTCCTAAATTCGAAGTAAGTTTTGGGTTTGTTGAGCAAGAAGGTGGAGGTTCTTACCGGCGCCCAGCGTAGTGCAATAGTGGAAACCGTGAACCTTGGAGGTCGACGACTCAACACTGTAGCAGCTGGCGAGCACAGTGCTCTGGGACTCTTGGTCCAGAAACTGCTGCATTTGATTGCAATTACTACTGTGGTTACTCATGTATTTCGCCATGATAGTCGATGATTCCGGTCGTTGTGGGTCTCGGGGGAATTGATAAACGGTGGAAGTCAAAGGCCGGTCAGGGTATCGAGACGGATTGAGAAGAGTAATGATGTAGAATAAGCAAAGAAGACACGGTGAAGACGGTTGTGATGAAAAGCAGTCAAGGGTATGTCCGAGAGAGAAGAGATCAGACGGTGAGGACGGGGGACGAGCGTCTTTTCCAAGGTCACCTGACTCAACTGCTACATATTATTCTTTCTACGTTTGGTGCCCGATTCCAATACAGTCTATACCTTGGGTATTTCTGCAGCTTGAGGATGGGTTTCGATTGGGATTTATCGTATTGTATTGAGACTATGTTAAAAGTACACACTTCAGTTGTCCATCTCCACCCGAAAAATTTATCGCATACACAGAAAGTATGAAGGGGAGGTACAACTGCCAGGATTCAAAGAAACGCCCCCAGGATGACACGCAAAAAAGAGTAAATCAAAGAAACAGAAAAGAAGGGAAAATGCAGCCGCTCTAAATATGCATGTACACAGTGCACCATCGAAGATCACAACACCAGATAATAAACGAAGTCGGCACTCTAAAGCTCCCGATAATCACTTGGTCGAACCCTCCGATTTCTAGCTTGATGGCGTTGCGGGTTGACAGGCTGTCGGAAGTACGGCGAATCTTCCTCCCTGGAGTACGGGGTGCTGAAAGCTGTCCGTTGCTGGTTGGAAAAATTGTTCATGCCAGGGCCTGACCCTTGGAATCCATTTTGGCCCATGGGGAACATAGACATTGAAGGATCTCCGTTGAACATATTGGGAAATCCGTTGGGCATTCCACCATTGTTCGGGTCGAACATACCGGGGTTAAATTGCATGTTCATTGGGTTCCAACCGGGGCCCATACCGTTTTGGAAGCCATTCGCGGGCGCCATCGTCATTGGATTCATGAAGCCCATGGCATCGGCACCAAATCCTGGACCGGAGAATGGCATCATAGACATGCCCGGCATGCCCGGCATGCCCGGCATTGCGCCAAAGCCGTTGAAGGGCATTTCTTGGTTGAAAGGGGTGGGAGGAACACCTGCCGCGCCCTCTTTGTTGCTATTATCTTGACCCTGGGAATCCGACTGGTGATCTTCGGCCTTCTGTTTCTTCGCAGCATTACCCGACTCAGTGTGATTAGTTTCAGTGGCATCAGTGAGTTCATCCTCCGCGGGTCTCTTCTTTGACTGGGTCTGTGCTGGCTCTTGGGCTTGATTGGGCGGGCTTTGCTCTTTGTCTGCTGTGAAAGTCTTGGATTCAGCTGTGGGTGCCTCGGGAAGAGTCCCATCTGGACCTGCAGAAAGTTTGTCCTTTTCTTTCCTCGCGTCAGCCTTCTCTGCTTCGTAGACCTTAATTTTAGACGCAGAGTCATCGTCCGGGGTGAGGTTGTCAAGTAAAACTCCTTCTGTGGAGCAACCAGGGCAAACAAAGTCACTTTCAATCAAGGCATTTGAGATACAGTCATTGCAATATGTTCTTTGACAACATGGTGTCTTTGTTGGCTCTAAGAACATTCTCTTGTCAACTGGGCATTCCAGGCCACGAGCTTGCAGAGCCTTGCTCTCCTCGACCGCCGCCGCCTCAGCTGCCGCCGCCGCCGAAGCCTTGGCCTTTTCTTGATACAACTCCCACGCTGCCTTATCCGGCTTTGCAATCACAAAGTCACCATCAGCATTCACCATCACCCCTGTATTCCTCGCATCTTCAGTGGAGCCATCAGGCGCCAGTGATTCTGGTTTGTCGACTTTGGTTTGGAGTGACCGCGGGATGCCGGTTGAGCGCTTGACTCGGTATTTACCGTCAAATTTTGGATCGTTGTTAGTTGGACACGCTTGAATCCAGTGGCCTGAATGGTAGTGTTAGCAATTTGGAGTAATATCACTCGAGTAGACAAATGGTTACCTTTCTCCCTGCAACGATAGCAGAGATATCCCGGTGGAGGAGGGTGGTCTGGTACGTTGACAGGCTTGCCTCGGCCACGACCGAACACGGGTGTGGCACTGGAAAAGGTCAGCATCTCGATCGATATGCAAAGGACGTGCGAGCTCTCACTTGGCCATTTCCTGCTGTTGCTCCTGCCATTGACTAGCTTGTAAATTGAAAAGTGCATTGATTTTTTCTTCTTCAGTTTGAGCATTATTGAGTTCCAAGACATTGTTGTTCACAGATTGCCCCATCCCAGGTATCGCTCTGTTTGTCGAAGGTTCGTTGCGAGGGGCACTGCGAGCGTTGACTGGCATCTTTCCGGAGACATAACGAGCAGCACCGCCCTTACCAGGGCGTGCTGCAGGTAGTCTGCGAGCAATCACCGATGTGGACCGAGGAATGATTGTCGTGTCATCATCGTATTCTATGAGAAGGGGTCAGAAAGGAAGGGCAAGTGGTGAAAGAGCAACATACCCTCTCTGGTGTCTTCGTTGTAAATTGACAGCTCAAAGTCACTTCCGTCGCCCAATCTACTTTGGCTGATAATCTCTCTTTTGAGCTCAAAGACCGAAATACCAGTGCCATCGAAGGTGACCCGTGAGGGTTCTTTCTGGGATTTGAACTTGAAATGAACAGACGATGACATTGTATTCAATTTTGAGGGGTGCAACAAGAATGAGTGTTGTATTAAACCCCACGTTTATGGCACCAGCAACTTGTACAGTGAGCCAGAGGGATGACAAGAGAAACGGTTTGTGAAATCGAGGTGTACTGGTTCACCAGTCGCAAAAAAAAATCAGGGAAGAAATGAATATCTGCTCAATAGCAGGCAAAGCAGAAGTATTTAGGGAAATGGAATCAGAGACCGATAGACTTGTATCTATCGACTGAGGATGCTGGAGACAATGGATTGTGAATGAATCTTCTTGGATGCTGAATAGTGAGGGTTCAGGTCACTGCATACAAATGTAGATCAAAGAATTGAGGAATACAATTGTGGAAGGAACACTGGCGCTGGAAGAAAAATGGTGCATTCAAGAGAGATTTGATGGCCTGCCCCGTCCTTCAAGTGATTCGCAGAGCCACCCCAACACCTTGGCCTGTTAGCGGACTAGCTGGCTGGATATCCTTGCAGACACCTTTGTCTGTCAAAGGATTACCTATTTATAAGTAATGAGCGTCGCAAAAGCCAGTGAATCGATATCGGAGTATCGCCGGTGTTCGTGGGTTCGGTCACGATTCGGGCAAGTCGACAATACTGGAAGACAAATCAAAGGGTCAAAGGGGGGGGAAAGAAGTGCAAATATCAACCGCGACTGAAACTAATAGCCTGGAGATAAAGAGCAGAGATGATGCAAGAATGAAGTCCTGTGACAATGGGCTGGCATCGACGGATAAGGAAGAGATGAAGTGGCAAGTGAGGAAAAGTCAGATGATCTACTTAGTGTTCACCGCCTTTCACGCCGCCTTGGCCGCGCATTGATAATCAGAGGGGCTTACCTATTTAAGAACTTGCAGCATAAAGACTGAAAAATCTATAGTTATTCTTGTATCATTACTTGGCTCTTTTCCCAAAACTAGTACTTACTTGCTGAACAATGACCTTTTCTTTCTTTCCTTCTCACTATACATCTTGATTTGAGGGTCTATGATCTCTATTGAAGCAACAAAAGGCGAAGGCAAACACTGTACCCTAAGAAAGAATGTTCAGGTGGTATGGAAATTTGTAGAACTTTCACAAGATCGATTTCTCAAATATCAGCCTCAAATTGACGAACCAAAAATCCCTCGGTTTGAAGGTGGTCTTTCACATGAGTCACGGTGAATTCACCGCGGTGGAACTAAGGCCTAGTTAATAACTTCATACAAAGTGGCATATTGATTCAAACTTACCATTCCAGCTCCTAGTGCTGCATCAGTGGTGGTCTTGTTGAAGACCTCGGCGAAGTGTGCAGGCACTCCGGCTCCACTTGAAGCAATGACGGGGATCTTGATCGCAGCTTTAACGTCATTGATTAATTCCAAATCAAATCCACTGTTGCTTCCATCCTTATCGATGCAGTTCAAGAGAATTTCGCCAGCGCCCATGGCCTCAACGGCCTTAACAAGTTGTCGCACATCTATGTCACGAGTTTCCCTGCCACCTTTGACGGTGCACTGGTACCAACAGTAGCTTTGTCCCGAGGAGTTAGGGAATTGCGTCCTGAGTGTGTGGTGGTGGGTATCCTCTGGTTTATCAACATAAACCCTCTTTGGATCGACGCTCACAACAACAGCTTGCTTGCCGTAAGCGTTGGATATCGTCTCAATGGCAGTCTCACCGCTCAGCTTTTCGCCAGCGTTGTAATAATCTTCGGCGGCAAAGACGGCATCGGAACCGACGCTGACTTTATCCGCACCCGACTTGAAGTACATCGTTGCCACGTCCAGGGCTGGCACTCGTGTGCCGTCGGTGTCAACGGTGTCTTTGATTCCTCCGCCAATGGTCAGAGGCACAAAAACAGTTTCGGATGTCCGTCGTAGAATTTCAAGCATAGGCGTGTCGGCGATGGGGCAGTTCCTGAAAGATGTAATGTTCAAAAAGGTAACTTCATCTGCTCCCTGTTCGTAGTATCTCTTGGCCATATCGACAGGCTTTCCGAGGTTTCGAACGTGACCACCGGCGTCCTCTCCGTCCTTTTCGCGTACATCGTACTGGTCGCCCTTAGTGACAACCAGGTCACCAGCATCGTTTGCTCGCACGTCAAGACAGGCAATGACCCGACGAGTGAGTCCGTTTTCTTTGCCAGTAATCAGGTCCTTTGAGAGGGACTGGAATTGCTCGCCGTTCAAAAATGCGCGAATGGCGCGAAGACCGGCTAAGCCACTCTTCTCCGGGTGAAACTGTGTGCCGAAGATGTTTCCACGACTAATAGCTCCAATGAATTCCTCTTCTCCATAGGTAGCCGTGGCCACAGACCAGCCTTCATTTTCCAGTGCACCCGGCTTGTAAGGGGCCGCATAAGAGTGGACGTAGTAGTACTTGCTAGTTGGCCTTAAGCCAAAAAAGCTTTGTCCCTTCGCAGCATCAGATCCAGTATTCATTGCCGAATTCCATCCAATGTGCGGTACACTCTTGGAAGTGTCGTTAAACTTTTGAATGCGAGTGGGAATCACGCCAAGTCCCGGGACGTCGTTGTCTTCCTCGGAGCCTTGGAAAAGGGCTTGTAACCCAACACAGATTCCCATGAAGGGTTTTCCAGCTTCAATGTGCTGTCGAATCGGCTCTAAAAATCCACCTTTGTCCAATTGAGAAAGACAGTGGCCAAAGTGGCCAACTCCGGGGAGGATCAATTTCTTGAGTGTGACCTCGTTAGCAATCTCATGCTATCTGTGGCTATGACATGGTAAAATTGCCATTGGGTAAGAGACTAACATCAGCATTTTTCACGTCCTCTGGTGATCTGACCCATTCGACATCGTATCCAACTTGGTTGATTGCATTGACTAAGGAACGAATGTTTCCCGCAACGTAGTCCAGTAAGTGCACGGTAGGCATGGCTTCGATTTCTCAACCCACAAGGCTGAGATAAAGCTGCAGGTAGAACGGATGATTCAGGAGATTCAACTCGCAAGCAAAGAATGGGAGAACTTGAGTCCTTCGAGGGGCTGTTCCAGGGCCCCGCCAAAATTCGCGCGCTGAGTCATACTTCTTTTTTTTTCTGCCGGCCAAAATGATGCGATTAAAGGTACTTCCGGGTACTTCCCCACTACCCTTATCTATGGCGTATCGTGGGTATTCTTAGGTACTTTTAGTGCACTGGGCTTCATGTAGATCCACTCGCAAGTGGTTAAGTTGTCTGAGTATTTCTTTGGCTGATTGGTGCTTTTGAGGTCTTAGCATTTCTTTACTCAAGTCATGTAGTGTTTGCTTCACATCTAGATCAGTTTCCATCTAGGGGTGGTGTGTCAAACTGTTGTAAATATATGAGACCATTTGAAGGCTGTGATCGGGTCAGCTTAGCAAAATTCACTGTAGATTGGACATGAGGATTAAATACCGGGTGAAATTGCCGTAGCCGGACACCTGCTTCTTGCAAGATGGCAGCACTCTGAATGGTTCTTAGTAAACGCACAGCACAGGCAGATACGATGCTTACATCTTTGTCCATGTTGTATCCTTGCGAGTAAACAACTTCGGATATGCCAACCTGGGCTATCTTCACAGTGCATGTCAAGCAAGGGCATCTATCATCGAGAGTGAGATTTTCCTCTTGGGATCATGTACCAAGCGTAGATTGAACGTACGTATCACAGTAAAGAATAGCGCCCTCTCGAATGCGCTCTCTGCCTGCTTCCAACAACGCATTTTCTTCCGCATGCAGGCAAAGACATGTTGAGAGGCCAACACCGCCTCCATCTCCGCGATTGCAACGAGGGCCTGTTGAGACAACGCGTTCGAGTCAGTACGATACACAAATTTTTATCAGTCACTTGATTCTGGCCATGGTCATACATCCACCTTGGTTACAGTTTCGAAGATGGCGCGGAGTCCCATTGTACCCAGTACTAATGACACGGCGTTCTCGGACCAGCACACATCCAACTCTTCTTTTCATGCAATTGCTTCTTTGGGCGGCCAGAGAGGCCAACTGCATGAAATATTGATCCCAATTTGGTCGTAGTCGTTCTTCGTTGGCCAGGTCGAGAGCTTTCAGCGCCGAGTGTAGCTCTTCGAGAGACGATGATGAGTTAAACAAGCGCACTTGTGCTTTGTCGGTCAAGTAAACACGCCCAACATCCTTGTCGTATAAGTTATGGTCATTCCAGAGAACAAATTTCTCGAGATCAGGCGGGTCTAGTTGTCTTCTCCAGCACCTTTTGAATGGTCAAGTCAGTCTCTAAATTGAAGTCATGAGACTGCTCTATCACAGACCTATCCGCAAATCGTTTCCATCGAAGGCTGACCGGGGCATCAACGCTCACAAACAGAAAGAATGGGCGCAACAGGAATCGGTCTAAAGTGCTCGCATCTGAAATATCCGTAGTGACCCAACATTCTTGCCATCTTTTGGTAGCGAAGTCGAGAAGAGTATCAGCATTCTCAAACGTATGCTCTGGTTGGGTATCGCCTTTCTTTCTGATCTCTGAAGCTTGTAGTCGAAGGTCATCTTCCGGGTCGGTAATCTGGGGAGTTTTGCTGACAAGCTCAAGAAGTCGGAACCCCTGCTGTTGAATTAGGTACTCGGCAATCGCATGTTTGCCGGCACATATGCCTGATGCTCGTTAGCTTTTCACGTGGTGTGTTTCAGCATATGTCTGCTGACCTCCGCATAATCCAATGAGCATGTTGTTTCAAGGTAAAGGGAGCAGAGCAAAAAGAAAACACAAAATACAAAGTCCGCAAGTCACAAGTAGAAGGAAAAGAAAAGAGAAGAAAAGAAAGACACGCGAAAGTAGTGGGGCCGTTCAAGTCGCGATCTTATCAGCCTGATAGGAGAACTTTGGACATTGGGTATCTACAAAGAATTACAAGGAAGAATTTCTGACGACGTGATATTGGATCGATTGGTTAGTAAAGAGTCACCTGTCTAGAGTCACCTGGCTAGAGTCAGCTGACAAAGTCATGGTCCACGGGTATCTATAGAATATAAGTTAGGATTTATAGACCTAAGACCTTCCCCGCCCGCGTCCCGCGTTGACATCACCCATAACACCTCTTTTTCAAGATGCAGTTCACACCTTTTGCTTCCGATATCGAACTGCCTTTCTATACATCTCTAGCATCCCATAAGATTAACCATGACAAGCTAGATGACTCCGCCCGGGCCGTGCTGGGCCTATATGAGATCCGCCCTTCGGATCCTGAGGCCGCATCTTGTCGAATTCAGATACATGGAAATGCCCTCACTGGCAGCGAGTAAGATCAGATGAAAGGTGCATCTCAACTCTGCAATCACTTACAAATTACCCAGGGGACCCACCGGCTATTACAGGGCGGAAGGAATGATCAAAAATGTCAATACGGTCGAAGAATACCGAAACATGGATAGGCCCCAGTTGCTTCACCAAGCTGGACAGACGGTAAGAAGAGCACTTATCAGCCATTCGATATGTTACTGATGGGAATTACAAGGTTTGGGATTCAATCAAGGACGGAACAATTTTCTCATGTCCGTCATTACTAGCCAGCTTCATTATCGTATCCTTTGCCGACCTCAAGAAATACAATTTTCATTACTGGTTTGCTTTTCCGGCAATTCACTCCGACCCCCATGGGTTCCAGTGCAGACAGCTAGTCAAGTGTCTCAGTCATCTCAAAGCCAAAGCATTGATTCTGTCAACGGGAGATACCTATCTCCGTGTGAAAGCACGACCATCGTGGAAGCCGTGGAGACTTGGTCTTATGCTGTCGATCATCGACAACGAGGTTTCTTTCTAGCTCGAAAGCACAAAAGGGACAATGGTCAATATAGCGAAGATGTCGAACTGGAAATCAACTGGCAAATAGCGTCACTTTCGGAATACGAAAATGGGTTCTTCAACAACACAGCCGATGAGGACCGTTATGTTTGTTTTGCAGACCCGTCGAATTATGAACAAGCACCAGGGTGGATGTTACGAAATTTACTCGTTTTGGTAAGACAGCGATGGGGCCTTGATCGAGTACAAATCCTACGGTATCGTGACGTGCACTCAAGGCGTGAACAGGGCCGCAGCATGGTCATTCAACTTGAATCAAGCAGAACACAAGAGGTGCAACCACCAAAAGCATCAATCACAGAAGTATCACCACTACCAAAGGTGACCGGATGGGAACGCAACCCAGCAGGAAAGTTGTCTGGAAGAAATGTTAATCTCACGGATTACATGGATCCTAAAAGGTAGACAGACTGCTTTGGCAATCTTTTTCGTCTTGCACTCGGCTAATAAGACCTATTATGTCTATAGATTGGCTGACCAGTCGGTTGATCTCAACCTCAAACTAATCAAATGGCGAATTAGCCCAACTCTCAACCTCGAGAAAATCAAAAACACCAAATGTCTATTACTCGGAGCCGGCACCCTGGGCAGCTATGTGGCTCGAAACCTGCTGGTATGTGAATCGGAACGTATATATGTGGGGAACAACAAATTGTTCTAATATCAGATCTCAAGGGCTGGGGCGTGAAGAAAATCACGTTTGTCGACAATGGATCTGTTTCGTTTTCTAACCCCGTCAGACAGCCTCTATTCAATTTTACCGATTGCTTGAATGGTGGAGTCCGAAAAGCACATAGAGCGTCCGAAGCCCTAGCCGAAATTTACCCCGGAGTGGATTCCGAAGGCCACGCCATGTCGGTACCCATGGCAGGCCACCCCATTGTAGACGAGAAAGCAACAAAGGACGATTTCGAGACACTGAGGAAGTTAATCGATGATCATGATGCTATTTTTCTTCTCATGGACACACGGGAATCACGATGGCTACCAACGGTAATGGGAAAAAGCGCAGGGAAGATCGTTATGAATGCTGCCCTAGGCTTTGACACATTCGTTGTCATGCGGCATGGCATGAAAACTAACAACACATCATCGGAACTCGGATGCTATTTCTGCAATGATGTTGTTGCACCGGCCAACGTGAGACCGAAATGATTTCCAAATTGATACATAGCTGACCCGAATATGCCTAGTCTATCAAGGACCAAACCCTGGACCAGCAGTGTACCGTGACCCGTCCAGGAGTTGCTCCTATAGCATCTGCCCTCCTTGTGGAGCTTTTGGTGTCACTTCTTCAACATCCTCAAGGCGCTGCAGCACCAGCCCCGATGGCGAAAAACACCGAGAGCGATGAGCATCCTCTAGGCATTGTACCCCATCAAATTCGAGGGTTTTTATCCACATTCGAGAATTTATCCGTCACTGGCCAAAGTTACCAAAGCTGCAGTGCCTGTTCGGAGAAAGTAGTTGGTGCATATCGCGAGAATGGTTGGAATTTCGTGCGAAGGGCTTTGAATGAACCCGGCTACGTCGAGGAATTGAGTGGACTCAAGGAGGTCAGCAAAAATACCCTGGAAAACGCATTTGGAGACTGACTATTAGAAAAGGTTCATGAAAAGGCGGAAGCAGCACTGGCGAATATTGAATGGGACGAGGCATCTGACAACGAAGAGATCGAGATCCTCTAGGCGTAGGGTTTTGGACGGATATTTGCATATTATAGAAACTTGATACTCCTTGCTTAATTCATGGTTTTCGCTCCAAACCAACGAAAAATGCTTCTTTCGATTCCTGTCGACTGCTTTAGCTGAGCATGTTCAAGTTTGGTGTGCCACCCTTACGCTGCGAGATGATTCAGGTTTTAACCGATGGACCTTTTTGAATAGGTCTTTCAATTGCTGTTCCAACTCTTTGTCCTCGGCACCTTGGTAGAATTTGCAGACAAAATGACCGCCTGTCTTCAAAACGTCTGTACTGAAGCGTAAAGCCGCATGGCAGAGATCCTGTGAGGATTAGAAATATCCAACCCGAAAATATAGGGGTCCATACCATACTGCCAGCATGGTCCCTGAAGCTGAGACCGCTGGTATTCATCATCCTGTTATAGGGAGCACTTAGACTTCGTTTCCAGAATCCGGATGTCTGATACCAGGGAGCGGACATATCACTTAAAACCACATCCACCGTTCTTTCAAGTATCTGATCACTTTCACGCGTATTTTGGAAGGGTTCGGATTTTGTAGTTGGTTCCAAGAGACTGGTACTAGAATCGGCCTCAAGGCTGGGCTGGCGCGGTCTGCCTCGCTCGGGGCTGCGGAGAAAGTCTCGAATGTAAGTCTGAATTTCGGGAGCAAGGAAATTTCCTTGGATCGTAGACACTCCCTTAGGTGGCTGGGCTGGGATTATATCGACACCGAGGACTCGCCCGTGCGGTTGAGTGCGGTTTGCGGCCACCTGCTGGTGTTAGATTTCAACCTTGATAGAAAACAGGACATTGGTTGGGGTTCAACACACTTGAGACCAAGATCCTGGTGCATATCCCTATGTGATTCAATGGAATCAATTGTAAATCCGAATCCGAAGGTAGACGATTTGCATTACCAGGTCAACAACTGTCTGCCCACCCTTGAAAATTCGATATTTCTCGTCAATCTGACGGCGAAGATATTGTCAGTATCTTCATCGAGAAAAAGGTGAAATGTGAGTGCTGTTAACCTGCAATAATTTGAAAGCAGCTCTGCTTTTCAGCCCTTGCACTGCTGCTTCTTTTGTAAACTGATCCTTTTGCTGTCGAGCTTGCCACCGCTTAGACGAGGCATTTCTTGCCTGGTATAATTTACCCGGGCGAAAAGCATGCCGCCATGTGGATGGCAATAATGCGAACATGGCGTGAAGGTCGAGAGAGAAGTACTGTTCAGGGCAAGGTTCACAAGGAGCTTTTGCTTTCTGCCGGCAAAACGAAGTGGGACCGCCGGTACTAGTGTGCATCGCCGGATCTGATAGGTTGTATTTCAGAATCCCATTCACTTTTGGTAAGACAGTTGAATTAAGCGCTAACATTTATTCAAGTCCAATTATCGTTATAGTCGCTTGCGGTCCCGTTTCAACGGAGAAAATCCCACAGGTGCCCCGAACCCAAGACCATGTTGCAGTCGCTCGCCATGGGACGTGCTTGGTTGCTGCATACCACCCAGCTTTGACGTACGACCAGCCCCTAGTCCGATTTTCCGCCCGATTTTCTTATTTAGGCGTAGCTCTCCATCACCTTCTTCATCTTCTTCTTCCTCCAGCAAACTCCGGTCTCGTGGGCCACCGAGCTTGCGTTTTCTAGGCTTAGGCTGCTCCGGTTCACTATGTTGTTCATCTTCAGTATCAGCAGCTAGCATGCGGTGATCCAGGCGGTTGCTGGGCTTCTTGGGGTTAACTGTAGTAGCCGGGAGATCACGCGCCCTCGGTTTCACTGATTTACTGATGGGGATGCGATCCTGAGTTGGAGATAATTGGCGCCGCAAAGCAGAACCAATGCGTTTCGACTGTCCAATCAGTTTTCTCGTGTCAAGCGCTTCAAGCGTGGTATCGGCATCTTCGCAATCTTCATCTTCATCTGCCACCGAACTCAACGGAGAATCTGCCGGTGCACCTGTGCGGTTCAAGAAGGGAGTAATGGAGAATGCCGATTTGTCACCAGGTAAGGCCGAATCTTTTCTAACCCTCTCTTGGACTCTAACCGCTCCGGGGGTTGCAATCGTCACACCCACATGACCGCTGGGTCCCGGGCGCTGGAGTGGGATAGTCCGAGAGCATGGTTCCGACTCATCTCCTTTGTCCATTTTGCTATTGCGCTGCTGCAGTGACTGAGTCTGGGCTTCCTGTAGCTTGTCCTTGGTCCACCGTAATTGCTGTTTTAGCGTGTCAATCTTTCCCTCGAGCGCTGCTCGTTCACTCTCGAACTCCGAATTCTGTTGCCGTTTATCCAATTCTTGCTGTTGTTTTGCTCGTATTTCTCCCGCTAGTTCATTTCGGAGCTCATCTACTCTTGTAGATAGCTTGGTTATCTCCGTTGATTGCTGCGATCCCTTAACCTGGGTACGTTCGTGGGCATGTTTTTCGTTCTCAAGTTGAATCTCCAGATAATTCAGTTGTCGTTCCATCTTATGTCTTTCGGCGTTGATGGCTTGTTGCGATGAGCTTTGTGCATTGATCCGCTCCACCTCTGATTGTAGGGCTACAAGGTCTTTGGAAAGGCGAACCTTCTCAGCAAAGACTGCGTTGTAGTTGGTCGAAGTATTCTTTCTATTGGCAAGTTCTTCCTGTTGCCATTAATGAGACACATTCCACAAGATGCTTCGGTAAGAAGGTTGCAGCATACCTTTAGTTGGTCTATCTCGCTCAACGCAGTTTGCGCGTGATGCTCCAAGCGATCAATTTCCTGACAGGCTTCCTCAAGTTGGAAACAGGCCTCGGAATCAGCATTTATGAACCCAAGGAGGTGGTCATTCGCTTCATTTAATTGTGACCGGAGGGCTTCGTTTTCAAATTCCAAAAACAAGTGCTCCATGCGTCGCACTCGATCTCTCTCGCCTTCCAAAAGACGTGTAGAGTCTGACAAGCTTTTCTCATACTCCTTCTCCAGGTGCACAGTCCTCATAGACATCTCGCACTACACAAGCGAGTTAGCATTTCTTGAATGTATCCGTGAGTTTCGGGTATCCACATACATCGACAGAAGCTTCTTGAGCCATTGCCATGATGACAATGGCAGGATATAGTAGGGTAAAAAGCTTGGGATAAGAAAAATATGGCCACCAGTCAAGCTGGCTAAGATAAGTGGTATGCTATAAGCTAACTTCAGTTATCCAAAAGCAATCATGTCCACGCAAGGGAAGACGCGTCGGTGTTTTGGAGCGATTACCCCGATGTGCCTTATGTAAGCAACACCCCGTTCCAGGTTGATATGATAGTGGACACCTGGACTCAACTGCTCGACGTGTTCGATCATCTTCGATTGCAACCAAGAATTCTCAATTGCAGCTCAGATTCAACTTTAACAAAGCTGTCCAGGTCCTTGTCATGTCAATATGAAGCTCTGGACAGCCCTTTTCTTGCTCCTGTCGGTCGTGTCCGGCGTACTGTCCGCAAAGTCAACACCGGACAAGTTTGCAAGATATCAATCCCTGTCTCGCTCAGGGCCTGTTGATCTGGATAGCGCATCATATGAGGAGCTCACTTCAGAACCTCGAGATTATTTTGCTGTGGTGATTTTAACAGCCATAGACTCTCGTTTTGGCTGCCTTCTATGCCGTGATTTTGAACCAGAATGGGATCTGATCGCCCGAAGCTGGAATAAGGGCACTAAACCTGATGATTTGAAGGTTGTCTATGGAACACTTGACTTTGATGATGGAAAAGAAGTCTTCCAAAAGGTAGGCAATTGGACTATACTCAGGAATCGTGGAACTTTTGACTGACCCAAGCAGCTCATGCTCCAAACTGCCCCAGTGCTACTTGTGTTCCCTCCAACCATCGGCCCATTCGCCAAGGTAGAAGGAACCCCTGTTCGGTTTGATTTTACCGGGTATGTCTCTCACCTTTATATCGTTATACTTGTTTCTTACTAACAGGTCCAACCTGAAAAGCCCGATCTCCGCCGACCAGATCTATTCCTGGATCGGACGTCAACTCCCTGATGGCCCAAAGCCTCCACTTGTTCGACCTGTCAACTATATGCGCATTGTGACGACAATAACCATCCTGATGGCTTCCGTCACACTCTCTGCCGTACTGTATCCATACGTGCTGCCAATTTTGCAAAACCGGAACTTGTGGGCTGCAATCAGCTTGATTGCCATTCTTTTGTTCACGAGTGGCCAAATGTTCAATCACATTCGAAAGGTTCCATATGTCGCAGGTGATGGACGGGGTGGCATTAGCTACTTTGCCGGTGGCTTCCAGAATCAATTCGGGATGGAGACCCAAATTGTGGCTGCTATCTGTAAGTGTGACCCTGCAATGCTTGTTCTGTCTTGAAATTTTGTCTCTCCGCATGTGCTGCTTGATTGATTCTAATCGCTTCTCTAGATGCTGTCTTATCCTTTGCTACAATCGCACTTGCGTTGAAGGTTCCTCGCATGGAAGATGTCAAAGGTCAACAGCTAGCTGTCTTGATTTGGGCTGCCGTCCTTTTTGGGACATACAGCTTCCTTCTGAGTGTGTTCAAGACTAAGAATGGTGGTTATCCATTCTATCTGCCTCCATTCTAGTACCAACTTGATCAAAGCAGGACAATTACTCCTGAGAACATAGCATTGCTAGGTTGGTTACTAACATGCCAATGCGTGTCCCATATGTTTATGGTGACTGTCGTGGCCAGTAGCTCTAGTTCGCTTGACATGTTGCATGTCTTTTGCCCTATCCAATAAGTCCAAGGAATATCCAATAGAATAGGACCAATGTATACTTGTCCCTCAACACAATATATCTATACAATGTATAAAGCCTGAATGTAGCTCAGATGGCTAGAAGCCAATAACACTGAGACGAACTGCGCACTCCGTACTTGGGACCCCACTCCGCTTTCACACCCTTTTCATCCCTTACACTCCCTTCCCATTTCTGTTCAAAATCTTCAACTTCCCGGTTTCTAACTTGGTCTCGCCAGATATATGGCTAAACTTGGTGATGCCCGTACGGGCAAGATTCTGGCTTCGTCGGTGACGGGCACAACATTCCTGATCATGATTCAATTAGCTTCCAGAATCTTCACCTTTGCCTCAAATCAGTTGATTCTACGCAATCTTTCACCAGTTGTACTGGGCATAGCTGCTCAGCTCGAGCTTTTTCAAGTTTCAATCCTGTATTTCTCAAGAGAGAGCATTCGAATGGCCATTCAAAGACAGCCAATGTCATCTTCATTGAAGAACAAAGATCACACCGGTCAGGCAAACAATGCATCAGTACATACACAATCTTTGGCATCTCAGGTGGTGGTGAATGTGTCTTATTTGAGTCTTGCCCTTGGTGTTCCTGCCACTCTCTTTTTCACCATTCTATATCAGCGCTTTGTGTCAAATGAAGCTTCAAATATCGCCTTCTTCCATTTCAGCGTGGTGGTCACTGCTCTTGCAGCTCTCATTGAGCTCAGCATTGAGCCATTCTTTGCAGTGGTTCAACAACACATGCTGTATGAGAAGCGTGCTGCCGTGGAAATGCCAGCAGCATTTCTGAGGAGTGCTGTAACATCTGTTGCCTTTATTTACAGCTCTCGGGCCAATTATAACCTTGGCGTGGTTCCATTTGCGCTAGGTCACCTCGTCCATTCGTTAACCCTCCTGTCTGGCTATTCTTTGGTCTTACTAACGGGACCAAACAACAAACACTTCTCTTTCTTGTTGACACGCGTGCAATCTAGGTAAGGCAAACCTCTCCTTAACCGATGATGCACTATTGGTAGTTTATTAACAAGCAATAGTGATCCATCAAAATTCATACTTGGATTGTTCTCGCGCCAATTGACGACATTTGCTGCCAATGTTTTTTTTCAATCTCTGGTGAAGCATTTGCTCACGCAAGGCGACACCATGATGCTTGCTGCCCTTTCGGGGCTGGAAGATCAGGGTATTTACTCTCTTGCATCAAACTACGGCGGTCTTGTTGCACGTATCATCTTCCAGCCACTAGAGGAGAGCAGCCGAAATCTCTTCTCATCCCTCATGAGTCCAAATGAGAGTGGGAAATTGAGCAATATGCAAATCCGCGCGGCCAAAAAACATCTTTTAGATATTCTACACGCCTACCAGATGTTTTCAGTTCTTCTTTTTCCGTTGGGCCCTATGATGGTTCCCCATCTGTTGCATGTCCTAGGAGGTCGCCAGTGGGCTTCACCAAAAGTTGGTGGTCTACTTTCTGTCTATTGCTACTACATTCCATTTCTGGCGCTCAATGGAATTACTGAAGCATTCGTATCATCCGCGGCCAATCCTCGTGAGATACGGCAACAAACAGGATGGATGGGTGTCTTCTCTGCCTGTTATGCTGTAGCAGCCTACATGTTCCTTGAGCTAGGAAATTTGGGCGCTTACGGATTGGTCCTGGCTAACATTGTGAATATGGCGGTTCGGACTCTCTGGAGCTTCACTTTTATCAAATCGTACCTCCATCGACAAGGAGAACATCTCTCTACAAGTGAAGCAACCATCCGACCTGCTAGCTTCATCATTGGGGCCTTGACCAGTATGACGATGACTCGACAAACATCTGAAAACTCGCGACTTGGATTTTTCCAATCGTGTACAGTCAGTATCATATATGTTCTTGTGATGTAAGTGATGCTGCTTCTACTATCTCGCTTTTATTTGCTCTTATTCCTAACGCCTAACAAAAATGACAGATTCTACATTGAAAAGCAATACATACTGGGCCAGTTGGCAAGGATCCGTGAAACAATTTCCTCCCACAAGAAAGACAAGAGGCATTAGCGCAACTAATCGTCAAATGTGATCTTCGTCGCCGCTTTATCTGTGCCAATGTCCTTGTAGAAAGCGCCGTATGAGTCGTGCTGCTTCTTTTTGACTGTAGTTCCAAACTTCAACAGAGCTTCTGGAACCTCCTGCTTGGCAGCCTTGAGAACATTGATCAATCTACTCAAAGTCAGCATTGTACTGGTAATCTGGTCTAAATTGGATTGAAATGTGAGTAACGTACCCGCCAGACAGTCCCTTGTCAGTTTCAGTAAACATGGTGATAGCATGTCCTTTGGCTCCAGCACGACCAGTTCTTCCAATGCGGTGCACGTAGTCTTCAACGGTCAGAGGGAATGTGACGTTGATGACCAGCATCACGGCTGGAATATCAAGACCACGTGCCGCCACATCGGTAGCCACAAGAACAGTAGCAGTGCCCTTCTTAAAGGACTCAAGGTTGCGGAATCTGTCAGTCTGGTTCAGATCACCATGAATGCCAGCGACTTTGAACCCTTTGTTTCTGATAAGGTTTTCGATCCGCATAGCCTCCTTCTTGTAGAGACAGAACACCAAAACTTTCTCAGGCGACTGGCCCTTTTGAGACCGACTGAGTAGCTGAATAAGTCGACCTTCTTTGTCTCGAGGATCAACGACCTCAACATCTTGTTTGATTCTTAGGTTGGCACGGGGATCTGCGGATGGGTCTCCTCCAATGGTAACAGTCACAGGATCCTTCATAAATGTTGCTGCAAGGTTTTGAATCGACCGAGGCCATGTTGCTGTAAACATGACTGTCTGTCTTCTGGAGACAGGCATTGGCTGGACAATATCCTTGATATCTTGCTCGAAACCCTTGTCAAGCATGCGATCTGCCTCGTCCAAGACGAGGTAATTGACCTTGCTAAGGTTTACAGACCCATCGTTTTGCAGATCCTTTAAACGACCAGGCGTGGCAACAACGATGGCAGCCTTCTGAAGGGCGTGACGCTGTTCATCCTTGCCAACACCTCCGAAGATGCATGTCACCGTGGTCTTCTCAGAACCGGCGTACTTAATGAGCTGGTCATAGATCTGCATGGCAAGCTCTCGAGTTGGCGAGATAATTACCGCCCTCGGGTGACAGGGCTTCTTGCTTGGTTTGGATTCAAGCAATTTCTTGAGACATGGCAGGCCAAAACCCAATGTTTTGCCACTTCCAGTCTCTGCGATGCCAATCACATCCCGACCAGCGAACAAAAGTGGCCAGGTGGTGGACTGAATTGGTGTTGGTGCAGGGAAGGCCTTCAGTTGAGAATACAGTGCAGTGTCACATGGCGGCAAGTAGTCGAAAGAGAGGAGAGGACGAAACTTGGGCGCATCGACTAGAGGATCAGTGATTTTGATAATCTTTTCGGTCATGTAGGTGTCAATCTCCGATTGAGGTAACTTGGAAAGTGCAGGAGCTTCAGTATAAGAAGTTTTCTGTGTTGCTTTCTCGTCTGCATTTTCATTGTCTTCGGTAGCTTTTGCGGGCTTCTCGGACTTTGACTTCTTCAACGGTCGCTGCTCCGTTGAGTCATGGTGGCGTTTACCCATGATAGGTCCTAGGATGCGAGAACTTTTCGAAATGATAGAAAAGTGCAATCCCAATGCAAATTGTCCTGATTGAACCCGCAGCGGGAGAAAAGAAAAAAAAAGTATGCCTCTGTATTGCCAGAACTCTCCGCCTTCCAAACTTCTCGCATAGCCAATTCCAAGGCTGGTGAAGATGTGTACCGCCTTCCTATTTTAGTGGTTATCACCGCATCCACAGTATTACTACAAGACTACAAATAATGTTATAGACATCCCTCTGTTGGGCATGCGATATTTGATCAAAGAGCCCAAGAAGATAATAATCAGAGAGACACTGCCAGTCACACCATAGTATTCTGAAACGACATAAGGGAAAAGAAATACATTTAGACAAATCAACTGCGTAGTACATGTATACTGGCAACAAATCAGGAAATTTAGGTATCAGGTAATGCCCTTGGTTTTCTTGTCATCACTTATTCAATGCCGTAGGAGTTGATGATGTCGGCAAGACGAGAAGCTTCTTCAGAGTAGTTGATTCCCTGGGAAGATGAGACCTGGTATCGCACACTAGAGACACATTAGAAAAGGTTCGTAACTCTAGATAAAAATGGCTGTTCTTACCGTTGCTGTTCACCGAAGTTGTCAATCTTTGCTCGGCATCTAAAGCTCCATGTCTGACAATTGGCATTTTGGAAAACTTCGCCGTAGGCGATAGGATCATCTTCACGAAGTTGCATCAATTCATCTGCCGTGGTTCCCATAATCTTTCGTCCGGTGTCATCGAAGCAACTGAGCCAAAGTTGACCAGTATGATCGCTGACGCTTAGAGGCATAATGAAACGATACTCGGGCTTAGGATGGGTTTTGTCGCACATTTCACAGCGCCACTGACCAGGGTCAAGCTCTGTTACCTTCTTGTTGCAGTTTTCAGAAAGACAGGCAGGATAGCACCATGTAGAGTCCTGTTTGATGTAGATCACGGTGGCTTTTAGGGAGAAGTAATCCGGCTGTTCAGACATGCCCAGCTGTTCTTCCCGAACCTGTGCAACAGTTTTGAACTTGTCGGTCTTGGTGGATGAATTTGTTGCATTGGACAATGAAGCATGGGATGTGAAGTTTTCCGACCTGCCTTGAGCGTCATACCAGCCTCGAAGCCGATGAGCCTCGCCAATGTCAGGGTCGACAGTCATTGAGCCCGAGCTCAAAAGACTCAGGCTCCTTCCACCGAAGTCCGATACCTTGACTCCCTTGAATGCGATGACTGACTCTGGCGCCACACCAAAACTTTTCGCTGTTGCACCCCAGATAGTCAAACGAACAGAAAATCCAGTATTGTCTACCAGCGTAAGTTCGCGCTTGTCGTATGGCTTGCCGGTGCTCTTTGACACAATCTGAGATGTCTCACCAACATCCTTCAGCACGCCAATGACATCGGTGGTCGTGTCTTTTTCAACAGTCTGCAAATCAGCAACTGTGGTGAAGTTGAAGCGAATTTGAGGGACATCGTTTTGTTCATCTGCCTATTAGAGTATATGAAAGTCAGCCGAACGGCAAGCAAGAAAGCAAGGAGAGATCGCGTGATGAATGTGAAACAGTATGCTTACCTTCTCGACCAGGGTATCCCTTTCAAATGTAAGCTCATAGTCGTTGTTGAGATTAGTAAATTGCTTCTTGGCAATCTGAACGCGACAAGGACTCGAGATATAGTAAACACTTCCCTCCTGGAAGAGTTCATAAAGGGCATCACACTGATCGTTGAAACCCGTAGCTCGGATTTCACCACTGTCGTCCAATAAATTGACACTAAACAATTTGCCCTCGCCATTCTTGTTGTGCCATGTCTTGATATTGGACTTGCTAGTGCATCGTGCTTTCATTGTCCATTTGTTGGAATACGGAGAGATAGCCTCGATGGGATAAATTGTGGCATGGGCAGTGGCAGCCGCAGAAGGTCGCATCGGTTGGGCCCGGCTGGCAGGCTGGGCCTGCGCTCCCTCCATCTTGGAGCCATAAAATCCATTACTGGAAATTGTTGTCGGCTGGTTGGCTTCTTCTTCCTCCCCTTTGACTTCGAGAGGTTTAGGTTCACCAATTTTATCAGCCTCGCCCAGTTCCTTCAAAACTTCCAGGTCCAAGATGATGAGAATTCTACCATTAATAAGTATGATCCAGTGGCAGAACTTTGAATAAACTCACTTCTTGCCCTTGACAGAGTTTGATTGGAATGACTTCAGTCGTACAAATGAACCCTTCTTTAGGGAACCATCTGTCACCACATGGTTCGCTTCTTTTTGGCCGGTCAGCTCCCCCAAATAGCTTAGAGAAGTAAAAGGAATGGGGTTTACATACGGGTTGCAAGCATTGTTTGCACATAATTCGCAATATCGCTGAAAACAGCCCTGTATCGGTCTGGATGGTTTGGCTGGGGTGGCAACGCCTTGATTTGAACACACTGGACGATCGGTTCTCGGACCTGGGGTTTGCTTTCATCAAAGATGGCACTGTGGTATATATGATTAGAATATAATTTATTGGGGTAAGGGGTGGCAATCAAACCTGAGAGCCCCAACAGTGACCTGGGATGCTGCGTCAGAAGCCATGATATTATGGCTTGCAATGAAGATAGAGAAAGGTTCGAAGGAAACAGAACCCGATAGGTGTGAAAGAATTGAAGATAACCAACTATGACAGAAACCTTGTAAAGCGAGTTGGGGGCTTGGGTGAAGGATGCACGACGCGTGTTGAGAAAAATAACGCGTTAAGTGGCTGAACCCCACCACATGACCCTCGGTGCCTCAGGCTGAGCGCCCAGCTTACCCCACGCATTTGAGCTCTGCCTTGCATTGGGAATTCCTTTCTTACCATCACTGCCTCAATCTCTGACAGGCGCCCTCAAAATCCTACACAGAGCCTCCACCGCTCATTTCTCATCTGAATTCATCTGAATTTATTCTCTGGATATGGCCTCCTGCGTCCATGCCAGTGCTGCGGGTTTGTGATAATACAATCTGTGTATTGATCTGAATATAATGAACTGACAGGTTCTCTTACGCTGTAGATTTGATTCCACCTGGGCCTTCCCAGGCTGTTTATCGAGAGGATTGCACCCAGTGCTTTGATTCTATCGTATGTGGTATCGCGTCCTGCTCTGTCTACCGCACACTTGATCTGACTCTCGATTCCCAAGGATGATGAAAGTGGCCTCAACGTCTGTCTGCATTGTTTCAATGGTGGATGCTCTGGTGAAAGGGGCCATGCTCTCCTCCATTCTCGGCGGTTTGGTCACTCCTTAGCTCTCAACATCCGGAGAACGCCCAAAAAGATACAGGTATGACTTCCAATCCCATTCCCGGATTGAGAATATACATGCTAATGCCCTTGGAATAGCGTGATGAGCCTCCGCTGAAAATTTCCAAGCTTGCCATCGCTGCCGAAACAGAAGAAGATAGGTATGACATTGCTACCTCGGTAGTTTGCTATGAATGCTCTGAGCAAAATGTCGACAAGTCCATTGGCAACCTATCTGTGGTGGTTGAGGGTATTATGAACGCAATGACATTTTCTAAAAGAGAGGAAATCAAGGCCTGGGAGCAAGAATTTGTTCCTTGTGAGCATACCCTCTGCTTGGTTCAACAAGAGTCCGAGCAAGCAGCGTCAAAAGGTATCACCATTCACATCAGTATTTTGACTGTGACGCTAATTAATTGTTAGATTCGAGTCATTGTACGGAGTGCGATCTATCCGAGAATCTCTGGTTGTGTTTAGAATGCGGAAATACAGCTTGTGGACGAAGCCAGTTCGGTGGCAGTCGCGGGAATTCACACGGTCTCACTCACGCCGAATCGACATCACATGCAGTTGCCGTCAAGCTAGGCTCCATCACAGCAGAAGGCTCGGCTGACGTCTACTGCTATAAGTGCAATGAGGAAAGAGTGGATCCAGAGCTAGCCGTACATCTTGCGCATTGGGGAATTTATCTGGCCGGGCGTGAAAAAACTGAGAAGAGTTTGATGGAGATGCAGGTCGAACACAACCTACAATGGGAATTTTCAATGACGACTGAGGATGGCCGGGAGCTGACCCCTGTTTTTGGTTCGGGCTTTACCGGTCTGGCTAACCTTGGAAACAGTTGTTATCTGTCTAGCATCATGCAATGTATCTTCTCGGTGGCTGGCTTTTGTGAGCGATACTATCACCCGTCCGAAGAACCACCGCTTTGTGAAGCACCAGCGCAAGACCTAGAGACTCAATTACGGAAACTTGCTGATGGGATCCTCTCGGGAAGATACTCTCGACCTGATTCCCGCCTTCTCTCGTCTCCGGGTGCAGAAGCGGCCCACCAAAAGGGTTTAGCGCCCACCATGTTCAAGTATCTCATAGGACAGGGCCACGAGGAATTTGCAACCATGAGACAGCAGGACGCGTTCGAATTTCTTCTCCACCTGTTCAAGACAATCAGCCTGTCAAAGCACTCTAATGGACGGGATAATCCAGTGCAACTATTCCGTTTCCTGGTTGAGCAGCGTCTACAGTGTCTACACTGTAAGAAAGTCCGCTATCGGGTGGATGAGCAAGACAATATCTCTGTTGCGGTTCCCGCACGTCGTATCGCTACTTCAGACGAGACTGAAAATCATTACGAGTCAATCACTCTGTCGGAGTGTCTGGATATCTTTACTTCGGATGAGGTCGTCGAGCTTACATGCCCTGCCTGTGCTAGTCAGAGTGGCTTCATGAAACAGTCAAGATTCAAGACGCTACCTGATGAATTAGCTGTCAACGCTCGTCGATTCAAGCTCGTCAACTGGGTCCCTACAAAGCTCGACATCCCTGTCTTGGTGGATGACAAGCCACTTGACTTTGGGTACTATATGGCTACTGAGCATGATTCTAGTGAGCAGCTACTTCCAGAAGTGGAGGAACCCAGAACATTTGAACCGAATCCTCAGCTCCTTGATCAGCTTTTAGGCATGGGCTTCCCTGCCGTCAGGTGTGAAAAAGCTCTCCACGCCACTGGGAACTCGGATCCAGAAGCTGCCATGAATTGGCTGTTTGCACACATGGAAGATCCAGATATTGATGAGCCGGTGACTCTGGGTCAACAAAGCAGTTTATCTAATGATAATGAACAGGATATGGCAAAAGTTGCTCAACTAGGTGATATGGGTATCGAGGAGCCTCGGGCTCGACGGGCGCTGGCTGCAACAGATGGTGATGTCAATCGGGCCCTTGACTGGGTTTTCAGTCATCCTGATGAGCCAGTGGAAGATGAAAGCGCGGATGCAAGTGATAACACACAGGCTCATGGTAGCCAGGTTGGTTATGACTGCTTACCTGCTCGTTATGAATTACGATCGATTGTATGCCACAAGGGCACTTCTGTCCATGCAGGGTGAGCGATCCATTCTAATCTCCATGTTTGGTGCTTACTAACTATTGCTAGACATTATGTCGCTTTCATTCGCAAACAGTTACCCGGTCAAAGCCATCTATCATGGGTCATGTTCAATGACGAAAAGGTGGTCAAATCTGAAGACGTTGAAGCGATGAAAAAAACCGCGTATCTGTACTTCTTCACACGAGTTTAGAATAATAGATATCTACGTCTTTTCATGTGTGGCATGGTGTGCTCCGGATGGGAAATTTCATAGTTGTCTCATCTATTTTCCTTGTCTTGTGGGGTGGTTAAATTCATCATACTTTCAGCTGGCGCTAGTCTTAGTGATCGTTCTTGTAATCACACATTTCTTGCTTGAGATAATAACCTCGAGACTCCCCAGGCTGATTGGCAACTCGTTACAAGTGAAGCGACATATATAGATATAAGTCACTTCCCACCCCACCCCGCTAAATTGCCCTAACAACCGATCCATGTTTTGCTTTTCTCTCTTTCACCTCCCACAAAGGTGCGACAACTCTAGAAATTGGTCTGAAGTCTAGCAAAACGGCTCAATTGTCGACGGTTTAACGCGCTGCTATTTTATACGCCTATAAAAACGGCGTATTGCAGGTATAGCTAGCTGCTGATTTTGGCTATTCCCGGCGTATAATCTATAATACGATCAAACGTGATTTATAAGGCCACCGGCTTAAGAATCGGGAAAAAAGCGGTATGTCCCCCCTTCTTACCTAACGCCCTACTAATTTATTTTATTTGTAAACCCGCCGACGTCTATTTTAGATGTATAAATAGCTTCTTAGTGCTATAGTGCCCGATTATCTATCTACCTCTACGATACGCCGAGTCTTGCGGCGATTTAGGGTCTCGAAACGTCGGTCGAAACCGAAGATCCTTCTTAAGCCCCTTATTACTAGGAAGAGACTAAAGTTCACTCGAAAATAGCGGCGGAGTGACTTTAAATCGTAGATCTTTTCGGACGAGTGTTCGGTGTAACGAATCTCGAACTTTAGACTATAATAGTGCGTCCTGAAGTCGACTAGGGGCCTTTAAAATGACCTTATTAACGTTAAATATGTTTCGTGAATAGTTTAGGTTATAGTTTTTAGCTTAATGGGGTAGCGATTATTAAGGATAATGATTTAATAAAAGTGAGATTAAGACTATACGAGAGGTTAATACAAAAAGACAGAAAATAGATAATTTTTATCTAAATTAATGAATTTTTTAGCTAGGTAATATAGCTCTATTTAAATTGTTTTCTCTGTTTTCCTTTTTATAGTATATTCGTTATATTTCGTTGTATCTATTTATTATATTCGCGAGATTTCGTTATATTCGTAGCAATCCGTATTTATAAGGTTTTCTACATGCGGAAGCTTTTTATATTTCTTTATAGTTCCTTGCTTTTATTTTAAATACTTAAATATATATTGTAATTTTTACAAAGTTACTTCTTTTTATAGGTTTACTTGTTCTAGAGTCTTCATGCAATTATTTTATATGGTGTTTGTATATATTCCTTTTCTCTTCAAACTTGGTTTATAGTTCTAGTATTAGATTGTATTTATGTTTAAAACTTCAGCTATCTCTTTTTTTCTTAGTTTAAGTTCTCGTATATATTTCTTCGCATTCTTATTCTTTTATTAAATCTTAGTTTTTTATAGTGTTTATCTAAAAAAATCATAATAACGTTAATCTAGTTCGGATGTCGATTAAAATTGATTACTTAGAACGAGACCCTTCTTTACGGTCGGGAAGTTTAGAAATTTCTTAAAATCCTATATTAAAATACTCGAAGAACGTCAATTGCCCTTCTATCCTCTCAGGGTAGTCTTTTGATAAGATAACGCGAGAATTTATATAGTAAAGCCGACGAGAGAGTGGTTTAAAACCCGGGATATATACGTCAAGATTAACCCCTACACTTATTTAATTTAAACCCGATTGAGCCCGCCTAGAGGTCGTTGAAAAGGAAGCTTTTTAGGCTATTTCCGGAGATCATTAATATAGGAAAGTCCAATAGAGATTAGGCATATTTTGAGTAATATTTAGTGACTATATGGAATATACTGGATTAAAAGAACCTAGATACGCTAGTTTTAAATATAGGGAGACGTTGAGCAGCTGTACAGAGTGCTAGGGGGTATTATGTAAAATATTAAGCGATAAATCGATTCCGCCCTAATTAAGGTTTTCTTAATTTTAATCATAATGATATATATCAAATAATAGTGGTGATATGTGAGACCACGCTAGTCTAAGTGGTTGAACGGGTAAGCGACATAAAATTCCGATAAAGCGTATATAATAATATATTGAGATTGGGATAGAGCGATAGTAGTCTAGTCAAGTAGATAGGTCGATACTAGTAGAGAAACCCAAGAAGAGGTCGTATAGGCAAAGCCTGATAAGAGGTCGAGTAGAACTATAGGAAAGGAGATTATATAGGGGTGGTCTAAAGAGAAGAATATATCTATCTTACTACATATAGAGAGGTCTTACATATATTATGAAGAGCAAAGTTATCCCTAGACCGCTACTTTATATAACGTATCCGGTAAGCGAGTGGTCACCCCCCAACCAATTTTGTACTATAAACTGCGATTTCTTAACCAAAACGCCAATTAATTAAAAAATGAGGCTATTTAGACATATCTAGGCACCTATTTCTCTTATGGCTAGGTAATTTATATAACCCATAACGCTGCGGCCGCCTCTTATTGGTCTGAATCGGTGTCGGCAACGTAGGGCTAGGTTGCTTAGATACAGTATTTTCGATATCTCTATCAACGTTAAAACGCGATAAAGCTTCCTTAACTAGTAAGCCTCCTTTATGCGCCAATCTAGCCTTCGTACGGGATTTTTTACGCGTGACCTTAGCATTAGCGGCTAATAAATCAGAGATTTGTTGACGCGCTAGGGTAAAGCTATATATCGCGATCTGACACCCTCTCTCTATCTGATCTATAGCTTCGGCTAGGCGTTAGGGGTTAGTTTGAGCTATTTTCTTGATAGCCGAAGCTTACCTCCGTAGATCTTTAGATGATTAAGGCGTTTTTAGGGTGAAATTCTTGCTTAAATCGCTCCCCTAGCTAGTCGGCCGTGGGGGGGGGGGTAGTAGTAACCCGTACGTTAATCTTCGATATAACGCGGTCAGGGTTAAAAGGAATAAGCCTAGCGCCGGCAAAGCTATTAATAATGTTCTCCTTTTTAAATGCTTCCTCTCTTACTATCAAAAAAGTGTCTAAAAAGTCGGATTTATCAATACTTACCCGGCGGAGTTTAGTCTACGATTTAATGACCTTGCTATAGGCGCGGGCAAATCCAGTCTCATTAAAGTTATAGATATCGGCGTCGGTAATACCGTACTTCCCAATCATGTTTTTGACTAGCTGGAACTATTTCCTAATCTCAATTAGGTCCTCACAAAGAGCTCGCCGATAGTCGTAAGCCCTAGAGAATCGCATTGAGAGATTTGGATGCCGTTAGATAAAGTTGTAGACCTATTTTTCGCCGATAGACACGGTCGGAGAAGGCCCACGGTCGGCAAGTAGTAAATTAGCTGCCTCTCGTAAAGTAGCCGGTCTAGGGGCTGCTCCACGATCGTCCAATAAGAAAATCCAATTTTCAAGAGCTATCTCCTCCGTAATTGTCAATTTATGGCTGTTTGCGCGGGTATCGTCGCGACTTTTAATGCCTGCTAGGCGTCGTCGAAGGGTTGTGACCGGTACGTCAAAATCACGCGCTAAACGCGCAAATAGGGTGATTTTTGCATCTTGAAAGGCTTCAATGGCTAATAAAAGCCTACCCTCTTACTGGGTACGTTTTTGAGATTTTTTCAGTAGGAATTGGAGGCATGATAGGTGGTTGAAGTTGATGTAATTAAAAGCTAGCGCGAACATGACGCGGGGGTGACCACTCGCTTACACTGACCACTCGCTTACCGGATACGTTAGTAGGCAATTTCCCTACTATATAATCTTAGTATAGTTAGTAATTAGCTATAGTATTGCTAGGACTAGCTCCTAAGTCTATTAGGAGGCTCGGAACCCGATATATGACTCGGGTAACTAGGATCTTCGTTACTAGTTATAGGAACTACCCTATTTCTGAGATAGTAGTTATATATATTATAAGGATAATATTTAAATAGTAGTCCTATACTAATTCTAGGAATTAGCATTTAGTCTAGTTATTACAATATATATCTATTATTATTATAAGGACTTATTGATTTTTATCTCGCCTACCAATCTAAAACCCGGAGACTAGCGTAGTCTTACGAGTACAAGGAGAGATAACTACAGACTAATATCGTTAAGTTATTAGGTTGTTGCTTATTATACTTAATGTATATTCCGGACTGCGTAGCTCGCTAGTAAATTACGTTAATACTTTTATTTTTATTCCTTCAATATTTTATATTATAGCTATATAGAAGAAGGTATGTAGATTAAAAGAAGTTAGTTTTATATAAATTATATAAAACTATTAGCTATAGGCTTTTATTTATATATTAGTTTATCGTATGGCTCTCCTATAAAATGTATAATAGCTATTAGGACCTACCTAACCCTTTGAGAGATTATCTGTAGCGCGAATATAGAACTTTTGTTTATATATAAGTAAATACTGGAATAGATATATATTCTAACTACCTTATTTTGCTATATTATTATAGATAAGTTCTACTATCTTTAGTAGCCTTGGCTATATCTGCTAAGTTTCTCTCATCAAATGCTTTATATACATACTATTTTAGAATCTAATCTATATATTCTTATAAAATTTATCATGATAGTTACTAAATCTAACCTATAAATATTAGACCTTATGTAGATATAATTCGCCCGAGAAATTGTACCTATCTAGGCTAAGTATATAGTTGATTTTACATATTCAAAACCTCTTAATATATGTATAGTATTGAGTATTCATCCATTTTTAGAATCAAGTTATAATCTACTTTAGCTATAGTAACTTATTAAGGGAGTTTCAGGTTATATGCTGCTAAAATACCTATCAAAGCTCCTATTAGTATAGAACTTAATAAAGATATATCTAATATATAGTATAAATAGGTAAAATAAACGACAATTACTATTCATTATAAGAATCGGATTAGAGCTAGTTTAAATATAGAGACTACTGTATAGCTTAAGAGATTTATAGTTGTATGTCAGTGGATTTTTAGATTTAAATAACTTGCTCTAGAATTTTTCACTTGTATAGTTTAATTATTATCATTGTTTTCCTGACATAATATGAATTCTAATATTATCTTCTCTCATAAGAATAAATAGTTAACTCTCAAACAACAAAATACTATTAACATTGATGGCTTAGCCTTTTAGCTTTTGATTTACTTCCGAAATCAAAGCGACTCGCTATAAAGTCTTCTCGTTTATATGACTTCTAATATATACTATTTATAATATAGTAAGGAATATATATATAAAGCCGTTATAATTTACTTTTAATATAGTTTAAGATGCTAGCTAAAGTGTCCATCTAATATAGAGCTTTTTTAGTTAAGAATACAATTTTAGTGTAGTCGATTCTTATAGTATTAGGTATAGCTAGTAGACATATCTTTCAATAATACCCCTTTCATTCCTATCTTTCTTTAGTATGTATATTGTTTCTATAGCTTTGTCTACTACTATCTTAGCCATATAACCAATATCCGGTTTTATTTCACCTACTATACCTAATATTATATATAATAAGAGGTAAATAAAACGTAAAAATCTAGAGTTACAGTGGGGTGCGCTATTTAACCTTTGGGGGTACCCCCTCCTAGTCACTAATAGTCACGTTAAATGGTTATATAGATAAGATAGAACGTGATAGAGTGCGCTACTTTACATATTAGTGTAAAAAGTTAATTTTTTTTATATGGCACCAGGTGAAGGTTACTTGATGACTTATTCGATTTATACTAATGCTAATAATTCAGAATAAATCATAATACCTTAAAGCCGCTTAAATAAGACTATTAAATATAGGGATATATATTTTAGTATACTAATAGCATTGACCTGTTTATAAGAAGAATCTACCTAACAAGTTACTTAGAACTATATTAGGACGACCCCCTAAGCGAATTAGCTAGGGCGTTAGAGATATAACATATATTCAAAATATCAGGACGTTTAACTATGCAACAAAGAAGTAACGCTACTTAGATTGCTAGGCTTGTATCTTAATATCTATACGGCGTATATAGTATATAATAACTAGCGCGTTAAATCGAAAGGTCTATATGTCTAATTATGGTAGGCGATCTCAAAGCCGGTATAATAGCAAGTAAAACCCTAAGCGTCGAAGTTTTAAAACTCTCTTACTACATTAACTAAAATAGCATAAAACTTCATATAAACTTAAGTGCTTTTATCTATTTATACTAGTTAATATTTCCTAGAGATATATTATACCTCGGCAGACTATACTACTATTCAGGGGACACTTGATACGTAGTTTTACTAAGCCTAATAATTAAAACTATACCATCGTACTATATATAGCAGAGATAAACTAGATTAAAGAAATATATAATAATTTTAATCTGGCTTGTAGTCTTTGCCTACCTGGGTTTAATTTAATTCCGATTATTTTATAGATCTATTATAAAATTTAATATAAGGAATATTTAATTCTCTACTTTCCCCCTTCAGTTTTAAACTATAAGTCGAGAGTAAAACTCTGACTTTTAGATATAAGGTAGTTCTATACTGATGTCGCTAATCCAATTCTCTAAATTCGAATCTAATTTTATTAGAAGAAATACGCTTACTCTATGTGACTTACCTAGGTAGTATAATTATTAAAGACTTTAATGTAATTATGTAGTAATATATTAAGATGCTTTATACCCTGTAATATAGGCGTATTTTTAGTTAAGTATAGATAAACTTTATAAAAGTATATATAATTTTTATAATTTAAGCAGAGAACCAAGGCCGTTTCATTTATCCATTTCGTATAATAATCATTTTCTCTTATTTATGGGATACTATAGTAGTATATAAAAAATTATAATATATTAGGGAAAAGGTAATAATAAATAAGGTATATGAAGGAAGAGATTAAATTATTAAGTCTAGATATTTACTTGTATATGGTAAACCTCTCATGTACTAGAGATCCGTTAGGACCACCACCAACAAGGGCTGTCGAAGACTCGGTGCCTGATTTATAGAACGAGTATCAAGTCCTTATATTTAATTAAAGAGACTAGGTTAGTCCCCCGAGATACGTTATACTTGTATAGTATAGTATATAGGACCTAGGCTAGCCCTGTAACTAATAATAGTGATCTTGTTTAGTCTAGGTGTATATCTAATCCCTAAGGCACCTACCTCATATACCTAGTTAGGATATACTTTTAGTATATTATTACTAATTCATAGTATAGCTAGCCTATATATAGCAAGGAGCTTTACTTCTTAATATAACTATATCTCCTTTATCAGTATTTAATATATAAATGGCCCTCTTAAGAAGATTATATAAATTATCTAACTATAATTCATCCTCCGAAATTATAAAAATTAGTAAAAAGAACATCAAACTTGAAACTTAGTTTGACCCTTCTACTACTTAATATTTATACGACACTACTTTTAAAGTTCGATTTGATGAGCTTTAAAGTTATATCTAAGTTATATGGGAGTGCTATTATAGCGAGCGGTATTGAGATACTATATATATACTGAAACTGAATAGAAAGTGCTCCCCTAAATAATATTAGATACAATGTGTAAATTCTGCCAAAATACAGCACTATTCATCTTCTCTTTAAGGGGGGAGTAGCCTTTTTAGTACTTATCTATAATTAGTACTTAAGGTATTAGATCTATTTATTTATATCTTCATAATAGTTACTTCTTGGAGCTTTTAGATAAAAAGGTCTACAAATACCCTAGTGTAGCAATATTAATATACTACCTTCTTAAAAAGACTAGTATGAGACCTATTTTAACTTCTATAACTACTTTAGCATATAGTAGCTTAGGGATTTATAATATTTAACTACTAAAAAGCTATCGCCCCTATAATTAAATACATCTAATTTTATGTTTAACGTGTGATGGATTTCTTAGTATTTTAATACACCGGATAGATGATCAATTAAATATGTTTACAATTATTGGGCTTATAAAGGGCATTGCGGTACATAGTTTCACTATATGTTGGTATATTAAATTGAGGTAGTTCACGCCTATAGGCTCTGTTACTTACAGTCAATCAAAGTATTCCATTTTTTTTAGCATTTTATCACTTTTATCTAATAGAGCAAGGGAGTTAGGGACTTGGATACTTAGGGTATATGATTTACGTAGTAGATTTCTGCTAGACTCAAACATTCTAATTATATAGACCCGTTACCCCTGGTAAAAATCGGGCTTTTATTAGATAACTAAGCGAGGACTAATGACTCTTCTAATTTATTAAAATACTAAGAATTCGATACCGTATTAGAGGTAAAAGAAATTTAATATAACCTATTTCTCTTATAATTAAGTGTTCTATATATACTATGACGACACGGTCGCCTTTCATTCGTCTAAATTAGTGCCATTGTTAGCTTAGATATAGCGTCCTTATTATCTCTCTCAATATTTAAACATGATTCAGCTTCCTTAACCAGTAAACCGCCTTTATACGCCTTTCATTTCACGTAGCCTTGGTATTAGTAGCTAATAAATCGGTGATTTATTACCGCGCTAGAGAATAGCTGTATATCGCGACCTAACGCCCTCGCTCTATCTAGTCTATAGCCCTAGCTAGGCGTTACGGGTCATTGAGAGCTATTTTCGTAATAGTTGACACTTACCTTCTTAGATCCTTTAATCATCAAGGCGTTTCTAGGGCTAGATTCTTACTTAAATCACTCCCCTTGCTACTTAGCCATAGGGGGTGGTAGTAACCCATACGTCAATACTTAATTTGAAGATAACGTATCTAGGATTTAATGGGACAAGTCTAGCACCGGCGAAGCTATTTAAAATATTTTTCAGTTTAAATGCTTTTTCCCTTACTGTTAAAAAGTCAATTTGTCGATACTAACTAGGCAAAGGCCAGCCCACATTTTCCCTACTATACGTACGTTCAAAACCGCTAAAATAGCTAATATCGAGAGGCTATAAAAGTTAAAAAAAAACACTAATATATAAGTTAGGAAAATCTAATTTAAATAGTATGTTTAATTTTGTTCAGGTATACCGCCCTTTCGTACGACTAGCATTCGAGCAAATGAAGACTCCTGGAAGCTATTCGAGACTAGTTATATATATCTATTCATTATCGCTAAAAGTAAAGATATCTTTTTCAGAAGGTTTGATAACGTAAACTTCGCCTTTATAAGAGCTTTACCTCTAGAGATATCGTAAAGTACGCGGTAACATTCCTCGTGACGTATCTATCTATCATTTTAACTAACATTTCCTATCCTCAATGTCCTAGCCATAGAAGGGATCTTTGATCGGAAGTGGCCTAGATAATATTTTAACCATAGAGATAGTGACGTGCGTAACCCTAATCTTAGTAAGTAGATAGATGTCGTCGTTAGGAATACCGTACTTTATTATATTTAGAAAAGAGTTAGAGTTATTTCCTGATCCTAATCAGGTGCTTATAAAATGCTCGCCGAGAAATCGTAGGCTCCCGAAAACTAAATTTATTGATTTAAATGCCGTCAGATAAAGTTATAGACCGATTTATCATCGATAGAATTAGTAGAATATACATACCGTTGCAAAAGTCTCCCTACACTACCACTTTCGCCAGCTTAAAGGCCGGTTTTCAGCCCCAATTATCTCAACAATTTTTTTATGAAGAAATATATTTTCTAGAGTGTTTAGCTAGTGATTAGCCAATTACGCCAGAGTTCTTGATTTTTAAAATATTTATGAATTTTCTGTATCAAATGGCACGGCGGTTAAGCACAAAGCTCGAAATTATTCCGTTTTTTAAGTCATTTAGTATAGGAATTGCTGTAAAAAACGGAAAATTTTCGAGATTTATGCTTAACCGCCGTGCCATTTGATACAGAAAATTCATAAATATTTTAAAAATCAAGAACTCTGGCGTAATTGGCTAATCACTAGCTAAACACTCTAGAAAATATATTTCTTCATAAAAGAATTGTTGAGATAATTGGGGCTGAAAACCGGCCTTTAAGCTAGCGAAAGTGGTAATGTAGGGAGACTTTTGCAACGGTATGCCTACTATCGGTAAGTTATAAACTAACTTCCTCTCGCATAGTAGTTACGGCCTACTAGGAGAGTTTAGTAAGGTATATACCGAGCTAAAGGATTGTTTTAAGTACCTAACCGTAGTTATGCTCTCCCACTATATTAAGTAGTATACACTATTAAGCTACCTAGAATTTAGCTAGTAGCCACCATGTACTATATGTAGCGAATTTCTTATTAAACTATAATAGTTCTTATATCTTTATCTATCAACGCGAGCACTATTACGGTTTATAATACTAGTTAGATGTCCTTAAAGGGTTATAGCTATTATGTTGAATTAACAAACTAAATACTTAACTCGGGTTGTTTTCGAATTCTTATAGGCTCTGGTACGAGCCTACCTTATCAATAGGTATGATTTTAATATATTTAGTACGAGCTAGAGATAGTAGATGGTCAAAGATAGTAGGATAAAGTCCTAACGCGAGTATAACACCGAGCTAACCGCTAATTTATACGAACTACTCGTTTACTTAAACAATTAGTTAATATAGAATTGAATTAGAAATTAAATCTTAAACTAGTGAAAATATATCTATTCAACAATATCGAATATCTAAGACCTAATAGGAAAGTAGAAGATCTAAGTATCTAGATATATAAGATTTCTAATGCGATCGCGAAGAAAGAAGGATCGAACCTAACATAACATTAGATTAAATATGAAACTTAGCAGATAAGGCAATTTAGGAAATAGATTATCAAGCTGTATGATAGCCTATTTTACGTTCCTTAGTATACGTATGTTCTTTAAGCGCTTTGAATAAATAACTCGTTATATTATTTAAGATAAAGAAATCGTGTATTAAGCCCTGCAGGAGAAGCTATGAGATACCCCTAATTAAACCATATTACGAAAATATATTCAATAAGCATATTAGGCGTGAAAACGCTAAATACTACAATATCGTCACTAAAGTACGAGCGAGATAAGCTAATACAAAGATATATTAACAAGTTCTGTTTTATAAATGAAGTCCGGTTTAGTATGAAGAGTAATAGCTACTAGCTATAGCTTATACTATAAGTAGGCTATTATAGCTAATATGATTAATTACGCTCGAATAATCGAATTAAAATAAGTTCAAGGTAGATTTCTCCAGTATGAAAGGGGCTTATCATAATTATGGGGGCTACTAGGCTTAAATAACTATATTATTCATTTAAGATCTCTAATGATATATCCTTCATTATTATTTCCCTTCATGTATCGTCAATCTGAACATATAAAATTATTAAAACTACGATAAATATTATGCAGTGGTTACGGGTTACGTGGCTCAATCGAGTGCTCTATTAATATAGTAGGAGAGTATAACTACCTAACAGTAGTTAAAGTGATTTTTTAGTTCGGTGTTTACCTTACTTAGCTCTCCTAGTAAGTCGTGATAAATATGTACCTTATGATAGCCTTAAATTATAATTAGATAATTAATAATAAGCCCTCCCCACCGTTCCTCCTCCCCTACCATGATTAAATCCAACTAATTCACTGGCGGCATTTTAGCGCTTTTAAGGCATTAGAATTTATTTTCCTTAGAGAGAAGAGATCTAGCTAGCTTGGATGTTAACTTAAATAGTGGGCGTTTTAGTTACTAAATAGTAGTTTATATTATAATTATGGCAAGGGGGCTAACCGCTTACTTAGAATAATCCCTCGGTTACCGGATACGTTATATAAGTAATGTATAACTAGATAGAGTACGCCACTTACTATAGTAGGAGAGCAGAAATACGTAACGGTAGTTACAGTAACCTTTGAGTTCGGTATATACCTGACTACGCTCTCCTAGTAGGTCGAAATAGGGAGTCACTATATCTATCGAGCTATATGTCCTTAATTGCTTTTCTTATATAGATAATAGCTATAATTTACTAACATGATTCATACCGAAGCTGCGCACCCCAAAACACATAGTAAATTCGATTAGTTACTACTTTCTATATCAATAACTATATATTATTTTTACTTGAATATTGGGATATAGGCTTTTCTTAGTGTATGAAATAATATACCTTAAATTAAATAATTTAATTATTTCGATAGTTTACCTTAAAATACGGCATAATTTTATTTAACATTAGGCAAAACAAGAAACAAAACGACATTCAACAAAAGAACAAGAATATGAAGAAACACATAAAGAGAGCTTGAAACAAGAAAAAAGAGACGTACTGAAGTTCCAAATATAAGTATAATATGACAAAAGAACTTGAACACAAGTTTGAACAGAAAAACAATACATGCAAACACCATACATAAGAATTCCATGAAGACTCTAAAGCAAGTAAACATACAAAAAGGAACAAGACAACAGAAAATATGGAACATTAAACATTCCAAAGAAGAGCAAAGAGCTATAGAAAAACACAGAAAAATGCATGACAACTGTATTTAGGAAAACTGCATCCAGAAATCTAAGAAAACCACAAAATATAACAATAAGAACATAACCCTAGGATTCCTACGGATGCAGCAATATAAGCCAAATATAGCAAATAAGCCGAATGCATCAAAAAAGAAGAACAGAGAGATTTAACTTAAATTGAGCAAGATTACCCAGCAAAAGATAATCCTCAGTTTAATCATCTATTTCTCTGATTTACCTACATTCGGTCTTAATCTCTCGTACATTCTTAATCTCACTTTGTTTTTACCATTTCTTTAAATGATCCCTACCCTAATAACTAAAATAATAAACTAGCGGACGAGGAGCTATTCTTAATTAATCTCCGGTTTAAAGGCCTTAATTGGCGTAGAAAGATAGGTATAGAGGAAGTCTAGTTTCTAAATATAGTTGATCTTAAGCCGTATTTCCGAATTAATAAGTTAACCGTAGGCGGCTTTGAAAACGGAATACTAGCTAACACTAAGGGGCTATAAAATGTAAGATGACTACGGAGGTATATAAATTACGATAATATTATTCTTTTCGTAAAGCTCGTCGAATTTCGGAGTTAAATAACTACCGTAGCTGTTAAGTATTAAGAGTCTATACTTCCCCTTTGTACGAGAAGAAGTAGACGAATAAAGAGCTTTTCGACCTATTAAAGGCTAATCACATTAGAGGTCTATCTATTAGGACTAACCTAGAGTCTCTAATCGTTTAAGAGGTTATTAAACTAAGATTTACTAAAGACTTTCCCTGAAAGATTATATATAAAGGAGGCGCCTACCCCCGTCGAACTTATATACTTAATTATAGTTACTTACGCTCGATTTTTAGGTTATAAATATAATCGTGAGCCGTAAAATTTCTTTCTCGTTCTAATATTTATAATCGCGATTAAGCCTATTATAAAACTAGTCTCGGATATCGTCGGAGTCGATACCGTATATTAGGATTATCTTATAAATAAGAAAAAGTTACTTAGAAAGAACCTTAAGGTCTTCATATTTAGCTCGCTAATAATCGTAGCGTCTCGAGAAATAGGAGGATAATAAAGGATACCTTTTGATAAAGTTTATAACCTGATATTCGCCGACCGTAAGAGGGGGTATAGTGTGAGACTACGCTAGTCTCGGGGTTTTAGTTTTAGATGGGTAAGCGAGATATATAAGCCTGATATAGCGTATACAATAAAAGGGTGTCTATTGTAAGAAAGTAGTCTGAATGCTGATTCCTCGAATCAGCGTCAGCTTCTGTTTATCCCCTGAGTTCACATGCCCCTGTCAGATGGTAATCATGTGAACAAACATGACGTCATCTTGAGGTCTTCTGTTATCCAGTAAGATATATGTCTATCTCTGAGTGTCTCAATAGCCCCAGTTGGTAGTGATTCTGACATAGATCCACGCGCCGTAAGTAGTAAATCTAATCTCTTATATAGTCGCCGGTTGGGGGGCTACTCCGCGAGAGTATATAGATAAAATCTATTTTTTTAAAGATTTCCTCATTAATATTAGCTAATTCAAGCTTCTTAACGCGTATATTTACACAGTTTTAAATGATATTAAGACGCGTACGGAGGGCCGATTTAGGTACGTTAAAATAGCGCACTACTCTACGTAAAATCTTACTTCTAAATTACTTCAGTAGCTAAGAAGAGCCCACCCTCTTACTCCGTACGTTTTTTAGGAGGGGTAAGTACGAATTAGTGGCATAGTGCGTAGTGAAAGAAGAAAGGTCTAATTAAATGACGCGTTTTTGGGTGGAGTGCGTAGCTTCTGTATATACGTAGCTTCGATATGAGTCATATTACTTTTAATTGATCTTATCAAGGTAAAAATACTTCTTTGATTTTATAAATTACTAACCTAGAGTCAAAAACTTTACGATGCAAATTAAAAGGGCTAATCAATAGTACTACTATTAGGTAGTTATCTACTTCTATTGTATCAATGTAATACTCTATCTAGCGTAGTGCTATGAAACTACAATTGTTTTAATACAAAGCTTAGCTTTAAATATCGCGAAGGTTATATAAAGAGAATAGCGAAAAGTCCTTGTTATATATTTTACATATATAGTGGTATAATTAAAGTATTTGGCCTCTTATACTTAGGGTTCCTCTTTCTATCTCACCACTTTATAGACAGCCTACCTTATTTTAGATATCTAAATCTCTCGATTTAAAGCACTAGTTATTGTATACGCTTGATATGAACTAAATATCTACTAGGTGTAATACCTTATCGGGCCTACAGTATTACTTTATATAAAAGATAGTAGCTAGCCATTAAAGAAGAATTCGGAGGTTTTTAGCCGGTAGCAATTAAAAGTATATAAAAAGCCTTAGGTACTACCGGCTCAATACTTTAATTATGGTACTATATAGATCATAGACATTCCTATTATAACGTGATTCATAGCGAAGCTGCGCACATACTGAAGCTGCGCACCCCAAAATACATAGTAAATCTATATTGTAGGTTACCCCCTACCCTCTTAGGTAGGTAGTATAAAAGACTACGCTAGTCTCTAGGGTTAGATAGATAAGATAGAATCTAATAAAAGCCTAACGTAACAGACCCCTAAGCTGCGCACCCCACCCAAAAACGCGTCAATTAATCAAACCTCTTCTCTTTAACCACCCACCATGCCACCAATTCGTACTCAATCCTCTCAAAATCGTACTGAGCAAGAGGGTAGGCTTTCATTAGCAATTGAAGCTATTCGAAAGCAAGATTTTTCCTCTGTACGTAGAGCAGCGCGCTGTTTTGACGTACCTGAATCGACCCTCCGTAACCGCCTCCATAGGGTTCAAAACCACGCGATATCTCGCGTAGAAAAGCTGAAATTGACTGAAATTGAGGAGGAATCGCTTTAAAAATGGATTATCTCTATAGATTCTCATGGAGCAGCTCCCCGCCCGTTAACTGTACGAGAAATAGTAGATATACTACTAGCGGCGCGTGGATCTATACCCCCACCTACGGTCGGCGAAAATTGGGTTAAAAAATTCGTTAAACGGTATTCCCTACTATCTACTCGATTCTCGAGACGCTACGATTATCGGCGAGCTAAATACGAGGACCCGAAGCTATTATCTAAGTGGTTTTCTCTCGTTCAAAAAATAATCCTAACACACGGGATTGATTTTAACGATATCTATAACTTTAACGAGACGGGATTTATAATAGGTATAATCTCGACTATAAAGGTTATAACGAGAAAGGAATTATACGGTCGGCGATCACTTTTATAGCCTAGAAATCGCGCGTAGGTAACTACAATCGAGTGTATAAGTTTAACGGGGTAGGCGCTTCCTCTATACGTGATTTTTAAAGGCAAAGTTTTTATCGAATCTTAGTTCGATGACCCCTTCTAAATAACTAGAGGATCGAGATAAGTCCTAATAGATAGACCTCTAATTAAATTAGACTTCGATAGCTTAAAAAGCTCTTTATTCCGTCTACTACTTCTCGTACGAAGGGGAAGTATAGACTCTTAATACTTAATAGCCACGACAGTTATTTAACACTACAATTCGACAAAATTTGCGAGGAGAACGTAGTTTATATACCTCCGTATTTATCTCATCTTTTATAGCCTCTCGATATTAGCTGTTTTACGGTGTTAAAAGCCGCGTACGGTCGGATTATCGTATCGAAAATACGGGCTAAAATCAGTTATATTAATAAACTTGATTTCCTCGATACCTACTAAGCCGCGCGAATTGAGGTATTTAAATCGGAGAATATCAAAAATAGCTTCTCCGCCGCCGGTTTACTCCCTTTTAACCTATCTCGGGTACTCTCGAAAGTCAATATTCTCACGCGTACGCCGACCCCCCCTCTAGCCGGGGTAGCGAGTGGGAGCTAAAAACGCCCTCCAATTATATTCAATTATAAAAATAAGCTTCCTCGATAAAAGCCTTATTAAAATAGCGCTCAAAAAGTCCACCGAGTCTATTGAATTCAGCGATAAATCAGGTTTTAAAAGCCTATCAAATCATAATATAATTAGCTACTATTCTCGAGAAAGAAGTAAGCGATTTACGCGCTAAAAACGAGAAAAAAAGGCGCAAAAATACTAGATCTATAAGGTAAATACATCGCGAGGAAGGCCTTACAGTTAGAGAGGCATCAATCTTAATATCGCAGCTAGTACAACCTGATTTACCGCAAGGATCTAATAAGGTAAATCAGGGTTTAGCCCTTTCTCAGTCACGCACGAGGGCAGTACCAAGATATTCCGAATATAGAATTCAGGGTCATAATAGGAGGTCATGTCCCACTAGATCTCGCGTTTAGTTTATTCAATTTAATGGCGTTTTGGTTAAGAAAAATCCATTTAAAATAGTCAAGTTGGGTGGGGTGCGCAGCTTGGGGGTCTGTTACGTTATATATTAGTAAAAGATATATGTTGTGAAAGATAGTCTAAAAGCTAATTCCTAAAATCAGCGTAAGACTACCATTTAAGTAGTAGGCTTATTTAACCTAGTTATACTAGCCTGACGTATTATAATAGACTAGGTTACTCCCTAAGATCAATTATAATCCCTAAATACCCGTAGTTTATAGTGTGATAAGAAGTATATAGGCTAATCTAAAAGTGACGTTTATATTTATAGATTAATACTATAATCGAGGGTAGATATTATTTAATATTTATTAGCTTTCTTTTTACGATAAACGTCCGTAAACCTCTAATATCCCTTAAGGGGTCTATGCCTATTACCGATTAAGGCTATAAAAAGAGGAAGTAGCTAACTTTACCCCTTAGACGTAGGTATATAAGTATTTTAGTCAATCCTACTATTACCTTTTAATAATAGGCTATAGTGGAGTTCTCTAAAATATTATTTTGCGCCTTTTCTTAATTAGCAAAACTTTATTTTATCGTAGTGAACAATACCAGGGTAAATCAATTTCAGCTAATTTAGTATAAGGATTATTTTTTATCCCTTATTACCTACCTTTATTAATGTATCATTATTCTCCCTGATACCTGTATCACTATCTTTCAATAAAGGTATATATTGTTTACTATAATTAAGTGGATCGATTATTCTTTAATAACCTTTACTGTTCTTAGCATTAGTTAATTAGATAGATTTTATTTTACCTTACGTTAGTTCATTGTATTAACGTACTAGTGTAGTTATTTGATTTAAGCTCTAGAATAATATAAATAAGTTTATAGACTACAATTGGGCTAATTATACTCCTTAGTATAGTTTTTACTTCTATGATAACAAATATATTAGCTAAATATTATAACTACTTAGGGTTATTATTTACCCTTTAATTGTTTCATAATTTATAGATATACACGCTAGATTCTTAAGAACCCTTTCTAGTATTCTATATTATATATAAATGACTTGTTAGTAATCTTTCAAGTATATAGGGCTTTCTATTGATTTAAATTAGTAAATAATAAATAAACCTTTACGTAGCTATACGGATTAAGAGTAATTAGCTTATAATAACCTATATTCTTAATTTATTACAATACTTATTCTCTATTTATGTTTATATAGTTTAGCGATAAAAGAACCTACTTTAGTTAAACTCTCTTTCTAAGTTATATACTAATATATAACCTAATATCATATATTATTCACTAAGTATTATGTTAAGGATCTATCTTAGCCCGTTTATAATAAACTATTATAGAATAGTTTCTAATTTCCTCATAGTATAGTAAGAATAGAAAGGTATAATAATTGAATATTGAACTAGCCTTTACGTTAGACTTAGAATAATAAATGTATAGATGTTATACTAAATAGTAGATAGAGGAGGAAATATCTTTTAATGATTACTAACTATTCTAACACTGGAGAAATCAGTATTTTAGTTTATAATATTAAGCTATCGATATAATCATACTAATTTCTTCTATTATATCTCCTATATTAAGATATAATGTCGTTCTTTATTTTATATTCTATCTATTATTTTACTTATTTCTATTAGGAGCTAAATGGCGTTTTTGTTTATGAGAAGATTGAAAGGTCCTAAGTTAACAAAGTCCTACCATAAATTTTATACTATTATATCTTCTTAAAAGTTGATAATAAGATAATACCGAAGTAAATATTCCGTGATAATATTTTACCTTTACTTACATACCTAGTTATTTTAAGTCAACTGATTAATAATATTAATTCATTATACTTGCTATCTATAAACTAGGGGTAGAGAGAGTGGGATAAACTAGTTAAAGAGGGGTACGAAGAGTGAAGGGATTAATTAGCATAACGAGGGTGGGTAGCCTATAAGAGGGTCTACTGGCGAGAGGTGCTATAAAAACGGGTAGATACCCGTGGAGTAGAAGAGGGAGAAGAATAGGAGATTCCTCTTCCGAAGAAGAGCTACTAGCGGAAGCAGAGGAGCTAGGTTAGTAAGGCATGATATTAGATAGGAGAGTGGTAGTTAACGAAGAGAAGAATACTGAAGGAGGAAGATAACCCTTCTTATACCTAGAATATACTTAGTTAATCTTTTTAACTTATAAAGAAGATATTCACAAAAGGGGAAATAAAACCCTTTCTCTTTCAGTAGTAACTGAGAACTCTTTTTTTAGTCAATATACCCACTATAAGCTATACCACCAGTACAGATTAAGACAAGGTAGGTTATATAGCTTGAATAAGAGTTTTAGAATAGACCGACCCTATTCCGGACCTTAAGCCACGAAGAAATTATAAATTAAATAAATATACAAGTTCGAAAAATAGTAAGCCTTTTAACCCCCTTTATTAATATCTACAGTAATACGGCTACTAATAGAGCGATTTATGATACTTACATTTTCCCTTGTTATATTGTTATATTAGTGTTTTTAACTAGAATGAGGTTTTGATAGAGTAACTAAAAGAATAAAAAGACCATAGAGACATGGTTTCTAAGGGGATATTATTGGGACTACTACTAACTAGGGCTATTAAAGCCTTGGTGCTAGAGATATATTAAGCCGAGTCCCTATACTTAATAGCAGGGACTAGGTTAATCTCTCGAATAACGTTATACTTATCTATATGACCTGTTCATGTGAACCCAGGAGATAATTAGTAAGCCTACGCTGATCCTCGAATCAGCGTTTAGACTACCTTCTAAAATATATATCTCTTATTATTGTATACGCTTTATTAGGATTCTATCTCGCTTACCTATTTCAAACCTAAGACTAGCGTAGTATTATGGAAAGCAACTGTCTTAGTGCCTAAAATAAGGAATCCAAGTCTAAATACTTCTTATGCGGGGTAAGTAAATTCGGAGAGATTTAAGGCTGCCTTTTACTACTCACTACGTCGATCTAGCATTGATACCTTAAAAAGGAACCCTAAAGTAGGAACGGGGATACTCTAGCGTTAACACTTCTTACCTACGTTACGAGATAGCGCTAACAATAACGCTATTATCTACTAAGATAATGCCCTATTTTATATAGCCTACCTTATATAGGATATCCTCCTAAACTCATTATAAGATTATAGAATAGCCGCTATATTAGTTTTGAACAAACCCGATTATAAGGTAATATACTTGAAAGAGTATCTAGAGTTAATATAGCTACTCTGAATAGATCTACGCTAGATATATTATTAGAAGTAGTTTAAAAAGTAAAGGTAGGTATAGATATTAGGATATTATATATATACTAGATATAACACCGTATTAGAGGTTTAACGTTATTAAGTATAAGAGCTAGTATACTAACCATTCAATTAAATAAGTTTTGGAGGTTTTTAGCTAGTAGAATCTAAAGTAGGCTAGGGATCTAAAGTATAATTAGCTAAATACTTTTATTATTCTACCATACCTCCCCCTTAATAGAAACCATATAATAAATATCGTTTATATTCGTCAGGTTAGCTTTATAGAACCAATAAGTACTATAGATTAAATTAGAAATTGAATTTTAACCGAAATATGGTTAAGAACCTTATAACTAATAAATAACTATATAGTAATATATATCCTTTATACCAAAAAGAGGGTAAGAGTGCCTATAGGACTCTTTAGCGGTATTAGCTTCTATATTTTTAATTCTCTTAGTGCTATAATCCTATGGTTGTCACAATTTATATTATAGTCGGAGGTGAATAGGCCTTTCCTATAAGTTCCTAGAGAGACCTTATCCCCGAGCTCCCCAAAAATAGCTATAATGATACTATTTGACGCGTATCAAAACTGTACGGTATCTAAGTAGAAAGTAAAGGAACGTTTCCTTGTAAAGCCTCTTAACGTAAGACACAGACGTAAGTTCGTTAGGAAATAATCGAGTTTTAACTAGAAGAATATTGTTTTCTCTAATGAAGGTTCTGCCTAACGGAAATCGAATTCTATTAAGTAATTCGTCTTTAGATTAAAATCTAAGAAATACTACCTAATATTTATTGATCTCTAACTAAATAGTAAGCAAACTTGATAAATAAATTAGGTTATAAATCTAGATCAGTGGCCTCTCTGACTTCATTATATGAAGAAGTAGAAAGGTAAAGGATTTCCCGCTATTTATATATGGAGGTCCTATCATTCGGCCTATCACCTTTCTATAATAATTATTATATCTTCTAGTAAAGTAATACCCTAATCTATATAGCGGCTACTATAATAGAGTAGATTAAAAAGGAGAAAGTTTGGCTTACAAAATAGCCTCTATATTCGCTTAATTCAAACCTAATTAAGAATATCTAGTTTCTTTTCAAATGTAAGCTATATAAACTATATCTATAGCTTACTCAACATGGTAAATCTAAGTTAGATTAGGATATCTTTCGTGACTCTATTCGAGTTATATAGAAGGCGTTATAGATCGATTTATCGAGTCTACACTTAGGCAAATTGAGGCGGCAAATAAGGTACGTAGCTAGTACACTAAATACTACGATAAGAAATTAATCTATCAATTGAAGGGATTATCTTTAAGCAGTGAATAAGTAATTAAAGTTTTCACGTTCGAAAGATTGTCTAAATTCAGTGTTAAAAAAAAGGCGTAGCGAGACTTTTTTTAAACGGAATGTATTTCTTTAAGATAATATCAATAGTATAATCTACTAAAGTATTTTATAAACCGACGACCTTTTATAGGTGAAAACGTTATAATATATTACTACTTCTTTAAATGAATATTTGCTCTTACTTATTTTTAACTAGTTCCTCTTTAGTAGATAGTTAGACTTTCCCGAGAAGTATGATAATACTTCAGGCTATACCCTTATTTTTATTTTTTAAACATTTATTCTAATTAGAAGTTATTAAAAAGTTAATTAACTTTCTTTTAATATTAAATAACAAATTCTAGCTAATACGTAATATATACTTAATCTACTCCAAAACGTATAGAGAAAGAAATTAGGCTATTACTAGCAATTTAGGCTATAAAGACGTAATGAATTATATTATATCAAGACGTAGTAATCCGATCTAATATACTTTATACGACTCTCCGCCGCTACCTTATTAGCTATACAAATCGCGCTAGGATACGCGCTCATAGTCTAAGATTAAATATAACTAAACATGACTTACTTTAAAATGAGTGTTAGAAATAGTATAGCTTGATAAGGTGGCTACGGGTCACGTATAGCCTAACGGAGTGCGCTACTTAATATAGTAGGAGAGTATAACTACCTAGTACTAGTCAAAGTAACCTTTTAGTTCGATGTGTAACCTACTAAGCTCTCCTAGTAGGTCAGAATAATAAGATTACCTCTATAGATTCTCGTAGAGCAGGCCCTTACTGCAACCTAATAGGAGAGCTTAATAAGGTATATACCGAACTCGAAGGTTACCATAACTACCGTTAGGTAGGTAATTATACTCTCCTACTATGTTAAGTGAAGTACTAAAAACCCACCCTCTCCCTTATATATTATTAGCGCTACGAAGCTAGTCGCCCCTGAATATAAGCTATTCTGCCGTATCAAAAGCCGCCTACGGTCGGTTTATCGATTCTAAATCATGGCTTAAAATTATCTACATTAAGAAACTAGACTTCCTCAATGTCTACCCTTCCGCTCGACGCCTACCCTTCCGCTCGACGCCTACCCTTCCGCTCGACGCCTACCCTTCCGCTCGACGCCTACCCTTCCGCGCGAATTAAGGCGTTTAACTAGAGACTATTTAGAATAGCTTTTCTGCCACTATTTGACTACCTTTCGATCCCGATCGGGTACTCTCGAAGGTTAATATTCTTACGCGTACGCCAACCCCCCGTCTCCCGCCGAGGAAGCGAGTAGGAACTAAAAACGAGAAAAAGAAGTCAAAAAAAAAGGCTAGATCTATATGGTAGATAGCTTCTTAAGAAGGCCTTATAGTTTAAGATACCTTTGCCTTACTTACTACTAGAGCGAGAGTAGGCTATTTTAGCTCTAGTATCTAGTGGGCTAAACCAGGGTTTAGCCCCTTTATAGCCACGCGCGCGTTACCAAGATATTTGGAATATAAAACTCAAGGTTATAATAGATATACTCTAATATACCTATGATCTAGGGATATTTCGCTTTAGGATATCTTAAATTATTAGACTTTCTCTTGTTATGATAATATTTTAGGGTTTTATCATAATATAATATTACACTTCGAGTATAATAGAATCTCTTACGATATAGTGTTATAGTATATCTAATTAAATCTACTTATGAGATAAGGTATCTATCTAATAGGAGTTTAGTCATCTAGTGTAGTTTTTAAATACTGAAAAGGGAATAGCGCGGTGGCAGTCTAGTCGAGCAGTCAGGTCGATACTAGCAATAGGAGCATAGGCAAAACCCAATCAGAGATAAAGCTATTGGAAAGGAGAACACATAGGAGTGGCTTAGAATAGAAAGAGTGTCTGTCTTGCTCTACGTAGAGTAGAGAGGTCTTAAATAACGTAATTCACTACCGAGCGGCCACCAAAACCGGGTGGCCACCTCCAAAACACATAGTGAATGCAATATTTTAGAACCTCATGTTTCAACGACTGCATTATTTTTTGACTTTTCTAACCCTAGGTAGATATTGATAAGGATCCTCAGTCCTACATATCAATTTTTAGATTTTCGAAAGGTTACATTATCGTGGTTTTGAAAATTACACTGCGTAGAACCAGAAATTTATATATTATCGCATTTACAAACCTGTAACCATACTCAAACTCCCCAGAGAAGGCAGTTACACCTAAAAAGTAGTAGGTTATCAGAAAAAACTCTATATATATTGTTGTTATTGAGATACCAAGTTATAATATATCGGATTTACTATATGTTTTGGAGGTGGCCGCTCGGTAATGGATTACGTTATATCATGAATGCTGAATCATCCGTAGACCGCTACTTCATGCAGTAAGCAGTTCCCCCACTACAATACTTATTTTCCAATTTTTTAATAAAAAAAGATAATTAGGGAAAAAGTGAAGGAACTAGTGATAGCCCCTTAAGAAACTTATAGTGATCCGTTGTACTATAAAATATTTATATACTAAAGTACGTATAAATCTTATCCGGTCTAATCTAACGCTAACTCTATAGAGCTAAATATTTTATTAAATACTAAACCTAAATTCACTATTACTGATATTTCTAAAATAATGAAATTTATAGAATATTAAATATATATAATATGACCTTTCATTATATACTCAAACCCCCTTAAGACTATGTATTTATTATAAAAGCGACTTAGACTATAATAATGGGTAGAAAGCTGAAATTAAGTTTAGAGTTGATATTTTTATATATAATTTTCCAATTCAGATAAGAGAATTATAGTTAGATAATAATGTATATAAAATTCTTAGAAATTCCTCAATAAAGGGAAATAAATGATCGGTATAATTTTGGTTTTAAATAGGATACAGAAATTGTTATAATAAGTGGAATAATAAAATGGCTATAGTTTTTGACCTTAATTATGTAGTATTTCATTCTATACGCTAATATAATTATGAAACTAATTTATATTCTAACTAGATACTAGGAAAATATAAGTTAGAATAGTATATCTAATTTAAAGATTTTTAGATTCATAATATATCTTACTATTGACCTTGAAACCCTTTATAAAGGTATTAAGTATTATGCCTTTGAAAAGTGTGGAAGAATATATTAAGGATTATAAGTATAGGTTCATAGCTATCTACGACGCTTATTTGGTATCTTATAGTTTTATTATGTTTAATTGCAGGATAAGTATTTACTCAATATAGAGTGTAGTAAGTCTTACTAAACCTATAGATATACTTGAATAGCTTGTTTAATTTCTCTCCTATATACACGAGACTACGCTAGTCTCTGGGCTTAGATAGGTAAGCGGGATAGAATCTAGTAGCGTATATAATAATAGTAAATATATATTATAGTGAGTAGACTAAACTATGATTCCTAGAATTAGCTTGAGACTGTTGAGAATCTAGGCAGTTGACTTATGGCTTATGCCGTGAATGAGCCATACATTCGACTGCGGCGATTATTCATCATTTGTGTATCGGATTTGGACGGATTTGAACTAGCTTAAGCAGACTTTTTCGTGTATATAAAGGGTTTCTCATAACAAATGAGAAACTCTAGACTTAAATCATCTCCTACACTGCAGTATATTTCTTACTCGTTGTGTCTCTTCTTTGTATTTTCAACAGAGACTACTATTTAAATAATATCCTCCTAAAATATAACTAATATATCAGAATAGGGACTCTAGTTATTTTCCGATTCCGAGGTACCTAACATCCCTAGTTAGGAGGTGGTCTAGACAATATATATCGTAACTCATATTAGAATAGGCTTATATATTAGCCGTGTCACGGGTCACCCCCCACCCTTGCGGGTGGGGGTGTCCCTCAGCCAAAATGCAATTTCTTCTATTCCTCAAAAATCATGCTGAAAAGAGTCAAAGATAAGGAGAAAGATTTGGCTATTGCCCTCAATGCCCATAATTAAGGGGAATGCTTATCACTTAAGAAGGCTGTAGATCATTATCGCGTCTCTTACTCTAAACTCCGCGGTCGGAAAAATAGACTAATATATCTCTCGCGTCGCCCAACTAAAAATAACGCGTTAAACTCAAATTAAGACAAATCTTTAACAAACTAGATCAAACTACTTAGTAATTACTATATACCTCCAACCGTAAAAGATATGAGAATACCGTAACTTGGCTTCTAAAAACTACGTATTTAGAGAAGGTTATAGGCCCGATATACGGCTACCAGTTTATTCAACGCCTACCTTCGTATATTAGGCCTATTACGTAAAAGTCTAAGGAAACACTAAGAATAGAACCCGAGAATCCTAGGGCTATATTATATTAGTACGATAAAATAGCTGTCCTCTATAAGAGGTATAAGTTCAAGCCTCGCGAGATCTATAACTTCGACGAAACCGGCTTCTAAATCGGCTAAGGGCTTAATTAGTATATTATCTCCTATAATCGACTATAAAGTAGTTTATCTCACTAAATCGGGATAGACTAATTCGGACACCTCTTTCCGATAGCTATACCTGGGTTATAAAGCTATAATAAAGCGCGTACGTTATAGGTGACTAAGGCCTTGATTAATAGATCATCACTTAATCTATATCACCTTCGAATTCGTCGAATTTTATAAAGGAAATAATATTATTCCATAATATTTCGTGCCTTACTCGACTTATCTATATTAGCTACTTAATACCTAGGGCTTTTTAAGCATAAAATATTACTTTAAAATAGTAAATACCAAGGTTATAGCGTAGCGTAGAAGTAACAAAAATATGATTTTTTCTAGGATATTAATACGATTCGGCGACGCGTATTAAAGTCTAGAATAATAGGTAATAGTCTTATAATACGTAGGAGGGAGAAAGAAGAAGAGTCGAAGCTTCGCGTATAGCGGAAAGATACTAAATAGATTGCTACGGATTTAGTAGGCAAGGAACGCATAGAATCCCGTAGATTCGGTGTTGATGATGAGGAAATAGCCCTGAACTCATTAAAAGGCTCTATTATATGGATTCCTAGCCATTATTTGTTACAATTGTTGATTTAGTTGAGAAATTGAGATTTTTTCATTTTGGCTGAGGGGCACCCCCTACCTAGAATGGGTGGGGGGGTGACCCGTGACACGGCTATATATTTTATTGTACATTAAATTTAAAATTATACAATAAGATTAGCGACCTAAAATAATATCTTTAGTTTAAATTACTTTATATTCTATAGCTTTAACTTTACTAATGACTTATTATTGGAATCAAGTAAAAACGATAAAGAAATGGATATCTCTTGAATAGTAGTCTCATGCTAATTCTAGGAATCATAGTTTAGTCCACTCACTATAATATGTATTTATTATCATTATACACGCTTTACTAGTGTAGTCTTATAATAAAATTGATATTTAAGAATTATATAAAAAGATGACAATATAATAAATATAGTCTAGTGGTAAAATGCTACCCTCCCCAGCCGCCCTACGATAAAATACAACTAATATTTTAGTCATATTTATTTTATATGGCTTGGGGGCACTCGGTACATAGTTTTTATGCTAGTGTATTTAATTGAGATATATCATACCCATAGGCTCTATTTATCATATATTACCTACAGACACCTACAATTTATGATTTCTGTAGGGGATTGCTAGTAAACTTAGGTACCCTAGGTGTGGATAGATCCTATACCCTTGGCAAAAGTCGGGCTATTAGTGGCTATAAAGCGAGGGTTAATAATTAATCTGATTTGTTAGAATTCTAAGGATTTACTACTACTATAGCGTATAATTCGAGATAAGCAATAGTATTTTAAAGCCGCTATAGTAGTACTAGTAGATTAGTTAGATTTAATTAGGGGTGGCTTTTTAGTAGTAAAATACATATATAAATTGAAAATTATTTCTAGAAATATCCATAAGTTCAAGGTATAATATGGAAGTAGTAATATTAGAGTCTACGAATTACTGTAAATATAAGGTTTATATAATACTACGCTAGTCTCGGAGTTTAAACAGGTAAGCGAGATAGAATCATAATAAAGAGATATATATTGTAGAAGGTAGTCTACACGCTGATTCCTAGAATCGGCGCAGGCTTACTGTTTATCCCCTACCTGAGTCTGCTAGCAATCTGCTAGGTAAATCATGTACCCTGAGTATGTAAGTCCTCTAACTCCATCGTTCCATCAGATGAAAGTGATACGACTGCGAAAAAAATGGAATGCTTTAATTAATTCTAACTGACAGAGCCCAGGGGCATAAAATACCTCGATTTACTATGCTGCCACATACTAAAATTGTAAACCCTGACGAGTTCATTAAGATGCCAAGAATCTAGCGCATTTTTGGGGTAAAATATGATGTAAATTACATTACTCAAAATGCGCTCCAAATCGATCAACTTCATAGCGCTGATAGCATGTTTGGGGGGGGGGGGGGGGGGGGGAGGGGCTTTTAGCACTACCCTATCTATATTAACCTGAAAAAAAAATATAACTAAATAAACGTTGTTTACTACTAGGTGGCTACTACTACCGAGTAGCCCCCTTACTAAAAATGCATTCATTAGTTTATATACTATTTATTATCTTAATTTAAACACCATTAAATCAAATTAAAGATCTATATAATATACGCTTCTTATTATAACCCACTAGGAGAGCTTAGTGTCATAGCCAGCATAGTTTGATTGGAGTCAAATGGATATATTTGCCTGATTTGACAGGGAGACTGCTCCGAACGATACACGGTATACGGTGGCTGCTAGTCACTAAACTAGCTAGTGAGTCCTATATCATCGTTAATAAGTTAAGTTGTCCATGATTTGTAAGTAATTTAATGCATTCTCTAGTATATAACGTCGCCCAAAATCTACGAAATGTTAAGTTCCATATCTTCACCCTTTCTTTGGCCCCATACTCTCTTTAAATGAATATGGAAGAATTTGACCTGTGAGAGATAATAATCCATTGCTAGGTAGATAACCTACTAAATAGTTCATATATAGATAGATAGAAGAAAGATACCATAACAAGGAAATGTAAATTCTATTGTTGGGGGGAGGGTATGTTTTTTTAGTACTATACAAGAAGCAGAATCACATCCACCGATACTTGGAATATCAATTGAGTACGAGTCTTCTAATCTGTAATCCTACCGTGAATAGAAATCAGATAGGCAGGCTATCTCGTGACCGGAAAGAAAGTGGTGAATAAGGTTGTAGACCCACCCCCGCATTATCCCCAGGCTATGAGGTCACGAGTCACGCCACCTGCACTATATCTACCCACCTCCCTCAATCTACTTTCTTTCACCTTTCATCATCTGTTCAAAAGTAAGTCCCCTTGCATTGACTGGTTGCCACATACTTATTTGTTACGATGCAAGTGACTCGCTCGCACAAACTAAATGATCGCGAGTACCCAGCTGACGCCATGCTGAGTACCCGTGACAATCTCCCACGCTATTTTGCAAAGTCTGGCCCCACAGATGCTGATCCTCGTAAGACAAAGAAGGATGGCGGTGGAAAGGGTAACTGGTGAGCATTGAGCATCTAGACGGAGATTCATCTCTCTAAAGTACTTTGCCCAGGGGTCGCTCTGGTGATGAAATGCAGGATTGCGACTACAAGTTCACCAACACTCGGCGTCGCTCGAATAGCAGCACCCAGGGCCTGGCTGACTTCAGCACCAAATTTGAGGCATTTGACCCAGAGCCTGTCTTTGAAGAAGGGTTTCATGACGCCTTTGATGTGCCCGCAGGAAATGGAAGCACTGTGACCAAAGTTGAGAGCACCAGCAGCAACACCGATAGTGAGATTGATCACAATGGAGTAAATCATTAGGCGAACTCAGTCATTCTCATCTGACGGACTCTAATGGGCAGGCAACTGCTTATGCGAACAAACACTTTACAATGTAGGGATCCATGAAGCACAAGATATTGAACTTGAATTTCCAAATCAACAGACATTGAACTTTGTCAAGAGTCGTACTTTACGAAGAGTCATTACAATAGGTAACAAATGAGAAAAGACCAGTTAAAAGAGGTCCGTATTGGGGTAACGGCTCACAAATGTGACACGTCGGTTGACTACCGGATAAACCATTCAATTCTGCCATGTTCAAGTCCTTGAGTTCACAAATCATGGCTTCAAACCTCAGTTTCAGCACTACCATCCACTCCACCCGGAGCTAACTCCTGGGCCTTGGTCACTTTCAGAATATTCTGGAACCAGAAATCAAGCTTTCCGATCTCAATGTACTGGCGTAGGATGTCGTTTTCAGTCTGAAGGTCAAGCGCCAATCGGGATTTTTGCTCTGGGCGGAATCGCGAAACAAGAATGTCAGCGTCTGTATCGGTCATCAAGGCATCAGCAGGAGAAAGAGCTGCATAAATAGAAAGGTCGCTGGTTGTTTTGGGACCTGGGGATATAAAGGTTAGAATAACACGACCAACAAATGGTTGCGAACACTCACCCTCCTCTAAGCATGCGATCAAAATTTGACTGAGGGAAGTGTCACCAAGGGAGCTATCAGAATCGCCATTTGATCCTTCAGCGGCCTTGCCTCGAGCCACCCAGTCATCCTTGATCATGCATCGCCGCCATATTAGCCTTCGCAAAGCCATGAAGTATGACAAATCTCGCTGGCCATAGCGACCATGATCAAGAACCCGTAGGGCCAGATGGAACTCGCTCCTTACAATCTCATCATCATCGTTTTCTGTGTGCTGTACAGGCCCGAGCAATGTCAAGAGGTCAACCAAATCGTCAACTGCAAGAACCTGTCTGTTGACGAGGGTGAAAAGAGTATCACTCAAAACTTCACGAAGTGATGGACGATCTTCGAATAGATGTCCCCCATAGCACTCGAGCGCCAATTCAGCCTCAGCCTTTCGGTCAATTGCACCCTCCCAAACTGGTCGAAGGTGCTCATAAAGGGTATCCTGAATTCCATCGACCTCAATGTAATCCTCAAGTCGTTTGACATCCCCTTCCAAAACCAGAGAAGGTTGAGCCTGTGGGTCCATCCGCTCTTTTGTTGCTAGCTTGCTTAACTTAGCTAGCGATATTTCAACACGGTGGCTCCATAGGTCCTTTTCACAGTTGAGCGCAAGATTTTCTAGTGAGGTCGCAGCCGTGTCAAAGTCATCTTCACCCATCACATCGTTAATCCAGCTCAAGCGAGAATACGCGGGGTTCTGCCGAAGGAACCGAGTCACGGCAGGTTGGTATTTCCGCATTGCAAGTAGCGTTCCTGGGAATCCGAACTTGATTCTGTGGGAAAAGTACGCATCCGCCCAAATGTCTCCAAACTTGTCGAAGTATGTAGGAATTAGTTGGGCAGGATCAAGCTGATCTGCACTTGTCGGCAGACCGTCTGAAGAGCCTTGAACTGGGCGGGTTTTCTTTTGATCCTGAAGCTCAACGATCAATTCAACCAAAGCATCCATATCACGGAAGCTTTCTGCTAACCTGAGAGCGTCTTGAAGATGACCAATACCGGCCAACTTAAAGAGGTACCACTTGCGGTTTTCGACATGCATATGTTCGAGCGAAGCGCTCTCATCGGCAAGCTTTGAATCACCTTGAGCAGAAAGCCATCGAGTTCGTTCCTGGTGCATTTGGCCAAGAACGCGGAGATGCCGAGCGCTGTTTGCTGCTGTTTGATTCAGAACCTGGGTATCAGGAAAATCTGCACCCGACAAATTTGCGCTGTTCCACGAACGTCGACTGTCAAGTTCCAAATCGAGTAGTTTTCCAGCTTCGATATAACCCACCCCTCTCGATGTCCAGAACTCGGGTAGAGTTTCATACCCATCGGACAGAACACCATCCTCCACAAAGTCTTCGCTCAGACCATAAAGCGCAAGATGCTCATCGCGATACCGGAAAGCTGTTTCCATGACTGCCAGAAACAGTTCACTGGCCTCGAGAATCTGCTGTGAGAGGTTCCGCGCACGCTCAGGAGACTCAAGTACATCATCGCAAGATTCAGCTCGACCGAGTTTGACAGCGTTTTTGATCCACGGAGTAATATGTTCCATGCGGTAGGAATCCATGAGGAACCATTGGCGCACCAAGTCAGTATCGCCGTTCTGCGGGTCAATTGGGGTCTTGAAATTGTTGCTCATTGACCCAATGACGTGCCCAAGGAAGGAGTCCTCATTTTTGCACTTATAGGCCTCCTGGACCTTCCACATGGCCCTTTGCGCTGCAATTTTCTCGGCAGCCCACAGGAGCTCCCATTTTGCTGCTCGACTCAAGGGGTTTCCTATGCGTAGAAGTAAAGATGTAAGGTCGTCCAATGCCTTTGCTCTCAGTCGAAGATGCTGCTCGAGTGAGATTGTAGTATTTGGAATGAACCGACATTCAGACCGAAGGAGTTCTCTGCATATTTCCAAGGATGCTTGTTCAATCTCCAATGGAGGGAAGTCTAAGTCACTTTCGCTGGACAGATCCAACGGGTTCTTTGCCATGGTGCCATAGAAAACAGCCTGCTCAAGTTTATGCTTCGCGGTGACTTGCGGCTGCTCGTAATCGTCTTCTGCATCGGGACGAGGAAGTACCGTGACACGAATCATCCCGAAATTCCGAAGCATGAGCACACATGCTGCGTAAGGCATGTGCTGTGATTGATTTTCTGATGTGGACCCCAATATTTCATGCTCTTCACCAGATCGCAAGTGAATGGTATCTTGGAAAGACAGGGGTACCTTATTTGAATCGAGAAGTAGTTGTGAGGTTGGTGTTTCCTCAACACTTGTCAATGACAGAATGACAAGAGACTGACCAACGAGAATAAAGGCAGTTGTCTCTGGTTTCGGAACATAAATCTTGGGCTTTGGGTCATCGAACATAGCTGGGATGTGGTGTAGATGCACAGGATGCGTAGAAACCACACGGGACTCAGTGCCTGACAAGTGAACTTGAACCACAAACAGGGCCTTGTTTTCTGCCCATTGGGACGAGCCAACAACCAGGAACAAGCTCCAAGATTCATCTGAAGGCTGAACAGAATCATCAGAGGATTGTAGTACAGAGAAGGAAAAGTCTAGGATTTTCAGATCTGGGTCGTTTGTCGATTTTGTTGGAATCTGAGGAAGAGCTGCCAAAATGTCGTCTTTGGCATCATATCGTTTCTTGAGGGCATTTCCGTGATTCCAATGTGTGTCCCAGATCTCAATTAGCCCAGACGAAGTCGCAATGATCACATCTCGCTGGCCGCGTTGATGGGAACCTCCAGCCCGAACAGCAGTGACTTCTTTCCTCCAGTACCCACCGCCAAGAACATTCTTGATGCCACCAAAGATCCCACCACCACTGACTCCTGCGGTACTTTTCAAGAAATTGACGAGTACTGAGGGTTTTCCTTGAGGATCCCTCAATGTAATGTGTGCTACTCGCCCCGTGGAGAATGTGGCGATGATTCCCGAAGGCTCTCCATTCAAGATTTCCGTGGCACACTCACCAGAAAGTAGGCCAGGTGTAGATCCTTGGATGCCATTTTGTTTCTGTCGGGATAAGCCCAGCGAAGCTGCACTGGACACAGTCTCCCAGTAAATAATCTTCCCAGTAGAAGGAATGATCACTAGTAAACCTGGGTACTCTCCAGTAGCTGTAGAAAGTAGAGCTCCGAGTGGGACTGCACCATTTGGGTCTCTGCATGACTCGGGAATCGATACTGTAAATGTGTCTGATGGGGACGGGGACGAGGCAGATACAGAGTAGGGCCATACTATGGCATGTGAATGAGTTAGAGCTAGCGCGTGGTCATGGCTAGCTCCAAAAAAGCACCTGAGCGGTTCTGCTTTCAAAGTGTTAAAAAGCACACCATATAAGAGAAGACTAGGGGCACTGAAAAACAAAGACAAAGGCAGGAGTAGGAGAGGGTGACAAACCTGACTGTAAACCGCGAATTTGGTCGGGCAAGGCTGGCAGCTGATCCACATTGTAGAAATCGGTACTAGACTGATATTGACAGCATTAGCATGCTGAAATAGCAAGGCGCAAAACTGCATTACTCACCAGAACGATTGTCCCCTCGTTATTATGTCCAAGACCATCAACGTGTTTTGCAAGACGAGTCGGTAGATGTAGATCAGAGGTCGTTGGATCCGCAGGGGCATTGTCATCATTGGGAGTGGATGGTGCCAATTTGACGATGTCACGTCCTAGATTTGAGTCGGGAGGGGATTCATCGGGGCGTCGCAAAACTGAGCGCTGTCTCTTGGCTTTCGGTGGCTTGACAGAGTCATCTGAGCTTGTCCTCGGGCGCCGACGAGTATTGCGGCCACCGGCTTTAGGAACAAACATTTTCGATTTGCGCCTGACCTGGACTCGCGAATACGCGCTGGCCAATAGATAACGGGAAATACAAGGAGCGGTAGCTTCAGGTATTCTTGAAGCTGGACCTTTTAAGAAGCTGATGCAAGGCTTGTGGAAGTTCGAGAAAGGAAGAAGTCGTTCCCCAGCAAAAGATGTAAAGCGCAAGGTGATAGCATCGATCAACAACAAATGGCAGATGTCCGAAGGCGGTGAGGGACATGCATGAACTCCAGCCGTCTCCTTCAATTGTAGAACCCCGAGTTGACTTACATCATTCAAAGCTCATCTAACGTTAACTTAAAACTCTAACTAAATTCATGAATTTAGGCCAATCCACCATGAGGTCTGATATCAACTTTGGGGAAGGGGCCTCCAAATTTCCCTACACTGTTTTCCCACGCTACTACTGTTCTTGACTGTGTAGTTTAACTCATAATTCTTAGCAAATAGACTTCAAACTCTGGGGTCTTCCTATTCTCCCTTGGATTCAGATCAATTTCTCTATACGTACAGAGTGCTACAAGGGAAATTATTTTGTATGTGGAGATACTTCGCATCCGATTACCCCGAAATGCTCACGTGAATACCCCACGCGGAGTCCCCAACCCTGCGATGACAATTCCCCTGATGTTCATGGCATATAGGCTGCCTCTCCGACTTCACAACCCAGCCATCATGCTCATATGCTACGTTGATATGGTCCAGATCAAGGCCTCAAGGGTTGCCGTATATTTACAAGTCTAACATGATGCTCTCACAATTACCGCGTCTCACGGGTCATCTCCGACTGAATTCCATGCGCGCCGGATTGCAGGGTGCCGCCAGATTGAAGCCCACGTTTACTCCTTCCCTGTTTCCCGCACGAGATCTGCATACAGCTTTATTCTTCCCAGGTTCGCTTTACCCGCCCCTTCTATTTCAATGTCGAGGAGGCAAGCTGACACACAGTAGGACATGGAGTTCAACGGGTAGGCATGGCCAATGCCTGGATTGAAAGCTTCCCTCACACGGCCGCCCGGGTCTTGGACGAGATGGACAGCACCCTTGGGCTCAAGTTGTCTAGCATCATATCCGATGGACCTAACTCTAAGCTGAACAAGACTGAAAATTCGCAACCCGCAGTTATGGCAGTCTCGGTTTTGATCCTTCGCATTCTTGAAGATGACTTCGGATTTGACGCTAAATCTCGAGTGGACGTCATGCTTGGACACAGCTTAGGAGAGTTCTCTGCACTGGTCGCTGGTGGGCATCTTAGATTCGGTGATGCCCTCAGATTAGTCCGGCGTCGGGCGGAGATCATGGCTCAGTGCACACGAACCTTGGCTGAGAAATCCGGGGAAACCTATGGAATGGTTGCACTTCTTTGTGAACCCGAACATTTGGACAGTCTACTTCGGACGGTTCAAGAATTCCTAGGACTTGAACCCCCCGGTATCGAAAGTGACATGTATCACCCGGTTCCAGCAATTCAGCAGGTGGTGGTTGCCAACATCAATTCAAAAAACCAAATAGTCTTGAGTGGCAGCCTGGACCGAATCAAATCACTTTTGGTCCAACTGCGTCAATTTGGAGGACATGATCCACGGGCCGTCAGATTGAAGAGTGACAGCCCGTTTCATAGTCCCTCTATGGCACTAGCTGCTGATTACATGAGGAATGCACTTGAGCAAGTTGACATCACATTCCCAGCTTCAGTCCCATGCATATCAAACGTTTCCGCCTTGCCCTTTCGTTCCAAGGAAGATTTAAAAAATCTTCTCTCGCGGCAATGCACCGATACAGTAAGATGGTGGGACAGCATACGCTATCTTCACCAGGAGCGAGGTGTGAGGCGTTGGATTGGAATCGGGCCAGGAAAAGTTGGCAGGAATTTGGTTGGCAAAGAGGTTGGTAGAGTTGATGCCAAAGGTGGAGGAGTGTGGGCTGTCTGTGATCCTCGTGAAATGTCAAACATCATGATCTCCTTGGAGCAGACCGAAATGGAAACCATGAGCCACCAACGATTAACCTGATGCCAATGCTGGCCTCTTCTCCATATTTCAGTTACTTTGATAGTCGAGAAATGAAAGTCTCAAATTGATCAAAGCTCAGGCATGAGATGTGAATTTTGTGAAATCATTATTTTCAGATTTGAATGCAAATAGCACTACCACTTGGTGGGATGGATACCTGGTTAGCTTTCCTCTTCTGTTCTCCAAACCCCTATAGGCTTTTGTATGATCACACGTCCGTGCAATCTTGGATATCATTATCTTGTCCTTCCATTATACCACGTTTCCGGGTGCCCATGATTCACCAATACGCTTCACATCCGTAATGAATTTTTGATTAGATATTTGTTGGCAAACCGAGCCAGAAGCAGCTTTATTGCCAGGAATCGGTATGTGATCGTCGGGGGAGTAGAATGGATTTTGCAAGAGCTGAATATACGCACTTTGCAACGCTCGGAATGCCTATATTCAATTGTGAGTCAATGTGATTTACCACAGACAGCTTCTGATGGGAACTCTTCAAGCTCACCGGCTTCATGTCAGAATCCCTCAAGCCACTTATTGCAGGACCAGCTGTTTTCCCAGCACTACCAGCCTCTTCCGAGCCGAACACGTCCACAATGATCAAAAGCTTGACCCCCGTTGTTGTCAACCAACCATATGCAGCGAGTCGTTCATCAATTGCATGTAAAAGCCCAAGATCCTGATCAATAGAGGTGTGCTTGCACCGGATGTCAAATATGTCGAGGCAGGAGTTGAGCAAGAAAGAGAATTCAAGCGTAGAATCACAATAGGGAGGAAACAAGGAGACGTGAAGAGGATTGTCCTAAGTATTAAACGTTAGATAGCCAGACCAGGATCCGATCAGCATGTCAATACCCACTGCCTTTCCGATCACACCAATACAGGCAATCCTGGGACCTGACATATTACCGAAAGTCTCTGACGTTCTCAATGACAATGGAGTGGGAATTCTTGCTGTGTCTTAATCGGTCAGTTATGAGGATCAAGAGAGCTTAGGTGGAGTGGAGGGAAAGAGGCAGAAAGAGAACAGAAGAGCCAATGACAAAACAGGCAATTCGATTTACGAGCATCTCACCGCCTTTACAATACCCCTTGTCTTGAATGAAAAATACCAGTTTTTAACCAATAGTCATCGAGATAATAGCTTACATCATCCTCTGTAAACCAATACTATACCATCACTCTTCTTCCCACTGGAACCCCAAAAGTCCTCGTCTGCAGCACCCGGAGCCCGCCACATCTGCTCTCTTCATTTAGGTGTCGCCACCGACGAGAGTCCTAATTGACTTCTCTCTTCCAACTCCCTCCTCCTTATCTTCAGTTCGTGTTCAAAAAGCGACAATGCTGCCCATGGCGAAGCCCGCCATTTCTGGCGCTCTGTTCGGTAGGCGTCTCCTCTTCTGGTTGCCAATGCCTACCCCCACTGACTGAAAACAGCTGCGCGACCTCGCCTTGCACTTTCTCTTCCTCGGGCTCAGCCCCTGGCGGCCCTTTCGACTTCCTCGGTCAAATCAGCAACAGCCCTCGAGCGCCGAACATCAACAGGCCAGCAATTGACCGCGTCAGGCAAGGCTCGGAAGGAAGTGCCTTTGCCAAGTCAGGAGAAGAAGGAGGGTGCTATGCAATATGTCTTGTTCGTTTTCCCATGGGTTTATCTTTTCTCAATGGCTTTCGCTAACCTCTATGCTAGGACTACCCTTGATCAGGTTGCCAACTGGGCTCGTCAAAGCTCCCTGTGGCCCATGACTTTCGGTCTTGCCTGCTGTGCCGTAGAGATGATGCACTTGTCTACTCCCCGTTATGATCAGGATCGCTTGGGAATTATTTTCCGTGCCTCTCCGCGTCAGTCCGATGTGATGATTGTCGCTGGTACACTGACAAACAAAATGGCCCCCGCTCTCCGTCAAGTCTATGACCAGATGCCCGATCCTCGATGGGTTATCAGCATGGGAAGTTGCGCCAACGGTGGTGGCTACTATCACTACAGTTACTCCGTCGTACGAGGCTGTGATCGGGTTGTGCCGGTTGATGTCTACGTCCCTGGATGTGAGTACTATGTTTAATTTCACTCTTATGTACGATTTGACTAACAGAAACACCAGGCCCACCCACATCTGAGGCATTGATGTATGGTATCTTCCAGCTGCAGAAGAAGATGAGGCATACTAGAATCACTCGCATGTGGTACCGCCGTTAATTATTGAATAATGGTGCGGAGGGTCGTTTCTTTGCCTCTTCAAACATAGTGCATGGTGAAATTTTAAGTGACTCAACCCAACCGCCGTGGAGTCTCTCTGTGTGTCTTTTTATTTTGTATATCAATATCAGGCTTCAGGATTTGATACATTGCTTTCGTTCTGTTTTTTTTTTGTGATTTTGGACTATGCTACCTCTTTTGGTCAATCATCAAAACTTTTGATTCAAACTTTCTAAAGCTTTCCTTTCACTTTCTAACGAAACAAGGACACTTGCGACCTCTAATTTTTCTCATATGGTTGCTGTTGATTTGCTGATGCTAGCCTATAAATTGGATTATCCGGGCATCTACTCATTCAAGTTACTGTTTGGATAAAGTTGACTTATTTGATACTAACCTAAAAAGTGTACAAGGTATACATGTGTGGGGACTTCGCTTTGGCTCCGTCTAGCCGTTGACCATAACACCTCCATTGGGGTGCAGACACTGTCCAGAAATATAGCTACTATCTTGACTTGCGAGGAAGACGAAGCATGTTGCAACCTCGCTGGGCTGACCTGGTCGGCCAATTGGCACTGCATGGAACTGTTCCATGGCAGAGGAGTGCATAGTGGATGGAATAAGAGGCGTCCAAACTGTCTCAGGGATTAGCAATTGGCTACCAGGCAGCGTATAGTATATTGCAAGACCTACTTGGGCCCGGACAGACACAATTGACTCGAATACCTTTCTTCACCTGCTGGTTAGACAATGCGCGTGTAAAGGCGACAATGGCCCCTTTGGTGGATGTGTAGTCCAAGAGATCGCCTCGGCCAATGTAAGGATTGACAGATGCACAGTTGATAATGGTGGACCCTTTCTTCATATGAGGAAGGGAGTATTTGGATAAGTAAAAGAATGAATGAATGTTGGTATCAAATGTCCGCTCCCATTGATCCCTATCCGGTATTAGCATAGATCTAAGCCGCCAGGAAGAGAACATACTCATCCAACTCACTGATATCACTCAGCATTTCTTGGAAGGCGGCGTTGTTCACGAGGATATCAATGCCACCCATTTTATGCAGAGCCACATCAATGATCTTTTGGCAATTCTCCTTTTTACGGAGATCGATGGCCAAGCAATGACACTGCTGGCCAAGCTCTTCTACCCTCCTCTTTGTCTCCAGAGCATCCTTTTCCTCTTCTGGTAAGTATACAATCACACTCGATGCACCCTCCATGGCAAACAAAATAGTGACAGCTCTTCCAATTCCAGAGTCACCTCCGGTGATGATCGCCTTCTTGTCCTGGAGCTTTCCGGCAGCTTTATAGATCTGGTAGCCGCCATCCTCGGTTGGGATATGAGCCGATACGGGCTTGGGATCATCCATGTCAGCCTGAAGACCTGGTTTGGTAAGATGCTGAACAGGGATTTTGTGGCCTATTGAAGTTGATTGACATTAATTTTGCATCTTCAGTAGCCTGCAGTGTTGCTCACCCGGTTCGAATTGGGATTTAGATCCACTGGCTGGTCTTTCCGTATACTGAGCAACTGGCATAATGATGGTTGGTGAATATGAATTGATATCCTAGTGTATCCTTATTTGATAGATAGATCTGTGCAGAGTATAATCAATGCAAACCGGGCCACTATATAAGACACTCTACTCCGCAAGACCTGGCCCATCGTCACTATGACAATCATCTCAGGATTCCAAAAAACTAGATAGGCTGGTAGTGGCATCGGATTAATTAGGAAGTTTGGGCTACCAGAGAAATCTCTATGTTGGCCTTGCTGTGTGGCTAGGTACTGTCCACATTGGGTCCTTCAATGTTTTCGATGCTTGCCATTGACAAGTGTCCTCCCTGGGGCCAACTATATCTCCCAATCATAACTATTTGGCTGATGTATGAGTGACGCATTTTGTTCATTCTAGACGAAATTATATATCTAGAACAATCGATCTATGAAGTTGCCATCAAAGTTACGTACATGATGGAAGATTGGCGTCATAACAGCATAGGAACCCACGTGAACGTACAGTATATATACTTAGATTCAACATATTGAGGATCAAGCTGGGTACTTGTCAACCTAGGTGAGCATGTCAACTTGTGTCTTTAAGTACTCGCTGAAGTCCTACAATTATTTCGAGTGGATAATATAGACTGGGTGGACTCCGGGATGTACCCTGATATGAATACATGAAAGCCACCATGATAGTTTTCAAGCAACATGGCACTCCTTGAACAAAATAACCAAATTATCACCTACATGCCTCATTCATATGTCTCCAGGGCTGTTCTGTTAGAACTTGTCAGTTCGTGTATACTCCTTATCTTATCAAATTGCCGTTTGATTGGCTCACCGCCCGTACACCTTGATAATTTTTTCCCGCTTGTCGCATTTCCTTGATAGACATTCTTTCGCAATGGGGAAGGCTGCCACTCAATTAGAAATGCCTCTCTCCTCCGCCCTTTCCTCTCCATGGGGGTTTTTACGCCCCACTAGCGATTTACACACCACTGTTGTGGATTCTGCGAAGCACATTCTGGACTCTCTCGCTGGCTCTGTCGTGGACGCCCAAACCACTCGCCGACAACTCAACAAAAAGCGCAAAAGGTCAGACGCTGAACCTGATTCAGCTAATCTCCAGCTAAAGAACCTTTATGTGGATGGCTTCACTTCGAATCAAATATGGGAGCAGGCAACCCGAATTCTCGAGTCAACTGGCGATGAAGTCGAACGTGATATCACTTTGATCACCCAACACAGTGGTTATTTGTCGATGTCGGATGATGAACAGGCTCATGATGCGTCGGACCCCGAGGCCGCGCAAACCGATAGTGACAGCAATGAGAGCATGTTAGAGGACATTTCTGAGGCTTCGGATGTCGAAGACAATCTCGAAGAAGAATCCACGATGGGATCTGACGATGTGGACCAAGAGGATGAGATGGAAGACTGGGATGACGAGAAATCTTCTATTGGCTCTACGGAACAGGAGCCTGAAGTCTATGTCGAGGACAGGTTCGGATTGAACGATGGATTTTTCTCTATCGACGATTTCAATAAGCAGTCCGAGGCTTTGGAGCGACAGGATGTTAAGGGAGGCCCCGAGGAGGGCGAGGACAGCGATGAGGAGGATGTGGATTGGCATACAAACCCGTTAATGTCTGGAAGCGCCGCGCCTGTTCGCAGCGCTGACACACCGAAGAACCCCCGCACGACCGGGGAAAATGAGGACGACATGGATGACAGCGAAGAAGAAGGACCGACCTTTGGAAATGCTGATCTAAACGGCGACTCCGACGATGACGACGACGACGACGACGCCATGGATATGGATGCCGGTGATGCGGTTGGCTGGGCGAACACCAGTGATATCAAATACGCCGACTTTTTCGCGCCTCCGCCACGTAAAGCATCCTCTAAGAAAATGCGCGCGCTTCCCAAAACCCAGCCTGATGCGCCAGTGGAGGACGATGATGTTGACCGTGCCATGGCCGATGTGCGACGGGACTTGTTCGACGATGATGATGCTCTAAGTGCCGAGGAGGATACCGCTCTTGATGAATCCGGAGACCCTGGTGCTCCACGTTCCACACACGAGAAACAAAGGGCACGGATTGCCGATGAAATCCGTCGCTTGGAAGCGGCCAATGTCGCAAAGAAAGAATGGATGCTTGCTGGTGAAGCCAGGGCTGTCGAGAGACCTGTGAACTCCCTTATCGAAGAAGATCTTGACTTTGAACGTATTGGAAAACCGGTTCCCGTGGTCACCAACGAGACGACCGAGGACATTGAAGAGCTTGTCAAGCGCCGGATTCTTGCCGGAGAGTTCGATGAGGTCATTCGTCGTCGGCCAGGTGCATCAGACGCACAAGCTACACGAAGGGGCCGGTTTGAATTGGATGATACCAAACCCCAACAGGGTCTGGCCGAGATGTATGAAGCCGATCATCTTCGTGCTAACGATCCAAACTACGTTGATTCGAAGGATCGTAAGTTGATGCGGGAGCATACCGATATCACCAACCTTTGGAACGAGGTCAGCTCCCAGCTGGATACGCTATGTAACTGGCACTACAAGCCTAAGATCGCACAGGCCAGCATCAACGTTGTCACCGACGCACCCACAATCATGATGGAGGAGGCACGCCCCACAGCTGGCAGTGCTGCCGCCGGACCGGTGGGACTTGCACCGCAGGAGATCTACACTCCCGGTGATGGTGATCGGGTCGCAGGAGAATTGGTGATGAAGAACGGGGAGACCATCTCCAAGGATGAGATGACCCGCGAGGAGAAGGCCAAGATCAGAAGGCACAACAAAAAGACCTCGAAGAAGGCCAACGCCGAACCCGCTCGCCAACAGCCTGGCAAGGCAGCTGAAAAACAGCAGATGATGTCCGACCTAAAGAAAGGAGGAGTCAAGGTCATTGACAAGGAGGGTCGCGTAACAGACATCAATGGTGGCGCTGTCGACGCAGGCACCAAAACCAGAGGAGACACATTGAAATTGTGAAGAGTTGTGGGAACGGGCAGATTGGGGGGGTGTAAAATTATAGATTTAAATCTATTTTGTTCTAGCATTGCACATATCATAACATGTCTCTATTCTTTTGGTGGACTAGACTTTTTGCCCGTATTGTGTAGAGAAAAATGTTTTCTCTGTTGTAACTCTCTGCGCCTGGGTCATCCCGGATTTGCTCCATATCGAAGGCCTTCTTGGCCATCTTCATGAACCGCAAGTCGGCACGTCTGCGGCGCTTGTAACAGAAGTAGCAAACCGAGTTGGGACCAAGAAGGTCCTGGAGTGTGGTGATCAAGAGTGGGAATGCTGGCTCGAAGTAAACACAGTCGGCAGCGAGAATCACGTCGGGTTTCGATGGTACCTGGTTTGGGATCGGTTCTCCCCAGTTTAGTATCGCAGCAGTCGCATTCGGGGTGAGGTTGTTTAGTTCAATGTTGGCTTCCATTAGAGAAAACATAGGTTCTTGGTCTGTGATATAGATCGGATTTTCAAGACGACACGCGCGTGCTATGGCAAGACCCACGAGTCCGCCTCCTGCGCCAAGTTCAACACTGCTGGTTGTTAGGAACCCACAGATGACAGCGATAAAATTCTTGGAACCCACATTGATTTATCAGATAGATCAGTGGCATGGCGACTCAAGAGGTATTTGGCCAAAACCATCCCTGCAGGCCACAATTGTCCACCGCATCCATCTTTGAGGTCTTCCTTTAGTAGCAATGGTTCTTTCAAGAGCCCATCAAACGTGAGTTCAGTGGTCACGGCGGATCTTTTTTCCCGGGAGGGGGCCAAAGATTCACTGATGTCAAATTCAGACGTTTGACTCGGAGAACTGGGCGTTTCTATCATGGTTGGGGCTTGAAGGAGAAATGAAGAAAGTTTTGGTGGGGTGTAAACTTGCCCCGGCGTCGCAAAATAAGGATCACATAATCAGTGGCGATTCCCAGTGTTCTAAATATTTCCAGAACTACCTCAGTAACCAGTGAAAAATTCTGGACTTATAATTGACAGTCAGAATATGTTGGTATCTCCTACAGCCTACTTAACTGACTACATCTATAAACCTCTTGCTGTCAATCAAGAAATAAGCTCGGGCCCGTGCGAAGATCCTTCGGGGCTCCACCAAAAATCAATGCATGTAGACATAGTATGACATTTGGGTTAGAATTTAAAGCATAACATGATGTAGGAGTCTTGAAAGATACTATGATCCTCTCAGTAGGGCGGTCTCGTATGAAAGCTGTATGTAGCATGGTATCAATGGGGGATTCAACTTGCGAGTCTGTATACCTCGGTGGATCTGTATAACTTGACCTTCACCTAAACAACCTTGGAACATAATGCCCATGATCAACAAAGCAGACAAGTGACAAAAAAATATTAGATGCACCAATTTAGCCACAATTGATTACACATGAAAACATGGCAGGCCAAGTCTGAAGTTTTTACTGCGCATGAACAACAATGGACATATCAAGTGACCGGGGCAGTAAAAAGAGCAATTCAAGTTGGAATGGTGATGTCAATTTCGTGTTCATTTACATCCGATATTGTAAGTTTAAGGTATACAAACATGGCACTGATCATAACGTCTGCGTATAGAAGTAGACATATTCCAAGCTAGAGCTGAACAAGAGTCATCTCATTTAGTCGAAGGGGTGAGTGCGTGTTCCCCACCAAGTCAAGAACAAGCTGAGTCCGACGGTTTCAAATACCCTCGAAACAGCACCAACAGCGACAGTGTCCAGGGGACGTTTCTCGGCAATGACTTGGCTCACGAACTAGGTCACAGTCAGCAGGTATACCGATAAGAAGATAGAGAACATACGCTAGGAGCAGATGTTGCGAAGAAGATGAGTGTTCCCAGATAGGCAGCTCCCTTGTAGCTCAGGGTTCCAGTGGCGTTGATCAAGGCAGCCACACCATAGGTCTGCACGGCACTTCCAGCGAGAGAGCTTCCCCAGGCTGCAGCAGCACCGGCAGCCTCCTTCGACTTGATGAACTCTTCCTTTGAGTTGGCAGCCTGAGCACGGTGGTATGTGTCTCCGAAGACGGGGGCGAGAATACCCAGAGAGGCAGTGTGGGTGAAGATTGTGCCCAGCGCAATGGCGGAGGGCTTCACGGGAGGGAGATCTAGACCTTGTAAGTATAAACTTCGGTATCTGCCAGGAGATACTCACAGTGCAGAGTAGTCATTGTAAATTGGATACAGAGTATGTAGATGGAAAAAACCGAAGTTCCCCGGAGCGCGCTTTATGAATGCAGGGTTAGCAGAGTGACGTCGTCATGATTCAGAAGAGGCTAAAGTTGGGGAAGGCCATGACGTCAGCTCGCAGCCGTACAAGGAAGCTGTCTCTTGCATAGCAGGAATATTTGGAATATATGAAATCAAGGAATGCTGGCGGACTGCTTCACTATCTGTTAGAAGGGTTGATTACACCGGGCTCACCATTGCTCGTAAGATAGGATTGACTATGTACAATATACCTAGGCACTCAATGATGGCTTATATCGTAAAATAGGGATAAGAGCATCGAACCGGGCTGTCGGAAGTCTTTTGAAATTCTTTTTCTCTTCAATGAAATACTTGCTTAATTTCAATTGCTCAGGCCATCTAGACAAAACCGGGCATACTCGAGGTTACATTGGCCCCCTCACATTAATAGCCCAAATGCAGACCTGAATACACTGGAATGGGGTAATTTATTCATGACGATGGATGTTAAGTTGATATGTCACAAATACTTGTTATAACAGGTCATAGGTTAGCCCGATCTGCTGGGTACTATCTATGCAGGCTGGGGTTAGAGTGTGGAGAGTGATCTGCAGGTTAGCCGTTCTGATTGTCTCTTTGATACTGTTCCCCTTCGATTCTATTCTCGCAATCTCCTCTGCCTTATTCTAAGTTTTTGCCTTGGTTCTAGAGAGCAGGAAGATGACTGATTGCGCACATCCAGTGATACGGGATGGTGATCCCTTGGGACATAATTCTCTTCTAATGAGATCTTTATACACGATCCTGCGGATTCGATCAAAAAATAAAAATAAAAAAGGCCGGGGATAGCTTAAAAAGAGAGAAGTAAGAACAATGGATTGATTTATGCAGACATGATCAAACAAAGGTGCGGCAGGGATATCTGTAGAATGATTAGTTTCAAACAGTCAATGAGAAGTGAATCAGATCTTACTTTTCGGGGTAGCCATTCTCGGTGCCAAGCTCATACTTGGACTGTGAGCTCTGAGGGACAGTGTTGATGTTGCAGGGAGTGGGAGGCAGACCATTGGTGCCAAACACACCCTGGATGCTTTTCTTGTCTTGCTCGAACAGAGCAGCCAAGCCTCGCTCTTCACCCTGTTCCTTGACAGCAATCAATTGCTGCTCGCCAGCCTCTCCAATCTTCAGAATATCATCCTTGGGAGCTGCCTGGCTTCCGACGGTGAGCAGACTGACTGCATCGGCCTGGCGCACAGTGCTCAGCTGAGGGTAGCTCCGGCGGACATCCCGCTTCCAGTAAGGATTGTCGGCAATGTCGCCTGCCGGGAGGGTGACCGGGTCGTCGTAGGCTAGAGGAGGCACCGAACCGGGGGTAGGAAGGCGGAACTGAGAGTTCAAGGGGATACCAGTTGAGCGCTCAGGGTCAATAGCCAAAAGGCGACGGATGCGCTCCCAGACACCAGTAGACTGGACTGTGTATTTCTGACCAGAGATTTAGTAAATGGCCAGCATTGAATAGTGGAATTCCTACCTGGTTAATAGAAACAGCGTTTGATGCCGCCTTGGCGACGTTCAGGGCACCGCGAGCCATGGTGAAAGACTCTGCTCTATTGCTCAATGTCAGCGCATTGTCGGAAGAAAACACTTGAGAAGATGAATTAACATGTATTTGCTCAAGAGATTTTGACTTACAACCTGGAAGCTTTGGAAATCGTCAAGCGTCTGCGAGCGTTTCAACCAAGCCGGTGCAGGGTAACTCCGGAGGTGCGATCCCCGGCACGGATTATCATGGCCCCGAGCCACACAGCATCTGGTATTACTAATTCAGAATACACCTGACCTGGAAGCCCTGCAGTAGACTCCTCTTTTATCCTTGGTGTCAACTCAATACATGTACTAACAATGTTGGCCGAATTGCCCACAGTAAAGTGTCATCATCTACGGGATGATTCATAACGTATATTATAACGCTCTAACTGCCCCAATGAAGAGCGGGAGTAGAACGTAAGACATTCAAACCATATCCAATGTAAATCACAATCTCAATAAATGGATATTTTCTACTTTACGAAGGATACACCTTCTTCAGAGTCTCAGAATCCCCTTTTAGAAAAGGATGAGCTTCTTCAAAGTCGAGAATGAGCTGCTTGTGCTTCTGGCTTCGTGGAACAACTGCAGCCTCAAACAAAACAGGGTGACTTAGAATGCCCGGGGTAAAATCAATGGTTGGTTCGATTTGTTTCCCATCTCCCCCAATAGGCTTCTTGATATCAAACACAGCTAGTGTATGTGCAATCATCAAAAAGATGGAGGTTTCAGCAATCAGACGCCCAGGGCAGACTCTACGGCCAAAGCCAAAGCTCACATCTCCAGGGTCTATCGCAGAGGAAAGAAATCGCTCTGGTTGAAACTCCCGTGGGCTAGGATAAATTGAAGAGTCATTATTGAATGACCTGTACTTGTCAGAGAACGAAGGCAAACAGGGAAATAGAGAAGAGTCAATACCAGATGTTTGGCACAATGATTGCATTCTTGGGAATCAAGAAACCGTTGATGAGGTCGTCCTCATCTGTTCTATGGGGAATTCCCAGAGGCGCAACACTGTGCCATCGTATGGCTTCTTTCACAATTGCATTCACATAAGGTAATTTGTCGCGGTTGGCCACTGTTGGAAATGTAGGCTTGCCAAATATTGTGTCCATCTCGACTTGAGCCTTGCGTTGAACATCAGGAAACAACATCATTGCTAGGAAAAATCCTTCTAGAATTGCAACAGTCTATGAAAGACATCAGAATCAACCTTGCTAGGAGCCTACAAACACATACCGTATCGGACCCACCGCCATACATGGCTACTGCCGACCATTTGATGATTTCTTCATCTTCTCCTTGTTTGAGAAGGGTTGATACAAAACATCTTCGGTCTTCTGTGTTCATTTGAAATTTTGCAAATGCAAATGGACTTTCTAGCAGTTTGGTGAGTGTCTCAAAATGGTCACGAGCAATGCGTTGGAAATTAGCCCCCGGCATCCATTCTGGGACATATTTCACTGGACCACAATGAGCTTCAAACCCGAGAAACTTATAGGACAAACTGACAAGCCGGTATCAAATCTACTAACCATGCTCCTGGAACGACGGCGTCTGAAAATTGTTTGAGTGCATGATCAGCCAAACATACTAGCGGGTCTTCGCCATGAGGCTCGATGTGATAGCCATATGTTATATTCAAGATGAAAGCACCGGCCGCCCTGTAGACATTTGATCAGCTTGGTTAATAATGGGGTGTTTTCTTGCGTACGTCCTGTTATGTCGGAGGAGCTCCTTAGGCTCTCGGAATACACGAGATATAAACCGCCGTGTCTCCAATTCAAGGAGACCATTGAATTTGGATGCGGACTCTCGTGTGCCGATGACTCTCGTCACAGCTCGTCGATACGCTCGAAGAAGTGGTGTATTATCCTGGCTTGATAGGAGTTTGCCCCATCCAGACCTTCTTTTAACTCAGACATGTCGTTTGTGGGGAGACCATCCGACTAGGACTCACAGTTCATCGGCGAAGACAAGGCGTGGCCGTGATGAGTGCTTTGCAGAATTCTTTTCTAGGATTTGAAATGCCAAATCTCTATCATTGATTATGATGATGGTCTGTCCTAGGACGGTGATCGAACTGAGAGGACCTGCTAGAACTTAGCTTGGTGGTAAAAGTCCACAAGAAAACCCACCATATAGATCTTTGTGCTTGAGCCAATGTTTCCATTCTTGCATTCCCGGCGGTGGAAGGTCGAAGAAATTACCAATGAGAAATCTTCCTCTTGGTCCTGGGGGTAGATTCTTTTTTCGGTTCGTGAAAAGCTGCAGAGCAACGAGGCTCAAAGCAAAGAAAACCAAGTATAACAACATATTTGTTAGCATGAAAAGAAAGAAAACAATGAAGAGAGGGGTAAGCTCATGATAATTAATGTTAGTTGGTGCGCGCGAGACTTGATTGGTCGTTTATATATGTATGTACTTGGACACTGCCAATAAAACACGTCACTTGCCTTGAGAACCCGACTGTAGGCTTTGTGGCACGCCTGAATTGACCCATATAAAATGCCAGCAATATTGATTGCTTGGGTTGTAAGGTCTAGATGGTTATTTGATGAGGTTGAAACGGTCTATAAAAGTCACCGTCGCACATGTATTGCCTGGTTGGTATCTTAATATCGCTGATAATAATGTACATGCGTGAAATCACTCGGTTTTATCGTCTTCCTTGCTGCCATCCTTAGAATTGGCAACAATCTTCTGGACTGCATCAACAGTTGCATCTGGGCCACCGGCCTCTCGAAGTAAGACTTTGCCCTTCTTATCCACGGCAAAGACCCCGCGGGTTGTTCCCTTGGGAGACTTCTTAAACCCAATGGCTGCAATCAAAGTGGCCTTAGGGTCACAAATCAGAGGATATGGCAGGTTTTGTCTTGTCTGGAAGGTAGTGTTGGCCTTAGTAGAGTCCCCCGAGAGGCCATAAATGGCGAGACCAGTGGAGGTCAAATGTGTGTGGTTGTCACGGAACAAGCATGCCTGCTTAGTGCCTGTGTGCATGGTGAGTTAGTGTGCTTAGACGGAACCAAAATTAAGTCTTATAAGGCAGTAATGCCAACTGTCACAGCCTAGGAAATTAGGAGCATGCACCCCTCAAAAGGTCACGTTCCAGATTCCAAATTCCAGATTCCAGATTGGCCAGGGATTGAGATAGGGACTTACAGCCAGGAGTGGAGGCTTTAGGGTAAGTGAACAGCACCACACCTGCCTCGCTCTCATTGATAAGCTTCTGCAAGGTAGTTTTCACCCCATCATTGGTCTCAATCTCACCCCCAAAGGTCTCCAGGTCGATTGTATCATCGGCCTCTGGGACCTTTGGCGCGGGGCTTTCTTCAGTCTCAGCTTCAGCCTCTGGCTCCTTGGGCTTGGAAGCTGGCTTGGGGGATGGCTTAGCCTTCTTCTCTGTGGGAAGAGGTTGAGCTGGTGCCTTGCGCTTCCGGAGTTCGACCATTTTGAGGGAGTGGTGATAGTGAAGTTCTGGAAAGGGCATCAGCTCCAGGTTGGAGTAGACCTTAGTCAGCCGGGAAAACCCGCGCCCTGACCCGCGAAAAAATTAGATTTTCCCCTCGACTGACGGATCGCCCGAAATCCACCTTTCTCCATTTTTTTTCTCTGCTTTCTTACTCATATTCGCCTCCTGGTCTATCTAGAAACTTCATTCTCCCAACCTCCACCTCCACCTCACTCCTCTACTACCTCTTTAGATTCTTAATATATACACACATACTACTTCTTACTCGGCTCATCCCCTCCGGTCTTCTTGTACCCCGGCAATCATATCTCGCTCTATCGTCTGAACCCTTCCGTTTTACTCTCCTACCACTGCGACTGTCTTGAAAAGCACCAGGGTGAATCAAGGGCCCACCACAATGAAGGTTTTCTCCTCGGGATGTACTTTCGACTATTCATGGGACGAGGTGTCGACGGCAAATTGGCGTAAATACTGTCCCTGGAACGACAAGTCTACCCATGTCGTGGGAGTTGACACGCTTTCACGATCAGTCGATCCGAGCACTGGCATCGTGAGTTACTTCGACTCGATAGGAGAGACTCCGATGAATCCGAACTGACTCGTCTCTAGTTGCGAACCGAACGTCTTATCACGTGCAACCAGTCTGTACCCCAATGGGTTCTCACCTTGCTAGGTGGAACCACCACATCCCATGTCTACGAAATCTCCTATGTCGACCCCGTCGCCAAGAAAGTCACCATGTGTTCGACGAACCTCACATGGTCGAATGTCCTCAGCGTCCGCGAGACTGTCACCTATTGTCAATCCTCCCTCAGCCCGAATACCACTACCGACTTTACTCAAGAAGCAAAAATCACGGCTCTTTGCGGTGGATGGCAGAAGATCAAAAACAAGGTTGAGGATGCGAGCGTGGAACGATTCCGTGAAAATGCCAAAGTTGGTCGTGAAGGCTTCGAGGCTGTCCTTGAAATGAGCCGACGCGTCTTCGGCGAACAACGTGATCTCGAAACGCAACGAATGCAGACATAAATGACCTGCCACCAACGACATCTTTCAGTACCGTCTTTTGATACCATTTACATGAAGCGACTGCATATTCCGGCGTATGTTCTGCATTTCGAAGCATGTGGCGTGTGGAGTTTTCATTTCATCTGTCTTTCACCCTTGACTTCTGTGGGAAAAAAAAACACCACTCTCATGGCCATTAAAAAAGTTTGGACCGTTCATCTTTTCAGCGCATTGTCTTCTATCATGATTTAATTTGCCTTAGAAGAAGGCGAGCACGTACCATTAGAAGCACTCGAACTTAGATTTGCAATTCTATCATTGTACAACATAACCTTTGAAACCCAACCCCAAGCCCACTATATGCCGAGACCAAATCTCCTGAAAGCATCCAAACTCCAGATCGGAAGGTATATACGCCCCCATAAATACAAAATGCTATCCCAATAGCCCACCAAGAACCACCCGACTGACGCCAGCAACTTCATTCTTGACGCTATTCCGGCTCGCGTCTTCAAACTCCCGCACAGCACCAGCTACCATGATCTTCCGTAGCTTGGCATCGGCTTTGGAAAACGTCTCACCCAGAGCCACTGTGCAAACTGACGGGGATGACACTAGCGTAGTAAGCCGACTATAGCAGTCAATCAACACATCGCACAGGGTGGCGAACGTCTCAAAGAAGTCCGGTTCAAAGGGTAATGAGGGAGTGAGAAGATATGTATATTCTTCTCCGGGGAGAAGATCAGAAGACTCTGTCAATGGAAAAGACACAATAGAGGCCGCAGAAGAAGAAGTTGATGAAAGATTGCCTGCTGTGTTCTTCAAATCTGATGGATCACTGGACTGCATTGGGAGTCCAATCTCGGTTGCAGAACTCGCACGACGAGTCTTGGTTCCTGCATGCGCAGCACGCTTGAACATTTGTGGGATGCGCGCCCTGGCAAGACTTGATGAGGTACTCCCGTCTGGAGGATGCACTTGCTGGAAAGCCTCAAATTCCAAGAGTAGCGCATTGAGGGCCTTGAGGTATTCAAATGGAGTTGAGTTGACGTCTAAGATTGGCGGTAAGGATAGGCCAAGGAGCAAGTAGTTGATTGCTCGACGAGAGAGCTTTCGGGCCTCGAAGTATGGCAGACGCGCGATATCAGCTCGAGAGAAATGTACGGTATTAAACCAATAGACCCGACCTTCGTGACTACGAAGAGTGTTAGTTCCTTCGGCGATAGGCTGCATTGTCGACTCACGCTTTTCTTAAGTAGTCCAATGTCGATATCCGTTTAGCGGCCATTTCGTGAATCTGTTGATAGATTGCGCCTGCACTCTGTGGCCCGAGCAGACCCCCACCGCTGGATACTGGAGGTGGGATGCCATGGGAACTTTCAAATCCAGCACCCGACTTGGCTGTGTCCCTCCGCGACAAACTCGGGGCAAATGTGGAGGGCACCATGGCCGTTGCTGCGTTGTTGGGGCGACTTCGGGGGGAATCAAACGATACAGGACGGTCGACAGGGGTTGCGAACACGGGCCCAAGACGTAGGAACTTTTCCGAACGAAGACACGAAGCGTCCAATCAGATCACAATAGGCGAAATTCGAAGTTTGGCGAAAGGATGTCCTGCGAGACAGAGATCTAAAGAAAGTCCCCCGCAAGTCAGACCCCTAGGAATGTGAAGGGATTACACATGGACCGGATAATGCCTCCGAGCGCCCTGATCCGCACACTGAGCATCACCTGATATTCACCTGAGCACCTTAGATCTACTCTACTCACTGAGCATGAGCTGAGTATAATTATGGGCGACTTAAGCTACATCAATAAAATGCAACACGCTAGTCATATCGAAAAGAATTTTGCGTCGTTAATATGCCTGTTCACTCTTGATACTTGATCTAGCTCACGCAACGAAAACCAACACCTCCGCGCCCACGAACTAAATATATGCCGAGTTCATTGCTACGGTATCTGCCATCACGTGAATTTTCAATTGTTTCGTGACTGCCCAGGTGTCGTCCACGTTGCATGGTCCACCTGGGACGGAGTCTTGTTCGTGCTCTGGCTAGCGCAGACGGGCGTTTCTGGAAATATCTAACTTAACCAAAACGGATTGATTGGAAGGTTGCCTTGCTTTCAACAATATCCCGTATTCGGACTCTAAAGAACATGTTTTTACTCTAATATAGTGAACTGTGGTCTCAGTGACCAGTGGTCCGAATGCACCTACCGATCGAATATATTTGACTGCTCGAATACCTTGAACAATGCCTATTATGAGCGGAATTTAGAACGCTCAAGAATGAGAGCATTGTATTTGAAGTCATATGGACACCATTTCACCTAAAAATGCATCAAATCTGCCTTGATAACTTAGATCATTTTGGACGTAGGGGGCATTCGGTACGTATTTTAACTATGTGGCAGAAAAGCAAATTGGGGGTCCTCCCTAGGCTTCAGGAGTTAGAGTCAAGAAAGCATTCCAATTCACATGCACTTTTACTATACATCCACTTTGATATGGGGAGCGTCGTTCACTCTGCGTTTGAGGGTCACCGTACTCTCCCTTCGATCCCGGGATATACTAATCATCATTACGTCCACTCTTTTAGCCGAGACAGAGAAACAAAAGCCAAGCCTAAGCATGCTAACATGTTAACATTCGGTTATTCAGAGGCTTATATCCCATGTCATTAAAAGACAATGTAGATACTCAAAGGTCACCCTCGTAGACACGTATAAGACTAATGCGTTAGCCCAGATTGTCGGAATTCTTTATTTCAACACCTATGACCGTGAAAATGCAGCAATAGCCATGGTCGACTCAGTAGTATGAACAACCCGGTGGGGCTGTGTATAGTCTGCCGTACGGTAGTCATCATACACGTGACCATTCCAACCTCATCACTGACTCTGAGCTCGTGCTGATAACGTTATCTGCCCTGAGAGCCCTCCCTCATTAAAGCGGCAGCAGCCTAAATAGGAAATCCCTACCCGCCAGACGTACCCCGTGCTCTCTAGTGATTTATCCCGTCGATACCCCCCCTTCTTTTTCTTGCTTTCTTTCCTACAATCATTCTCTCTTCTCGCAAAATCAGTATGGACTCAACACTTCCAGAAGACCAGATTCCTTTGCCTGGACAATGGCCAGTTGATCCTCAGGAGGATGTACCAATTTCAGAGGATCGACTTTGGGTTGATGGATGCTTCGACTTCAGCCACCACGGTAAATATAGAGCATTGCCTCGTACTGAATTGCTGGAAGCTGATTGTTGTTATTCTCTAGGTCATGCCGGCGCTATGCTCCAAGCCCGTCAGCTAGGAAAGGAGCTCTACGTGGGGATACACTCCGACCAAGCAATCCTCGAAAACAAAGGCCCGACAGTGATGTCACTTGAAGAACGGTCAGTTTTGTTTGTCCTATTCCATGCACAAATAGACAGCTGACATTTTTATTACACAGTGTTGCAGCTGTCGACGCGTGTCGTTGGGCAACTCAGAGCGTTCCCTATGCCCCCTACGTTACCTACCTACCCTGGGTGTCCCATTATGGCTGTAAATATGTTGTTCATGGCGATGACATCACCTCAGACAGTGATGGCAATGATTGCTATCGGTTTGTCAAGGCCGCTGACCGTTTCCGTGTCGTCAAAAGGACCCCTGGGATATCGACTACAGACCTTGTTGGCCGTATGTTGTTGTGCACCAGGAACCATTTTGTGAAATCTGTCAAGGACACTCTCTCTGGACAAGAAGGACTCGGAAGCCCCAAAGAGCGTAAGAGTTCCGCCACGGAACTTTTACAGAGGATCAAGGACTACGCCACAGATGAGAGTGGGTTACAACCTGGTCCTCAAGTTTGGACATGGACTGGGTCAGGCACAGCCAAAATGGACCATCTCGTTGAGGAGCCCGGTCTTTTTGAGACGCTGGTCGATGGAAAGGGCCCTAAGCCCGGGCAGCGCATTGTTTACGTTGACGGAGGCTTCGACCTTTTCTCCTCGGGTCATATTGCGTTCTTGCGCAAAGTCATGGAGCTCGAAGAAAAGCTAGGCCGCGACAATGGCTGGTACGAGCCAGAACAGACCGAAAAGAGGTTGAAGGACTTCAACGAAGATTATTCGCCTGCCTACATCGTTGCAGGTATCCATGATGATGATGTGATCAATCACTGGAAAGGCTTGAACTACCCCATCATGAACATTTTTGAGCGCGGTCTTTGCGTACTTCAGTGCCGCGTAAGTCTGCCCCTTGACACACTAAAACCATGCTGACTCGGTTGTAGTACATCCATGCCGTCATTTTCTCTGCACCTTTCACGCCCAGTGAACCATACCTGAAGGCAGTTCCATGGGGCACTCCCGATGCTGTCTACCATGGACCTACAACTTTTATTCCGTTGACATATGACCCATACACCGCCCCCAAGGGAATGGGAATCTTCCGGGAAGCCGAGCAGCATGCTTTCCAGCACGTCAACGCTGGTGAGATTGTTGGTCGGATTTTGAAGAGCCGAGAAGCCTATGAGGCCCGCCAACGTGCCAAACTGGATAAAGGAATTGCCGAGGATTTAGTCAAGTCGAGAGAACAAGCAGAGCAAGCCTTGAAATAGGCAGCCCAGGAAATACTAATGTAATGAGATCAACTGTACATATAATGCTACACCTCATCAACTGGGGGGGGGGTTCTTAAAATACGCCAGCTCATTATTTTGGGGGCGCAGCACCCATTGCATTCTTGAAGACCTAGGGTCACTATCCAGTACCTGTCTAGATTGGAGATTATTGCCATTAGTCGGATCATGCTCTGACCGAGGCTTTCTGACCCGCAGTAGATTCCGACCTAAATATATTAAAGACAAATAGTTTTACAGAGACAACCACCTATCAGATGGAACGGCTGACATCTTCACCTGGGCTTATTCATTCATCCGCCGCGACCAAAACACCCTTGGTCTCGAGAAGCTTTGCAAGCTCGCCATTCTGATGCATAGACATCAGAATATCACAGCCACCAATGAACTCCTTCTCGAGGTATAATTGGGGAATTGTCGGCCACTCTGAGTACTCTTTCACACCTGATGATTCATAGTAGTTAGCAAACCGACAACCAAGACAAATCGCCGAACTTCAAATGATCCATACCCTCACGCAGCTCGGCATCCTCAAGGACGTTGAATGCAACGAACTTTTTGGGGTCAACGCCCTGAAGACCCAGAATTTGGATGCTGGCACGCGAGAAACCACACTGCGGTGTCTCGGGGGTACCCTTCATGAATAGAACAACCGGGGCGGAGGCGACGGCCTTGTCAATCGCAGTCCGGGTCTCATTGGACAGAAGGCGTGCATGGAGAACAGAAGGGATAGAGGGACCGGAGGGGAACTGGATGGCTGAGCGGACGGGACGCAAGAAGGTTGGCCGTGAGACCGGGCGAAAAGCCTTCATATGTCAGTTAATAGTCCGTTCTTTAAAAGTATGAATACACACCGAGGAAATAGCTCTGGAAAACATGGTTAATATGTGCGCAAGAGGAAAAAAAAAGGATGGAGAGTTGCGAAAGACTTCGGGAGGGTTAGTATTTATTAATCAGCGGTTGGTCTGTCTCCCATTTGCGATCTCCACTACATCCGAGGAAGTATGATTCCCTCTTATCAACATTTATGTGTGTATTTAGTGTGATCTTATATATATCTAGATCTGTATATACCTTGATATATTCATTCTAGTTCTAAAATTTGATATTCAAGCCCGAAGATGATGTCAGATATTCGTGTTGTAGATAGTAGGCCATTCGAGTTTACCCAGAGGAGCTAAAATGTGCGCTTGAGGTCGATTGTGTTATTACATTTCTTACTGTATCATCTCAGCGCTCGAGGGCGCTGGGTTGTTATACAAATCAAGGTACTGTGCGGTATATTCGCCCAGTAAGCCCAAGGAGATTCCTCCACCGGTCAATAAGCATCCATTCTTGAACCACCACCAGCAGTTCCGAACATTTTTCAACTGAACTTTCCAAATCATAAGGCCAAGTGATACAGCAGCACTGCCGCAGCTTCCCACGAAAAAGACAGGTCCACAACCAGCGGCAACTCCAGCGGCCGCAAGGAGTGAAACCTGAACGGCTCCAAGACCACTTAGGACAGCTTTGGTATTGTGTTCATGACGGAGAGCAATTGACTTGATCCCAGCAGCAACATCATCTTTGATATCCATGTGGGCATAAATCATATCGTACAGAACCGTCCACGCAATGCAGCTGGAGTACAGGGCACCTGCAGCCATCAAAGCGTCGTAGTTAGAAAGCAGGTCTACACCCAATGCCGGAAATCCCATAATTGCTCCCCAGGAAAAGGCAAGACCCAGGACCGCCTGTGGATAGTTGGTCACACGCTTGGCCAGAGGATAAGCCACCACGATGGGCAGACTAGGAATTCCATACCAGAGACACTGGGAGGGGAACGAAAGAAGCACACCCAGCCCAGCCAGCAGTTGTGACCCAGTAAAGAGCACTGCATTTTTCGGCGCAAGCGCGCCTCTGGCAATAGGTCGGAATTTGGTGCGTTCAACGTGGGGGTCCAGGTTTCGGTCCCAGAGATCATTGATGGCGCAGCCTGCACCTCGCATGATAAGCGCGCCAGAGAAGAAAAGTCCCACGGTTCCAAGGACCTGAAGTGGTGTTGCGCCAACAGCCATTGGTGCCGCGAGGAGAGTGGAAAAGAGTGTTGGGAAGAACAGGTAATATGTGCCCGTGGGCTTGTCCAGTCGTACCAATTCTGCATAAGGAATCCATGAACTTGGCAAGGACGCGATCAAGCCAGTCTTTGGCGGAACATAGTGAGTGGCGGGATTCTTTTCTGCACTTTCCGACTGAACTGGGTGCGCCGTGGGTGATTGTAATTGCGAGCTGTGCCGAACTTTGACTTGGGTTGTTTGCAAAGCCACCGTAGGCAATACACCAAGGCTATGGAGAGATTTCAATTGCGTAGATATACAGGCATTGTGAGCAAGAGGTGAGAGGCGACCGATGGTCCGGCGAGTGAAGGCAGCATTCGTGGTATATGGGGATAGCCGACGGAGGGAGCGAGAGCCGGTGGAAAGCATGGTGGAATAGGCATAAGACAGAATCCAACAACTATAAGGGTCAATCAATTGCAAGAATCATCATGATCACAAAGCCAGATGAGTGTAGTAATGGAGAGCTCCGGGAAACACATCGTCATGGAAAAAAAGCGGCTCTAAGACTAATTGGGAAACAATCCGGCCGATTATTGGACTATTAACTTATAATGTTATGAAGGTGCAGATGGGTTTTGGGCGAGTTATTAGGTCAACTGTGGCTTCATTTCCAGGTCTTCAATTCTTTTTTCTTACTTGTTAGCCTTATGTTCTATACCTCTCGCTGCTACTTCGTGAATCTCCAACTTTCACGTGTTGTTCCTGCCTGAGGCCCGTTATCAACGCGGTCCCGCGTTCCCCAGACGAAGCTGTTGATTGCTTTGCGACAATCTTTCCTAACTTCCACTCCTTCAATCCGTTCCTCTCGCTTTCACATAGTGAACTTGACTTCCCAATTTCTGGTGTCACCGGTGCTTACTGCATCTACGTCTGCCCTGTCCATCCTATCCTTGTTTACTTACCAAGCACAAGAAGCTTCACTGTTCTTCATTGTTGAAGGCGCATTCTCAGGTATCTGCGCTTGAGTCCTTCTTGTCGCAACCATATAACCCCTTCCAGTAACAGTTATTTCCCATTCTCATTTCTCTTCCACGCAATGCACCTCACCCTCTACCGACCGAAAAGAAGCGCAAACTAGTCCGGTCATACCACATCAAGATGCCGGCTCACCGAGCCCGATTGGCATTCGAGCCAATGGCTCCTGATCTTGATATTGATTATGTTGTTGAAACAACGGAGAATTTTCAATTTGCAGACCGAGTCACTTGTGACTCGCTCGATAGATTCTCACTTGAGCAATTCGAAAAGCTCGCCCATTTTCAAGTGGTTTTGACTGGCAGACCGTTGGTTGTGGAAGGGTTTCAGGAAAGGCTGGACCAAGCTCTATTTTCGGAAAAGTGGCTTCGAGAGACATACTCTTCAAAAGGTAAGCTTGCTTAATTGACTGCTTGTTTCTATATCTTGGCGAAGTCTAAGTACAATGCCCTGTGATAGTCGAAGATGTTCGTGATCTCAGACAGAAAAACAGCAAGCCTTTTACCATAGGTCATTATTTGAAAAGCCTTCCGATCTTGTCCAGAAAGATCAACCGTGATAACTACATGGACAAACATTGCCAGCGCCTTTACATGAAGGACATCGATTGTCCCTCTGAATGGCGAGACCATCTTGAACAGCTGGTTCCTCCTTCTCTCTTCTACCTCAACGATTCCCCAAAGCCTTTCTCCGGGCCTGCATCTTCTGATGCGAACATGCAATCACACCCAAAATCCTCAGAAGGCGAACCACTTGCCCCAGCGGGTGACTTGATGAGCAGCCTTCCCCCTGACATGCGGGCCGAAAACTTGATGTGCTACATTGGCCATGAAGGAACTTACACACCAGCTCATCAGGAGATGTGTGCTAGCCTTGGTCACAATATAATGGTAGATGCCTCGGATGGTACCCCGGAGAATGGTCAAAATACAGAGCCTGGCTCGTCGATCTGGTTCATGACGGAGAGAAAGGATCGACACGTGGTATCAGAGTACTGGATGTCCGTCCTAGGGCACGATATCGACATTGAAGACTTTTTCGCTCCCTTGCACGCCTGGGTGATTGCTCCCTTCAAAACATGGGTCGTGCACCAGAAGCCTGGTGATCTCATTCTCGTTCCACCTCTCGCGGCTCACCAAGTTTGGAATCGTGGGACACGCACCATCAAGGTGGCGTGGAATCGGACTACGATTGACACGTTAGAGCTCGCTCTAGGTGAAGCATTGCCACACGCGAGAATGGTTTGCCGCGATGAGCAATACAAGAACAAAGCGATTGTATTTTTTACACTGGAGCGGTATGCAAAGTTGTTACGCCAGGCATCCAAGGTCGAACACCCGGTGGTTGACCAGTTGTGGGACGCCTTCAAGCGTCTTTTCAAAATGTACATGAGCATTCTGTTATCAGAAACATTTTCTCGCAAGAGCCCGGAGAAGGAGGTTGAGTATCATGCCTTCCAGAGCAATGTGACTTGCTCGTACTGCAGATGCAACATCTTCAACCGCTTCCTTACCTGCCCTAGCTGTGCCTATTCGCTCGGTGGGGATGACGACCCATATGACGTATGCATGGACTGCTATGTTATGGGAAGGAGCTGTGGATGTATTTCCAACCTGAAATGGGTGGAGCAATTTCACTGGAAGGAATTGACGGAGCGTTACGAGTCATGGCGGCGTTTGATCCTTTCTTCTGATCCTGGAAACAAGGATCTGAAGAACGAATTCCCTACTTTTGTTATCGCTCGAGGGAAAGCCATCACGAAAACGACAGCCGAAATCTGTCAAGAACAACTGAAGCGTCGGCCGTGGAATGACCCCAACAAGCCCAATGCTATGAAGAATCCCGAAATACTTAACACAGTTAGTGGATCAGAGGACGACAGTCGACCTCGAAAGCGAAAAAAGGTCCGGAAACCAAAAAAGCTGGGTTCAGAAGATGTTCATCGCTGTCACGTCTGCCTCCATTTTGAACTCAATTGGAAGCTTGCCACTTGTTCGAATTGCGATGCACGATACTGCTATGGCAGTCTATTCAGGGCCTTTGAAATCTCACCACAAAGCGTCATGGAGAAATACCACTGGTTATGTCCAAAGTGCGAGAAGATCTGCAGCTGCGGAGGATGCAAGCGTGATTCAACCATGAGGCCATATGAGCCGAACTGCACTGTGCTCGGGCATGATACAAGCAAGGTCGCAGATTTCAGGAGCGTCGAATCTCTGGTAGATTTTCGCAAATCGAACCTGTGGTGGCTGAAAAAGTTCGGTGACGATGTCCATGGGCGGATCAAGAAGCACCAGGACGAAGCTGTGTCCGCTGATCTCGAACGCCAGAAGACTCTAGAAGAGCATGGGTTCCTCTTTGAGACCAGTCCCTCCGATCAACAAACTCAAACAAGCATTGGCGGGCTCACAGCTGAAAGCAACACAGATGATGCCGAAGAAATACCCGTTGACCCCTCATTGATGCTCGAGTCTTTTGTGAGCATTGATTGATAGCCGAGAATTGCAGCGTAGGAATTATGGAGTGGTTTTTTTGAATTTTTTGCTGAGCATCTGCATTTCAATTTGAGATTCCCCGAAGGGCTTTGCCCTTCTGCAACGCTGTTTTTACACAAAATATGGTCATACTGTAATAATGAATACACTTGTCAAAATCGCCTTGTCTAGCTGGCTAAGCACCTTTGTATTCGTACTGTAAATTTTTGAGAGATGTGACGTCTACAGAGCGCATCACCCTTTGCGCGAGAAGAATCGTCACAAGCATGGCTATAGTAGACGATCAGACACTGTTCAAGAAGTTCAAGACAAGAAAACATACCTCCGGGTATCAAATAAAGCACTGGTTGAATGCCCCATGACGATCCAGCAGAGAGAGATACAAGAGCGAGTGTCAAGCAGATTGCACTGGTACCAGGCATCAGAGCCCCATGCAAACGAGCCATCCGCTCATTATGCATGGTCATGGGCTTCTTGCCTTTGCGATCTGGCTGAAGCGGGTAGCTTCTCATGATGTAGGCCGTTGCCAACAATGCAACCATTCCAATGAGAGAGAGCAGCCGTTCAACATGATTTGAGGTTGATAGTACCGATGGTATAAAGACCACGGTAGTCACCAATGGGAGCGCAGTAAGCACCATCTAGATATATTCAGCGTTGGCCATTCAATACGTCGAAAGATATGTACACTGTACTGAGCATTGCGGGCATCGTTCTGGCTCTGCAACTGTTCGATGACCTGTTCCTGCTCCTCCTCGTCCAGCTCCTCACGCTCACCATCTGATTCATCAGGATATCGAAAAGCCTTGCGCAATCTCACGGCAGCCATGATAGTCAAGAAGGTGGAAAGCCGACAAGCTTGGAAGTATAAGTTAACGTAGGTGGTGTGACGGGGTGTTTGTCATGTTTGCTTTCTTTTCCTCACGATACTGATATTCCCCCCCCCCAAATTCCTCCGAAACCAATACATCCGTCTCCAATCTCGCCATGGTCTTTTCTCGAGTATTCACCCGGCGTGCTGGGCTTGCCCGGTTACCTGGCCGCCAAAATATTCCTTCGCGGCGCACAATGATGCCGGCACCAGGCCCGAACGCCGGTCCGCTGATGGAACGACGCGCAGACCGCGAGCTCCCGAACCCCAACTCCGGTGGACGGCGCTGGTTGTACACTCTCCCTATCTTTGTGATCGCCACTGGAGCTGGAATGTTCGGAATCTTCAACTATCAAAAGTCTTCTTCGAGTGTGGTCAACAGTACACTCTATGCCTTGCGGACATCGCCACGGGCCCGCGAGATCCTCGGTGATGAGATTTACTTTGCGCAGCAGATCCCCTGGATTAGCGGAGAGATGAACCAATTGCATGGCCGTATCAATATCTCATTCTGGGTCAAGGGGACCAAGGCCCAGGGCAAGATGAAGTTCCACAGCATTCGACCGGATCGTATGAGCTATGTAAGTTTTCAACATTGTTCGTTTCAAACACGGACAATTACTTTGCAAACCCTGGTTTCAGATCACTAATGGTTTATTCTAGTTCCGCACCGTGGAATGGAGTTTGGAAACCGAGGACGGAACGTTGGTTCAATTGCTCGACAGTGATAGTGATCCATTCCGGCAAAACTGAAGACTGGTGGCAGTGTGTACAGATAGAGTAGTGCATGGGCTTAGGCGTTCTGGAACATCATTTATGGCACCATTTGTTGCGTTATTGGCCGAATTGGCAAAGTTCTTGCGAAGAACAGCGGCGAGGAGGAAAAAGAAGAAGGATATCATTTTATGTATCATATACAAACGCCGCTCAAGAGAAACAATATCGCGCGTATGGTGTAATAGTACATGCCGTCTAAACCGAGGAAAAATCTCCAATCAATTAAGCTGTTGCGGCAGCGGGTTCCACGGTCTCAGCGGCGGGCATCTCGGGCCAGGGCTTCTTGATCGCATCCTGGATCCTCACAACACAGCCTTTAGGACCGCTGACAGCACCTACAAAATCCGAACGTTAGCCAAGGGTCAACCAGCACAGGAGTAGAATTTAAATCACATACCGCTCACAACCACAATTCCATTCTCAGCATCCACCTTAAGGATCTTCAAGTTCTGGACGGTGTTCTGCTGATTGCCCATGTTTCCAGCCATCTTCTTTCCGGGATAGACACGAGAACCACCACCTTGACCGGGACCAGAAGAACCCATAGAACGATGCGTCAAACTCACACCGTGACTACGGTCCTGACCACCGAAGCCGTGTCTCTTCATGACACCAGCGAAGCCCTTACCCTTAGTGTTAGAGCGGGCATCAACAAACTGGCCCTCCTGGAACCAGCCAGCCTCAATGCTCGAACCAACGGGGAGGAGACCGGCCTCATCCTTGACACGGAACTCGAAGATGTGACGCTTGGGCGAGAGGCCGTTGACGGAGAAGTGACCGAGGAGAGACTTGGTGACATTGTTGGGGTGCTTCCAGCCAGCACCAACCTGGACAGCATAATATCCGTGTCTCTGGCGGGTCTTGTGGGAGAGGACCTCGACACGGTCGAGCTGCAGAACGGTGCAGGGAATGCGCTTGCTAGTCTCGGGATCGAAGATGGCGGTCATACCCTTCTTGATTGCAATGGCACCGGTGCGGAGAGGGAGGGAGAAGGCCTTGCGGCGAAGAGCTGCTGTCGATGTCGACTCGAGAACGGGCAGACCGGGGCCAATGTTAAAGCGACTGGGCTTGGGGCGGTTGAGCGATCTGATACCGAATGTCCGCACAGGGACATGAGGCGTAATCAATGCATCCCAGACTGGTGAGCAGAGCTGAAACCCTCCTAGACGTGGCGACATCTTGGCTGATATTGAGGGTTTGGTCGACTTGGCCTGAGAGGGAAGTTTTTGGTTGTCGGGCTTAGTCATCCAACCAGGGAACCTCGAAGTATACGCCCATTTCACAACATTCACAGCTTCCAGGGTTTATATGTCTCGGTGGCCTTGAAAAGAAGCCTCAAACTCACCCTTTCTTTTGTCAACAGGCTACAGATCAAATCCTATACCCACCAAGCCTCTTGTCTCCTAACTCCGATTTACGCAGTCCGATCGGACCGGAAGCCGAAAACGCCGAGAACTAAAAAAGATCCCGTCAGAAATCCTTCTGACTCGACACGCCCTCCATAGACACCTTCTCACCCCGAATCGCCTTCACTAGAACCGGGAACATACATGTCATGTCTTTACGACCGAATCTCCTTTCAAAATGGATCTCGCGCCCCAGCGAGATCCTCCAAAGAACAACCCAAAACAACGTATACATCAGCTCAACACGCACATCCGCGCTACGCCACACCTCCATTCTATCCCAAGCAACACGGCGAACCTTCACCACTACCCTAAGCCAGACAAGCCGACTCACGGCGCGTGCTCGGCCCCGAGCCGGCCCCAATACCTTCCAGCAGCCTAAGCAGCCACTGAACCGCCGGTTCAATTCCGGATCAGCTGGCAATGGTGGATCGCAAGCGCGACCGGAGAAGGAGACACTATCGCAGCGCTTGAAGAAGCTCTCCAGGGAGTATGGATGGTCTGCGCTTGGTGTGTATCTTGCTTTGTCTGCGCTGGACTTCCCGTTCTGTTTTGCAGCGGTACGCTTGTTGGGTGTTGAGCGCATTGGATATTGGGAGCATATTGCTGTTGAGTTCTTGAAGGATAAGTTCAAGGCTGTTTGGCCTGCTGTTCAGACCGGTGAGGGCGAGGGTGATGGCCAGGGTCAGCTTGAGAAGGCCGAAGAGCGGAACCAGGAGGAAGCTAGTAAGTTTGGCCTTGTTTATGCTCAGTCGAAAGAGATGACTGACTGTGGGGCCCTTTGTCTTTCCGTTGCAGGTATTTGGACTCAACTTGCTCTTGCGTACGCCATCCACAAGAGCTTTATCTTCATTCGGGTTCCTTTGACGGCCGCTGTGACACCAAAGGTCGTTAAGACACTCCGTGGTTGGGGATGGAACATTGGAAAGCGCAAGCCGAAGAGTACATGATGGTGGTGTGATTATACAGCATAGCGGATACAGGATTTGGATCGGACCATTGTACATTATTAGCTATTCAGCTTTCTAATACGGCATTTTTGCCTTCTCCTCTCAATCACTTTCTAGACCTGCAAAGGGCCAGCCAACCTAACCCAAACCCAGATCTATCTTCAGCGCCATGAAACAGAAAGTGATGAAAGAAAGATAGATAGCAACAGGTTAGTTGGCATATGCTGAGAGATCTGCCTGATACATTCACCCAAGAAAAGCAAATAGAAGATAGAATGTGGCAAAGCGACCAAAGCTCGTAATTCGTTGCGGGAATTAAATTGCGACACATGTATAGGTTGCTCGCCGAAGGGAAGAGAGGTATAGTTCACATGTCAATCATATCGTTGAATCTGAGGATGCCGTTGGCTCTCATCACACCGTTGACACCGTCGGGCATGCGGTATGCCCATTCCGCGACGCCCATGGAATTGACGTTGGGTAGCTCTTCGCTTTGGTCTTGACCGACCTCGTCGGAGGTATCGGCCACAAGCACAAGGCCAAGCTCTTTGATAGTTTCAACCAGGGCAGGAACGACGTTCTTTGGTATCATTAGCAGAGTATTCATTAAGTAAAGGGAGGGGGACTCGAAGAGCCCCAAAGATCAAAAAAGACGTACCAAGAGACTGGATCTACAGATCAGACCCATGAAGTTGTTACTCTGAGCAATGCGTGCTGACTCCTTGATTGACATCGAAGCACGACCACTGCTATCAACATGGGGTTGCGAGTCAACGTTTCGAGTAAGGTCACGAATCTGGCCCAGGTCATTGCAGAGAAGAACAGGATCTAATGACGATTAGTAAATGCCCAACACACAATCATCGTCCAAAGACAAAACTTACAGTTCGGCTGCTTCCAATTGAGTGCAGTACAGATATTCGGGTTGTAGGAAGTAAATACGACGGAACGCATAAAGTCCGGGTTCCGGTCTCTAGCCACACGGGCGTGGTCAAAGACATCAGTCAAAACAGAATCAGCAAAGCTGTTAACATCCGCCAATGAAGTCAAATCGAGTAACTTTTCTTCCGCTGATGATGGGTAGAGAAGAGAGATATTGACATGGAGATCGATGGGGAGCTGACGCAAGACATCACGCAGCGACAAGAATGAAGCTGCCAGGAATCGATGGGTTTTCGGCATGTCGTTGACAGCTTCTGTTTCCAAGAAGTGAAGAATCTGAGTCTGGTCGACACCGCGTTCAGTTCCAATGGCTTGGAACTGCGCATAAGTCAAGTGGGAAACGGGGATATCAATGCCATGGTGGTTGATCATGAACTGAGGATAGAGAACTGCAATATGATCTCGAGTCAATTGCACAAAGAGCTGCACATAATCTCCCGACAAACTGGAGCCAGTTACCAGTCCGTTGTGGTCTGAGTCAATGGCCCCAGTGGCCTTCCAGTATGTGGCAAAGTGGGTAATCTCCAATGGGTCGCCGTGATACGGCTTGATTACCTGGAAGTTGAAGCGCAGCTGACCAATCGCACGAAGTCGAGGGTCAAACAGCGGCAGGCAACCGGTTCCAGTGCTCGATGATTCAGCCCGGAAGATATCCGGCAGAGCCACACTCTTCGCAATCACCTTAGAGCCGAAAGTAGGGAAGATCTCAAAGTCAACGGCAAATGTATCCAAGTTATCCACATGGAACGATATCGTGCGTGAATCGTCCTGGATAGGAAGCATAATTGTGCGAGGAATAAGATCAGACAACTTGGAAGAGATAGTCATCCGGGCGGCGGGATGGCGACCTGCTTGATCAAAGACGATGGACCCGACGTTCGCTTGATCAAATGTAAGCTGGACAAACACCTTTTTGTCAAGGAAGTTGTGGCCATAGCGACGAAGTGGAATAATGGGTGGAGGTAGTTCAAGATCAGGGATGCCGTCGACCATCTCCATTTCCGAAACGCCTGAATCCATGGACATTGGCTCACCCATTGGACCAGGCTCTGCCATCCGCACGCCATTGAGAATGTCGAGCGGTCGCTGTGAGGGTCTCCGTCCAGTCGGCTGAGCCCAAAGAAGAAGCATGCACTCAAGATGCCCTTCCCAGGCAGCGTAGTACATGGCCGAAAGACCCTTCTCATCTACAACCTGTGAATCGACACCCGATTCAAGAAGTGTGCGTAGACAGGGAACACAACCTTCGCTGGCTGCATGGAACAACGGAGTCCACTGATAAAGCTTGTCCTTTTGGTCGAGGTCAGCACCGTGCTGCTTGAGCAGCAACAGGAGTTGCGGGGATTGTGAAGCACGTGCAACCATATGTTGCGGGTAAAGTCCTTCAGCATCCGGTAGCAACTTAGCATTCCGCTCAAGCAGCATCTTCACAATGGGAAGGGAGCCATGTTGACAGGCTAGGTTCAATGGGATATGATCGGTGTCCGAGTTTGGATTGATCCTGGCATTGCTACACAGAACCTGCTCGGCGCATGCCAATTGGCCCTTGACAATGCTGTGGATCAGAGGGGTGAAATTGTCATGGTCCATGATATCCACGGTCTGAGGGCCTGCCACTAGTAGATCTCGGACCATGTCAACGCGGCCATGCAAACAAGCATAGTGGAGAGGAATGCGCCCATATACATCGGACAAGGAGAAGTCAACGGATGCTTTGAGACCAGCCTTGAAAACAAAGTCTCGGCCAGAAATGGCCGCTTCATGGAGGCAGTTCCGCTCATTAATATCGTCCTCGGCGTGGATGTCAACCAAGTTGCTTTCTAATAGGAGCGCAAGTACCTCGTCTGAAAATCCATTGATAGCGGTCAAGAAAGTGCGAGTAGCACGTTCACGGGCATCTGGCAAGGATTGTAGTCTGACCAGCCATTCACGCAGTGTCTGCATATTGCCCGTTGATGCCGACTGTAGCATCTGAATGTCCAACTCATCCTCTTCGGATCCAAGAGGCGCAGTCCGATCCATAGGACGTGCGGCATCATATTGGATGTTCTCGCCCTCGGCCCATGCCTCCAACTCCAATCGAGCGGTGGTCGCACGATCCGCAAGGTCTCGGAGGATATCCCGGTTGAAGCATGGTTGCACTTCCACGGCTCGGTGTAGATACAGCTCTTTCATGCGAGACTTGGATGTCTTGTCCCATTTCTTGAGGATCTTGGACATGGCAGTCTCGTTGATCTCAACGAACTGCTGCAGCTTGTTGAGGTCGCCATCGAATTGTTGGAAACCCTCAAATAGAGAAACGAAATTTGATGGTGCTTTGGAATTGGAGGAGGTCCGGGATTGTATCACCCTTTTCTTGTCGACTAGTGTCCGTAGACGCAGCGAGAACTAGCTCATTAGCCCCGATACCAATGCCCATAGTAAAATAAGTAAGCCTACCTCTGATTCTTTCTGAAGGTAAAATGTATTGACTTTCTCAATCTCTCGTTCCTACACCTCGAGGTCAGTACATTGACTCATCTCCAGGAGATGCGCAGACCTACTAAACGGAAGAAGAAGACCTCTTTGTTTGCGCGCAGAGCAAACTGTGGGTCATCATCCCTCGCGATCTCCTCTGCGGTTCTTTGCGCGGGGATAGTAGGGGTGGCGCTAAGTTGCTTGATAAGCTAGAGTTGAAATCAATTAGCCATGCGCGCAATTCCGAGCGGGAAGAATCGTGACAAACCTTCTTCAGCGCCTTGTAGTTAACGAAGCTGGCGGCATATTCGGGAAGATCTAGCTGCCTGCGCTGAATCTGTTTGCCGAACTTCCTACCGGACGAAACCAATATCAGTAGCCGCTCAACCGGAACTTGAGATTAACCATCAGACTCACATGACTTCACGATCTCGGAGAGAGCTTCAGCTCTCCCGAGCTTTGGAGATTGAGGTTACTGTACTCAGGTACTCAGCAAGACAAAGCCGCGAGCTAGTAGGTTATGGACTTTGCTGTGTGAGGTCGAGCGCGCGGGGGGTTGTTGATGGTGTGTCAATGGGAGGAGAAAGAGGTGGGGGAGATGATAGGAGGGACACGTCCAAGACCAGGTCAAGAGAACCAGGGTGTCGTGTCTAGGAGGGGGAGTTGGGGAGGAAAGAAGGGAGTGGGACAAGAGAGGAGTAGAGGACAGCTAAGATGTGGGAGTCAGAGAGAAAAAGATGGAGGGGGAGAGAAGCCAGGGACCAGGTACAAAAGCCCATATACTTCGACTTGGAAAAAGATGGAGGTTAAGCCGAGGTGGGGAGCTCGAATGGAATTGCCAATCACCGCGAACGGTAGACGCACGTTTCCTGCTGACTGGCACTTCCGACCATCGTCATTTGGGTTTCACGGGTAGACCGCCTTTCAGACCGCCTAGGGGTCAACCTTGACGTTGACTGATGGTATCTGAACGTAAGTTATAGATAGTGAAAGTTGTAGTTGAATTATAGTTAAGTTATAGTTAATTTCTGAATCAAGCGTCCCACTTCAATTGCCTCTTCCTATCCCATTTTAGAAGTCTCTCTCCTTAAATATATATGTGTATACCACACTGACACTGTAAATGATAGCCCACTACAGTATTAATTACTGGAATTTGAGCTTTGATCATCACAGGATATGAATTTCGCTGGATATCTTGCATAATACCCCGAGCATTGGCACTAACCATCAAATATCTCCCTATCTGTAAAAAAGCTGCATCTCTAACGAGCGCTAAACAATTCTCACCGGCCGCGTAACTACGCGGCCGATCCGCTTGCTGTGCTTATGACGCACAGAGCTTAGAATATTTAGTATCAAGGTAGCAGAGGGTAGCTCATGGTCTTAGGAGTAGAAGACATCAGATTGGAAAAGTATAAAACTTCTTCAATTCCACTATTACTAAAACTTACTTATCAAAGTTCTAGGAGTAAGTCAATACTATATCTCCTCCTTGACAACCATGACTCGACTCTCATAAGTAGGCCAATCTCAATATCTTCAGTCTTCTTTTCAGTACTGTAGATCGATAGTGAGCTACGGGGTCCTATTGGTCACTCAGTCCGGGGACCGCACAACCTCATCACGTGAGATCATTGGGCAGAACGCTGATTCGAAGCCCTGGACTGCAGTGTACTTGATCAAAATAGGAAGGCCCCACCCGAGGCACAATGTTACAGTCGCCTCGGTGTACCCTAAATGCTCTAAGATAAGGGCGACGTTACTTAGCCTAGGGCTTTCTATTTATATCTAGCCGTTAAGTTTTAGGCTAAAATGCAAGGTGGGATACATGTCTACGACATATCCGAACCAGTGTGGGGGGTCCGTATACCAAAAGTCGAAGAATCGAGGAAATCTCTTGTTCCTAACAAATACAAGCCTGAGAAAGCTGAGGAATTCCACTCCAGACACGCGAGGTATCATTGCAAATCTCGAGTATGTCCAGTGCGTGGAAAACTCCACGCTCAACAGAGGAAATGTACAAATGCAGCTCCATACAATACCCAAACAAAAAAGACGAACATAAGACGAGTGTGTGACAGTGAAAGAGTAAAAAATAAGGCAAGCGATGCAGCTGGGATCAGATGCGCGGGATATATCAAACAGATGACCAAACGAGAATCAAAACCAACACGGGCCGATTATAGTAAAAGTAAAGGGGAGGGAAAAAAAGGGTTAAGGATGAAATAGAGACATGACGAAGTGAAAGTCCATCGCGCCGGGAATTGGAACATGAGAGACCCGAAATGAATGAACGTAGTCGGCGGTGGCGAAGAAAAGGAGTGTGGTATTGTGCGGAAAAAAGAAAAGAGAATGCCGAGCTTTTGGTTGAGATTAAGAGGAAATCTGGCTTAGAAGTTCTGGGCGATACCGGCATTCCCTTGTCGGGGGTAGACCCCGGGGTTTTCGATGCGTGTGTTGCGGCGTGCCTGGACGTCGCGGATGACAGGCTGATACGTCTCGTCTCCGTAAGCACCGTGGGTATTGATGTCGCCGTAGTACGGGTTTTCACCGTAGTAGCCACCCGAGGGGTGTGCGGCCGACATGTGGCTTTCCTCGGAAGCCTCGGAGCGGTTGGCAGCTGAGTAGGCAGAGGATGCGTTGGAGGGGCCACGGTGGATGTCACCAGTGCGGTTGTTGGCGGCTACGGGTGCGGCACCAAGGACACCAATGGGCTCGATTTCACCAGAGTCTGGTCGAACTCCATCCGAGTACTGCACAGTGCCTTCGCTAGGAGTCGCACCATGGTGGTAACCGGGACTGCTTCCTTCGGACATAGCAAGACCGCCCATACCGCTAGAGAGGTTGGTGGATGGTTGGCGTCCGGCAGAGGTAGTTCCCCATCCACGGTATCCAGAGGAAGTATCGTCCTTGGGTGCCACCACACCGGCCATTCCGGGAAGAGTTGGGTCATTGTTGGGGTTGAAGCCGTACTCCTCTACTTCCTTGCGGCGCTCCTCCTCGTTCGCCTTGTTCGCCTTGCGCTTGCGCCAGAAGAAAATGGCTGCCAAGACGATCAATGCCACGGAAACGACCGGCACAACAACTGCAACTGCAATTGTTCCACTAGGAGAGAGACCACCAGAGCTGGCTGCTCCGGTAGATGTTGCGAGGGCGGCAGAGTCGGTCGCGCTGGAAGATGTGATGGAAGCACCAGTGTTCTCACTTGCGGGAGCGGTGGAAGTAATGTAAACAACGGTGGTTCCGGCCGAGCCAGTGCTGGTCGAGGAAAGAACAGTGCTCGACGGGGCCTCGGTGGTGGTGAGTTCCGTTGTGGAAGAGGAAGAAGTGGAGGATGATGTGGATGTTGAAGATGTAGACGAAGTGGTTGGAGTAGGCGTGGTCGTGGAGGAGGTGCTACTAGTGCTACTCGAGGTTGTACTGCTGCTAGTGCTGCTGCTGGTGCTGCTACTAGTCGTTTCGCTGGAAGTGGTTGCGGGCTTTGCAGATGAGGTAGTCTCGGCCGCAGGGCTGGCCGTGGTTGCAGCCGCTTCACTGGTCGCCTGGGTCGCCTGGGTGGCCGCAGTCGCCGCATTTGTTGCCGCAGTGTCAGCTGCTGCAGCCACACTGGTATTGGCAGCAGCCGCAGCAGCACCTGCCTTGGTAGAAGACATCTTGATTGAGACTGTCGATCAGACGATGCAAAGATCCGACGCGGTAAGATTGGTGGTCGCGTTCAATGCGACTCTGAACCAGGATACCGTTCAGCAAGTTTCGAGGTCGGGTTCGAGGCTAGAATAGAATAGGATCGAGGATCGAAAGCTGAATGGATATAAGATCAAAAAATGAAACCGGATTGAGTAACGAAAGACTAGAATGCATGCGTTTCAAAGAGAGACTGGGTGATGGTCGGGGGGAATGCTCAGGGGGGGGGAGTCTCAAATATTGATATCCCAATGGAAATTTCGAAAAGACGAAGAAGCCAGATCAAGAAGAAAAAAGAAAGGAAAGAGAAGAGAAGAAAGGACTCACAATCTCAGGCTGTAGCCATGGGAGAGAAGGAGATGTGTGTGGAAGAGGAGGAAGAGAAGTGGGAAGTGGAGATTCCGTACGATTGCAGCGTATGCACATTCTTAGCGGTAAGAATCGATCTTCCTAATTTCTTACTTTGTTACAGTTGCAGTTGCATCCCGCATGCAGTAGAACAGACAACAAACACCTGCTTCTGGTAATCCCTTGATGCAGAAGTCCTGGGGACTCTGAGGGCTTTGAGATGAAAATATTGAGTCAATTCGGCAAATACAACAAAAAAAAACGAAAAAAACAACTCAGGCCTACCGCGGGTCAGCAAGGGAGAGAGACTGGGCCCGGGGACATTGCCCCATTGGTTTCTGCCAGTGAGAAAGTGGCATTTGCTCGATGATGCAGATTGTCTTGGTCCACTCTCGGCTTCACAACGGTCCACTCAAGTGTGAACTCCCTATTCGGGGGTTTCAGTACACCAATACAGCATAGTACAGTCTAGACACTCTGGTTTCTTTTAGAGTTCAACGTAATCCGAACAATCTCAAGATCTTGAAAGTTATGTACAGCCCCATCGGGCAGAAGATGTGAAATTCGATCTATTTACGCCGGTAGATCTCCAGTCAAATGTAAGAAAGTCAAAAAAAATATAGTCGAAATAAGATCCCAGTGGCAAACACCCCTCTCCCAAACAAAATAACACAGATCATCACAGGCTCTTATACAAGGTCGAAAAACAGATTCATGACATAGGACCGAAACCGTCTATTATTTGGTGGTCAAATCCCAGTGCGGACGCAAGCTGGTCATCAAATCGTCCTTGGTGCCGACCGTGTCGGGAGGCAATCGACTGATGCGGTAGTTACCATTGCGGATATTGTTCATGTGAGTATTGGAAACAGCGGTGCGGTTACTGCGGATACTGCCAGCGTCACTGGCGGCACCCTCGTTCTTGAAACGGGGCGGGGGTACGAAGTCCAAGTTCGTATACGTTCCAGACTTTCGCAGAGCGTGGGGGCTGGGCATGACCGCAAGCTCATCAAATGCAGAGGCCAGTGGGGTATGCGCACGCACAGCGGGACTATAAGGTCGCATGCCATTAGTGGGTGTACCCGCACGCTGGTCGAGGAAGCTGTTTGCGGGAGCAAAGTCGATCGTGGACATGAAGGAGTCGTCTTTCAGCATATGAGGAGTGGGAAGCACTTGAAGCGGTGCCGGGGGAGGCATCGGCTTCCGGGGAGCTCTGGGACCAGGCATACGCCCGGAAGCCGAGGAAAACGCCCGGGGCCCGGAAGCAGACGAGAAGCCACGGGGGCCAGGAGGGAAGCCATTGAAGCCAGCAGAGTTCGTGGCCTGGTGACGAGCGGCGGCACCCTGGAAACGTGGAGGAGCACGCGGCGGCGGCGTCATAGCACGACGGGTCACTGGCTCAGCAAAGGGAGCCGGCGCGGCGGCATCAAAGTAGTCACCAGTGACCGGGTCATAAACGAAACCACCATCCTCATAGAACTCAGGCCCGAAATCTTCATAATATGTGGTCTCACGGCCGGTCTTGCTCTCGTCGAAGTACTCCTTGTAGAAGGAGCGAATCCGGTTGGCACGCTGCTCAGGGTTGTCGGCAGGGTCTTCAGGGGGCAGCGGGCGCAAACCGAGAGTCATCCGGCGAGTGTCGCGGTGTTCATCATATGGCTTGTCCAGAGATTGAGGCTCCTCTGGAAGCTCAGGGCGCTTTTCATGGCTTGGGATATCATGTCCGTCCGCGGCATGGACGTTGACGGGAGGAATCATGAGCTCCGACTTGCGATCGTCACCATAGTCACTACTGGTAATATCGCTGGCCGGGAGGGAAATACGAGGAAGATGCGAGGCCGTCTGGTCGTGATCAGGCTCATGCGGTTGCGACGTCTCCGGCAGAGGGAAGTTCAGGTGTTCTGCGGGAGCATTGACATGATTGATTTCGGTCTCGAATCCGAAATGGAGACTCGGGGTCGAATCTAGGTGAGGCAAAGGAGGCGGGGATGCGAAACCCCGGTCAGTTGGGGGACTTGCAGGCGCCATGCTGTGTTCCTGCGCAACAGGAGCCGGGGGTGTCACACCGGGAACTGGTCCCAGGAAGTCCTTGCGCTGATTCACGGGGCTCCCTCTGTGAGATTCAGTGGGGGAGCTGTACATAGGCGGAGATGAGCGAGACATCCTCTGTGCATTCTTGAGAAGACCTGACTCAGGCTCATCGGCCGCCCCGTATCGGGTGGGCGAACCACCAAAGCTCGAAGCATCATCACGATATCCCCTAGGGAATGACTGGATGGAGCCATTGTCACCCACAATTGTGGCTTGGCGGTACTTGTCATCGTCTATTGAGCGAGAGATGGAGTTCAAAGAGTCCCTGGAGCTCTTCATGCCCGGGGGGATCAGATAAGGACCGACGTCGAGAGACAGGCCCTTGGTATGAGTGGGTTCTGACATTGGGGGCATGGCTCCAGGGCCTCGCCTCTGTGTAGCTGGTCCAACGGTATCCATTCCGAAGTCGAGGGATTTATGCTTGTCGTTTGCATCTTCCCGCATCAGTTTCTGGACATGTCTTCGGTGCAGCACTATCAAAACGACAATAGCACACAGGATAGGAAGACCAGCGCCAAGCACAACGGGCAAGACCGTCGTAGTCAGATTGCTGGTCGGCTTGACACCATCTGTCGAGCCAGACGCTGAACTTTCGGGAGCTCGAGCCACCAGAGAGGGTATTGTAGCTAAAGGTGTGGTACTAGGAACAAGGAATGGTAGGCGATGTGAAGGGACGACATCCCGGCGAACGGGGGCATGCCTCATCACCAAGCCGGCATGGTGAACGTGAGACATAGTCGAGGCCGGTCTAGAGGGCGTGATCAACACGGGTAATGGCTGAAGCCGATCAGATGGTGCTCGTCATTGAAGTTCAACACAAAATCCAAAAAAAAGAGTGACGGGAGCCTAGCCTCAAGACTAAAGACTCGAAAAAGAACAAGTAAAGAGTGAACAGGACGAGGTCCTCAACAAGAGCGGGCCAGCAGCCAAAGAGTGTGGAAATGAGAGATGAGAAGAAGAAAAGAGGAGAAAGAGAGAGAGATAAGTTCTAGAATATGGGGGCCCTAAGCACACAGTCATATTACCGTTCTCCGCATCCCCCTGAGCTGTAAAACACCTGCACTTAATTTAGTACTCATTATTGCCCACCTGATTCGCCTCCTTATTATACCTGCTGTTTTGTTTTTGTTTTTTTGCCTACTTCTGCTTCGGATTATCTCTCTCTGGTGTTTATTGTCTGATCTTCGTGGTTCTGCATCAAGCAAGGTGAATTCTGAGACTCCAGTACGGGAAAGTAGATAGGGGCCTAGTGGGGAATGCACCAATGAGAGAGCCGCTGCCCCTGAAGCCGTCGAAATTACTTGTTTACACTAATGTATCTTCACGGTAAGGGCCCCAGGGGCGTTTTTTTTCTCTTTCCACTCTGCTTGGCTATGCTTATAGCCTGGTGGTTTTCGTTGTATACTCCGTAGCTCTACAGTAGTTGTTTCGTATTCGGGTCCACAGGTAGGATCATCTTATAGAGGAACTGAGGAAACGGTTGCCTTCAATTCGAGACGGCGGCGTGGCTCCGTCATTTCCGGTGCCCAATGAGACGCAGAAAACGGCGGAGTGAAATGTTCAGTACACGTGAGACATTTCCCGCCGCTTCTTTAGTTCCATGGGGGTATAACGTGAACTTATAAAAGACGGCTGAGGAAGCTCTGGACTCGATTGACAGTATTCCACGTCGAGGTAAGTTTGTGGGATGATGATCATGGCAGGGCTTTTTTCATAGCCTCCGTCATCCAGTGGCTATAGAGTCTGGGCTAGTCCATAGCTCATGAACATATCCAGATCACTACAGTAATCAATGGCATGTCTGAAAGTCTCAATATATTTTGGTGAATACGGTGACTAGGAAATCATTCCCTTCAAAGGGCAAACATCCATTATTGCCCCCTTTTAGTGGATATCAGATTGTCCAAGCTTCTTGAGGGCAGTTGAGAAAATAGATCAGTTCGATGACGTATATACTACACATCACTCGAAGATATCGGCCAATACCAAAGAAATTGGATATTCACCCGTCCTTGACTGGCATTGACGTGGTTTCATCGTTCATGACCTAGGTTGGCGACAGACAGGATGTCGCATAGATGTACGGACAACGGCTCCAGGATTCCCCAAAGCCAACAAAGTCCGCTCACGTACGAAAAACCGGGTGAGGTAGAATCAACCTAGACGAACCTTGTTGATCCCTCTCACGGACCGAATAGTCCTACGTCTAAGCATTACATGGTATTCCTCTATGACCTGCGACCTAATTCCTACATTGTTATATATCTACGGGCCGGTATAGACTACACAATGACAGCTAAGGCTCACATGAATGAAGAGATGGCGTAACCTTTGGGGTTGATGTTGTGGCAGGTCTGTAATTTCCTCAAAGTAATGGACTGAGACATAGCGAGAGAAAGGTAATCTGCTAATAGAGCCCAGTACACTCCCTCTGATTGCATGAGCGACATTAGTGAATATAAATTATACAACCAAATCGCTGAAAAATTGAAGCCGCGAAGTTGGTGCTTGACCTTGATACATCTATGATGGAAGGGTGTTTCCTTTACCGTATATTGCGGATTGAAAGTCGAGTTACATGCCTGGTGAATATTTGAAATATTAAGTTTTTTTCCATTGTTGCATTAGACTTTTGCAAATGCAAAGGAATACTTCTATCACCGGTTTAATCATCACATGGTTGAGGTCCTTCGCTTGAGAACATGATAGTGTGGACCCGCCGTCAAACAATGAATCCTCCGTGATTAAGACAGCGCAATTAGGAAATATGAGCTGCGCAAATATGACACATGATTGAAAGGAATGAGAAGACTTGGGCGGAGAGAAAGGAAAATTCGTAAGCCCCCGGATTAGGGCAGGCTCGGATATGTGGCCGAGAAGCACACATAATTGAAATATCAAGGAAAAGGGGGTGGCAATGTACATTGGGGTGAGAGTTGTACACAAGAAGAAAAAAAGCAGAAGGCCAAGGCGATTTTGTTCACACAGCGTGAAAGAGATAGGGGATTCCGAGAGTATGTGAAGGGGCGAGATCAACGGCGAATCACCGAGATATTAAAAGAATAAAGGAGATGCTCATGCAAATGATCTTCGGGTCGTTTCATCTGATGCTGGGGAATCGTGAAGAGATATGGTGACAGGGGAGAAGAAAAGAAATCAGAGAAAGTATTACAAGTCGGCGAGAGCAGCTTCAAAGCTGGCAAGATCGTCGTGAGAGGGTTTGTCGAAAATGCGTCGAAATGGGGGATCTTGAGGGAAGACATCCTGAGGGCTGGGTGCAACTCCCTCTGCTTTGCGAATGACTTCCTTCAGTGCACGCGTCACAACACCGGCTCGGACAACCAAATCTTTCAACGAAGACGTGTCAAATGGCAGTTTCTGAGATCGAGGTGCGATTTCGAGCGATTGATCACCAGGCTGCAGGATATCAAGCACCGATTGGGATTTGGGCGAGTCTTTCACGAGCTGAGTGAGGGGCGAAGGAGTTTCTTGCTCACGTTGTGGTACGTCGTTCCATGAGACTTCGCTGTTACGCTTGGAAAATGCATGGAGACATTCGTCTTCGGATTCATCGAAGCTGAATGTGAGAGATGAAGGAGATCCTGGAGGCGAGTGATGCTCTTCGTCGTCATCAATGGTCGCCAGGTTCACGATCCCCTCAGCTTCTTTCCATAGTTCACTGGAAGGTCCGCTGACAAGATCCAGGACACTGGCCTGGTGTCGAAGACGCTTCAGTTCTTCCACCAATAGCGTCAATTCCTGAACCTGCCCGAATTGACCACGAAGACTGGCTTGACGTTCCAGTATGGCCTTCGGAACGGTCATACTTTGACGAATAGTTTCCGGTTCAGATACTTGAGTGCTTTCGGCGGTGGGGGTATCCTCCGCTTCATCAAAATCGAAATCGCTGTCCCAGTCTTCACTAACACCTTTACTGCCCAAACCCCAGGTCCCGAACTTCCCAGATGTCTGGCGCGAGTCACTGATAGGAATATCGCTCACAACAGGGACACTTTGACTACGAAGGTGTACGGTTGATGGTGCTTTCCGGCAAACAGTTCGACTGCTCCTGTCAACGACACCTTCTTGCTTCCCATGCATGGTTCTGGGACGCGTCTCAGTGTCGGCAGCTTCGCGGTCAGGACGTGACTGCTCGGACCAGTCGAAAATGTTTGTCTTCTTGTTTACACCAGAGTTGAGAGTGTTGACCACCCTCCCAGATACCCTCGCTGAAGTCAGGCCGGAGTCAGACTGTTCAGCAAATTTGGACAGTGCAAGTGACAAGGGCGATTGGAATCCACTCTCAGATTCACCAGGTAACGCCCCAATCATGCTGAGAGCGTCATCATCCGGTTGATCTGTCAAAATCGATGAATTATCAACTATTGGGACCTGAGACAAAGGAGGCGATGCCAGGAATGAATCAGCAAAGAGTTGAGGATCTCGTTCCAAGGACCTAGCGGCGAAAGAGCCCCGCGGCAGAAGAGTCTCCAGGGTCGTGACTTCTTCGTTGGCTAAACTCGTGCCTGCTTGGTCGAACATTGTCTCGATTCGAAGACCCTTCAATCCACTACCGGTCGTTTCGCGCGTGCGAATCGAGTCCCAATAATCACTCATAATATCTGTTTCATAATCCTCACAGGATGTGAAAACCCGTGTATCATCGGAACCAATGATGGTGGATGATGGATCTGATCCTGAGATTGAGAACCCCTTTGGACGACGACGGAGAGAATAATGCGGGCCATTGGGTCCAGAAGCTCGCTGCCAAGCTGAAAGAGCGACTGCATCTGATGTTACTGGGTCGAGACCGGACCGAGACCCCAAGCCGATATTGTAATCCTGCGAGACCGATCGAGGCACGACTTGAGAACGCCTTTCCAAAGCCGATAAAACCCCCCTGGCTGCGACACAGGATGTGGACGGCGGAAAACATTCGGATCGGTGATGTTACGTCGTTGTTCTGGGTCTGGCGTCGGGATGGCGATGACCCTGTCCGACTTGGAAAGTTCTGAGCGAGTTATAGAAAACGTGCGTCCTTTTACGCGCTTCAGAGAACCACCCCTTGGCCGTCCTAAAATTGGAACACCGGAGCCAGTGACGGTATTGGTGATGACAGTCTGCTTTTGTTCGGCGTCATTAACAGAGTATGAATGCCTATCACTCGGCCTCTCCACTGACTCGGGGATTGGCTCGGCAATTGGTTCAGAAGCAGGGTCCGGCACAGCTGGCGTGGCTGTCTGGAATGGATTGCGGAATTCGACTGTGGTAAAAGGCAATGGCTGATCCTCTCGGGGCATGCTATTGGAGGTGGCGGCGACATCAGAGGCGAGAACTAGAACCGGAAGAGCACTTGGATCAGATCCAATTTGGCGAACACTCTGAAATTTCGGCGCCGTCGATGTTGAGAATCTGCGCGACAATCTCTCCGCCAAACTACCAGTCCTCGGAAGGAAAAATGACGTCCATTCTGTCTTTTTATCAAGCTCAAAGTCTTCCATCTCCGGTGATTCAACAGGAAGATTTTTAGAGAAGTAGTCATCGAAATCTGTGACCAAAGGGAGGCGCATTGACTCTGATCTCTGATGACTCGTCGCTGGCCTACGAAGCGCAGATGGCGAAGGCCCAGAGATTGTTTGTGACCCAAGGGGATGTGTGTTTGTGTGTTGCGATACCGGACGCTTGACCAACTTGTTCGGGGCCCTTCGCTGACTCGGTGGACGAGGAAACACGGGGCTCGCAGACCCATTGAACGACGGTGTGACTGGACTGCTTGAAGTCGGGCTTTCAGTCTGGAATGAGGCCATTGACAAGCGCCGCAGCCAACTAGTTGATGGTCGTCGGGTGTGGTCAGTCCGGGAGTCTATGGGTTCATTCTCCGGAATCTGAAGTGGAGGCGCTGTAAATGTTTGACCCCGACGACGACGTCTCACAGCGCTGAAGGACAAGGATGCCCGCCGCAGATCCGGTTCCTGTTGGCTTCCATACCGGCTCTCTGCCAGGCTTTGCTCCTTTTCAGCCAGCCACTCGGCTGCTACGCTTGTCCGCGGTGGAAGAGCAGTCTTCGGACGAGCATCCACGGGTGTCTTTGTGTTATGTTGAGGGAGAAATGGTTGTTCTTGGGAGAGGGTCTTGCGCCGGAACAGACTCGGCTTCTGGCTTCGTTCTGCGCGCCCGAGCGCCAGACCGGTAGGTGCGATACCGACAGTGCTTAGCGCACATAGCTACAGGTCATTGTCAGTCATCATGTCTTGCAAGGACCGAAGTGGGGAGCAACAATCTGCGATTGGCGAACCATGGCTTACCGTTGATACGTGATCCATCCTCACAGGGCGCGGAAGAGAGCGATAAGCACCCCGACACTCAGCTCCAGGTCGAACAACTTTGCGAATGACATTCCAGTAGAATGCGCATATGAGGGGGGAAGTCAACGAGCAACAGGTAGGGAGGGGTGTGTTATTGCGCCCGGCTGGAAATCCCTCAAAGCCTGGATGAGCGGGAAAAAAGACGAACAAAAACGAAAGCTGGCCCTCAACTCTCCACAAACAAAGCAAAGACGTTAAGCTCACCTCCTTGGAAGGAGAGAGGAAGAAGAAAGGAGCGATGCGATGGGGGTAAGAACCATGGGGAGCGGAAAACAACAACAAAACTCGGGGATTATCAGCTCCCGCCCTGGACTCACGCTAGGAGAGATCAATAACTTCCCCCTCCTTGGACCCTTACAATATCCTGCTTGATTTGATCTCTGTTTCTTGATTCTTTTTGAAACATGCAAAATTGCAAAGCGCAGAGTGCAGAGTGCAGAAAGCGCAGTGTGCAATCCCCCTGATTAGACTTCAATTCGTCTACGTTTACAGCTCAATGTACGCCAATCTGCATGGAAATACCCCGGCGAGAACACACCAAACAGCACTAGCCCACCTGGGCAGCATGCGGGTGTTATTGCAAATGCAGAAACAGATTAGGATGCTGTCCTGTCATCCCTTGCGGCTCACATTGCATTGGCGTCATAGTCCAGTCTTTTTCAAGGAAACGGAGAAGTCCGTTAAACGCCGCGAGTGGCTCAGCCAGCAGGGAAATGGAGAGCCCAAAAAGCCATGCGATCCAGAATTCCCCACACATCTGGTTTCGGCTGGCTAGGATCGCTTCTTCGGCCCCCTAGCCTGACTAGCTTAGATCGCAAGGGCCCCAGGGCCGATCGGTGTCCACTGGTTTCCTGCCATGAACTGTTGTCCGAGGCAGAACCATGGCTCACTCAATGCTCAAAGGATGTTCAGGAGCTATACTTCATGTGGGAGGAGGTCCTTCTCAAATGGCCTGGTATTCAGGGGCCTTTCAACAAAGTTTTCTCAGTCCACTTTGCAATTTCTCTGGCTTCTGGAAGTTGCAGTTGACGAGTCCAAAAGAAGCGAGATGAGCAAGCTGCAAGGTCTCTTCGCAAGCTTATATGACTTCAACGTTGTCCATGGTGATGCAAAGTGCTTTGATGTTGACCTACGGCCCTAGGACGTGATCTTCGATCCAGAATCGACCTGTTCGCTTCGCAAATCAAGCACGAAATAGCTTGGACAAACAGCTCCAGGTTTGATTGTTTTGATACCGTCATTCCCACTCCACTTTGCAAATGAAAAAGGAAAACTCGTGGGTCGCCCACCGGCCAGAATCGACTCTTACAGCCGGACCTGTGCCGCTTCTCGTTGCGGGTACGTGGCACTTAACTGCCACGGCGTGTCAAATCCGAGCTGAAAGTGGGGGAAATCCTCGTGTTTCATGTTTCAATAAGCTGTTTATTTTCCCTCTCTTTCTCCGAGCTCGTTTTCAGCCGATCAGGCCGACACTCCGAAGCCCTGAGCCAAACCTTCTGGCTCGCTTGAAAGATCGACATCTCCTATCAATCGGGAAGGTCAATTTGGCGCTACAGTACAGGGGATTGATTACCCTCCTCGGCTTAGCTTCGGCCACGTCGAGCATCCCTCAAATGCTATCAGAACAAAATTGCTTGTGGACCTATTGATTCAAATGCTTCTATTCCTGGTTGTGGTTACACCCCCCAAGCGGCTCCATAATAAATCTGCCAATGCTCGTTATGCTGGTCTCGACTGTGCCATATTACATGCAGGTCAGCACATTCCCTGCACAATTTGATGATCGTTGAACGAACCTGGGCGAATGGTTGGCTTTTCACTTCTTGGCAGGCTATTCCCAAAACAGAACTCAAAACAAAGATCGTCCTTTGGGCCTTGGGGCTCAACTCTCGGTCTTGAGGATGCAGGAAACTCGTTTTTCATCTGCTGCAGGATTTTGTGATAAGTAGCCTGCATCTTTGGCGGTCGAGGCGGTTAAACGTCACTTTGACAGGTTCACGTGCGGCATCTCACTAACTTTACACTCCCGATTTCGCTCGATCTAGGTTCATTTGTTGTTGCAAATCGCATCTCATCGCTTCAGCATGAAGCTGCATGGATTCATGAAACGCTCTGCATGCTGCACGAAGTCTCTAATCCGGGCAAGAGTTTCACTAGGGTCCAGTCGATGAACTAGCTAGATAGGCAGGCCACATCTTTTTAGTTTGCGCCCGCCCGTGTCGATATAACATCTTCGGCTGCAAGCTGGAATTTCTTTGGAGAACGCCGGAGAGCGGTCAACCTAGCATGCTTCCACTTGCCTTTGAAGGTAAGATCATGCTCACCATCTCACAGTCGGCCACTGCTCTACGATTAATGATCGGGGAGACACAAAATTGCGACTGCATGACACGTCACAACCTGTCCTTTGCTACGCAAGGGTTTTTTTCTCCTAAAAATAATACTAATTCGTGTGACATCGGGTGAATTTGGCCCCTGTTTTCTTTTTGCAGATGCCCATAGGACCAAAATTGACCTATATCCGATAGCTAACCCGACTGCTTGTCCGCCCACCTTCTTGTTTTGCTGCCTTGGACTTTATTGAAAGGTCCTTACTACAGCTTATATGTGGAAAGTTGAACAGTCTTAAAATATCAACTGTGACCTAGCTCATTTTGAGTTTAATGTTGAAGAGTGTATGCCTATAGATTAGGATATTGAAAGCATTGGTGAGACCAGCGCTCAGAAGCCATGTCCCTCACAAAGACCGGCACCTTGGGATTAAGATGCGTTATGTATCTATCTGGCAACCTTAGATGTCTTAACATTTACCACAGGTATAGACCCAAATAGCTTCTGGAGCATAAGTATCCCACATACCGGAATCGACAAGCCCGGATACCTCACATTGCGTCTCACGATGATCGCTAGAAATTCAGAAGGGCATGCAGTCTCTACTAATATTGCCAACTAGGTTCTCGGAATTCTTAGGAAGTTGATAAACTTTATCCACCTTTGAGCATGTCTGTTCTGTAAGTTATCAGTATGCTATCATTTGTCAGAGGAGCTGTGGCACTTTCAATGTTGCTATTTAATATTACTTAAGATCAAGTATTCTATCACTATCCCTGTCTCCCTCGCTTTATATAAGGTCTCTGTGTATTGTAATCTGTTAATGATATCAATCACCGTTCTATTAACTTATACATTCGAAGTAACAATATTTAAAGAACCTATCAGAGTGTGTCTATGGACAAAGAATGAAACAAGAGAACTAGATTCCGACTGAAATCAAAGCTCAACATCGGCATATCAAATTATATCAAGGAAGTCAGGGTCGAAGGTGATTGTTTAGATCTTGTGGACAACCTTCGAAGAGAATGAGCTGTCGATCGCGAGTCACATGACCTTATCGATAACACACATCCAAAAAGCCCACTCTATCATGGGGACTTCAGTGCAAGAAATCCACGCCCGATTTCTACTAAAGGCTTCAGGTTGTTGCCGGAGAAAATCACGTTCGCCTAAAACTGACACCATGGAGACTCAAATCCAGGCTCAAATCCCTGGTATTGACCATGTCGTCTCGGAATACGCTGTGGTATGTATTTGCAGGTGCGAGGGGCAATGTGAACGAAGCTGACTGTTTAACAGGGCTACCTGACCCATGCCGCAAACCTCTACGTCGAAGACAACAGCGGCCAATCTCCCTTGTCAGAAGCCGCCGAAGCCGTTACCGAGCTTCTGGTCTCCGCTTCTGGAGATTTCTCCCCGCAAAACTACGACACGATCGGCAATTTGGTCGCAAAGTTCATTACTGGCCTCAGTGCCGCGGATGGTACCGATGCCGAGAAGAGACAAATGCCATTCAGGGCTAAGAAGCTGGAACAGGCCATCAATGTTGGCGCACAGCGGAACATGTCCTCAACCCTCGGTTTGGCTGGAAATACAGTCGACCTGGAATCTGCCAATGCTCGAAAGGTTGAGTCCAAGGTGGACAAGAAGAAGCTCGAGAAGGCCGAGCGCAAGATTCAAGCCAAGCAGGACAAGAAGCAGATGAAGAACGTTACCTACGAGTCCTCCCGCTTGCTCAACCAGCCGGACGAGACCATGTCATACGAAGAGTTCTTCATGGCTGTCAATCCTCTTCAGCTGGGCTCTGACTCCCAGGCTAAGAGTAAGGACATCAAGCTGGACAATATCGATATCTCCATCAGTGGTCTGCGTATCCTGACGGATGCTGCCTTCACACTCGCATACGGTCGTCGTTATGGTCTTGTTGGTCAGAACGGTATCGGTAAATCTACACTTTTGCGCGCCCTGAGTCGCAGAGAAATCGCCATTCCCACTCACGTTTCAATTCTTCACGTCGAGCAAGAAGTATGTCGGATCCAATCTACTTGCGTTGCTTTTACTAACTGTCTCTATAGATCACTGGTGACGATACACCAGCCTTGCAGGCAGTCTTGGATGCCGATGTGTGGCGGAAGCATCTGCTTGGAGAGCAAGCTGTCAGTCAAACCCCAATGCGAGGTCTCCATAATTTTACTAATGCACATCACAGAAAATCTCGAAACAATTGGCTGAGCTTGAAGAAGAGAGATCCTCGATGGCAGATACCTCGCAGGATGCTGCTAGACTTGACGAGCAGCGTGAAGGCTTGGACATCACTCTAAGTGATATTTATAGCAAGCTCTCTGAAATGGAATCAGACAAGGCCGAGTCTCGTGCGGCCAGTATCTTGGCTGGTCTTGGTTTCTCCCAAGAACGCCAGCAATACCCAACCAAGACCTTCTCTGGAGGTTGGCGAATGCGTCTGTCTTTGGCGCGAGCACTGTTCTGCGAGCCCGATTTGCTCTTGCTCGACGGTATGATCTACTGCCTCTATCCAACGCGTAACTTGCTGACTGTTCATAGAACCGTCCAACATGTTGGACGTTCCGTCTATCACTTTCCTTTCCAATTACCTCCAAGGATACCCCAGCACCGTTCTTGTGGTTTCTCACGATCGTGCATTCTTGAACGAAGTCGCTACGGATATCATTCACCAACACTCCGAGAGACTGGACTACTACAGGGGTGCTAACTTCGGTGAGTCATACAACCCCGAGGCACTTGAAATCATGCTCACACTGTATAGAATCCTTCTACGCAACTAAGGAGGAGCGTCGGAAGACTGCCAAGCGCGAATATGAGAAGCAAATGGGCGAGAGAGCACACTTGCAAGGTATGGATCCATCGCTTGCTGTCAATTGGGCTGGACTTACAATTTCCCAGCGTTCATTGACAAGTTCCGGTATAATGCCGCGAAATCCTCCGAAGCCCAATCAAGAATCAAGAAGCTTGAGCGTATGCCGGTTCTTGAAGCTCCTGAGAGCGAATACACCGTTCACTTCGCGTTCCCCGAGGTTGAGAAGCTCTCACCACCTATTGTTCAGATGTCTGAAGTTTGCTTCGGTTACACCAAGGACAAGCCTCTTCTCAGGAATGTTGATCTGGATGTTCAGCTCGACTCGCGTATCGGAATTGTCGGACCTAACGGTGCTGGTAAGACCACAGTACTGAAGCTTCTCACTAACCAGCTCGAACCAACATCCGGTCTCTTGTCTACCAACTCGAGACTGCGCATTGGATTCTTTGCCCAGCACCACGTTGATGCTCTGGACATGACAACCAGCGCAGTCGGCTTCATGACTAAGACCTATCCCGGAAAGACCGACGAAGAGTACCGGAGACACTTGGGAGCGTAAGTCATACCCCAACAGTCTACAGAAATACTCCAGGCACTAACTTATCCTCATAGATTCGGTATCACTGGCACAACTGGTCTCCAGCGCATGGGACTCCTGTCTGGAGGTCAGAAATCTCGTGTGGCCTTTGCTTGCCTGTCGTTGACTAACCCCCACATCCTTGTTCTTGACGAACCTTCTAACCACTTGGATATTGAGGGTATGGACGCATTGTCAGATGCGCTTCGCAAGTTTGAGGGAGGTGTTGTGATGGTTTCTCACGACGTGACCATGTTGCAGAATGTTTGCACCAGTCTCTGGGTCTGTGATGGTGGTACTGTGCACAAGTTCGACGGCACCGTTAACGCTTACAAGAAGAGGATCACCGAGCAGGCTGATGCTGCCGGTGTTGTGGCCAAGCACTGAGGTCAAGTTAAGCCAAAAGCGATACATGTATAGTGTAGTATCAACTAAAAAGATGAATTTTCTCTTTAATGAGCGCAGCCAACACTCTAATACACTTTCCACCCTTTCCTTCTAGGAGACTATCCAATGCTTTAAGATTGACACCTCTTGTATACACTGAACTTCCTTTTTCCTAAAACGGTCTTGTAAACGTCGGCATTCCGGAACCTGATTTCCGCCTCCTTATCGGCTTATCGTGACCCGGACGTCACTTGAACATTAACGTACCTTGGATATTCTTCGGGTAGAATCTAAGAACTGATTTCAGTTCTCTAAGGATAGAGCCTTAGAATATGACAATCTCAGATGAGCAAGACACATCGGGCCCCAACGCACCCTTGCTCGCCTCCCCGTATGCTCGAGACCACGGCCATGAAGACCATGGCAATGAAAGCCTGGCCTCCGAACTGGAATACTCCGGGGGCTGGTTCATATGGGCGTTGACCTTCTCAGCAGGAATAAGTGGTCTCCTCTTTGGATATGAGTATGCTTTCTGCTCCAGCGAATGCCACGTTGCGACTGCACTTTTCTGCCGGATAACGGCTAACAGTTGTTTGAACTTCCAGCACAGGAGTCATCTCCTCCACTTTGGTGACAGTCGGCACAGATCTCTCAAACCGAACATTGACAACTCTTGACAAAAGCTTAATTACATCATGTACAAGCCTATTTGCGTTAATAGCTAGTCCTTTCACCGGGGTTTTAGCAGACAAGCTTGGCCGTCAGAAAGTTATACTTGGCGCAGATGCACTATTTGCTCTAGGGGCTTTGGTACAGGCTTTAACAACCCAGGTTTGGGGCATAATTCTGGGGAGGAGTATTGTTGGACTTGCGATTGGGAGCGCAAGTGCGGTTACTCCATTGTAAGTTGACCGCATGCCATGAGTCAGAATGACAGCCATTTCAGCCATTCCATGCGACGGATATTATAGCAAGATTGCTAATGGGGTATCTGCAGGTATATTTCTGAGTTGGCACCATCAAGTGCGAGAGGAAGACTTGTCACTATTCTCAGTCTGTTTATCACCGGTGGGCAGGTGATAGCATACATAGTTGGCTGGCTTTTCTCCAGCTCACCTGGGGGCTGGCGCTGGATTGTAGGCCTTGGAGCACTCCCCGCCTTTTTTCAGCTTGCGATTCTTGCTTTCCTACCCGAGACGCCTCGGTGGCTAGTCCAGGCTGGATTTGATACCCAAGCAAAGGCAGTTCTACGCAAGATCTACCAGGGCTGCCCTGGATGTGAGGGCGTGACAGACAGGGTCTTGCACGATATCAATAAGGAGATTGATGAAGAAGTATCGGAGTTAGGGCAAGGAAAAGATCGTGGTACCAAACCACAATGGTTGCATGATACCCTTGAACGCGGGCAGCAGTTATTCCAAGGCGGAAATAGGAGAGCATTGATTATTGCAATGATGCTTCAGGCAGTCCAGCAACTATGTGGCTTCAACAGTCTGATGTACTTCTCCGCAACGATATTCTCAGCTCTGTCGTTCTCATCCCCGACCTTGGTTTCTCTTTCAGTGGCGTTGACCAACTTCATATTCACGCTTCTTGCATTTGCATTCATTGACAGAATTGGGCGTCGACGCATTTTACTTTATTCCATGCCCGTCATGACGATTGCCCTCATTGTCTGCGCGCTGTCATTTTCTTCCTTGAAAGATGTATGGAATAAGCAACCACCAACACGACACGAAGAGGCCCCTGACGATTCTGGATCTCTCATGCCGCTTGCTATCTTGTTCTGCCTTACCGTATACACTGCGGCTTACGCCTTTGGCCTCGGAAACGTTCCATGGCAACAATCAGAACTCTTCCCTCTGAGCGTGCGCTCTCTTGGCTCATCATTGGCCACTGCCACTAATTGGGGATCAAACTTCATTATTGGCCTTACGTTCTTACCCATGATGGAATGGATCTCACCGTCGTGGACTTTCCTTGTCTATGCACTAGTCTGCGTAGCTGGATGGGCTGCAGTATGGGCAATCTACCCGGAGATGAGCGGACTCAGTCTTGAAGAAGTGAAAGGTCTTTTGGTAGAGGGCTGGGGCGTTCAAGAAAGCCTGCAACGAAGGCGTGTTGCACCTCATACTTAACATTGGGTATAGATTATCTTGACCCTAGCTGAAATGAAATTGAGTTGACCAACCTAAATTCATGCAATACAATTTCGTTTCATCATTGCGCTCATCTCGTGCCATCATCTACATTGACCGGTGCTAGCCCTATTTCCGCCCGTATGACAGAATGACCACGCACCAACCCTACCATACCTCACTCCGTTCTTACTCACGTGAACATCGAAAGGAATCATCGCCTTCGATATGAAAACCATCGAGAAACCTCTGCCAACTACTCCAAACCCAGCTGTCACGCCAAACGCGTATGTTGGATCGACCTTGTACCGACCACCACAATACCTCACTCCGTTTACTAACGTGAATATCAAACAGAGCCATGAACGTCGATACGAACAATATCAAAATGCGGCTTCCAGCTACTCCAAAGCCAGATACCGCGCAAGACGCGTATGTTGGATGGCCTTTCCACCAACCCATATTTCACCCCCATTTTACTAACGTGGCGCCGAACAGAACTATGGCCTCCGATATGAAAGCCATCGAAATGCCTCTGCCAACTACTCCAAACCCAGCTGTCGCGCCAAACGCGTATGTTGGATCGACCTTGTACCAACCTCCACCATACCTCACCCCGTTTTACTAACGTGAAATTCGAGCAGAGCAATGGACTTCGATATGAACAATACCAAAATGCCGCTTCCAGCTACTCCAAAGCCAGATATCGCGCAAGACGCGTATGTTGGATGGCCCTTCCACCAACCCATATTTCAACCCATTTTTTTTAACCTGGCGCCGAACAGAACTACGACTCTCGATATGAAAGCCATAAAAATGCCTATGCCAGCTTATCCAAAGCCAACTGCCCCGCAGAACCCTCCTGGTGTTCCAAAGACCATTTTTAGCCTTCCCAACGAAGTAAGTTCAGCATGACTTCTACTAGACAGTATATTCGGCTCATTCCCAAAACCAAGATTCTCCAACAAATTGCTACTCTTCTCCCAACCGACAGAGACATTCTTCACTTTTCTCAGGCATGCAAGAAAATGTGGACCCAAGTCTATGCTTCGGAGTCAGCAGTCTGGCGAAACCTGTTCGCCAAACGCTACGACATTCTATCCGTTCGACCCTCAACAGAGTTCAGAAACGAGTATCTCATTCGAGTTATTGTTCTCAATGCAAGTATCAACTTTTCGGAAAAGGAAGACGACCGCCAGCATATGTGCATGGAAGTGATGCGGACGATGCTCGAGGAAGCCATTACGGCTCATCTCAAGCCAGAGTCTTCTTCGAAGACCCTATTCCGACTTCGAGAGTCTCTCAAGACCATGAATTTTCTCAAATGTCTCCAAAAAGAAAACCCATCTGAGCTCTTCTTCGCCCTCCAACTGGTAAGGTTTCTTTTTCTTTTTTCGTTGGACAGAACCATGAAGCATTTTTTTAATTCCTAATCATTACAGGCCATGACTCCCCTTGCACTTGACTTAGATATCACCCGAGCATGTCACCGCGATCATTACAATCTGGCCACCATCTACTCATTCGATGAACAACTGAACATGCCTTATATCGACAAGACTCAACTCAACCTTGACAAACTGCTACAAATCCGGAGTTTTTGGCAACGCCACTTGTTGACTGAGTCAGAGTTTACTTATTACGAGACCTTCGCGGCTCTTCCGTCACATTTGAAGCCTGGTGTCCGAAAGGCCGACCCAAAGGATGGAAGCAATCTGAGTGCCTCGTGGCTGGGCTTGTACTGTGAGATATCAACCAAACTTCATGAGCATGATTCATGACACAAACTAATTTCTTGATCGCTCTTTCCTTAGCCTGTCTACACCCCTTGCCAGATTCTTTGGAGGAACTCGCCCAGCTCAACCGACAAACATGCGCCGACATGGAGAACCACGTGGATATGATTGACATCATGGTTAGTTTACAACTTAGACAACTTAGACAAAGTGAAAAGAATCTTGCTCAGCCGCAACCTTGCTTAGAATCTCGAAATCGAAGCGCAGCCCGGCGTGGATGTTTTCTGGCCGGAAGTCTGCACCATGATTGCGCCCCCGGTTGGGCCCGAGACAGACCGCATGTACTTCCAGGGCAAACAGGGCATTCATGGGCCCCCTGGCGAGGAGGAGAACACTGTCTTTGGATTTACCGAGGACATACATACAACCTACGGTGGTATCGGTGGATGGAAACGGATTTGCTTCACCATCTGCCAAGGAAATACCAGCACGACCTTCCAGAGCAAACTGGCTGGTGATGAGTGGGTGCACTGCTACGAGGCTCTCATCATACCCGGGGGACGATTAATGCTGGGACGCTGGGTGGACATGAAGAACGAGACTGGTCGCGGACCCTTCATTTTTTGGGATCTGTGATGTGTAAATTGGGACTGGAGAGGGTACAGCGTCTCTTGAACTTAGATAGGGGCACCTGGCAAGAGAAAGAAAGAGAAGAGGACTAGAAACGGAGATTTCAACAAATCTTGGATAGTCTCTTTGTGATTTGGTCTAGATTATCCGGTCCATAAAACCGATTTAGTGAAAAGTAGCGTGTCCTTTAGTTCAAAGGCGAGAAGAAATTATGCGTCGAGGAAGGGAATAGATAACATGAAAAAGAAATAGCCACTACTCTTCAATATCCTTGACCTTCTCCCACTGGCCCTTGAGGTTCTCCTTCCACAAACTGACCTTGTTGTCGCCTCCACTTACAGCAAGGATGTTACCGCTGAGACTCCAGCTCACACGCCACAGAACAGTATCAAATTCGAGAGTTTGGCTAGACCACTGGCCAGGGTTAGAGGCGTCAGAGGTCCAGATGCGAACGGTCTTGTCTTGCGAAGCCGAGGCAATGTAGGACTTGGAGAGAATACTGGGGGACCAGGCCACATCACGGACCCAGTCCGAGTGACCCTCGAGGGTTTGAGTAGGGTTGTAAGACTTGGATTCAGCGCTGCGGAATAATCAGTATATACGATAAAGCAATTGCAAGCCAGAAAACATACTTGTAGTCCCAAATCTTGACTAAATTGTCACTGCCACCAGTGACAAAACGGCGCTGTTGACCGGGTCCGGGGTTGGAGCTAATCAGGCTACCGGCAAAGGCGGCGGGAGCCCAGCTAATCGAGTTGACACCCATTCCGTGGGCGTGGAAGGTCTGATGGGTCCAGTTGTTGTCACGGAACTCGAGCACGCTAACATGGCCATCGGAGGAAGCGCAAGCAAGGAGACATCCGCTCTCATGGGGAGCCCAGGAGACCATGTTCACGGAAGCAGTGTGGAGGGAGAAGTCGAAGACCTTGGTCCATGAGCTGCCACTGGCGGGGGAGGTAGCATTCTGGGGTTGTTCGCGCCAGATCAAGACCTTTCCGTCGTAGGAGGATGATGCAAGAATTGTGCCAAACTTGGGGTGAGCCTAGAGCAAGAGGAGGACACTGTTAGTCTGGCTGCGGAGCGCAATGGCTAATGTTTTGGGCCACTACTTACCCATGCGACGCACCACACTGCGCCCTCGTGACTATCAAATATCCAAATCAGCAACCAAATTATGGACTGCGACAATTCACCACGCTAGCTCACCCCTTCAGTGTCTCTACGAGACGGTGTGACTCTCCCTCAACTTCAAAGATCTTTATCGTCTTGTCGGAAGAGCATGTTGCCAATCTGCGGCCGTAGTAATCCAAGGTGGCATCATGCTATAATTCAGGAAGCTCTGTCAGCCAAAGCTCCACAGCCGACACCTAGAGCTGTCAATTGAATGGAATCTCCAAGCACATACAATCATCTCCTCGTGCCCCGAGTTCGAGATCACCTGAGCGGAAGCCTGGAGTTTTAAAGCTGTTAGCAGGGCGATTGGGGTAGAATGGCAGTTATACACATAAATACACTCACCATTTTGTGGTTATCAGAAGCGACAAACAATGAAAAGTAGAGGAGAGAAGCGGGACTAGAAACTCCCTGTTTGTATGGGCCAAACAACTGGCCTGAATCCGCTTATCCTTATCGTGCTGACTCAGGACACGTGATGATTCCGGGGCCTCGGTCGAGCATCGGCAACCCCACGATCTCGGTTTGTCTTCTGATCTTCTCACCTTCCTGTCACCAAATTTGTTTCTTTATTGCTTACTGGAGGACCTTCTTGCACTAATCATTCTACTGAAATAATCTCTTGCTGATCATCACGGTCATCATGGCTGATGCACTATGTGGACCGTCAAATGCGCTTCAGAACTTCCAGAAGCATACATCGGTTGATCGAACCCTTCAGCAAGATCGGCTATCTTCTAAACAATCACCTACCCAGGTTTGTGATCATTAGAGATCGTTTTGGGTTGATTAGTGCTAACTTCAGCTCTTCAGGGGTTCCGATCCCAGAATCCTCGAGAAGGAATACTTGACCCGGAGTTCGCCGCATTCGAAGCTAATACCGCCGGTCCTGCACTGCCAGATCTACAACACCCGGCTCATTTTGGAGGACCAGCACAGCACTATACTGCACAGCACCCTGTACATCACCCGGCGAATGCCAGTTGGGCGTCAGACTTCCAGAACTTGCAGATCTCAGGGCCTTCGCACCCTGTATCGCAACTACAAAGACCCAATATCGCACCAGCTACAGCACATGGCGGGTGGCAAAATGAATTTATGAACCAACATCAACGAGTACCTATGTCCCAGGCTCAGCAGAATCCGCAAATGCTTGGTGGCTACCAGGCATCCTTTGCGCCCAGCTACCCGATGTATGGTGCCATGAATCAGCTGCAACCCCCGCAAGCTATGCAGCCCGAACAACAGAAGCCTATGGAGCAATTTGACGAATCGGCCTTTGAGGCTGCATTCGACCAGGCAAGGGCGGACATGGAGTTACAGGGGGCCGACCTCACCCGGCAAAATACTCAGCAGACTCTGGATAGTGATAAAGTTGATGCCGTGGAACCCATCGCGCAAGAACAGATCCGACTTGGATCGGACCTCATTCCTCAGAGCGACAAGGAAGATCCTCAAACACGGGCCCGAGATGCAGATGAGCTTGCCCGGACCGCCGGTCAACTGCTTGATAGCGTCCGCAATGAACAAAGCACGAAATTCCAACAAAGCAACTTCTTAGCCTTGATGCGCCGAATTCGAGATCGGGAAGTGGAGGTTGAAGGGGATGAGTTCCGTGAAGTCAGTACCAACCCGTAACGGTTTGGATGTCGGACGACAGAAACACCGGTATAATTTGGACAATCTACGAGGGCGTTTGTCCTTGCTAATTTTGGTGCAGACGGCGCAGTCTCTTCACCCAGGTGGACCATATTACCCGGGCCAACCCTACCCTGATCCCGCCATTACCCCAAGCAGTAAGGAGCCTCCCCTACCAACAGGGACCGACGTCAAACGTCTATGAGAAACAACGCAGAACCTGACCAGGCATTGCTCCTGCCCAGACGGTATAGACACTAGAGACCCCCCGGCAGCCGAAGAAGGAACCAAAGATTTACGGGCCGGTTCTTTTGGTGACACAAACGCCCTGTATGAAGGCTTGATTCATAGCCAGGGACTAGTGGACAGGCGCATGACCCCATGCCCTTTGAGGAAGGATTTGGAATCACACTTTATACACTAGATCTCCAGGGCATTTGAGTACAAAGGGGCGCAGCATCATATTTTATTGATACCCACGAACAATAGCAAGCACGTGATCTCTATTCAGCGACAAGCCTCCATTGACTTTGACCGATTAGGCAACTCAATGGCCAAAGCTGGTCTCTGATTGGTCGCCTATTGAATATCCTCCTATTGTGCCCATTGAATTGCTACCAACAATAGACACCTCTAAATCTGACTTAAATTTCCAACTTTGAGCCTGACTTCTTCTCTTCTCCCCTTCTCACCTTCACATACTCCCACTTCTTTTGCCTCCATCATGCTTCCTCCATCAGATTCATTTCGTCATCAGCTCCAAAAGCTTGCAGAGGTGAGAGCTAACCGCAACAACCCTCCACCTACTCCACCTCCGGCATATACTTTGTCAGCCTGTCTACCTGACGGAAGAACCGTCATGGCCATCGACCCCAATCAAGAAGAGGAGTCTGGCCCTATCATCATTCGAATTGACAACTCCATCTCTGTCAATGGCGAGGACAATACAGTCATCGTACCTTCTGGAGCAACTCGGGCTGCAACGCAGACCGAAGCAGACTCCTGCTCCGCCAACAGGCCTACTCCACGACACACGAATATGTCATCAACTGTGACTGCAATTATTGATGCTTTGAACCGTGTTAACGCACTCTGCGATATGTCTGGTAACCTGCGAACCCTTGAGGTTGACCTCAATGCCGGCATAAAGATTGATGGTCGAAACAACACAATCTGTATGGGTAACGTGGCTAAGGTTCCCCAGCCTAAGACGCAGGCGCCCGCGGTCAGACAGAATCTTGGCCATAAGCGTCGTGCAACATCGGTGTGGTTATGATTATTCACAACGACATGAATCATCTGCTGACTTGATACAGGAGCCCGCCGGATGCCCTCCATCCACTCGCCTTCGCACCTAGTCCTGAGATTCAAAATCAATATTTTTCATTTCTTTATTTTCATTTTGGTGTTTGGATTTTAATCCTTTGGCTTTGGCAATCTTTCTTCAAGTATCTCCTTTAGCGTCATGTGTTGGCAGGTGATGATAAATCCAGTGTCACATTGCTTTGTTCTAGTCCCCTGTATACCTAGATGCTTGACTTGAGTTATTTTCTTTTAACGTTGGTGGTCTGTGTAAGCTTCCATCGCTTTATGACTTATGAATTCGATTGACATTTCGGTCTTCAGTTTACTCTTTAGAAATATCAATGCTATTTTGTTCCCTGGTAAGCCAGAATTCCAATGAAATCAAATTTATCCAATAAGAAGGGTTGGTATTGCACTAGTGTCAAGGAGAATTGTACTACCAAAGTGGCAGCTCTCTTGACTACCTTCGAAGTTTTTCTTATTTACTATGGGAAATCTGACAATTTACCTAATTCTTAACACCCCTGGGGCTCTACATTGAATTATACATGTAAATTGGCCCAAATAGCGGTGAGGAGGTCCTGAGCCCCGATGATCATGGCAACTTTTCCTGCGGGGGGCTTTCCAATAACAGAGAACAAAGACTCATATTGAGCGACGTGGGTATAGCAGGTCAAATGAGGGATGTGCTCTTGTGGATCTCATTGACACGCTTGCAGCCCAAATGGTTAGACTTGGTCGCGTGTGGAACACTGTTGACCCACTGTATTTATGGGGTATTGATCTGGTGGCAATGGGATTGGGGATCTAGCTTGAACAACATCTTCTAATTTACGCTCTTGATTCACAGGAAACATCACATTGCAAATGGATGGCTGGGATGACGAGCCTGTCTGGAGGATTCCTCTGCCGAAGTATGAACATCCACCAGAAACAAAATGTCCGCGTCAGTAATCATATCATTGTTGATGAGAACTCCGATTCTGACACTATCACCAGTGGAATATGCAAAAGTCGCTACTATTGATCTTTCTGAATATGATCGTCCCGGAGGTAGGGATCGAATAGCAAACCAATTCAAAGAATGCGTGCATGACTTTGGTATTTCTCTCCACTTCCATGAACTTCTCAACGGATACTGACAGATAGAGGCTTCTTTTATCTTACCAATATTGGCCTCTCGCAGAATGAAATTGACCTACAATTTGCCATTGCCAAAGCCTTTTTTGAACTGCCATTGGAAGAACGACTGAGACACCTTGCACCTTTACATCAAGGAAATTACAATGGCTACCGGCCACTAGGTACCCTGAGTTTGTTTCCAGGGTTGCGAGACTCATTGGAATTCTACAGTATTTTCAAGTTTATCCCTCAAAGCCAACGCTCGCAACCGGAACTTATCCAGCAATATTCAGCTGAGATCGAGAGATTCTCTCGTCATATGCATGAAAATGTTTCATTCAAGCTCCTACGAATTCTTGCCACTATGCTTGAACTGCCCGAAGATCAATTTGTGAATGGAAACCGCTATGAAGACGAATGTGATAGCTCCATCCGGTACATGTTATACCACGCACGGGCGCCGGAGGAAAACAAGATGTTTGACGATTACTACCTACGCGGCCATACAGACAAAGGCACATTGACGTTCCTCTTCCAACAACCAATAGCAGCATTGCAAGTGCAGCGAGTGCAGGCGGACTGGGAGCATTTAAGGATCCCCGCCGGTACTGTGGCAGTGAACATTGCCGATGCATTGCAGTTTCTGACGAATGGGTATCTGAAGAGTGGCTTACATCGGGTCATGGCACCACCAAAAGACCAGGTGCATATGGACCGGTTGGGGCTTTTATATTTTGTTCGTCCGACGGATAAATTGCCTTGGAAGTCGCTAGATAGTCCGTTTCTGAGGAAGGCAGGTTATGCAAAGACCACTGAGCATGATAGCGAAATTTCCGGGCTGGAGTGGTGGAGGGCAGGCGTGAAGGCTCGTAAAGGAGCGAGTTACTCAAAACAAACAGCTCGTTCAAGTACCGAACATTAGTGGGTGGCAACTCGATCTACTGAGCAGATGAGAACGGCAGTGTGCAACTGCCATTAGCTCGAAAGGCCAGTGCCTATATCGCCTTCAATCTTTCTATATTACTACTTCGTATGAATAGGTTACTAGCTATAGTTATTACCTCTCTTTCACATTTTGAGTTATGAAGGTAAGGATCACTCATGTGAATGAGAACTGAGAAATTAGAGAATGATGGTAGAGTATCTACAGTTATTACCTTTCTTTCACCTTTTAGCGAAAGGATCATTTACATTAATGAGAAAACAGGAGAATTAAGAGAGAGAACTGAGAGAGTGCTAAGAGAGTGCTACTTCTTTGTTATATCTTAAAATCGAAGATATTTTTAGAAATCTTCTATTATTTTACATAGTTCTATACGTTTTTATGGGAATCTCTATTCCCTTATAAGCTCTTATACGATGTCTATTTTCATATATTTACTTTATAAGTTAGTTCCTTAAAATTTTTCCTAGTATATATGTTTATATATATTAGTTCTTAGTTTGAAGTTCTACATTCAAAAGGTACTTAGCTTACAGAGCCAGTACACTTAGGATATAGTTTAGAAATACACCATTAATAAACAATTGATGGCAGAAATAGGGGCACGGGCCTTTTGAGCTAATGGCGACTACACACTGCCGTATATCTGGGATCCCATAGGATCGGTGCGAGATTAGCTAATCACCCCACTACACAAGTGCACAGTCATCGCTCTACAACTTTCGACCACTTCGCTCATTGATCGTGGTCTCATATTCAAGATGGCGCCTTTGATTACCCTCGCAACATGTGCGCTGAATCAGTGGAGCTTGGATTTCGCTGGTAACTTGAAGCGGATCAAGCAGAGTATCATCAAGGCCAAGGAAGCTGGTGCAACTCTGCGTGTCGGACCAGAGCTCGAGATTCCGGGTTACGGTATGTCTGGAGTTATATACAAGTAATCTATGTCTTCTTGGCTTTTTTGACTAATTACAATAACACAGGCTGTCTCGACCACTTTCTGGAGAATGAAGTGTACGATAACTCATGGGACTCCCTCTATTCGATTCTGACAGACCCTGCTCTGCATGGTATCATGATAGATGTTGGACTTCCTCTTCTTCACCGGAACTGTAGATACAATGCTCGTGCTATTATTCTGGATGGAAAGATCCTCTGCCTGCGGCCCAAGCTCTATCTTGCCAACGACGGTAACTTCCGCGAGATGCGCTTCTTCACGCCATGGAACAGACCTAGACACGTTGAGCAGTACTACTTGCCCCCATTTATTCAGAAACACCAAGGCAGTCGTCATGTTCCTATCGGTGACGTTGTTATCTCCACCATTGATACATGCCTTGCTGCCGAGACATGCGAGGAGCTGTTCACACCCAACAGTCCTCACATCGACATGTTTGTAACCCTTTCTTTCTGAAATAATTTCTGAGATGCTAACTTGATATGACCAAAGGGGACTCAATGGCGTAGAGATCTTCACAAACAGCAGTGGAAGTCATCATTCTCTCCGAAAGCTCAACGAGCGCATTGCTTTAATTCAAGAGGCTACTCGCAAGAATGGAGGTATCTACCTCTACTCCAACCAACTTGGATGTGATGGCGATCGATTGTGAGCAATCCCAGACCTGCCAAGGATTCCTGCAAGAATATCCAGACAGGCACCCTGAGTTATTACTGCAAATAAGAACCGTACTGATCTCAAACAGGTACTATGACGGTTGTGCCATGATATTTGTCAACGGCAATATCGTAGGTCAATCGAGCCAGTTCTCCTTGAATGAGGTTGAAGTTGTGGTTGCGACTGTGGATCTTGAAGAAGTGAGAGCCTTCAGGTTTGCGCCTTCACGTGGCATGCAGGCGGTTGCAGCCCCGGAATATCAACGGATCGAAGTCGATTATTCTCTATCACGAGAAGATGAAGTGTTTGTGCAAAGCAGAACCCCTGTCAGACCACCACGCTATCATCTCCCCGAAGAAGAAATTGCCCTTGGACCTGCATGCTGGCTTTGGGATTATCTCCGGCGATCCAAGGCCGCTGGCTTCTTTGTTCCTCTATCTGGGGGAATTGATAGCTGTGCGACTGCCACCATCGTGTTCTCTATGTGTCGTCTTGTCATTCAAGCTATCGAGGATGGAAACGAGCAGGTAATTGCAGATGCGAAGCGCATTGCGGCTTTCACCACTGAACTTCCCAAGACGGCTGAAGAGCTGTGCAACCAGATCTTTTTCACTTGCTATATGGGAATGGAGAAGCAGAGCAGCAAGGAAACAAGGGACCGCGCCAGAATTCTATCTGAGAAGATTGGGTCTTACCACACAGATGTGAATATTGATGACATGTTCAACTCCACCAAGAATATGTTGACCCAAGCCACCGGATTTGAGCCAAAGTTCAAAGGTTCGTATATAGTTATGCTGCTTCATCTCAATGAAAAGTCTACTAATCTATTTCAACAGTTCACGGTGGAACTGTCACGCAAAACCTGGCTCTTCAAAATATCCAGGCCAGATCCAGGATGGTGCTTGCCTACTACTTTGCCCAGGAGCTGTGTGAGGTCAGAAACCGCCCTGGAGGCGGTGGTTTGCTAGTACTTGGAAGCTCCAACGTAGATGAATGTCTACGCGGATGTAAGTGTTCTCTATCTTTAGAGGTAGCCATCTTTGAATTATGTACGCTGACTTCCAAAACAGACTTGACAAAGTACGATTGTTCATCTGCGGATCTCAACCCAATTGGATCTATCAGTAAGGTCGACCTGAAGCGATTCATTGCCTGGGCCTCCAAAGACTTCGATCTCCCCATTCTCCAAGACTTCATCCATGCCACGCCTACCGCCGAACTTGAGCCCATCACTTCTGATTATGTATGTGGATCATCGCTCTGTATAGACCATGATACTAACCGTTCAAAGACCCAAAGCGATGAAGTCGACATGAAAATGACCTACGCGGAGCTTTCCCGCTTCGGTACATTGCGTAAAGTCAACCACCTCGGACCCTTCGGAATGTTCCTCCGACTTCTCGAAGAGTGGGGTGGTGAAGGCAAGCTCAGCCCACGCGAAATTGGCGAGAAGGTGAGCCATAAATATCCATCACGCCCCCCTTCCCCGTCCGAATATTTCATTGCTAACTGGCTGGTAGGTCAAACTGTTCTTCCACTTCTATCAGATCAACCGTCATAAGCAAACGGTTGCTACACCCTCCTACCATGCCGAGAGTTATTCGCCCGACGATCACCGATTCGACCTTCGACCCTTCCTGTACCCACCCGGATTCGAGAGCTGGTCTTTCCAGAAGATCGATGCTCGTGTCGAAGCAATGGAGAAGAGGACCAAAAAGGCAGCCTGAATTTAGATTAACAAACCTGTACAATGCGGCGGATATCACTCGCCATGACTTAGATGAACTTGGACTTTGTCTTGTTAGACCTCAATTGAATCAAGATTGCCCTGAATACGAAAAGCACTACCAGGCCTCAAAAAAAGGGCACATATCAACAGAAAAAGCCTCGCACAACTTCCGCGGTGGTCAAATTCCAAGGGAGTAGACATACAACGACACTCACGGTTTAGCCACACCTTCAACAACATTGGAGGTTGAATTTTCTCCCATTGCTCAAGTTAGAGTGCAGAAAATCAACCAAGCAACCAAAGCAAATACGTGGACGCAGCTGAAAACCGAGTGGCTTCGATGCGAATGCTGGGGCCTAAGCGAGTTGTGCCCTTGGCCCCAATGCATTGAGTCTTCCTGCTCTGACTTCGTTGGTGAAAATATCTCAGACTCAACATTTGCGGAGTGTTTCTTTTTGCTTTTTCTTTCAAATCCCCGCTTTGCTCCAAGCTGAGCTGATTATGAGCCTCGTCTGATTGGTGATTATTTCTGCGAGTTCGCTCTTAGGGCCCGTTCCGCCAGCCACCGAAATCCAGCCCATGCATGTGTCAAACTTGAATATTCAGTAGATGGTAGCGAGCTCACGTCATTGGTGAGATAGAGCTGTAGAGGATGCTGTAGACTCAGAACCAAGCCTATCAGGATTCGCCATGCCATTTGCTAGGTGATCCTATGAAGAAGTCTTACGCGTTCTGTTTGATAGCTTATCACCCACTAAATGTATGAAACATACTGTAGACATGATTCAGTTCAGATAAATAAAAAGATGCAATATTGAAGTGAACAGGTTATTATAGCTCATCTATGCATTAGTTCCATGCCCTAGGAAGGTCGCTCTCCCAGTTCCATAGCCCGTGGCGCTCTCAGACCCCCATCTTTCTTCCCGTTCATCGCCCGACTCGCCATGTTCTTCCTCATCCTTGTCCATGCATACGTGATGTTGGCTACATTAGGCAGATGCGAGTTGTCCCCGCCTCGCACGGGGATTGATTCTTCTTTCAAGATGCCCGCTCGAATCATTTCGTTGACGCTCTGATGGATCTCAGCATCCAATGGGAGATCGCGGGGGGCACCCAGGTTTGGTGGGAGTCGACGAGGAACCCATTTTCCTTTTTCTAATTCGAGACGAGTGAAAATGGGAAGACATTCTGAGCGCACCAATTAGTCTCATTTCCGTGAGATGAGAGGCATGAAGAAATGAACGCTCACCTAGAATCCACCACATAATGACCATCACAAAAAACGTTCCATACCCAAATCGCAGTGTGTCGTGGGGCTGATTAGTTTCTCTTCGAATATCGAACGCATTAGTCCCCGGCTGCTCTTGTCCAGGGAAGGCATTTTCTTTCTTGACTACATCATCGACATTGAGGGTCTGGAATGACAGCTTGCTCTCCGAGCCCTCCAAATTCAGGACTTCTTGAATCATCCAGTTCAAAGGAGTGTCGGAGAGGAGATGCTTCTGACCACGCTGAAGTCCATAACCACCGCCAACATCGCAGTGGTTTCCAGCAAACCAAACTTCCTTGAGATCTACCGGATACTTATCCTGATCTATGAGGAAAAGGGCCGGCTTAAATTTCAGTCGTCGCTCATGAATTGACACCGCATGTCGGATATGGTGAGCCGCTGGATTGACAATCGATTTGTAGGAGGTGCGGTAGAATGGAATTTCAAACTGACCAACACTATTCACACAGTCAAAAAGACCGAGGAAATGAACCCCTATCCCTGGGCGACAGAATGTAGTCTTGAAATCCTCCAGATAATTCTGCAATTTGATGTCTTTGGCGGTTGGGGGGTCGTTGGCGCGCGATTGCTGGTAGTTACTAAACGTTTCCCAGGCAAAGTGAACCATTTCTTCATTTCCCTGAGAAAGAAGTCCCAGATCTTGAATCATTTCTGCAAGGAAGCGAGCTGTGTATGCGCCCCGCGAGAACCCGAAAATGTAGATATGATCTCCAGGGAGGTAATAGCGCATTGCGAACTGGTAACCGGCCAGAACATGACTCCGAAACGAGGAGCCAACTGCTTGGTCAACAGTCGTGATAATGCTGGATTTGATCTTGGGCCAAATGGTGAACAGGTTTCCACTGGAGCTTTCACCTTTGACATAGGTGCCAATTCCCGCTAGAAGAGATATGAGCTTCACATTGACGTCGGCTGGGTGGTTACATACGCTGGTAGTAGTGGAATTGACCAGGCGAATTCCTCTCGAGCATTTGATAGATTTTCACGATGTTTGTGTCCGACTCATTACCTTGAAATCGATTGCCTGTCCCATCGAAGCAAAGCACAATTCGACGGGGACCAGAGGCTGAAGCTGGTATATTTGGTTCCTGGGATGCGTGCGGCATAGCGATTTCGAACCAAATAGGATCAAGTGAAAGTCTATAGTGCTGCAATGAGGTTTTAGTAAAAAACCAGAGGGAAACCTGTAGCCCAAGAAGACAAAGACCATGAATTGCGCCAGCCACGACGAATCCTTAGTCTTGCAGAGTGATCACACCAAGCTGCAGGAATCCATTTTCAGCTCTCCTCATCACTGACATGTTCATGCACCCCCTCCACTATGCATGCTCAACTCAGCTGAATTGAGGCTAGGCCAATCGATACGAAGATAGTATGCGTGGCGCAAAGGTAGATGTTGCGAACCCTGAAGTCTGGGATCTACAGTACTAATACTTGCCCGAAAAGAATGCACATGCAGTGTGACAAGCGTGCTCTCTGCACCGCTTCACTATTACTAGACATTTGGTCCGATTGGCATAAAGGGGAACAGGGATGTTGAGATCGCCTTCATGTCATTCCCCTCGTGTCTGCGGCCTACCCGAGCATGACTTGGAGAGTTTTCAGCCGAGGGCGTTTGTTGGCTTCTGGCAGATTACCAGTCTTGAGGGCGCAGGATGACAGGAATGCAGCCAACAAGATTCGTTCATTTCAACTATTCGGACTGATAGCAGCCCCAGACACACATCGGGCTGCTCTATATAACTTGCCGCTCTCATTCTCGCGTTTTTTCCTGTCTATCTCTTTGGAGTAACTTTACACGTGCTCTAGTCTTGATTTCATATTCTGGGTCTTGGATCAGTCCTATTATTTCATAATGGGTTGGTTCAGCGAGGATATGCCCAAATCTAAGCCCTCTTGGATCCCTTCAGGATGGTCCGTTCCTTGGAAATCCACACCTCCAATTCCAACAAGAGGTACGATTTTTTTCTTTTATGTCATAATTCCAGAATGAAGCAGCGAGTCCATGTCTGAAACAAACTTGAACTGACTTGTTTCTAGCACCATGGCCTAGCTTTGATTCATTAAGTCACAATGGCTGGTGGGCATCCAAAGTTGAGCCCGAGAGCCAGGATTGGTATCTGGTCCTCATTGACAAGTTTGGTATCAGTGGAACTATTGGTCTGATTCTCGGATTTGTTGTTTGCTTGATTCTTGTGAATCTGGGCCAAAGATCTTTCAGTCTCCCGTTCAAGAAAGGTGTCTCTGGTAAGCCATCGAAGGCGTTGATTCCCAAGGGAACACAATCTGCCCTCAAGAGCATCAAAGGAACTGCACCAGGTATACTCACAAGACTGAATCCATTCAACTGGAAAATTTTCAATCTGCAAAAGATCGCGGAAGAAGAGGATGATGAGAAATATCAAGCAGGGGAGCCATATGGTGACCCCAGCGTGATGGCCACCGGTCTCGTCAAAGATCTCAAGTCTGTTGGACTCAAGGCAAGCGTGAGAGATTTGCAAACATTGTTCAAAGTGGTTAAAACCAAAGGAAAGCCTGTTAATGATCGGGAGATGACGGTCAGTTCAAGATTCGGTGCTTATTTCATAAGATCCACGTACTGATAGCACCGCAGATGGAAAAGATGATCGCTATTACATCAGCTCTGCCACGCCACTCAAAGACGCGCAAGAAGTTGTCAGGTATTATCATTGACAGCTTATGGCAAAGCTTGCAGCATCCTCCACTCAGCTACTTGGGGGACAAGTTTCAGTACCGAACCCCCGACGGAAGCTACAATGTACGTTGAGAGTATGAATCCTCTATCGCTTCCGAAATTCTGACACGGAAACAACACAGAACCCTCTTCAGCCCGATCTTGGTAAAGCTGGTAGTCCCTATGCTAGAACGGTTCCAAAGCTCAAGCATTTGCACGGTGTTCAACCCGATCCGGGACTTTTGTTTGACCGTATGTGACAATATACTCCCGGATAACATAGATTCATTTGCTAACGTTGACCGGTCCAAGTGCTCATGGGTCGGACTGATGATAGCTTCAAAGAAAATCCAGCTGGTATCTCTTCGGTTCTTTTCTATCATGCCAGCATTATTATCCATGGTAAGGAACCTCGGGGACATCGCTATTTGGGATGATCTGATTGACAACTGTAGATGTGTTCCGCACGAACCGCTTTGACTCGAACATCTCCGACACTTCTTCCTATCTTGACCTTGCTCCATTATATGGATCAAGTCGTGCTGACCAGGAGAGCATTCGGACAATGCAAGGTGGTCTTCTTAAGCCGGACACATTTGCTGAAAGGCGACTCCTGGGATTACCCCCTGGAATAAACGTTATGCTTGTCATGTATAGCCGGTTTCACAACTATGTCGCCGATGTTCTTCTGAAGATCAACGAGAATGGACGGTTTACTTTGCCGCCAACCAGAACCGAGGAGGCTAAACAACGCGCTCTTGTAAAACAGGACGAGGACTTGTTCCAAACAGCACGACTGTAAGAGTTCCATGTCCAGCAAGACAAAAGTCATTTCTAACCATAGAACAGTGTCACCAATGGTCTCTATATTAATATCTGTTTGCACGATTATCTTCGCGGGTTGACAAACACTCATCACTCTGCAAGTGATTGGACCCTTGACCCTCGTATTGCTGTCGAAAGACATTTTGACCCAGATGGTGTCCCGAGAGGTGTCGGCAACCAAGTATCTGCAGAGTTCAATCTTCTATACCGATTCCACTCCACCATCTCCCAGCGAGATGAGAAATGGATGAACGAATTCTTGAGAAGCCTATTCCCAGGCAACAACAAGCCACTCGACCAACTTACTCCTCAAGAATTCATTCAAGGTCTATTCCGATTTGAGCAGAGTATTCCGGAAGATCCTTCCAAGCGCGAATTCTCAGGTCTCAAGCGTGACGAACACGGTCGGTTCAAAGATGCGGATCTAGCAAGAATTATGAAGGAAAGCATGGAAGATCCAGCTGGTCTCTTTGGTGCCAGGATGGTTCCCAAGGCACTGCGCATCATTGAGGTTACTGGAATTCTCACAGCGCGGAAATGGCAGCTTGCGTCTCTGAATGAGATGCGTGATTTCTTCAAGTTGAAGCGCCATGATACATTCGAGGATATTAACCCTGATCCCGAGATTGCTGATCTTCTTCGAAAACTGTATGATCATCCTGACATGGTTGAGATGTATCCCGGAATGTTCCTTGAGGATGCTAAGCCGCGTATGGATCCAGGTATGTTTGGCATCGATTATCGTTGAAATAGCACGTTTGCTTACCGGTTTCATGTAGGCTGTGGTGGATGTCCACCATACACAGTTGGAAGGGCAGTTTTCAGTGATGCTATCACTTTGGTGCGATCGGATCGTTTCTGTACAATTGTGAGTTTCTATTTTCCACTGCCCAAAGGTCGAAGAGTATCCGACTGATATGAAACTAGGACTATACCGCGTCGAACCTGACAAGTTGGGGCTTCCAAGAAGTCCAGCAAAACCTGGACATGTAAGATCACATACTCTCTGGTGAGGAATATCTACTAACAAATCCTTAGAATGGGAGGATCAATGTTCCACAAATTGTTCCAACGCGCTCTACCAGGATGGTTTCCTTATAATTCCCTCCACACCACACAGCCAATGTTCACTCGAAAGATGAACGAGGAAATTGCAAGAGAAATCGGGACAATTGGAAACTTCTCGCTTGCTGACCCAGCACCGCCCCCAGCACCTATCATCTTGACGAAGCATTCTACCGTAACGAAGGTGCTGAAGGACCAAGCGAACTTCCGCGTGCCGTGGATCAAATGGTTGAACGATATCGTTCCGGGTAGGACATTCAACGGCTCCATGCTGGCAGGGGACCTTCCCGTAAACACTGCCCAGAAGAATCTGGTAACCGATATTATGTTCAGTCCGACGGAATTCATGCAGCTGTTTTCTGCGACGGCGATGGCTGTTGGAAAGGAACTGATCGATAGAGAGACTTTGAACTTGAAAACAAGTTTAGACCAGCTCGATATTGTTCGCGAGTGAGTTCAGCCTTAGCATCACTTCATGTTAGCTTATCACTCTGCTAACAACCAATCTAGCATAGCAATTCCGTTGAACACCCGGCTTCTTGCGGATCTCTTTGCTTTGGATCTCAAGACACGCGAGAACAAGGGTGGAAGTCTCAGCGGGCCAACATTATATCAACACCTAGTGGATGTTCGAACATTCATCTTCAACAATAATGATCCGGCTCTCGCTTTGCAACGCAGAGATGCTGCTCGCGAGGGAGTTGAAGTCCTGACAGAGACCGGCTTGCAAGCGATTTCTGGCGGAAGCTCTCGATCCCTTCTATCGCGAATTCCACTCATTGGCTGGATATTTGGTTCAAAGAACGCCCAGAGAAGCAAGCCAGCTGCTGGGTCTCTGCGCTGGTATGGCCAGAATGTGATGAGAGAGATCATTGCTGCTGGAAAGACCCCCGAGGAGACTGTCGATATCGGCTGGCTGACTGCCGTTGGTGGTGTTGGAGCCCCGATCGGAGTGGTTTGTCACTCTAAAATCGAGTATCAGAGACTGTAGACTGACTATGCCTTCTTCACAGTTTGTTGACGTTGTTCAATTCTTCCTCAAAGAAGACAATGCCCACCATTGGGAGGCCATACAGGGACTTGTCGGTCACTCTGATGTGAAGTCAGCTGATAGCACCCTGCGACAATACGTTCTTGAAGCTCAGCGTTTAACAAGCAGCCAGCGAAACCTTCGCGTCTGCGTCAGTGAAACCACAATTGATGGCAGAACTTTCAAAGCTGGCGATGCACTAGTGTCACTACTGGTAAGTAATCTCACTTTGATAGAGCTAGTCAAAGGGAACGAGGTTGCTAATACACCAAATTTGCAGGGCCAAGCATGCATGGATCCAGAAGTCGTTCCCAATCCCCATAAATTCAAACTCGACCGACCTGCCAGCGCGTACATTCACTATGGATACGGTGCACACGAATGTATCGGTCGGGAGATCTCCCTGTCCTTTGTCGTATCTCTTGTCAAGCTATGTGCAGGTTTGAAGAATCTCCGGCCTGCACCTGGTGACATGGGAGTCTTGAAGCAAATCACACTTGGTACAGAACGATGCTATCTCAACGACAGCTGGTCTCACTTGACCTTTGACCCAACAAGTAAGTTGGAACCCTATCTCACAGGTTCTTGTATACTGATTGAATCCATTGTAGCATGGAAACTTCATTTCGAAGGCCGCGGCAAGGGTGTCTACAAACACCCCAAGACGCCCGTTACTGCTGGTAGAGATCTAAACGCCTTGTCCAACTCACTCATCCAGCAACAGAAAGACTTTTTGCAGACAACTGTGAAGATCACTAATGGCGGGGGTATCATTCACACTCTCAAGGATGATGTGCATCTCGTTACTGATGAAACCAACGGTGAACTTGACGGGGCCACTGACCTCGAGGGAGACTCTGATTCGGTGGTGCACCAAATCATCCCTATCTTCGAGGATGAACAACATGATGAGATAGTCAATACTATGCATGAGGTGAGCTTCTCATCTATGAGTCACTCTTATGAGAGAAGTCATGAGAGGGATCATGAGAGGGACCTGAGCTATGGACTGACACGGGGACAGTGATTTTGGATTTATTGCTGGTATTTCTTTGTATTCATGGTTTGCAACTGTTCAATTATTATTTTCCTGTGTGCAATTTAGTTATTCTAGTCTCGTGTGTGGTCTCAGAAATCGACTTGATTTATATCCCAGTGAAGGTGTATCACACCGAACAGTCATTATAATTGACATTTCTATTCCAGTGTCACTTCCCATTGATCAAAGTTCTCTCATTATACCATACTTGTTTAGCTTTAAACGTAAACGTTCATAGCCAAGGATCACATACTGTATGTGCTGCAAAAGGACGGACAGTTCGAGCTCTCATCCAGTGAAGAAACAAATGTATCTAGACACGCACCATAAAAGAACATTTGGATGCGCCGCAATATATTAATATTGCGATTCTAGTCAGAACCTGTACGGTAGAATTGTTGCGCATTTGAAAAAGGACTAGGGGAGTACAGCACTGTATGCTTCAATTAGTAGCCCCCTGAGCGAGATGCGCCCGCGTATGGTTCCAAGCGACCCTGCGTCGGAGTCCGAGATTAGCGTATTACGTGGAGATTGGGAAAGCTTCCAAGCATAAGAAATCTTTAAAGAAGGAAAAAGTCGACGCTATTGAGATGAGAACCCACTTTAAGGGCTGAGTCACAGTGGCAACGCAGCCATACTAGTTAGTACGTCCTGTATTGGGATTCGAGTATGGACTTGTAAGTCGTTGTATACTAACTTGACAAGCCCTAGCAACATGTGAACAGATCAAATTTGCTCGTTTTGATTCGTTCTTTCACTTTGGTCCCGTATTTTACTCTGGTGTCTGCCTCGCCGAGCCTCAATCTCTTCATGGGGCTTAGACTGCAGTGGCCTTGCATTTAAAACCTTGACCTCTCCCTTTTTTTTTCTTTTGCCTTTTTTTTGCAGTTTGATTGAAGTTGAGCATATTTATCATGTCTGATCACAAAGAAGCAACAGTGTCTACTCCAGTTGCCATCCCGGCGACTGATGCAGCTCCCACTGTTTCAGCACCAGAGACAACAGCAAGCACAACAGCACCAGCAGCTGAGGTTGTGACGCCCATTCCTGAAACAAGTCCTCCCCAATATGAAGAGTATGTGATCGGACTCATCCTCGTTTCAACTGTTCGAGACTAACGTGCCTAGACACTCCAGAGATGCGATTGCAGCACCCGCAGTGTTCTCTCCCACGGCAGAGAACAACACCTTGAGTCCTCTTCCAGAGAAGCTTGCCCCAGCTGCAGTCGATCCAAATGTAATTCCCCTTAACCGACTGGGTGATACGCCAGGCCTCGTGTGTTGTCCATTCTGCTTTCACACTGCCGTGACCAAAGTCAACAAAACGAGCACCAGTTCCACATCGTAAGTTTCAATTTCGATTTGGGATGCCAATTCCCTCATCAACGCTAATCCTTCATAGTATCGCTGCCGTCTGCTGCTGTCTTTTCGGTGGCATTATCTGCGCCTTTTTACCATTCTGCTGCGAGATGTGCCATGATTGCCACCACTTCTGCGCAAACTGCAATAACAAAGTAGCATTTGTTCCCGATGATGGCAGCACACAGGTTTACTCGCCTGCTAACCCTGCTCCGATTCAGGGACAGGCACAGAATCGGGCTCCTGTCAACACTGCCCCGACGCCCATTCAACCTCCACAGGCTGTGCCTGTGATTAAGAAGTAGGGCGCACGAGGAATGTGTACCATCTGATCTTTGATTTCAAGTTTGATGCCTTTGTTATGTCCGAGCGACCAATCGGCAGTGATATATGGTGTTGCATGTTAATACTGGATACGAGACCGAAAATACCCTTGATTGCTTGTTGACGAACATGGAGACTATTTAGCAATCCTCCGAATATAATACCTAGTTGATGCATATCTCTCATACCTTTTTTATCTCTTTCTACCGAAGAAAAAGTCCTTCGCAACCTCCAAGAGCTGGAATTTACAAAACGGCCCCCGGTGGAGACAATACGCCACCAGCTAAGCCGAGGCTAGAGGCCGCCGTGTGCCAATGAAAAGTTTGCCGCTTTGCCCGAACCATGTCTACTTGTCCAAGGAACTAGTGGCAACTCATTTCCAGGAGTCATCAGTACAAAGAGGCAACTAGCTCATGTGAGCTGGTCTCTTTCGTGGACTGGATCTAGGGTCAGATCCAATGTCAACAATGGGCACAGTTCGAAAGGGCCGTGAAATTATCAGAAAAGGCTCTATGTGATTTGCCTCGCGAGGATAGCCTAGGTCTTAGTGCCTTGAGTATCCACCCCGTCTTGCTTAGCTTAAGTATGAAATGCATAGCCGTGACTATACGGCTAGCTGTACGCGGTATCCTTGTAGCATGTAATGACTGGTCATGAAACCGAGCGGCTTTTGCCGCAACACATTCATATCAGTTACCAGGGGCTGGCGAGATGATATGCGTTTTTCTGGGGATATGAAAGAGCCCGGCTCGCGATTTGGCTATATAGTCTGCTCGCAAATTGCACTCACGCTTAATAGCGTATTAGACTGCCAGAAATGGCGGTCTATTGTGAGATGAATGGACAAAGCCTCGTCCACTTGAACAGTGTGATGCAGGATGTTACTCCCAAACCGTAACGTCTCTTAACACCGAGGAATGCGCGCTAATCATGGAAGTGTTCGAGTTCAGATTCGTGAAGTAATTGACTTCGCACGTGGGGAAATGTGGCCTCAGGCACCAATGTCAGTGATGCATGCATTGCCTGACATGAAAACGCCGAATGGTACGTTTGCTCCTCGACGTCATGACTTGTCAGACAATCAAGATGTTATCCTTGTTGTTAAAAGGTCCGCATCTGTCCTGGATTTCAGGATTGCCCACTTCTCTCGCTCTGCAATCTCCTGCAGTCTCGGTGTAAATCAGCCCACATCTACAGTTGCCCGGATCCCCGGATCAACATTACATATTGTTTATCAACGCCCTTGCATACTGTGAAACAATCTCTATTCATTAGAGTTACACAACATGGCATCAAAAGATGCCGGGGAGAAGAGCATCTCCGCTTATGGAGAAGCTCGCTCGACAGTGGAGGGAAAGCCTCTTGATGCCGAAGAGGTTCGGAAGATGAATGCCTACTTCCGGGCCAGCATGTACCTTTGCTTGGGCATGCTGTATCTTCGTGAGAATCCTCTTCTTACCGAGCCTCTGAAATTGGAGCATCTCAAAGCTCGACTCTTGGGTCATTGGGGATCAGATGCCGGCCAATCGTTTACTTGGATTCACATGAACCGACTTATCAAGAAGTACAACCTTGATGTGCTCTTTGTCTCCGGCCCTGGACATGGAGCCCCTGGAATTATCTCCCAGTCTTATCTTGAGGGTGTCTACTCGGAAGTCTACCCTGACAAGGCCCAAGACGCTGAGGGCATGCAGAAGTTCTTCAAGCAATTCTCGTTCCCCGGTGGTATTGGAAGTCATGCAACCCCCGAGACACCCGGTAGTATTCATGAGGGAGGTGAGCTGGGATATTCGCTTTCGCATGCTTTCGGCTCAGTCTTTGACAACCCCAACCTCATTACTTTGACCATGGTTGGAGACGGTGAGTCGGAGACTGGTCCACTCGCCACCAGCTGGCACAGCACCAAATTCTTGAACCCAATTGTCGACGGTGCTGTTCTCCCCGTCCTTCACCTGAATGGATACAAGATCAACAACCCTACGGTTCTTGCACGAGTTAGCCATGACGAGCTGACGGCCTTGTTCGTTGGCTACGGATGGAAGCCCTACTTTGTTGAGGGCAGTGACTTCGACACCATGCACCAGGCCATGGCATCCACTCTTGAACAGTGCGTGTTGGAAATCAGAAAGTACCAAAAGCAAGCCCGAGAGACGAAGACTCCCTTCAGACCTCGCTGGCCAATGATTGTTCTCCGCACCCCCAAAGGATGGTCTGCTCCGCGAGATGTCGATGGTCACCTGCTCGAGGGCTTCTGGCGCGCGCATCAGATTCCCATCACCGACGTGCGCACCAACCCTCCTCACTTGAAGTTGCTGGAGACTTGGATGAAGGGGTACAAGCCAGAGGAGCTGTTCGATAAGAATGGCACTTTGATCCCCGAGCTCAAGGAGCTTGCTCCCACTGGTAACTCCCGTATTAGCGCCAATCCAGTTGGCAATGGAGGCCTTTTGCGCAAGCCTCTTAACATGCCTGACTTCCGGAAGTATGGGTTCACGGACATTGAACCAGGCTCCACTATCAAAGGAGGCATGGCAAATATGGCCATCTTCCTCCGTGATCTGGTCGCTCAGAACATGACCAATTTCCGACTGTTTGGGCCCGATGAGACCGAGTCGAACAAGCTTGGCGAGGTCTACAAAGCTGGCAAGAAAGTCTGGATGGGCGACTACTTCGAAGAAGATAAAGATGGCGGCAACCTGGCACCTGACGGACGTGTCATGGAAATTCTCAGCGAGCACACCGTCGAAGGGTGGCTGGAAGGCTACATCCTTTCTGGTCGCCATGGTCTGCTGAACAGCTACGAGCCGTTCATCCACGTCATCGACTCGATGGTCAACCAGCACTGCAAATGGATTGAGAAATGTCTAGAGGTTGAATGGCGTGCCAAGGTCGCCTCACTCAACATCCTCATCACTGCCACTGTCTGGAGACAAGACCACAATGGCTTCACTCATCAGGACCCTGGTTTCCTCGACGTCGTCGCCAACAAGAGCCCAGAAGTAGTCCGCATCTACCTCCCACCAGATGGAAACACCCTTCTTTCCGTGATGGATCACTGCCTCCGCAGCGTGAACTACGTCAACGTCGTAGTCGCCGACAAGCAAGAGCACATCCAGTTCCTGAACATGGAAGAAGCAGTCGCACACTGCACCAAGGGACTCGGAATCTGGGACTGGGCCAGCAACGACCAGGGCAGCGAGCCAGACGTCGTGATCGCATCCTGCGGCGACGTCTCAACCCACGAAGCCCTAGCCGCAACAGCTCTGCTGCGCGAGCACCTCCCAGACCTGAAAGTCCGCTTCGTCAACGTCGTCGACCTCTTCCGCTTGATCTCGACCCTCCACCATCCGCACGGCATGTCCGACAAGAAGTGGAAAGCAATCTTCACTACCGACAAGCCCATCATATTCAACTTCCACTCATACCCATGGCTCATCCACCGACTCACATACAAGCGTCCCGGGCAGCACAACCTGCATGTACGTGGATACCGCGAAAAGGGCAACATCGACACGCCCTTCGAGCTGGCCTTGCGCAACAACACGGATCGGTACAGTCTTGCCATCGACGCCATTGATTTCGTTCAGTCGCTTGGTAATACCGCTGCGGGGGTGAGAGAGAAGCTGATCAATGCCCAGCTGGCCGGTAAGGCTGAAGCGTATAATAATGGTGTTGATCCTGAGCATATCCGCAACTGGTCTTGGCCATGGCCTAAGAATTAGATTGTTTGTCATCCAAGGACAAGGGGAGGGGGACATTATTTCTCATATGCAGATCTCGATAGTAATTTAGTGTTAATTCCAAGGTATTATGTTTGACGAGTCTCATTGTGGTTCCAAATTACTCAACGTTATCATGCGTATTGTACTTCACATATCAGCTAACGCGTGCCGTGCTTGGTCTTCGACGAGCTACTCTATGGTCTCCAGCAAGGAGAGTAATACTATCTCATGTCTGTTGCAGTACGTTTTGACCGTGGGCATTACATTGATCAAAGTGTGAAACGAAATCAGTCAATAGTCATAGTCATACATGAGTTAGGAAACCAAGGAGCCATCAGCACGCCAGCTCAATTTTCCCTGAAACGCACCAAGAGAAAGATAAACCATACATATGCCACCCAAGTTGACCACCACAAGAAGTAGGGAGTCAAAAAAAATCAAATCAAATAGAATGCCAGAAGAAAGAAAGAAAAGTATTCAGTGGACTGTTTGAGGTTACCAATGGAAACATCTGAGCACTACTCTTTTTATGATTCTTTGCCTTCTATGTCCATGCGTGTAGCAGGAGAATGCAATATTCATGCCCGAGACAAGAAGAAATAGTTTCAAAGCGAGAAAACGATGTCCTGGGAACTTGCTGATTCTTATCGACAGCAGATGACCGCAACGAGACATATGGCCATACGCCTTTGCACGATGCAGAAAGATGGGATGAAAGCGGGAATAGCGGATTAAAGATGTGGAAACCACGTAGAAGTAGATGGCGTGAAGTAGGTCATGGATGTTCAGTGAAATAGTACATATCGAGATGAAGCGAGAGCAGATAACGCGGCGGATCAGCCGAATCGACCGACAGGGATATCGTGGCGATGGAGATCCTTGGACCATTCTGGGGCGATCTTGTCGCGCTCGTAGAGCAGGCCACAGTTATGGCAAAGTGTCTGGAAGGGGATTGTTAGATAGAGTGTGTGCTGTGCAATGAAAATGTAGACTTACCCGAGGACCGTCTGGACCATCTCGTACAGCCCATACTGCTGTACCCCACACCATACAGTTGTTGCATCGCCAGCTCTGTCGCTCCCTGCATATCAATGTTAGAACGTGGTTTCCAGTACATATGCGTTGAGGAAGACCTACCAATCAGAAAGTGTTCCACCGCCGCCACCATATCCAGCTCCTGATCCGGTATCTGGAGTCCCACGACCACCAGGCGTGCCACTTCGGCCAGAGGGACTTAAGCTGCGGAATCGGCGCTTGCGTTTATTCCGTTCGCCACGACCAAGAGGAGTCTCGCCGCTGTCGGCTTCGAAATAATTGCCGTTTGGCCTCGATGCATCGGGTGTGATACCTGTAGTTGAGGAGAATCTCGCGGTTTCTCGGCGGAGACGTCGAATCTGGCGTTCACGATCACCTTCTCGTCGCTCAATCTCTTCCTTGGACAGAGTTTCGACCTTGGGATCCCATTCGTCGCAGAGACTCTCGGGCTCATATCTCCATCCTGCCTCGACGCCATTTGCGGCCAAGTTATCAATATCGTTCCCGTAGGCGTTCAGTCCAGCGGCAAGAGTGCCGCCTTCGCAGACTTCCTTCTTGAACCTCAAGACTGCTTCGTAAATGCCGTGCGCAATTGCGCTGACCCATTCACCACCTAGACTGAGATCGGCGCAAGTGATGCGCGCGAATTCTTCAGCCATACCAGGTGGATGTAGTAGAGACCACTCGAACTTATCCGTGTACAGCTTATTTTGCAGGTTGATGTTGAGATTGATCAAGCACCGGTAGGCGTCATCTGGGTTCAGTAGGCTGTCATTCACAAATGCAACCTTCGTTACGGTCACGCTAGTGTTATTGAAAGGGGCTGAGGGATCCGGTGTTGCGGGATTGGGAGTTGCAAGATTCGGTGTCGCAATATTGGGAGTTGCAACAGTGGGTGTTCCAGAATTCAGGGCCGCGGGTGTCATAGAGGTGTCTCGAGATGGTTCGGTCTGAGCTGGAGGGTTGGGCAATAAGCCTGGATCTGAGCTTTGGAAAAGAGGGTGAAGCGCGACACCTGCGTATTCTTCCAGCTGCTGTCGAATCTGGTTGCTGATCGTCATGGTCGTGGCCTGGGGGTTAGGAAGATCGAGATCGCGAACGAATCCAATTGCGAATTCCTCAGGCGTGGAAAGAGACTCGTGAAGGTTCCAAAGGAAGGTGTCTTTGATTCTGAATGGAGGTAATGGGTCGGGTCTGCGGTATGCAGGAAGAGTCGGGTTGATGCTAGGATCCACGATTGTGCGCGGGAAGGGGAAAGGCTCAAGAGGTTGATGCGCGGGGACTTCCACGTCAATTCGGATAGGAACGAGGGTGAGGGGGAGCTGTGCTTGGATCTGAAGTTGATCGGCACATCTAGAATCACCGCGCTGTATGTTAGCCAGATGAACAGAAAATCGAGACAGAGACCATGAGGTGAATGGCCAGTTGTATCTTGTCAATGGAGAACATACGCTGGTCGCAGCATCCGCTTGATCATCCATTCGCGGAATAGGCCCTGTACTTCCACGGGCTCATGGACTTCTTTGCCTAACTTCTCTGAGTACGGAATCAACTTGTCGGCAGTTGATTCTTCGCGCCGAAGGCTTCTCAGACCCGTTGGGCGCCGTGGACCATCGCTTTCATCAAAGTCTTCATCGTCATATCCGTCCTCCGCGTAATTGATGGCTGTAGTCCCACGCTTCGTGGTGCGCGGCGTCGGGCCGGTCTGCGACGGAGGGTTGACAGGTGTGAGCAACGCGTTTCCGTATTGGCGCACGCGTGGCGGATAGGAGGTGATATAACCTCGGAGAGGGGACATGTTGGCGATTCAGTTGTACGGGAACATGCCCCTTCGAGGATTCAGCGGGGGAGAAGTGAGCTTGCGATGCTCGTGTTGGTATTGGAAGGGCTGATCACTAAGGCAGAATTGATGTCGGTCCAAGCACAAAGAGTGGTGACAACGTCGACTTGAAGATTGTTCACTGGGCATGCGTAGGTCAGTCAAACTTCAATTCCATGCTCAGATTTCAAAAGACAGGATTGACTGGGAAGACTCGCCCTGAGATTAGTCTGAGCAAGTCGCGTTTTGCCCATTTTGACGCTAGTCCGTTTCCAGGACATCACGTGATCCAACCTCAGGCGGCAGTTCTGTATAAGATCAGTGGCTTCACATTCTTGGTCTTTGTTTACCAACTGCAGGCCGATTTTGGCCAACTAGATTAAACAGGGTAAACCCAAAATTGCGGATTTTTGATCCTTCACCATATATTCAAATGTGCACAGCCAAAAATAACTACTGCATCCAAAAGCATCTCACCAATTTGAGTAGGAAATTCAATATACTGAAAGGAATGAAAACACCAAACTGCGAAGTACGCCAGCCCTGCTGTCGGTGAGATAGGCTTGATCAGCGTAGTTGCAAAAAACATGTAAAATGCAACTCTTGAGAAGAAGAAAGGAAAAGACGAAACAGATTTCGAGGCGCAAGGCCGGGGAATGATAATCGCAATACAAATGCAAAGAAGAAAAGAAATATTCAGCGAAGGCCAATAACGCTCTGTGGATATGTTAGCTACCAGAAAGTTCGAATGCAACAAACGGGTTGGAATCTCACCATTTCCAGAGTCCATACACGTCGAATCCAGACCTTGACCTGTCCTTCGACGCCCTCCACATCATCGAGCTCAATACCCTCCCACCAGCATCGTCGAGCAGGCTTCCTCCAGAATAGAAGAAGCTTTTGAGCCATACCAACTGCATTATTGTTGGATAGGTCTCCGCGGACGTCGGTGCGGAGCTTGGCGAGGGCAAGACTGCAGATAACTGCTTTGTTGGGCTCTGGGGCACGATGACCCCATTGATCCTCACGATCAAATCCACTATATCGAATGTTAACACTGATTATACTGACTTAGACGTCGGGCGCTTACCCAGCCGTCAACATCTCAATCAGATGCTGCTCAGTTGAACCAATCTCCTCGCTTTTCCTGAGGCCTGAGAATATTCCATCCTGTCTCAACAAAGATCGGCCGGCAGCTCGCTTCACTTCAAGCATTTCTTCATGTCCAATCTCAGGGCGAGGAGGGATAACGTAAAAGTCGAGATCCTCACGAAGTACGATAATACCAGCGCGATCTTGAAGCATATCACGGGCTGAGCCATGCATGGCATCGGGCATCTCCATCTCCGGGGAAGTAGAGCCAGATGGCAATGACGATGGGATGGTTTGAGCAACAGTGCGGAAGAAGTCCAACATGTACTGGAGCGAAGCCGGGTCGTACTATATGATAGCTGTCAGAATTCTGGCCTTTTTATCTCAATATGAAGATCCACAAACATCGACGGCATAGACATCACTGTCATGGAAACCGTTTGTGGTGGCATGTCCGTTAGGAAGTAGGCCATTCGGGAACAAAGACAACAGGACAAATTCCGGTAGGGTTAACAACTCGTCCCGCGAAAGAGTAAACCGGGTACCACTATATATGCTGATGAGAAAAAAAGATAACAAAAGACAGGGTTGCAACAAGTCCTTACCGAAGGTCCAGCGTGATATGCTCATCACCGCCGATATCTAAAATGCGAATTAGAACCAGGTAGCTGGTTTCAACAACCCCATATCTATGACATACCTCCCAGAGTATTGATTGGTGGGCCTCCCGTTTGCTGCACCTGGGTGATGATGCTTGAAGCACCTCCTGCAGCAGCCATAACGTAGGTGAATGACTCAAGCGGACTGTATCCTTCTTCGTAGGGTGGAGGCGGTTCGCCGTCGTCGGAGCTTTTTCCGGAGCCCTCGTTTTTGGGTTCGGAGAAAGACGCTTTTGTATCAGCAACAACCGCCGACGAAGGAGCCGGTTCGAGCGGCGCCTCGACTGGGGTCGGAGGTGCTACTGCTGGGTGGTAAGCTGGGCCGGGCTCAGTGACTTTGTTCGCGCGATTGGGGTCGGGCGAAGTAGCGAAGAAAAGGGATGAAAAGGGCGGTGGGTTTGGAGATGAGGAGCTTGAGGCAGACGCTGCTGGGGAGTGCGGCGGGGGTGCGATGTGGTAGTCGTCGTGCTCCTCTAGGGAGTTCGCTGGCGGGTGCGGACACGCCGTGTTTGATGAATGGGACGGCGGCGTTTCTCGCGACACCGTGTTATGTTGTGCCTGAAGTGACTCAGGCGTCACAGTTGGAATAGGCCAAAATGATTATTGGGGTTCTCTCGCGGTCTGGTCTGAGATGAACACGCCCCAAGATGAGATTCAGGAGTTGCAATGTCTGCCGTTTTCTCACACTAGCGCATAGAAACACACACAATCTCTATACCAAAACAATCAAGATAATTATATTGCTTGGTGGACTTGGTTTAGGAATGTCAAAGGAGGTGAGAGCGCTTAGAGGTTGGGGAAGCGTAGATCAACTCGGCGGTAAGTCCGAGCGCCTCACTAGCCGTCACAACCTTGGCGGTCCTATCTACAGAACAACTTGGTGATTATAGGGAGCTTTGGTGAGGATATTTTGATTCTTGTAGATGCAGAGTAAAGCAGCAATTTAAGATGAGCTCTGCAAGTTGAGACTGTTATAGTATGCCTTACACAGCATATATATTTCCCCTATTTGTGCCATATACGACCGACCACCTTCAGGTTGACGATAGTTAATCTCGCCTATCATGACTATTATATTCGGTATAATGACTGTTGATGCCCCTATTAGGAGACAGATGTGTATTGGACTTGATTTTTCTTAATTACGTGGTATGCCCCAACTCAGACCTTGCGCTCAGCAAAGCTCTGGATCAGTCCCTCAAGAGTGGGCTCATACTCCTTCAAGGTGACTTGATCTCCTTCCAGGATAGTGTTGGCCTGCACGAAGATCTTACGAGGGACCTTGTTGTTCAGAACAACATCCCGCACATTGGTTCCCCACCAGCTATCCACAGAGGTGATATCATCATACAATCCCTTACCAGCGGCAATGTCTGCGGTGCTCTTGTAGACATGTAGCTTCTGGAGATACTTCTCAACAGCCGGACGTCCATGAGTCAGAATCTTGGATCGATCGAGACGGATCTCCAGGTCGGACAGATCGTCCTTGCTGTATGAGAGCTTGACAAAGTCATCACCGGCCTCGAGGAATGTGCGCAGGATACTGTAACGAGCCTGCATGTGAGCCTGACCCCATTTCTGGGTCTTGGGGTCCCAGAACTCGAGGGCAACAAGACCGGCACGGGCCATGGATAGGTATGCAGCGAACAAAACGTCGCCAGCTTCACCATACAAGTCCTCCTTGCCATCGCCAAATCCGAAGATCTTCAGGATGCCAAAGTCGCAGCCCAGAGCCATCGCGACACACTCAGCACGGCATTCTTCATATGACGACGCAATAGACCCAAAGACAGAGCTCCATGTTTGTCCAGGCTTGTACCAGGTTGACACAGACTTATTGGTAACTGGACTGATGGGAGGGTTCTTGATGTCAAAGTTGAACTCCCCAGGCGCTGTCTCCTGTAAGAGCTTACCAGTACCGTGGCCCAGAAGTTCGTGAATGCCTACTTGCACTTCGAATGCGGGATCGCGGCATCTGCGATAGACTTCCTGATCGGCTTCATTGATGAAAGGAATGGCTTCATTAGGGGCCTTGGCGCTAAGAACATTGCCTAGGGACACGTTCTTAAATCCAAGGTTCTGGCGAATGTCATCGTAGTTAGGAAGGTTGATGCCAGCTGGGAGACCAGAGCAAGCGAAGCTTAAGACTTCCAAGGATGTGAAGTCCGGACTGAGGAAAGTGTCCTTCTCGAAATCAGTGCCCCAGGGAAGCTTAGGAATCATGCTCTCAGCGCTGTCTACAAGAGTACCAAAAGCACGAGTGCGTTCCAGATTAACCTGCGACTAGTTAGTAAAATCTACAAATAGTAGCAGATGCGAGTCATACCAAAGCGACGAAACCCTCCCATTCACCTCGCACACCGTGAGGATCTCTGTAGGTCTCGACAAAGCCAAGGTTAGTCTCCAGAATAGGCTTTTGGTCCTTAACCCAGACACGCTGGCTCTCCTTGAAAGCCTCAATGGATCCAGCACCAAATGACAGAGCATAGGAGTTCAACATCTTCTTCTGATTATCATTTGCAGCGTTCAAGCCAGCCAGCTTGACACTGTGGGCAATCTTGGCCATTTCTTCCTTGTGATCGCCAAAGATGAGACGCAGCTTCTTGCCCTTAAGATCGCCCTCAAGGTCAAAGGTCTCTACTTCACCAAGGTCACGGTCCCTGACAGGAGGAGATGACACGCCTGAAGCAATCAAAAGCTCAAAGTCACCAGAGGGCGCCTTGCGAATCCTAGTATTTTCCAACGCCAAACCCTTCTTCTCCATCAATTCACCAATGGCTGTAATCTCATCCTTGGAGATTGCGCGTGAATCAGGGTAGTAGGTAGTCATGTGGCCGCTATCAGGATATCCAAGGTGCATCATAGACTGTTCACTGGTCTCATAGATACCTCCTCCAGTGCTATTTGCCTTTTGGAAAGCCGCCTTGGTCTCCGGGGTAGACGATGCCAGCGCCTCAAAGGCTGATGCGGGGATGCGAGGAATAAATTTGGAGTCACCGAATCCCTTGTAGTTTCCGCAGTTGCCCAGGAATTGTCCTGCATATTCCAGGAAGAAACGGAGATCTTCGGTGCTGACCAGTGTTTTCTGAGCAAGGCTGTTCCAGTCGCCACTGGAAGCGTGGTAGAGGGAAAGGATGAGGTCGTAGATGGGTTCGGATTCGGGGGAGACTTGGCGCAGAGTGACACGAGTGCCCTCGAATGCAGCTCTGTTCACATCGAAGGTTATAAATTAGCCGATGACAACTCTGGTTGGGTCTGGGGTAGGGAAGTGCCTAGGATAGTGTACCTGCTCATGAAGTGCGCATATTTCCGGAGGCTTTCGTCTTTGAGAGTGTCAAAGTGAGACTTGATCTCCAATCTGACGACTGTAGGCGGCGAATCAGCCAAGTAATGCTTCTTAATGTTGTCATCCATAGCGGCGCGAGAATGAGAATGTGAAGAGAATGTTGCAAATCGCGGAGGTGAAAGTCGACGGAGGGGTAGCGGTGACACGAAGCGCCGGGAGAAGGGCACAATGCCACGCATCGAGTGCATGAGGGGCTTGAAGTGGTAGCTATGACATAGCAGAGTCACCAATCAGGTACGGCTTTCTCTCGCGCCGACGGGGGTCCGATCTACATGTCTTGGCAGGCCCACCAGGCCGTGGATTTCATAGTGGTTTCAATTAGGGCTAACAGGAAGTGTCTTTTGATTTTGAACTATTTACTATGCAATATTTGACAGATCTCCTATATCAGACTCTCATATTTGTCCAGACCTTGCTTTTGAGTTCCCTGAGCCGGAGATGCGCCTTGGAACGATGTTGATCGCATCGTTGTATTCAGTGGGGGAGATCTCATGGCGTTATTGGCTCCCATAGTTCCTGCAGGAGGAGGGGGTATTGAGAATGCAGAGTAGTTGGGCGCATGCTGCTCCATTGGCCTGGAAATGGAGTTGGAGGGTGCCATGGTTGACATAGAAGCTAACGACGAACCCGCGCCAATCTGGGGTTGAGGGCTTGTAGGTGATCCCCAGATGGAGGATGAAGGTTGCATCGCAGGGAAACCTTGAGGGACAGGAGAGGTTTGTCGTGCAGGCTCGAGAGTTGGGAACGTGCTTAGCTTTTGATCCGGGGTGATGGAACGGAAACCAAGATTGGACTGTTGACTTAGCGAACCCGCTTGGCTAGGTTTGGCAGTGTTGCTTGAAGACCATGTGAAAGAAGATGACATGCTTGGAGCAGCTGGCTTGGCTGGCTGAGGCTCCATGTTACCCCACGTATCCATATCACCATTTGTTGGCGAGGTCTTCTTTCCCAGAACGAGGCGCTCGAAGTTGTTCCGAGCCCCATCTGTCTCAGGCGAAGTGAGATCGGTAGCAGATCGTGAGAATTGATCAACGCCGTTTTTGAATCCACTCGATTCAGCACCCGAGGAAAGCTCTTGTAACTTTTTGGCTTGTTCTTGCTCAATCCTAGTAGAAAGGGTTTTGATCAAGGCCATGAAGTCATTGAACTGAGAGAGAGTCAATAGCGGCCCAAGACTGAAACTCCAAAGAACCGGAAGAACCTCCAAAGCTAGGAAATCGGTGTCTGCGACAATTCCAACCTGGCGGAAGACCTTGAGTGCAGCCATCATCACAGACGGTTCTTTTGTCTTGATTGCTTTCAGAGATGGAACAAGCTTCTCTTGAATGGTATACTTGTCCAGGATAGAAGACTTGGCTGGTTTCGACTTGCTCGTCTGGATACCAGAAAGGTCATCGTCCAGTCCATTAGAATCATCCGGAGAGGCACCGCACAGCACACTGAAAGCTTCCAAACTGCGGACCTTGATGGCAAGGCTGCTTGTTTTGCTAAAAGTGCTAGCAATGGGAGGGAACACTTCATTCTTGACTGTACTGAAATCAAGAACGGGGAGCACCACGGGGAGACATTTGATTGCAGCATCCACCAGGGAGTGGGTAGGCGAATCCAGACCAAGACGGATTAGAGGTAGAATATCTAACGAAAGGTCAGAGGTGAGAACGGGTGGAAATATTCGGAGAGCTTACCATCTTTGAATTCCATTCCGGAACAGTTGTCGGCAATGAGCTTCATATTATCGAGCACAACCATAAGGCCAGCATCCTTTTTGGAGTCTCGTTCAGTCTTGCCCGAATCGGTCCCGAAAACCTCCTTCAGACGGGGTATGATCTTTTCTGGGAATACACGGCGTCCATTTGGAATTCGTCGCAAAATACCAAACACATTCTGCAGAATCAGAGCAAGCAGTTCGCGATCTTTCAACTCGTCCATAAGTGCTCCCAATAACTTTCTTTCAAGCACCGAGACAGGGAATTCAGGCAGTACTCGCTGTAGACCACGCAAGAACTGAGACTTTTCATTCGGGCTTTTGGCCGGCAATGATTCCAGGAATCGAATTGTAGATACTAACACATTATCGAAGTACTGGGATTGCTGGAATTCTCGAGCGTTCATACGCTGGGCCGGTCTCCTCGTGATAAGCCTTGGTAGAACATGAGATAGCACATCGTTTGGAACTGGTTTTGAGCAGAGAAAGTTGTTGCTTTGGGACGGAGTAGAAGATGGAGAGCTCAACAGTTTCTTATATGTAGTTAAGTTCGCGTTCGTTTGAAGCGGTGAAACATGCGGAGAATTGTACAGAGCGATAATGATGAGACCCAAAGAGAAGAGATCGGCAGCCGACGAAACATTTGAATCCAAAGCAAAGTCAGGCGACGTGTAGTCAATGTTCAATTGGACCGAAGCGGGGAGCCTAGGGTCTTGATAAAGAACTTCAGACACAGCCAATGGTGGCAATGATGATTTAGTCTCCGAAGAGTCCGGAGGCCCAGCAAATCCCAAACCAGAGATTTTCCAATCTGATTTGGAGTTGATGTAGATAGCCTCGGGGTTTAGGTTTCCATGCACCAAGCCCGCGGACTCATGCAGGAATTCGAGACCTTTTGCTACTTGGAGCAGGCCTTTTTGAATTTCCAGCTCATCGATCTCCACATCTCTTCTTCTGCGCGTTCCATCGGCCTCTTCGACCATGTAGCGGGTTCCTCTAGAACCGCCTCGCGATGTGTTCTCTTGGTCATCCTTCTCCAGAAGCAGCCCAGAGAGCGATGCCGTCAGATGTTCCGTCGCAAACATTAGGCCACCACTTCGTGTGTCTTCCACTGGCTCCAGCACTTGAAGAACAGACGGGTGCCGTAGACGCGCGAGATTACTCGCTTCGCGTTTGAGTCGTTCGATCACATCTTCTTGGAGCTTTTTGGAAGATCCGGAGCTTCTCCCAAACCCGCCAGAACGCGACTCGAGTGACTTGCGATCGAATATAAACACAGACGCAGGGGTTCCCGTAGACTTTTTCTTTGCGTCGTGGATTTTCCAGGGGCCGGAGTAAACAGTGGGGTTGGGCGATATCTGGTAATTGGCCGAGATGTTGGAGCTGAACGATTTGAGCGCAGAGGAAAACATCGTGGATCTGTAGGCGCAAATTGATCTGCTATGGCGCAGACCAAGTAAAGGTAGAGGTTCGTTTCACAGTGTCGTCACAGAGAGTCAGCACAAGACATGTCTTCGTATCAACACGGTGGCATTGAACGGCGGGCGATTGGTAAGACAGGTGGACCCGCTAATTCTCAACCACCAACAGATATGAGGATCACCTTGAAGCTTTGCAACTCTGGATCACCAAGATGATCTCAGTGAATTGTTATCGTCTGGCGTATCGCGACCGCCATCACGTGTATATCATGCCTGAGGCGCTGAATACCGACACAAGCCGAAGTCGGCGGGTCGATCAAATTTGGAGCTGCTGATTGGTCGGCTCTGCAGCTGAAGAGTTGAGTCATTGCTGTTTTGTGGGGCGGTGAGCCAAAGTTACCCGCTCGAGGCCGAGTCGGAGTTGTCGCTGAGCTCCGCAGAGAGACTCATTTCTAGAGCGGAGTCATCTTGGTCCAGATATAAAGACCGTTGACTCGTGCGCATTCTATCGGTACGTCAATAACGCTTCCTAGTGACTCAATTGTCATCTCCAATCTCCACTCAGTTCCTGGCTGGCCCTTGAATTGTCCCTAACATCGCACAGTCATGAAGTCGTTCCAATTAGCTCGCCGACAGGCGCTGACCGGGCTTGCTATGCCCCGCGCCCTCTCCTCGCAGAACATTCATGCCAGCCGGACATGGCAGCGTGCTTTCAGCGCCTCCGCGGCCGCTGCTTCCCAGCTCCCTGGCCTGGACCCTTCGAAGTTGACTATCACCAAGACTACTACCCCCAAGGAACCTATGGACTCCAAGGATCTTGTCTTCGGCAAATATTTCACGGGTAAGGCAGTTTCAAGAATCAATTGATGTCTACGTGCTCACTGAAGTCTTCTATAGATCACATGCTCTCTGTGGAGTGGACAGCTACCGATGGATGGCACACACCTCGCATTGTCCCCTACCAGAACCTTAGCCTGGACCCCTCAACCTGTGTGTTCCACTATGCATTTGAATGTTTCGAAGGAATGAAGGCATACAAGGACGACAATGGCGGTATCCGTCTATTCCGTCCTAACAAGAACATGGAGCGTCTGAACAAGTCTTCTGCGCGTATTGCCCTCCCTACCGTGGATGGCGATGCGTTGACCAAGATTATCGGAGAGTTCGTGAAGCTGGACAGCCGGTTCATTCCTGCGTGAGTACATCTTTCTCTGCTCAAGATACATATTTTTGCTAACCGTCACAGCGAGCGTGGTTACTCTCTGTACCTTCGCCCTACCATGATTGGTACCCAGAAGACTCTAGGTGTTGGTCCCCCAGGATCCGCCCTTCTGTTCGTCATTGCCAGTCCCGTTGGACCTTACTACCCTACCGGATTCAAGGCCATCTCGCTGGAGGCCACTGACTACGCTGTCCGTGCCTGGCCCGGCGGTGTTGGTGACAAGAAGCTCGGCGCCAACTATGCTCCTTGCATTCTGCCCCAGCTCGAAGCCGCATCCCGTGGCTTCCAGCAGAATCTCTGGCTCTTCGGCGAAGAGGAATACGTGACCGAGGTCGGCACTATGAACCTCTTCCTTGCCCTGAAGAACAAGGAGACTGGACAGAAGGAGCTTATCACTGCTCCTCTTGATGGTACCATTCTGGAGGGTGTCACTCGTGACTCCGTCTTGACCCTTGCCCGCGAGAGACTTGGCCCCAAGGGCTGGAACATCTCCGAGCGTAAGATCAAGATGTCCGAGGTTGCCGAGGCTTCCGAGGAAGGTCGCATGATTGAGGTGTTCGGTGCAGGTACTGCTGCTATTGTCAGCCCTGTTCGCAACATCAGCTACAGAGGCAAAATGGTTGACTGTGGTCTGAAGGAAGACCAGGAAGCTGGTGAGATTGCTCTCCAGATGAAGAACTGGATCGAGGGTATCCAGTATGGTGACGAGCAGAACCCCTGGAGGTAAGTTGATAGCGCATCGACTCCGTGCAAGCTGGATGGTTTACTGACTGTTTTGATAGTGTCGTGATCTAAGATGCACATGTTGCATAAAGGGCTTCTTTTCTCAGTTTTGATCATACAACTGCGGAAGCTTTCAAAAGTCCTTGGCCAAGATTTCGGTTTTTCAATTTTTGGCTCGTTTTGTTCGGAGGCTTTCTAGATTGGCATGCTGTTGAGCAGTAGGCATTTTCACATATTCAACCGGAGCCTGGGTCTTCATAGAGAGACCCCCCATTACTATTTTTATTGTTATATTATCTGTTCGATTTGCTCTTCAGGTCACTAATGCTGTAAAGATGCTAGGATCACAGATCTGCGAACGTACTGTCTTTATTAAGGGGCCGATGTTAGGTCCAGAACGTATAAAAAGAAAAGGAGCGCGAGGTAAAACTACTGAGGAGAAAGAATGTTGTAAAAGATTGCATTTCAAATAAAGGACTTGTTAAAACTCAACTGATCAGAAAGCTCTTAACAAGCAACGTACTGTTCATCTTCTCAGCTCCTCCTTCAGCATAGCAACAAGATCCTCGCATTTCTTCCCCATCCTCTCAGTGGGAAAGCTTATCTGAGCGTCTTCAAGCAGGATAAGGTAGAAGCTGCTCTATTCAAGGCCTGTAGATATCCACAACATTTTTGTTGGTCTAGAACATATTAGCGATGAAAAGAATATCAAGGGAAATTTCGACAATACCGAGATCATGGGCATTGTTCGGCGTAAGTCCATAGAGTGTACGGAATGACTTTCATTCGATGTTGCTTTGTCTTGTGGTGCTCGGTGACTACTATAGCACCGGAGCGTCCCCGCCGTGGATGACTTCCTTGAGTCTCTGGATTTCATGTTTTCGATGCGATTTGTCTTTCTTCAGTGCGTTTCTCACTCATGTGGAAATCGCTCTTTGGGTGATATATCTAGGTGGCTCTGGCGATGAGATTTAAATTTCTGGCAATTCATTGAAATGATAAGAATTTGATGTCAGTTTAGAGGTCAAGTTTGACGTCAAGTTTGACGTAAAATTCAATACTCAAAACGCGCTAAAATGTGACTTAATTTAGCATCAAATGGTTTGGGGGCTCTTGAGCAATCAACTTTACTTAGGGGCCAATGTTAGATCCAGAAGGCACAAAAAGATAAGAAAGCTCTTGATATGCAATGGAATGGTTTGTCTCGCATAGGTATTTAGGTCTAGCCCTCAATGGAATCTCTTGCAAATATGGAATGTGATATCGGTAGTGGACCCTTCATTCCCTGAACTCAACATGATCTGATGCCAGTTTCTTCTTTAGTCCGTTGAAAAGATCATCGGCTTCAATGTCACTTGCAATTAGATCAAGGCCCGCCTTTTGTCTAGCCTTTGCCTCATTGACAGCCATTCGTGCTCTGGGCACAACACTCCACTGGAAAGTCCTCTGAAGCATTGTCTGTTTTGAAACAATTTCCTGATCTCTATCTTCGTCTGGGAGGAATAGCAGGTCAACTGATTCCAAGTTGAGATATGAAGTCTCTGGGTAGAAACACCAAACGATAATTGCGGTGACGAAATTGAAGACTGCAAAGATGATATATGTCTTATAGCCGATATTTTCCAAAGCTGGAGGTGTAATTTCGACGACCTGTGAAGTGTCAGAGCCATACACAACCGGCTCAAAGTCAGACAAAGTGTGCACTTACAAGGAAGTTTCCGAGGAAATCCGCTGCAGCTGCAAGCGCAGCTCCCTTTGAGCGGATTCGTAGAGGGAGAATTTCCGCTGGGTATACCCATACTGTAGCCATCCAACCTGTGAAATTTGCCAATTAGCATGGGAGACGGTTGAACATCGAAGTATATGGGCTTACCCCATGTAAAGCAAGCCTCAAAGGCAAATATGAAAACGACGGCAGCAACAGCAGACCGTTGATTATCAACAGCTACTGTTACAGCCTCACACACTAATACAACACACATCCCAAGGGACATGGTAATGTACAGCCGCCGACGACCTACCGCGTCAATCATGTACCACTGTAAAGGTCAGAAATGCCCATTAAAAAACCGAGAAGGGCAACATACAGTCAAAAATGAAGCCAAAATATACCATACTTGGAGGAAACAGCTGACAAAAAGTGCTCGCTCTTGTGTCATGCCTAAAGAGTTCTTGAGCAAGGTGGGAGCATAGTAAGTCACAATGTTGATTCCTATACAGTCGGTTAGAGCTCCAGTGGCCATCAATAGTGCGGGATCTTACCGGAAGTCTGCTGCATAAACTGAATTCCAACTGCCAGGAAGAATCGCTTGTTTGCCGAACAACCTCCATCTAAGAAAAGAGATTTCCAAGACCCTTCCTCTTCAGCTTCAATATTGATCGCCGCGAGAATCTCATCTTTTTCCTTCTGCACCATAGGGTCATCAGTTGATTTCTTGCGCAACCTTGACAAGATACAAATTCCTCTGTCTGGCGTTGCGTCGTGCAACATGAGCCATCGCGGTGTATCTGGTAGGAAAGGCGCCACAGCTAGAATATAAACTGCAAAGACGGCTTGGAATAGAATTGGGAATCGCCATTGTATAGCCCCAGGGTGGAAATAGAGGCCATAATTGACCCAGTAGGCCAGCATTAATCCGAACAACATTGTTGATAGCTGGCATGATAAATGCCATCCACGCTGCGTCGGCAGACAGATCTCGCTTTGGTACACAGGCGCAACGGACGTAAGGAACCCGATACCTAAGTAATAATACACGAGCATCAGCTTTTGCTCAAGCATATTAAGTCAGAATATTTGACATACCTAAGCCAGTGATAATCCTACCAACGATCATCTGTATCCTTTCCACGCAACAACCCATCAATATAGCACCAACGGCAATCAAGGCAGCACCTATCAGTAGCCCACGCTTTCGTCCGAGTCGCTCAACTGTCAATGCGGCCCCGATTGCACCAAATACTGCACCGACATCGTACAGAGCAGTGATGGTGCCAGTCATCACAGTACTAGGGTGTCCCATAGCCTCAAGCCAATATTCGGATATTACAACCCCAGACATGACACCTTGGTCGTAGCCAAAAAGCAGAAATGATGAAGCACACACTGACGTAATAGCTGCCACCAGGGGAGCGCCTTTGAGGGCACTAAGCCCCGTCTTGTCGGTCATACCGGACAGTTGAGAACGAGATTTAGTTAGAAAGCGACAAAGTCAGGGATTACCGGTTACCCCGAAAGAAAGCAATGCTTGTAGACCTCTCTGCCTTGAACTGACATGGAATACCGAGCATGTATAAATACTCCAAGTATCTGAACCAGACCGTGTCCAAGTATGAGGCATTTGCCGACATGCGTGGGGGTGGATCCGGGGGAATGTGGGGGATGTTAGCATTTGTCCATTGAAATTGCACTTGTGCTTGATTCGGGCGATAGGCCGAACATCAAGCATTAACCAAGCATTGCAAAGTATAGTTAGACTGGGTTGGGCCGTGGTTTGCTCGCCGATCATTTGTTTCCCCGCGTCATCAGCCGTCATCAGCGCCAGAGACCCCTTTTCGGTGTATTCTTTGGGAAGGCCGATAGTCTCAGCATGTGGGAAGCATTGATATCTATGGGTTTCGTATTTATCGTGAATATGGATTGTCCAAAGGCAAGGATTTGAGACAGGGTTGTTGTACCGAAGTATAGCCGAATCCGAGGATATCAAAATATCCCCCTGCATTCTTGGATGTCTGGAAGCTTTACGATATGAGGCTAAGTCTTGCTAATATATCAGCATTGTATGCTACAGATCTTTCGCGACGTATAGGGCAGATTTCTTGATATGGATTGTGATCACTCTTCTTGTTAAAATCACATTCGTTGGTGTCATTCATAGCTGCAGCGGACTAAATCCGAGGGTAGGATAATTGACTCATTCCAAATATCCGAACTAACGCTTAAGGTTAAAGATGCATTCGACTGTGTATCGGAAAATAGTCAATTTGAAACTACATTCAACCGCATGGACACTCTTATCATGATCGTGGCATGTCTGTGCTTCAGAATTTATGTCTCATACCAAAGTGTGATCGCGAAGGGAAATGGACACTGTCAGACCATTGACTGTGTCAAGATAAAATAACTTCTTTCTTGCTAATGTTTCCTCAAATGTGTCTAATGAAAAGGCATATTCTCCAAATTTAGACCCTCAGTAAATCATAAGTCCAACCGAAACGATAACCAACCAATACTTAGTGGTTGTGGAAGATATGATCAAAGCATATATTCTACACAGGAGAATACCAGGCCTCATTCCAACACGACGGGTATCCCCTTTCTAAGGTATATTTTGAACATAGTCTACCGAGTTTTCAACACCAAAAGAACAAACTGACTTTTCAAGGTTGAATGGCTCTGAGATGTGTTTCTTGGTTCCTGTTTTACCCTGGTTTCTGATATACTAAGCTCAATTTCCCTACAAACAGATGGCCTCTCGTAGACCTCTGACGAACCAGAAAATTGTCCATGTAGAGATACGCAAAATATCTTCCATTGATATTTCCATCAGTTAACATCAAACTGTATTCCACAGTCTTGTTAGCCATGGATTATATATCAACATACCAGACGTGTGTTTCTGGAATCTAGGATGATCCGAGTGAAACCCTCGCTATAGCTACAACAGACTGGGCAAAGTACAAAGCATGGTATCAAAGTCGGCAACCATATTTGACTCTGTGTTGCGCAGCGAACTATACTCGGGATTCAGAGAGAACTCCTGAGCTGCTCCATCAAAACCGACTTAAGTTTTATTCAACCCAGTAGATGCTGGTCACATTCAAACTGGGTAAATGCGCCTGTCTCAACCTGAAACCAAGTCACCAGCAACGCCAATACCTCCACACTCAAAGGACAGGAAAGCCAAGCATTGCATGTCAGATTCTCCATTTTGACCTTGCACAAACACAGTGCTGACAACCCCAGCCACCCGTACGGCCCCACCAGATTCTCACCGGATAACTGCCTCATATTGAAGCCATCCAGCCGTCAAACGACAAGGATTCATCCCTGGCAACGGGATCGTGGGGGCCAAATGCAAAGACAATATACAAAAAGCGCCAACTCGCTTAACGACCAGCTTGATAGGCCCAATGAACGCCAATCACCGAAGAAGCCAGGACAGCACCAAAATAGGCCAGCAACCAAACTAGCCTAGTAGGAGATGGAGATCCTCATCTGCAACTAGGCCTGAATCAAGGTAAGATAGGCGACATGCAGCAGGTGGAGCACGTGGCTAGACCCAGATGCGACAATAGAAGCGAAACCGACAATCTGCAACAGAACAAAAGAACAAGAGAGAAAAATGACACGGTCGGTTTTGGTCTCCCCGAATCACTAGGTTTCAAGCTGGGTCTGTACGCCCTTGCCTTGGCTGCAGATCCAATGGCAGAATTTAAAATGATCGCCGGGGGCACAGGGGAGCAGGGGAGCAGGGGAACAGGGGGGATAGTAGGCGTTTCATGATGTTCCGCATGGATGGGGAGGGTGTTATGGTGATCTCATAGGTCGACGGCGAGGTTGCCATGCATACTGTATGTTTCTACTTGTACAGTATAGTGTTTCCTATATCCATGGTCTTTTCTTTTTGACACGGGGGAATAATAAGGCCACGCGGTAGAATCATTAATGTCAGCTTCTTATCTTTGTCTTAGATAGTCCGAGTGTCCACGTCTATACAGTAGAAAGGTATGTTCCAACATTTACAAAAACAGAAACCGAGTTTACTGGCTTGAGTGAGTTGAATGGAGGCGGTGATTCTGTTTTCGTGTTACTTCAGAGCACATCCTCACCTTGTTTGTTTTGCAGACTCCGTCAAGGTTAAATCCTGCCTCGACTTCGACCCGGAGATTGTTTTTAGCATTCCTTCCAGCCCTGGACGCCTTTTCCAGGCTGTGCGATCCATTGACGTGCACCAAAGGGGGTCATAGGATGAAAGTCAGCGTGGCCAGTAGGCTTGTATCCACCTCCCACTCGGTCCATTTGAAGTTGAGTGTAACTTCGATGCGCTGTCTGCAAGAGCAACGTGTTAGCACTACCCCAGAGGCTCGGAGATTGCCGTTAACGATGTGTTGTGACACTAGGATCGAAACAAGAACAGCAGCAAGTGAGAAGAAAGCCAAGTCCAAAATTAAAACAATGACACCATTGTGCTCCGACTGCAGATGTGTGTAATGGTGGGGAGGAAAGGAAAGGAGGTGTGTGTGGTCTCCGAGTACAGCAAGGGCTGGGGCTGCATGGGAGGTCCACCGCCAGGAACATTCTTCTAGATGGTTGCCAGAAGGCTCAAATCGTAACCTCAATCAGGCATCTGGGGTGCAGTGCGGACGGTGAGTGGTTAGAATCCCTGAACCAGACCGTCTGGGCACAGGGATGGCTGTGCAATCTTGCAATTCCAGCTGGAGACGCGGACAGCATGAGCGGTGAAAAGAACGTGAAAGACATCATTGTACCGGGTACCTGAAAGCTGCTGTGCCTCATGCCAGAGTGACACCGTCCAGCGATGCCTCCGAGTTAACTCGAACAGGAATAAGAAGGTCCACCTGTCAGGCAGCTCAGCCCTACCGCGGAGGGGGGATGGGGGGGTAAATACGAGGGTATAGCGACGCACCCGTGGAACTGGACAGAAATGATCACCAACCAGACACCATCTCCCACGCGGATTGGTGGAGGAGTGGGATGTAAGGCGTCCTATTCATAGTCTAGCCTGTCTCACCTTGGGGAAAAGAGCCTCCTCGGCGTGTTCGTTTGCCCCTCATTCCGGGCCTCTCGGGGCCGACAGAACTGCGAGTCAAGCCTCCGAGTAGCCCCGAGCGCGACGAATGATCGTCTTGGGAAACGGGCGTGGGATCCTCCGCAAGGTATACTTGCTTAGGTATCCAAGAAGCAGGGCCAATTAGGCAACCAGAGCACGCGCGGACAATAAAAGAATTAAATCCAAAGTCAAAATCCCAAAAGAAAAAACCAAAAAAGAAAAAAAAAGAAAAAAAGCAAAACGCCAGACACTAAAAGACATCCAATGCCCTGATAAGCGTTACATTGGACAGTATTCAGAGGAAAGTGGCTCTATTCCGGGAGTGGGTTAGGGTTAGAATAGTACTATACGAACCACCCAATGATGTGACAGCCACCGAACGAGTGTTTTGTAGACGATCCAGCCGAGAGAGTCCAGCCAAGGTCCAGTATTCTTCGAGTCTTTGTCTTCTTGATTTGAACCCGAAAGGGTCAACCATCAGGATGTCCATCCGAAATGTCAATGTATGGGCAGGTCAGATCTTTATCCTTTTAGTCTGCCAAGTGAGGGCAGAAAAAACGTGGCATGGCCGTGCACATAACCCCCACGTGAGGAAATAGGGAATTTTTTTATTATTCTTTGATTTCCAGTTCGATTCCGATTTGGATTGGGGTTGACTATAAACAGTAACCGCTTTGACCTGGGATGGGTATTGCGTCCCAGGGCCATATCCTGTCTCGGACCAGTTGAGACCTAGCGTGTCCGGCCAAACTACAATATTCCGTGTGACCTAGGATCTGAGATTCCGAGAGGGTTGAGGGTGTGTTTTGATTTTATTATTATTTTTCTTCTCCAGTGTACGACGTGGCTATTTGATTTTTGGCAATTTCCCAAGGGAGTTAAGGGGAGGCTGAACGGGGATCCCTGTCAGAAGTCAATAAATCCGTTCAATAATCATGATAATCAGGCTAAGACTCATAATAATAGGTTAAGGATAATAGGGTAATAATCAATAATCCGAATAAATCCCCCCCCCCAAAAAAACACCACATTTACTGTGCACATGGCATCGAGTCTAATTCGAGCACGGACTAAGCTGGCTATCGCTACGAAAGCTGCAAGGCCCGAAAATCCAATTCCAGCTGATCGGGCTTAGAGGGTCATACTCCCGAGACTCTATATAATCGGTTTCAACTCCACCTCCACTTCAACTTCTTCACTTCCGGTATTTCTGTCTTTCTGTATACTTGACTTTTTTTGGTCTTTCTCACCATGCATCGTTCTTCATATGATGGCCGTGCAGGCTCTCGTGGCAGCCACTCCAACAGCAGCGCATTCAGTCCGAACGCCAACCCTAACGAAGACTGGACCAAGATTTCGGATCTGGCAGAGCGTCGTCGCATTCAGAACCGTATTGCGCAGCGGAACTATCGTAAGTGCCTGGAACATGGGAATCTTGGGAAGTAGAGTCTAACCATGGCGCGACATCTAGGTAAGAAACTGAAGCGTCGTCTGGAGGACCTCGAGAGACGAGCAGCAACATCCGCATCCCCCGAACAGACCCATGCAGAGCCAGTGTCACCCAAGGCCTCACTCCCCAAACCCCGAACAAAGCAACGAGCCGCCAAATCCGATGTCAAGCCACACACCCACTCAGATCGGTCCGGTTCCTACGAGTACTATGGTCCAGATGAGCGCCAGACCATGTTTGCTCAACAATGTACACGCCAGCTTTCAGCATCACCACCCCCCGTCTTCTCCCACCCATCTATTTCCTCCTACGACGCCTACCGGCAGTCCGCCTACGCCCAGTCTCCGCTTTACCACACAGCGCCAAGCAGCTATAGTGACTTGGCCTACCAAAGCGAATACGGCGAAACATTCCCGTCCATCATGCCCGTGCTGCCATCCATGGGCGCACCACGCAAACTAGCCTACGACGAAGATCTGATAAGCCCATTCAGCATGAGCTATGCCACGATGGCGGGCATCGATCTCGTCCAGCAACAACAGTCGCAGCAGGCCCACGCCCAAGCGCACGCCCACGCCCAGGCACAAGCACAAGCACAAGTACAAGCACACGCACAAGCACACGCACAAGGATATCCCTCAGGTCTTCCGGTACATATTCCTCGCTGATCTCTTTTTTCTTCTTTTCCTTCAATATTTCCAATATGTCTGCATTACCCAACCCAACACGACCAGCAGCTAATGATCTGCCTTGTCTCCTACAGATGCCCTCGCTTGCCTACAGCTACGAGGACCAGCGAGCACCATCAACGTCACCAGAGGCATCCATCTTCACATCACCCCTCACCCCCGAATCCGCCCCTTGTTCACCTCGTTCTATCATGTACGAGTATGATCTACGGTAATGCGGATCGGGCGTATCGGAGACTCAATGCCCCGAATTTAGGCGGGTCTTTCCGCGGTCATCTAGGCCCTATGGCGGGCCCTAAGGTCCACGTTTTTTTGGGTCATTTTCTTTTCTTTTTTTCATTTTCTTTTCTTCTTATTTCCTTTTTTTGTTTTTTACGAGTCTCTCTCCACTTTGAGTCATTCTTTATTTTATGTTTTACTTAGCCCTTGAGAAGTCCAATTTGGACATGTGTGACGAGATAGCTGCATACCTGGCGTTCAATTTGCTCTAGCCTGGTGTTTTGGGAGGGGAGGAGGAAAGAGAAGAGTTCGGCCCCATTTAATGATATATTTGTTTTTTTTTTCTTGTGATGGTTATTGTTATTTCTTTTCTCGTGTCTGTCCTTCCGAGGTTGCTTTTCTCATGTGTGATTTTCTCATTGGGATTAAATTCAGATCTACAGGCAAACTCCAAATAGAAGACTCTCCAGTCAATAACGTTGCCAGGCTGATCTTAGATTGGCTGATGGACTGCATAACTCCACGGCCCCCAACTCATTGCGGGATTTTCAGTCAAAAAATAAAAACACACCACAGAGTGAGGCGCAGTGCATGAGAACGAAGAGACCAGTTTCTCAAAAAGGACAAGTCCATTCATGACTCGTGAAATCCGTTCCACTGGGATCAATTCGATCCCTGCAGAAGACAACCCACAATTTACCATCCACAGTCCACGTCCACCGGCCTTTATCTTAAATCCCCTAAACACCGGGCCAGTTCCCCCCCCTTCCACTTTCCTATTTCCATGGCCCTGCCCACTCCTATTCCCACTGATCCGTTGTGTCGGGTATGCGGAGCACACGTTGCTCTATGTATTCTACGGAGCAGCTCCGAGGTCTGCTGGCCCCTCTTCTCCCCCCCCTACAGTACACAGTACAGTACAGCACAGTACAGCACTTCCGAATCCCTGATTTGAATCCCGATACTGGTCCAGTATTTGATTTCCCAGAATGGCCGTGCTTTGTGACTGGTCCATTGCTTTGCGCGTTGGCATTGGCACGTTGACCAGAGGCGAAGAGTGATAGGGGATATCCAACCCAAGGACTCTCGCCACTACAACCCAACCGGATGAATTTCGGCCGGTATCTACAGTAGTATACAGTACTGTACGGAGTACAGTAAATGTACACATGATGTGTACATCATGTGTGCTGTCCGACGATCACGAATAGTACAGTAGAGTTCGAGATTCCCAAGTACAGTACTGAGTAAGTACTGTATCCATCCGACCCCCGACCCCGACTCGGGCAGACTGAAGAGCCGCGTGCATCTCTGTCCTGTCTCCGACTTCAAATCCCGTCGACGGGATTACCAATACAGGAGTTGCCTCGCTGGTGTCATTCTTGTATCTTCCGTCCACAGAACATATTGCAAAGGGACTAATGTATAGAGTGGCACGATGTAGTCTCCTGCTAGATCAGGTCAAGGCCCCATTGAAACCATTCCCCCCCCCCCTCCTACCCGTTAACAACCTGCTAGAGTAGGCATAGTCCTACTGTATACCAAGATCACGACCAAGACCAGACCAAGACCAAGACCCTCCACTCGGCCGGGATCTGGGGCTGAAAATCAACCCTCTAACGTTGGTCCGTTCTCTCTCTTTCTCCATGTGCAAGGAAAAAAAACACCCCACATGGCAGGGAAATTCCAGGATCCAGCAGAGGCTAAAGGGCTAAAGGGGAAGGTCGACTGAAACGCGTTCTGCTGCACAGTCCAAGTCTTCTTTTTCCCTTTTGCGTTAGACTCGCACTTTTGGGTTCTTATCGGGAGTCCAAGTTGCTAAAAGTTGGCGGCTCTTTGTCTGTCGAGTCGACGCTGGTAGGTTGCTCTCTCTTGGCCGTTTCTGCCCCCATTTCCTATTCGGGAGACTCGTGGCATATTCGTCATGATTGATGATTTCATGATTTCATGACTTTGGATCTCAGCCGTTGGTCGTTTTCTTTTTTTTTTTTTTTGTTTTTGCGGAGTGCGAGTGCGGAGTGCGGACTGCGGTGATTCTCCCGCCTTAACCTTAAGTCGGCACACGCCGTAAGAGGTTTCGGTCAGGATTTCTGGCCTAATTTGATTTATGTTCATGGCTAATGATTTTCAAGTATTTCCAATCGAACAAAAATGACAAAGTAAAAGCAAATGAGAATTCAAATCCCTAGAGCCCCAATGAATCCACGATAAGAAACATCAACTGACACTTCTTCAGAACAGTCCCCTACAAAAGTGGATAACCCAAACCCCGTCCATCGAGCCTATCAGTGTCCAGCCTGGTGGGTAACTTCACAACCAGGAAACTCCACATTCTGCAGGGCGCAGTCAGCACGGGTGACCAGAGTGGTGGGAGCGGCTGGAGAGATGAGGTTGTGAGACGAGACGCATGGGCCTGGGAACCCTAGTTAGTTAGTCCAGCTTAACATACTATACGGAGTAAACAGACCAGGTCTATTTTTGGAGCGCAAACTCAAACTCTGCCCACAGTCTGTCCTGGAGTATCCTGCTCTCAAGTCGGATGAGGCTGGCAGTGGATTGGGTTGGCGACGTCCCAGGTCTCACTTTCAATGCATGGCACTAATCTCGTTCTGTCCGGGATACTACATCGTATCCAATGCACAAAAAGGCTGTTCAAAGGGGACCATTTCACCTTTCCAGCTAGACGAGTTGAGGGCCAGCACTAGGGCTGCAATCTCGGTAAGATTAAATATCAGACAATAGAACAATATAGAGTATATTAGCAGGCCGACAGCACGTTCAAGTGGACATGAACCCGACCTGAACCTGATCATTGGGATTCTTGATTATCGACCACAGTCGGCTCGGCACTGCATCCTATTTACGCGATAGTGTTCGCTACGGCGGCTCTCTCATTGGGACCAAGGTCTTGGGACGAGATGCCCTAGGTTGCCTTACCGACGGGGTGGGAGCATGCTGTCGCTCCAGGTGCACACTTGAGTGAAATAGGAATATGGCCAAGACCATTATCCTTTTTAACCGTCTTACTTGACACTTTAATTTAGTTGCCGGTTGATCAGAGATCGGACATCCGACATCAGAATCACACATCAGACATCAGACAATCAGTCCGGTGGGTGCCGGTGATAGGGCTACGAGGACGTTGCCCCGTTCACACTGACCACCGCCACGTGTGGAATATGCATCTCGTGTAGTGTAATGTGCAGGCCACCGGTGAATTGATCCTGGACAGTTCATATGCAGGGTGTATTCGGGGATTCATTCGGGGATCTCGTCAGAACATGTGTATCTGACCCATGTGCCATTCCCAATGGTTTGTCTGGGACGGTCTAGCAAGGTTGCCTGCTGCCTGCTGCACGTTTCAATCAATATTACTGTATGTGCCCCCCCCCCTCCCCAGGTCATCATGCTGTATGCTGTACAATATCTGCTAGTTCACGGTGGGATGACAGTATATTCCATGTCTGTCAATAGACAGTGGAGACCGCGCACCGCAAACTGTATACTGTAAGTAGATAACGTGCTGATGGCGATGCAACTACTGCACCTCGAGCAATCACGGCTCGCCTATTGTTCACGATAGCATCCACTGCCAAGATGTAAGCCTATGCAGGGCCTCTCCCAAGGTTTAAGGTTTAAGATCTCACCGCGGATCGGATGGAGTATACAGTCCAGTCCAGCGTAGTGTAGACACGAGCAAAGATCTATGAAGTGAAGCCACCCCAACACAGACAACAAAGACAACAAGGATAAACAAAAGCAAAAGCAAGCCCAAGCCAAAAAGAAAAGAAGAAAAAAAGGAAAAAACCAACACTGCCAAGCGCCCTCCCATTGGTACCAAGAAACCAGAGCACCAGAAGGACCTGACTGGCCGGAAAAAAAGAAGCGAGGCAAGGAGCCAAGCGCTAAGAGCAATCAAACCCCTCCAACCTCCAACAAGTGACAATCCAAGTGAACTTATCCGACCAGAAAGCAAGCACGCACGCAAGACGCAATGCAGGATCCAGCGGGGGCAGGGGGGAAAAGCAAGCATCGCACCAACAGTCTCGCGAGCGTGGCAATAACCACGCCTCTATCTAACCCAAAGCAAGCACTCAAACCCACTAATCTGCTCATACTAAGACCAAAACAAACTCCCAGCCGGGAGGAAGCACAGTAAACAAAGCAAAGTAGACCAAATCCGACCAAATCAACCCAAATCAACCCAAATCAACCCCAAGTCAGACAAGGATGTCTCCCTATCCTACCTAGATAGCATGCGGTCTCGATTCATATGACAATTTACCCAAACTGCCTGATTTACTGTACTATACAGTGGTGTTCTGTGCTGTACACACACAATCCATCCATGATCCATTCCACCATCTCGGGTTTGACAAGGATGCTCCAACAACCCTAGCACAGCACCGAGCAAGGATACACACCACCATCCAGTAATCGACATATAAAAAACGCCAATGCAAATGCAACTGCAACTGCAACTGCAAATGCACATACATATACGCGCCCAAGAGAGCAACAGAGCAAAAGAGGACCGCACACCCGCCGTTCCGCTCGCCCGCTTTCTCCGGAGGTTAGCGTTAGCGCTCTTGGACGGCGTTAGCTTCAACTTGATATGGACAGTAAGTCCCAGCCTGGAGTAACGTTGACGTGAATAGTAACGGTAGCATGTCGTCAGCACACAGCACACAGCAGGCCCGGAGATAGGTAGGTACAGAATAGTAGATAAGTAATCAATGATGCCGAAGCGGACTTGCTTGGTAATATCAATCGTATACTGTAGAGTACTGTACAGCAATGATGACAATTCACATCACAATTGGGATTGGGATTGGGATCTGGACCAATACCAGGGCGATGGTGCAGCTTGGTCCATCGGCGTCGCCGATGTGCCCGTTTTTTGGGACTTGCATGGACGGTGCTTTTGCGGATTGCGGGTTGCGGGTTGAGATTGCGGGTTGCGGATTGGACTGGACTGGCTGGGGGTTGGTCGGGGTGGCCGGTGTACGAGGAATAAGTTATATGATGATACGCTGAGGCTCTTTGCAGATCACTTGTGGGATGAGAGGTGGAGGCTCTGTTGTTCTTGGCTTGGGCTGGCTTGGGCTTTGGCTGGGTTTGGCTCTGGATTTGGCTGTGGATTTGACTGTGGATTGGGCTGTGAATTTCAGGGCTGAGGTGAGAGGCCTTCTAGAGTATGGAGATATACGAGGTGAAGGGCCGTTCACTTGAAGGTATCCTGTACAAGGTAGTAGTACTGTAGATCTGACAAGATGCGATGCATATCATATCATATCATATCAGGTTCCATTTGTTCCATGTTCCATGTTCTATGTTCCACGTTCCATGCAGGTAGTCTGGTCTGTCGACCACACTTTTTATATACACAGACTGCACATAGAGGACGGCATTGCGTATGGTATTCGATTCTAGAGACTGGCAAGATGCAAAAAAAAAAAAGAGAGACGCAATAGATTAGAACGAATCGCATTCAAACAGTGGGTAAATCAAGTTCAGCATCTGTCATCATTGCCATCAAGCCCTGAGCCAATCCTCTGCCGGGCCATCGTTCTGAACCTAAAGACAGTGTAAATTCAACATCCCCGCGACCCCCTTCCCCCTCCCCCAGAACCAGACCCAGGCCCCTCCTGGTCTCTCGACTCATCGGCCATGCACATCCATGGGATCTGTAGGTGCTGACGGCTCGAGGTTTCGTCGTCGTCGCATAGGGGCCTTCTTGCGGTTTGCGATGGCTGCATCTTGCACTTGTTCCGGTTTCATCACGGTGTCGCCATCCTTATCATCCTTGGCTTGCTGCAGCAAGGTGTCCTGCTCATTGTTCCATACCTCGTCCAGCTCAATCACATTCTTCGGCTTCGTGCGCAGCCATTTCATGCGGGGCCCCACGCGCGAGACTTCCGAGACCTTGAATCCGTAAATGCGCGGGTCGTAGATCCGGCCCTTGCCCAGGCCCGGGCAGAGGTTGGTTGTGCGCATGCCGTTGATCTCTAAGGGTTGGTTCTCGGGTTCCGGGGATTCGAGACCCTGGCGAGAGGGCTGGGGACGGGTCACGGAGCCAGCCCGGGACTGTGTGGGCGCGGCACTGCGGGGGGACATAATCGACATTGAGGCATCCAGGCGAGGCCCAATGTCCAGGTCTGGGAAGGTCATGAAAAACAGACATCCAAAGGTTGTGCCGAAGAAGGCTCCATCGACGGAGTGGAAGCGACTGTTGGGAGGGGTATAAATATCCATGCAACCGGGGCAGAACAGCTTGACGGTTTCTTGGCCAGGAGTGTCGGAACGACCAACGGGGAGCACCTTGCAACCGTTGCAGTTGACACGCGGACAGACGCCGAAATGCTGCATCTCATATTTTTCCAGCATCTGTTGAATGCCCGGCCGGGAGGTGATGTATCGCTGATGGATGAGTCCGTAGAGCAGCTCGGCAGAGCTCTCGATGACGCTCAAATCGCTGGCGACGCGGGCATGTCGCCGATCGCTGGCTCTCCGGTATGCGGGTCTGCCATCGCCCAGCGCATCATCCTCGTCCTCCTCTTCCTCCTCCTCCTCTTCTTCCTCTTCCTCATCATCCTCGGGCTCCACATCGAGAATCATTTCCAGGGCCTCTTTGTACATAGGCACCTGCGACTGCAGCCCAGTCAGGTTGAAGTCATCCTCGATAAAGTCCTCCGACACTTCTGCGAAGAACTCATGGCCCATCAATGAGCAAAACGAGGAGATCCAGGACTCTGGGGCACCTTCCGAGGACGACATATCGAACGATGCGGACACGGACGATGATAAGGTTGATTCAGACAGTTGACTCAATTCCAGCCTGTCGAGGCCGTCGGCCAACGCCGAACCTGTCTCTCTCGACACGTTGCCGAGCTGGGGGGTATAAGCTTCGGGGGAGGTAGGCGAGGACGAATCCGAAGCGATTTCGTCACGCAAAAGGCGAGGGATACGGTCGTGCGACTGCGAGGCGGGCGATTCGAGAGAAAGTAACGGGAAGCAATTCTTGACGAATTGCTAGGGATCTGAGAGGTGGGCAGAAAAGCTAGACGTTCATGGCAGTGTGCGGGAGGGAGGGGGGGGGAGATTGTGCGATCAACGTTGGATCTAAGGACCCCACCAAAATCTTATCAGTTTTGGCGTAAATTTGATGCCACAATTTATTATGATCCACGTACCTGGGAGATCTCTAAGAGTTATTGAGGATCATTAGTGAGTCGACTTGGAGGTTGGTGTGTCGGTCGGATCGGGTTAGGTGCGTTCGGTTCGTGGGGCGGTGGGTAAGGGAGTGAAGCACTCTTGAATCAGCGCTGGATGGATGTAATGTGAGGGTTTGGAAGAGAACAGAAATGAGGTTCGCGGAGATCGATCGGGGGAGTCTGTCACGTGAAGCTGACGTGCGATAGTCTGGTTCGATCTGGATGCGGAAAGCAGCTTATACATGTGAAGTCAGGGCTGAACAGTTGGTCAACGTTCAGTCAAGGTGTCTGGGAACACGATGAATTTGTCGTCATTTCATATGGAAGATGTAGCCTGACAATTATGCTTATCATATTGCCTCGCCAGCATAGGCAACCCCCACAAGTCCATTACTCTCTACTGCGACAATATAATCACACTACTAAGGCATGCAACATGCAACATGCAATATCGGATTAATTGGGTATTGAATACGTCAAAATAGATCACGAATGACCCGGGCAAACTCTCCCTCATCTCCTAACACACCCGATAGACCCTCACCAGTATTTTGAATCTCTCCGTCGGTTCCAACAAAGCCGCCGATAGTATCAGGACCAGTGCTGCCGGGGATGAAGTTTCCAAAAGCACCGACAGCCTCGAACAGATTGGTCAACTCATGGCTCATCTGGAGCCCATTAAGAGGACTACTGCCGAGTTCATTTCCGTGATTCGTCTGCCCATACATAGACAAATCTTCAATCGGATGTCCCGCAAGGCCGGCCATAGCCACGGCAGCACTTGAATGAGGATCGTTCGAATCGGACCCGAAAGGTCGGGCTAGGACGCCTAGCTTTTCTCCGATTTTGCGGAGGCCCTTGATTGTCTTCCATAATCGCTTGGAAACGAAGGACTTGGTACTGAACCCATTGATCAGATCGAGAGCCATGTAGAATTCATCGCGGACCTGTCGGTTGAAGTCGGCCGGTGCATGGGACACTGCAAGGAAAAGCACCGCCAATGCAGCGACGAGGAAGTAGTTGAAAGTGATCTGCTGGGTGCGGTAGATGTCGGACATTTGGTTCAGGCGGGTGAGCACTCGGACTGTGTCCTTTGCTACATCCACCACTGTTTGGGCGTGGCCCCGGTCCTCTGCGATGCTAGCAGATGAATGAAGGACGGGGCGGTAGATCAAAATTCGGAGCTGGTTCATTCGCAGATACAAGAGAACCCTGAGGCGTCTCATGCCCCTGCTTGCGGTTTCTCCGGTCTTGGGTGACTCGACAGGATAAAACTTTAATTCTTCTGGAATCTGCTTGTACCATTGCAGAATCTGATAATCCAGGTATCCAATTTCGTCCCGTCGAATGTCAGTCGCCCCCTCTGACCCTAAACCAGAATACCAGATCTTGGAGCTGATACGGTTGTAGAGAATCATGCAACGCAGGTAGGGTAGTGATGCGTCCTGTTGTGCGTCTTTGTCAGTTGAAATTGATGATAGAAAATGATTGTAACCTTACCGGTTCTGGTAGATTTGCATCGATATCCTCATCTTGGATCACAAATGGCAGACCTGTCCCTAGACTCCATCGTCGATCCAAGCTATAGACCGACCAGAATAATCGGGTGACCTCGTTCCAGTGGTCTTCATTGGGGAAGGACTTGACCAAAGCATCCCGACGATGAAGTCCCATTTCTAGACACATCCGCGCTGCCAATCCGATGACTCGATAGGCCATGGCGTCGTCGTCTGTATGGAAATGATATGTTGCCTGAGAGCAGTATTAGCAGGGTTGATAGTACACAAACATATGGAAATTACACCTACCACAATGGCAAACAACTGAATCGTCTTGATGCTATGAGGCTCCCACATCTTGCGTTCTATGACAGGTTTCACATTCAGGTAAAGCCTGTGGCCAAGATCACTTTCACCACCTCCCTCCACGACCAGCGTGGTGGCAAGAATCAATTTCAAGAGAACTGTAGCTTCATCCTGGAGTCCATCGGAGCCTGGAAGACCCCTTTGTGCAAATCCCGTTCGGGTAGCAGCCTCGATGAATGTGAACAGTAGATTAGCTTGGCTGGTCACCGTGGCAATATCCACTACAGGGTACATAATTCCAATTTCTTCCTCGTAGACTTTACAAAGGCGGACTGCCTCCTCACGTCTGATCGTCCAAAGAGGATCTTTGGAAGGATGTATAGTTGAGAGGATCTGCCCTAAATGAGGCGGCGATCCCGCTGGGGTGACATGCGCAGTGGTCAAGTCATCAGGAATTCCATCCTCTGCAGGGGTTATACCCATATTCTGCAGGCTGGATTTGGCCACATCAAAGTTGAATGCTGAACTTGTTGGGCCGTGAAAGCGTGGGTGGCGGGTTCGAGACTTTGCCGGCCCAGGTGGCATGGGTGTGAAGAGGGGTTGCGATCCATCCCTAGATAGCGGATCAAAGGAAGGTGTCTCGAATGTAGGTCTTTGGGTGCGGATATCGTTGATATCCGTGAACAGGCTGTTGACCTGGTCCTGTAAGCTGGTGATATGATCTGTCAATGACCGGTATTCACTGCGGAATGTTAGCACTGCGGAGCACACGGAATACGATCCCGAGACTTACTCCGAGTCTTTGAAGTTATTATTGCAGCAATTGGGTGCATAGCGACCTGATACAGGGGTTAGTTTGATCTTGCAAGCCGAGTGCTCCGAATGCAGAAGGGTTGAACCGGCAATTTCACATACACTCCAGATTCAAATGACCACATCGCTGACATGGAACTTGACCATTGCATTTAATCTTGCGCCGTTTGCACTCATTACTATACCCGTGTTAGATAGGCTGCCGACAAACGTCCCGAAGAAAAAAAGCAACATCATATGATGATGCATATGGTAGCAGTTCTGACCAACCGGAAAGCATAGAATCCAAGGACCGAGGGAGCGGAAAGGGATGAGTTCGCATCAGACCATATCTTACCATGCAATAGAGATGTAGCGATTCCGCTTTGTGCGCAACGGCGTTCCGTTGCCTTGTTCCGCCTTCCGCTTGTTAGAATCAGATGTTGCAATGGCCTGATCCCCGGCATCTGTCTGCGGCGGCGTCCTTTCCATATGGGGAGACTCTGAAGCCATGACCTGCCAGTGAGAGGGCGAACTGAGAAGAAACACTGGCGATGAAGTGCGGAGAAATTCCTCTGTCGCGGGGTTTCCCGTTTTCCCCGGATTCGCATTACTCATCCGATTGTCTACGCGATGATTGGTTCGTTGTATAGAGTCAAGATCGAGTATAACTCACTACTTGGATGTGGAAAGAGGCATTCAGAGCCATGAAATCCTTCAGACGTATATTAAGTTTCTTCCTAATTGGCATTGACATAGCTAAGTTCAACAGCTAACACCTAGTTCAACGAGAAATCAGGCCCTGCACGGTCGAACGCAGCCAATCCTTGCCACCAAGCAAAGACTGTAACAAATGCAGTCTTTGCTCTGGGTTCTTGTGCAAGAATCTAAGTCCTGCCAGTAGAGCCACAAGTATAGAAGCCTTCACAGCCCTCTTGACACCCTGCAGCACACGACCCCGTCGCGTGAGCTTAGCAGACCAATGCGACCACACAGGGAACGAACAACGCAGCCAATAGTGAATTTGAGTAAACCTGGAGACAACATTAGTTCACTTCACTTCCAATTCTGGAAGCTCGAAAGAAAAAGGCACTTACGGATACGTGCTTGAGTTCCACCCATCTGCCGTGATATACCAACTGGAACAGACTCCACGGCGAAACACACTCTTCTGTAACTCATCTTGCACTCGGCGAGTCCACTCCCGCTCAGCCTTCTCTTTAACCTCATACGAGCTAACCCGACCACTGAGAATGGGCTTGATAAACTGCAGTGAGTAATTCACCGCATTCTCCGTGGCGAAGATTACACTGGTATGACCCGTAGCCGTATTCGGACCAAACAGCATGAAGAAGTTCGGGAAGTTATCCATGGCGATACCCTGGTAAGCCTGTGCTCCTCCCCGTTCAGCCCAAACATCCTCCATATTCTTGTTGTCTTTGCCGATGACCTTGAGCGGGTGAAGCCATTGATTTGTCTCGAAGCCGTTTGCCATAATAATAACGTCGGCGGGGACTTCTCTCACTTCATCTGCGTCAGTTTGGTTAGGTGGATAATAGTGACCCGGACCGAGGGTTACGCTCTTTGCATGAACTCGCGTCAGAGGCTGGGTGGTCAACTCCACATTCGGGGCATTGAGACTGCGGTACCAAGTCCCGTCGATGATACGTCTCTTACAGCCGAGGCTGTAGTTTGGAGTCAGGATCTCATGGTACTCCTTTGGTGCGAGCGTGCGCATATTATCAAGGAACTTCTTCTCCATGCGTGGTCGCATAAAGCGGGTATATGCGGTGTCGCCAAATATGTCGTAGAAGTTCTTCTCAAGCATTACGAATAGCGTGGAGCGTAGGAACCTCGCAAAACCAGGAACGTAGGTCGACAGTGTCGGTGACCATGTCTCGTACAATTCAAGTTGTTTTCCAGGCAGTAGATCCGGTTGGACCCACGGCGGCGTTCGCATAATCTGGGTGATAGATCGAATCTTTGCCTCTGGCTTGGCCAACTCAGGAACAACCTGAGCGGCGCTACAACCTGCGCCAAATATGATCACGTCTTTGTTCTCGAAATCGATCTTGTCATTCCATCGGGCTGTATGCATAATTTCACCTTGGAAATTCTCGAAGCCGGGAATATCTGTCGGCAGAGTCTTCGGTTCCACCAGGCCTCCAACGCCGCTGACAACAACCTTGGCTCGGACGATCTCTGTCTTGACGTAGACACGGTGCTCACCATCCTGAGACACTAGACGGTCTCGCTCATGCTGAGCTAAATCACCAGTCCCAGGCACAAGATGCGAGATTGTCACCTCCCATTCTTCGTCCGCCTCGATCCACCGAAGCTCCTTGACGTCCGTATTAAACTGGATCTTATCCACGATCTGATATTTCTCACAGACATCGGCCATATACTGTGCAAGTTCTGCACCTGCTGGGTGCAAAGTAGACCAGTCCATCTTTGGAGCAAAAGAGAATGAATAGAAAGCCGCCGGACTGTCAAGCATTAGCACACATAGCAGTCGGTGAATACTACCAACTCACATATCGCAGGCAGCTCCCGGGTACCGATTAATCCACCATGTCCCTCCAATACCGGACTGCCTCTCAAAGATCCGGAACTGATCTGTCCCCAATACCTCTTTGAGCCGACAGCCCATGGCCACACCCGACTCGCCAGCCCCTACAATCAGAACTGGATAGTAGGTATGGGCATCTTTGCCATACGCATGGCGCTTGTGGATTCGAGCAAATGATGGCATAGTTTAGTATCAGGCAGCCAAGCAGCCCAGTAGATATAATTGGTTCGTGTGCAATATATGCACCTCGGCGGATCGACAGAGTAGACAGGTCAACTTGATATTCGAGTAACACAGCATGAACGTCCGAAGCCTTCTGAATATATGCAACGTTCAGAGTTAAAGTGTGAAAGAAACGTGCAGATGTCAGCTCTCCACGAGGGGATTCTTGGCGACCTCGGCAACGCCGACGGTTCAACGCTCAGGAGTAGATTGGCGACCAGTCTAGCTGTTTTGGACTTAATTAGTGTGCACTGGTGTATAGTGTGCAGAACGCCACTAGGGTCAGTTAAATGTCAGTCAAATGCCAGGCAAATATCAAGATCAGTCGATATCACTAGAAATTAGTAAACATCAGTAGAGTTCCAAGGTTGCCAACGTGAACCTCGGAAGCATCGAAAGCTTCCAAGCTTCGGGCTCCACCCCCAGACTTCTCCTGTCAACCGCCGGAATGAGACCAATTCCCTGGAGACTCCCACAGAGTCTCTTAGCAAGACAGACTCGCAATTTCTCCTCCCCATCCCAAGCCCTCGAAACCCTCGAAAATGCCACCCTAGAGACCTTCCAGCAGAAATGCTTCCACCCAGAAAAGCCCGCAATCCTCCCACGCGCGCAATTCCAACATCTCCCCGCACTGAAGAACTGGTTTAAACCCACCCAGCAAACAGCAAAGACCAACCACACAGTCCCCATCGCCAGCCTGAATGTGGACTATCTCCAAAAACACGGCGCGGACGCTTTCGTCCCTCTGGAGCTCACCTCATCGCCCGACTCCAACTCCCCAAGCGACGCGACAGAGACACAATCAAACACCTTCCGACAATTCCACGCTCCACTGACCCTCTTTCTGGACTGGATGCGCATGGCGGAAACAACACCGCAATCAACACGCCTCTACCTCGCGCAATGCCAACTCCTCGACCTCCCCCCGATCCTCCGAGCAGACTTTCCCACACCGGACCTGGTGTCGCGCGCCGGCAAGGGCGATGTCTACGACACAAATGTGTGGATCGGACATCCACCCACATATACCCCACTGCACCGGGATCCGAATCCGAATTTGTTTGTCCAGTTAGCTGGGGAGAAGGTGGTGCGACTGCTTGCGCCGGCGGACGGACAGGCTGTGTTTGGGGCTGTGAGGAGGCAGTTGGGGAAATCGGGAAATCGGGAGGCTGCTGCGATTCGGGGTGAGGAGATGATGCAAGGTAGGGAGAGGGTGTTGCTTGATGAGATGGTTTGGGGGAGTCCTGGTTCTGGTGGGGATGGGAATGGAGTTGGGTTTGAGGCGAGGCTTGGGGTCGGGGATGGGTTGTTTATCCCTAAGGGGTGGTGGCATAGTATCAAGGGCGTTGGGGAGGGAGTCACGGCTTCGGTGAGTTTCTACTTCGCTTTGAGGTGTGTTCGCTGATGATTTCTAGGTAAATTGGTGGTTCCGGTAGTGGGCAGGTTTTATAATGTATAATATTATAGAGTAGGAATCGAGCGACTGATATTGTATATTGTAGAAGATGCGAGGATAGAGGATTTTCACCTACGGCCATGAACGTGACCAGTCTCGAACTATGAAATGTCGAAGTGGATGCAAAGTTCCTTCTCCGCAATCTTCACTTTCCTCACACGCAATGCAGGTCTCAACAGTCTACCGCGCTCTCCTCCTCTCAGCCAATCCCTTATTCGTGCGCGCAATCTCATCCTCTCAGCAAAGCACTCGCCTCTACAGCATCCTCTTCCCACAGTGCCCAAGCTATAAAACCCACACCAGCCCAGCCTTCCAAATCCGCACCATGAGCGAATTCCCACCCTCCGACTCATCCTCCCCAGCCAACACCACAAAGACCCCACCAACCGACCAACCTCACTCCCAATCAGAGCCTACCAGAATCCCCGAACAGATGTACCTCCCAGAAAGCGCATCCGCAGACAACGTGCAAGGTTCCGACTCAGGCGGAATAAAGCTCGACATGAGCACCGGCGGAACGGAAATGAAACTAGACCACCTGGGACCGATGGTGGTCAACACCGACGGAACATTATCGCAGATCGGAAACTGGCAACAGATGAGTGAGATCGAGCAGAAGAATACACTGCGGATTATCAGCAAGCGCAACAAGTCAAGGCTGGCGGCTTTGAAGGCGAAGGAAGATGCCAGTGGAAGTGGAAACAGCCCTGAGAATGCATAGGGTGCTGGCGAGGGTGGAAATAAATCAACTTGGCTAGAAGAAAAGCTCACAGGAAGCGCGTTTAACGAGTGCAAAATCAACTGGGGATTGGCTCTAGTCGATCAGAGATAAAGATCGATCATGAGACCGTATTGCGGATCAACCTTGGAACTATTGGTAATAGATGACAGAGCTTGACGGAAGAACGATTGCGACTTATCAGAAGTGCGGACTAAGTCGCGGCTGGAGGCTTGAAGGTCGGGGATAGAGCTTTAAGAAATGAATATTGTATACTATTGACTGATCTATTTGCTGGCCAGCAGTATACGTATGCTAATGTGCAACTAGCATCAATGCTCGGAGCCCTGTTCAAAACGTCTCCAATTCATACTGGTGGAGTAGGAGAACCGTTCAACGATACCCATAGTAGGAAAGTCGATCGTACGACTCCCATACGAACTGGCTGAGAACCGAAGCAGATAGATTATCTGCGTCTCAAATCGTGAAGACACTTTTCTCAAACGGAACTGTCAAAGTCAAAGCGACAATAGAATCAAACCCATGCTAACATTCCAGGATCTCATTCAAAGATCTTGTACACCCACTTGTGAATGACAGTCCTAGTAAGCCGTCAGCAACGCATTCCATGTAAACATCAGACCATGATACTCACTTCGGCGGCTCAGTAACGAAATCCCTAGTGTACTCCTCGATTTCCACAACACCACTCAACAAATCAACTTCTTCAGGCTTGAGGAACTTGGTCTTGTGGAAGAACTTCCATCCAAAGTATAGAACGGGAAAGACGCCGATCATGGTATAAGAGAAGAGGAATGTCGGGATGGACCAGTTTCCCGGCAAGAAGACCGTGTAGCCGCCCACAAAGGCCATGATTGTTGTACAGGTGCAGGCGATGTAGGCGATGTAGGGCTGCCACCAACTTTGATAGGGTAAGGAGGATCTCTCGATGCCCTGTGCTTCGAGGGCTTTCTTGAAGCGAATATAGGTGAAAGTCACGACGGAAAAGTTGATAAGTTGGGAGGCAGTTACCTGTGAGATTCAATAAGCTGTCCGAGCCAAAAGAAAGAGAGAGAAATCAATACATACCAGATTAACAAACCAATTCAGCACAACAGCAGCACTGTTAGAAACCTGCAAGAAACTGAGCAGGGCAATGACAAGAACAATGCCAACACAGTAGACAGGCACACCACGACTCGTACACCTGGTCAGGAACTTGGGAGCCTTGCCTTCGAGCGCCAGACCATAAAGACTGCGACTGGCACAGTACATATAGCTATTACCGGCACTGAACGAAGCCGTAAGAACGACAGCATTAACAATATCTGGCAAAACGGGAATCTTCAAGCGATCCATCGAAATGACATACGGCGAAGCCGCAGCCCCAGGCTGATCATTATCAAAAGCCTCAGCCATAGTCTTATCATTGTACGGCACGAGGATACCAATACACAGCACACCCAGCACGAAGAAGGCAGTCAGACGATAGAAAACACCATTGAAGGCCTTGGGCAGAACTTTGCGAGGGTTGATAGTCTCACCCGCAGCCATGGAGACATAGTCCGGACCGGCGATGGTGAAACTGGCGGCAATGAGCGCGGACAGAACGCCCAGGAACCGGCCAGTATCGCCTGTTGAGTAGTACTCGGCGAAGGCGCCTGGCTCGTTCCAATATCTGAAGCCGAAGCGATCGCCGAGGGGGTTGCCGCCTAGCATGACGATGAAAGTGTAGAAGATCAGACCTATGCTGAGGAGGACTTTGCCGAGGGAGAGCCAGAACTCGGCTTCGCCGTACCATTTGACTGCGAAGAGGTTTAGAGCTCTGGGGGAGGCGGGAGGGGTTGTTAGCTAGGCGAAGATCTGGCACGGCCTGTGGTGCATGGCAGATGGGAGGAAAGGACGAACCCGTAGAGGACTAGAACGATGACGTTCATTGCAGCCACAGGGATGATATCTGTCCAGTATCGGACGATCAGACTGACAGCAACGATCTCGAATGGGACCAGGGCAGCTTCGAAAATGAAAAAGTTGTATCCGGCTGCGACGCCCAAGGCCTCGTCGACATAGCGACCGGCGAAGCGGATGAAGGGCGAGGAGATGGGGAGGTATGTGACCATTTCAGCCAGGCCTAGAAGGATAGTGAGTATGGGGATCTACAGATCTAGCAGGAATTGGGGAGGCAGATGGAGCGATTGGGCGATCGATGCGAGGGCATCAAAGCAATGGCGCATTTGGAATCTGGTTTGATATACGACTGGATGCATGGGAAAAGCAGCCGGCAGGAGGATGGAATGATGCAACGGGCTTTTGGGGGGTTTCGTACACACGGTGATAATGAGAATCACGCAGCTCCTAGAGAAGATTATAAGATTTGGATAGTCCCGGAAGACGTCAAGAATGGCGAATCAGGACTGTTTGGGTTCAGGGCTTTCTGACTTGTTGCAGGGGCTTAGAGCTGGTGAGTTTGGTCGATTTCTCATATACTGTTCGACATGGATATGCCTTGGTCTAACAGTTTTTTACATCCTGGAGTCTGGAGAAGGATTGATGTATATGGTTGGTAGAGCTCCCTCGGCTGTGTTTGTCTTTCTTTTCTTTTCTTTTGGGAGGTTTCTGGTTTGCTTTATGCATTGTCTTTGGCATTCTCATCGCCATACTTACTGTAAACGTGACACTCATGTTCAACGGGACAACCCAAGTCGAAGTCGAAGTCGAGAACCCCAAACAGTCAACTGAATGATGCACAGGGAATGACACTCACCATAGACTAAATCCAATGAACAAACTGGCAGGACCCGCAGTACGCAAATTGGAACCAATTTGAACGTACAGCGCCGTGCCGATTGTCCCTCCAATGCCGATCAATTGTACATGACGAGGCTTAAGCTTGCGATGGGTATGGTCATGCGACGACTTCATCGAGCCGCTCCCAACCGAAAGCGCTCGGTTATACAGCGAGTTCTTCTCAGAGACATCCGTCTTGCCTAAAAACTTGGTCGATTTCGACTCGGGATCGGCGACGCGAACAGGTTCTGCGCTCTGGATGGCAGCCGCGGTGGGCGTATGCGAGACATGCTCGTCTGAAAACATGATGTTGACACCTAGAAAGAGCAAGGCAGGTGCCTATATATGCAAGGACAGATTAGAGAGAAGAATCCAAGCAAGAAAGATTAACCGAGAGGAATGACTGGTGTGTTTTTTTTTTTTTGGCCCAGGTGAGTAGTATTTTCCTTGGAAAATCTCAAAAGCTCAATCGGCATAGTCCGAACTAGACAATCGCGGCAAATCCCACATCAAATCACACACATCCCCCGGGCCTCGTCGTGCCCCCACTTGGAGCACTTGGGGCACTAGGGGCACTTGGAGGGGCAAGGGGGTTGATTTGCCTGCACTGCATCTTGCCTCCGATCACTGTACCGGTTTGAGTTCCTGGGGCTATCGCATGCGAGAACAAGCCCTGGAGATATGCTGATGGCTGGGAAGAGGGAGCTTGAGTGTTCATGTTCACTGTGTGGAGAGGGGATGTTGCCGAGGTCCACGGAAGATGGAGACCCTCTTTATGGAGTAGGGCCACTGTTGATTGAAGTTATACACTACAGACACATAGAGAGAAGTACATGCAAACTACCCCTTCAATTACTAAATTACTCAAATCTTCAATCATTCAACGACTCAGACATCTCAAACGCCACATTCCAGCTGGAATATGTTCAGGGTTCAGTGGACAGCCCGATCCTTATCTTGGGAGTCCTTGCTTTCTGTGCTCTCATTTGAGGGCCTGCGTTCTGACTCTTTGCCCAACCAACTTGGTGGAAAGAAACTATCGTTGTCTTCAAAATAAAGGTGGTGGATCACATCAGAGTCTGTGGAGTCTCGACGTTGGCCCGGATTAGCCTGTGTGATAGGCCTGTCAGAGCTCGGATGGGGAGAGTTGGAGAACATCTGGATAGTGTTCGTTCGGGTAGATTTTGGTCAACCTGAATGGCTCCGAGTGGATCTTGAAGAGGTGGCAGGGTGTACAGTAAACCTGAAGTTGACGGACGTTGGAGTTCCTTACCAAGGTTGCCTCAGTCATCTGACCTGACTGGCATGCTTCCTTTCCATTGCTACGTCATGAGGGGATCTTCTGTTTAGGAGTCGAGTCGAGTATCTTTTAGCCTCGACTCAAACTCTATACTCTTCTTTCTTCTCTAACTAGATGGGGTAAAAAAGAGAAGGCACGTGAGGGCTAGGTCTGTATCAATACTCCTGAACAAGCAGTCGGATGCGAGGTAGAAAGTGATAACTTGACTTTGTATGAGTGGTCAGTGATATCTCGATATAGAAATGACAATTTGGAGCTATTCAAGGGAGAAACAATAGCCTGAAAGTACAGCACCTATCTGCTAGAAACCCCTCGGACGTACAGATAGTATGTCCAACGCAAATACGAAACTAACATGGGAATATGCCAGACTAAACTCAACTCAAACACAACCGACAGACATATCATCAGTCTCATAGTAACATGTAACAGACACAGAACATGGCTGGGGACTATAAACGACTCTCTTCTCCAGGGCTGTTTCCCCAATCAGGAAGCCGACAGTAAGCTGATAACCTCGGGAACCCCGCCAAACCCCAACTTCTTCTTTTCCAACAACACACAAAATGACCGAAGAGAAACAAACTAAGCGCTTCGAGCCCAAGGTGCCCGTCCAGCTGGACCCTCCAAAGGACGACCCTATTTCCGTAGAGGAATTGGCCAAATGCGACGGTATGGCATTGCCCCCTCACGATACTCCCCCCGCCACTTCACACAGCTATGATCAACAGCAACAATGCTGCCAATTCGAGTATCTTGTCAGTCGACTAAATTTGCAAACAGGTTCCGATCCTAGCCGCCCGACTTTGGTTGCTATCAAGGGTGTTGTGTTCGACGTGACCCGTAACTCGGCGTATGGACAGTCCGGACAATATCGCGGTACGTCTACACGGACAAGTCAATGCAAACCTTCGACTGACCCATATTTCTCTCCGTCTAGTCTTCGTAGGCAAGGACGCCTCCCGCGCACTCGCGTGCTCCTCTCTCAAGCCCGAAGACTGCGTTCCCGAATGGTACGACCTGGCCGACAAGGAAAAGACTACTCTGAACGAGTGGTTCACCTTCTTCAGCAAGCGGTACAACATTGTCGGCAAGGTCGAGGGTGCCAAGAACACCTAAGCGATATGAAATAGGGTTGATTTGCCATCTACGTTCTCCACACGTTGAAGGGAGTCGCATGGATCGAGTGTACGAAATATACAGATACCCAGTGCAGCGGACTCAGTCCATTAGGTTTGAAATCACAAATGCTTTTCATTTTTGGAATGGTGGTATCGCGTAGGTACAACAGATCTCTTCTCTCGGGGATAAATAATGCCTATACAGTAAAGAAATATAATCACTCAAGCCTCCTTTCATTTCCCCTTACGGGACTTGCGTTGCATGCGCTTCTTCGAGATGATGCGGTTGCGCTTGGCGATCTTGTTCTCCTCTTCGTCTTCCTTGTCGTCGTCGTCCTGTGCGCCCTTTCCACCCTTGCCATCCTTTTCCTTGCCGCGGCTGTCAGAGCGCTTCCTCTTCTTTCCGTTCTTGTCGGAGTCCTTTCCTTCGTCGGCGTCATCGAACTTCCTAGGCTTGGGCTCGCGGGACTTAGCCTGCAGCTCATTGCGGCGCTTGACGACCTGCGCGTTCTCAATGGCGAACTCGACAACAAGACGCTTCTTCTTGTCCTTGTCCTCGTTCTGCGCGGACTCAGGCACCTGCAGAGCGTGACAGTTCAACCAACGCAGACCCATGAGCGCGTGTCGGTGAGTGAAGTACTCGATGAATCCATATCCACGACTGCGACCACCGCCGGTCTTCTCCGAGACCTTGGTACCCTCGCGGGTTTCGAAGACGACCTTCGCCTGGCGCACGATACCCATCTTCTTCTGCTTGCGCAGCTGCTCGAGTTCCTTCATGGTGTCGCGGGAGCGCTGCTGCTCCTCTCTTGAGAGGGGCTGGCGAACGCCCTTCTTGACGTCCTTGGCGAAGTTGACGACGGACTCACGAGCAAGCTGCTTCAAGTCCTTGGAGTTGATGTGACGGGGAATGTTACGGATGGCGAGACGGGTAAGACTGAGGTGGAGGGCGGGGTTCTTCTTGATGAAGGTTTCACGCTGCTTGAAGCTTTCCTCGCGCATCTTGACTTCGGAGGGGGAGAGCTTCTTGTACAGGGGGGAGTTGGTGGCGATGGTACCTTCGCCAAGCAGGTACAGGCGGCGCTTGTCTGTGTCGCGGACCAGACGGCGAGATACACCCTCCTCTTCCAGCTTTGCGGCTTGGCCCTTGCTGACGGCACGGGCGACCTGGAGGACTCGGCCTTCGAGAGTGTAGCGTCCGCTGGGGTCGTTGTTCTCGTCCTGGAGGAGTGAGTGCTTCATGGCGGTGTTGGACTTTGGCTTGTCCTTGTTCGGGGCCATAACATCGTTTCCTCGGGGGCTTCGCGGATACATGTGTTTGCATCGTCGGCCTTCCAGAAGCACACGAAGCCAGTGCCGCGAGGGCGCTCGGTCTCGTGGTCCAGCACCACACGTGCATATCGTAAAGGTCCGAATTGGGCGGCGAAGTGTTCGTAGAGAGAATCGTCTGTAGCGGTGAAGGGCAGGTTTCGAAGGAAGATTGTAGAGTTATTGCGGTCGTCGTCCTTGTCTTCCGCATCTTCGTCCAATTCGTCCAACTCATCCAAGTCGTTGTCCTCCTCATCATCATCTGATCCGTCAGAGGAAGTCTCGTCGTCTGACAGCTCCTCCAAGTGACCATCGGCATCCTCCATCTCAACATCCTCCTTCTCTTCCTTGGGTTCTTCCTCCTCGTCCTCCTTCTTGTTGGTAGTCTCCCAGACCTCCTTCTCGACAGCCCAATCGACAGCCAATGTACGACCATCAATCTCCTTCCCGTTGACGTTCTGCAGCGCCTTCTCGGCGTTCTTCTTGCCGCGGAGAACAACGAAACCGAAACCGGCAAGCTTGCCGTTCTTCTTGGGAAGAGTGGCGTGCTTGACCTTTCCGAAGCTGCGGAACAAAGCGGAGAGATCCTCGGGCTCCTTGATAGTCCATGGCAAGTTGCGAACAATCAGCTTAGGCGGTGCACCTTGTCCTCTCTCCTCCTCGCGCTTCTGCTTCGACTCGAGGGAGGCAGCGGTAGGAACACTACGGCCAACCTTCTCATCAATCTCACGCTTACGGGACTCGGCGTAGTCAACACGAATAATCTTTCCATCAAACTTGGATCTGTCCAATTCCTTCAATGCGCTTTCTGCATCCTCGAGATCGGCAAATGTGACGAAACCGAAGCCCTTGGAGACCTTGGTCTTGGGATCGCTGACCACGACGGCATGCTTAATCACGTAGGACTGCGAGAAGTGTTCGGCGAGGCTCTCTGTAGTGGCCGAGGTGGGTAGTGAGCGGACGAACAGAGTCCGCCTGGCTTGAGATTGTGCTGGGACATCGGTGGCGGTTGTGGTGTCTTCAATTTTGACTTCAGCGTCTTGGGTGGTGTCTGCGCCCGAAAGACGGCGCTTCTTGTACGATTCAACCATAATGTGTGGGTTGCGACTGAACTTTTTCTTTTGGTGAAGAAGAATCAGAAAAATTGGCGGCAGAAAATTGGGAAGGCTTGACCGGGCGGTGTGGGGTCCACTGTCCGATAAGGATAGCTTTATCAACTGCCATTTACCTCGCTGCCATTACAAACCCTGTGGTTGCTGAGATGGACCCAACAGACAATAGCTTACCCTCTAGGCCTTCCGGCTCGCCTGCCCCAGGTGCAGCCAGACAGAAAGTCCAGCAGCCGAAGCCACAAGCCCTTGCGAACAGACCTGGCACTTCCGCGATCCTCGTATCAACTCGACAAAAGGGAAATCCAATCCTGACGCATATCAAGCTTCTGCCGTGGGAGTATGCCGATATTCCTGCAGATTATGTAGTTGGAACCACGACCTGCGCACTATTCCTATCCTTGAAATACCACCGCCTACACCCAGAATACATCTACTCTCGAGTCAAGCAATTAGCCGGCAAATACAACCTCCGCCTCGTCCTTGTTATGGTGGATATCCCAAACCACGAAGACAACCTCCGCGAACTATCAAAAACATCCATTATCAACAACCTGACATTAATACTATGCTGGTCTGCCCCAGAAGCCGCCCATTATCTAGAACTCTTCAAGTCCTCAGAGAACGCACAGCCCACGGCAATCCGAACTCAACAAGCGCAGTCATACAAGGAATCTCTGGTTGAGTTTGTCACAGCACCCAGAAGTATCAACAAGTCCGACGCGGCCAGTCTAATCTCCACCTTTGGAAGTCTGCAGAATGCGATCAACGCACAACCAGAGCAGATCAGCGCCGTGCCAGGATGGGGAGAGAAGAAGGTTCAGCAGTGGTGCAATGCGGTTCGAGAAGACTTTCGAGTTGAGAGTACGAAGAAATCCACTACTGCTGCTGTGCCAACTAAGCCAACTCGGCCAGCTCCGGCTCCGGCGCAGGCGCCTGCCAATGACACACCCGATCATGATATAGACGAGGATGAGGAGGAAGCGATTCTCCGAGCAGTCATGGCTGAAAGTAGGAAGACTGCTGCTGAGGCCAGGCAGTCTGGTGAGACTCGTCCGCCTGGTGTGCAACCCGAAGAGATGAGCGAAGGAATTACGGCTGCGCTTGCGAGGCTCAGAGATAATACTGGCTGAGGGTTTTATCTTTTGATCACCGAAGCGTTCCGGTATCTCAGTGGAAGCTTCGCCTTGTACTATGCTTGTTGTGCCACACATCAGCATCGACTTGACCTAGTTGGGCAGATCTAACGGTCTTGGGCCAATCCGGCTACTGGAGTCAATCTCGCGACTGGAAGCCGTCACTGCACAACCTGTCCTGGACGCGTGACCCAATGCTGAATATGACGTCCAATGATACGCCTTCGGTAAGGCTAATCGGTGCCAAACTCTATTCAGGTGGCATACTTGCCCGTTTGCTTTTGGAGCTCTGGGGCTTATCCCATGGCAAGACGAGATGAACCATTTTATTTGATCAGTACCTGATGCATGGGTGGTCATTTTGTATTGGCTGACAGATTGCCCTTTGTCTGCCCACCTTGGTAACAAGCGCATCCAAAACTGGAAATATGTACTCAGCCCAGACCAACTGAATAGGAGGCAGAAACTGTGCCGCAAAGGCAGACTCTTGAAACAGAGGTGTTTTCGGATCGTGCAGAGAAGACTACAGGATTCGTTGGGATTCTGATATTCTCAATATTGACGATTGCCGTGGTGACCTTGATGCAGGTAATGAAAACATTGCCTTCAAAGGTAGATATGATAAAGTCCAAAATTCTGAGAATAAGTTCGAAACCAAAAGATTTGAAATCAATGATACATAAAAGAAAAAAGTGACAATGCAGACTTGTTGATTATCAATTTAAGATATAGAGACATCTAATACATTGTTAACAAATCTTTTGGTTTCAACACGCATTGGACATATTCCCCCAAGTCTCAGCCATCATCCCACCATCCTAGACCCATCTCACAGTCTATAGATCAAAATCCCACACCGTCAGCATATAAACAATAACCAGCCACTACCCATAGACACCCATCCCAATGACATCGAATCCACCAACTCAAGCGCCAATCTCACTCTCCGAAACAATCGTAGCAAACCCATCACCCAGCTCACTAAGAACAACAGAAACGACCGTTTCAGCATCCGCATCAGGAATATTCCGATCCCCCACAGCGTCCCGCACAACAAGCACATCATAGCCCAGCTCACTCGCCGAGCGAGCAGTAGTCGAAACACAAACATGCGCCATATAGCCAACCAGCACAATCTTGCTACCTACATCGCCCAGTCCCTGCAAGTAGTCATGCAGATCGGTCTTGGCGAAAGAGCTCGGGAAGTTCTTCGTCACGACCTTCTCGCCGGCCTTGGGAGTGAGCTCCTCGAACTCCTGTGCGAGAGTCGTGCCAGGCGTGAACACAGGAGCGCCGGGGGGCACTTCGTGCACGACATGAACGATGTTCTTGCCGTTGCTGCCCTGGCGGTATTTCTCCAGGAGCTTGGAGATGACCTTGCGGGATTCGGAGACTTTCTCAACTTTGAGGTGGCCTAGGGCGTACTCATCTTGGGCGTCGATGATTATCAGGGTTGAATCTTTGGTGGAGGCGGTGGAGGGGGGATGCCGATTATTTGGCGGAATGATTTGACGGAAGACATGAGGAGGGGAGGGGTGAGATCAGAAAGGGTGGTGGGTGATGGATTTGAGGGAGGTTTATAGATGAGGGGGAAGCTGTTGGTGGGGGGTTTCTCCAAGTCTTGACTTGGACCCTGAACTTATGATGTGCTTATACTACAACCCTATGAATATCTATCCATAGGATTAAATGATCATCCTACTCAACTGGGCTAAATGGCCACTATTTTACACTATATTTCTATCTCATCTTGCGTCTATGCCACTTTTCATCCCTAATAGTCCCCAAATACATGTTATTTCCCCAATCCTCATGTGGACTACGTCTTTAGGACCCCCAAAAGCCAAGAACAAGACTTGATTTTCTAGGATATATATCTAAAGACCACAAATTTGTATCTGACAGAAATCAGATCCCGACGAGAGATACTCCATGGGGGAATGCAGGGTCATGCGGGGAATCCGCAGATGAGAATGATAGAACTACTTGATTCCGACAGAGAAATATATTTAGCATCGAATGACTATTTTGAAAAAAAGAAAAACAAAGTCCAAAATACGAAGCCGCAATAGTCTTTAATAATGTATAATATGCATTTTCGTCACCGCGCTTATCCAGACAGAGCTTAGATAGACGAATGCTTAGCTTCACATCTATGCAATGCTTGTAGTGTATACCGCAGTATCAGTCCGACAAGTAGTATATGATGCTAGCCCGTGTGATACTGGATACATCTTCCGGATTGTCATGTATTACCGGGGGTGGTATTGTGCTGGCTTACCCTTACCCCAGGAGGAGAAAAGCATTGCAAGTATCTGCCATATTGGCTTGGGCTTGGTAGTCAAATTATTGGCTGAATTATTGAAGGTGCGGTTACACTTGAATTCAATGCACATGGAAAACGGAAAGAGAATGGTTTTTTCTGGGCTGAAGCAGTTCTAGTTCTCTGTGCTTTATAAGCTTCGTTCTATTGTTCAAGGTAAGGTTGCAGAGGGTCCTTTAGAGAACGCCCTGCGGAGTGATTCTGATGGGTCTCGGGATACACAGAAGAAGGGCCATGGTTCGGATGTCATTGCGACGGCCGAATATGACGAGAGAAGTTCGGTGGATTGGGGGGTATAGCTTGGCTATCTCAACTGGTGTTGATTGTGTTGGAATAATCTTGAGTTTTTTCTGTAGGATTTTCTTGTTCAAGTTCGATGTATATAAATATAGTAGCGCCCTTTATTTACCTCGGCCCACATTTATAATGTCATTCCCTATTCATCATTTCATAGTGGGCGGAGATTAGAGAGTAAATAACGAACGGAAGGTTCTAACGTTAACTTTAAGTTATAATTTGGGATGAAACCTTGGACATGGCTTTGGAAGAGGGTTTTTGGATGATTGAATGTGTATGAACAAGCTTATCCCAAACAAACGATGGATCGAAACTCAGGCTCGATTAGCCATGGCATATGACTCTATGAGGATTATTGAGTTTGGGGGGAATGGCACTCTGTTTGTCATATATTGGCAGTTACGACCAGGCTTCGCCATGGGGTTTTGTTGTGAACTTGCCAGCCCTAATTGTGACATAAGAACCAACTCACGAGGTCTTTCACAATGCGCTATCATTCAGCAATCCCAGTTTTTCTGTACATATCAAAGACCTGGGAAAGTCCAGTCCCAGTATATTCAATATCCAACCAAGACAAAACCCAAGACAACATCCCAGACGTCTTCACCAAGCTATTCGACACCATACATCAACTAAACCCCCAGGACAACATAACCAGTAGCCTAACGGAGCTCAAAACTCGAATATCCTCCATAGCCCTGGGCAAAACAACCCCAATTCAAAACCTAACCACAGCCCTAACAACCCTCTCAACCCTCCCCTACCCTCCCACCTCCAAACCCCTCGACAGAGCCCTAACCCTCGCCCGCAACAACCTAGTCCCAACCAACATCCTCGACATCCTCCAAGAACAAACAAACAACCCCATAAACTCAATAAACAACACAAACCCCATACCTCCCAACCCCCCAATCTACCCAAACAAGCACCCCACCGACGCACCATACTCCCTCCCAGAGAGCGCCCTCCGCTCCGCAATCCACATCCCCAAGACCTTCACCTACGACACAGCCAACAAAACCCCCATCCTACTAGTTCCAGGCACAGGCTCTCCAGCCGGAAGCACCTACCAATTCAGCTTCACGAAGCTATTCAGCCAGCACGCACACACAGACCCGGTATGGGTGAACATACCGGGCAACTCACTCGACGACATCCAAAGCAACGCCGAGTACGTCGCATATGCAATCAACTACATCTCAGCGGTAAGCAAGCGGGCCATCGGGGTAGTGTCGTGGTCGCAGGGCGGGATAGACGTGCAATGGGCGCTGAAATACTGGCCGTCGACGCGGGCGAGCGTGACCGATTTCATGGCTATCAGCGCGGACTTTCACGGCACGGTCATGGATGTGCTGTGCGCGGTTCCGTCGCTGTTCTGCACGCCGGCGATTGCACAGCAGGGGTATAGGGCGCGGTTGGTGGGGGCGTTGAGGGGGGAGGGGGGCGACTCAGCGTATGTGTCTACGACGAGTGTCTACTCTGGGTTTGATGCTGTTGTCCAGCCGCAGAGTGGGGGGGAGTGGGCTTCGGGGTTTCTGGGGGATGAGAGGGGGGTCGGGGTTGAGAATGTTCTTGTTCAGGATGTTTGTAGAGGGATGGAGGGGGGAGGGTATTATTCGCATTCTTCTGTGCTTGTGCATCCGTTGGCGTTTGCGCTTTTTGTGGATGCTTTGGAGCATGATGGGCCTGGGAGGGTGGAGAGGGTTGATTTGGAGGTGGTTTGTGGTATGTCTCTTGCGCCTGGGCTTGGGCTGGGGGACTTTCTGGGCACGGAGGTGATGGGGGATATTGTTGGGCCTCTGAATACTTTGTTGTTTCGACATGGGTCGAATATTGAGCCGGCACTCAGGGGCTATGCTTCTAAATGAGGTGACTGTTGGGAAATAGGATGGAGATATCATGTATTCGTGTTCGGGTTCGTGTTCTTGTTCTGCTGTCTTGTTCCCACTGGGTGCTAGTGGACAGTGATTTCTATCATACAAACAACGTCAAGGCCTTTTCATTGGGTATTATGGTGTGGATCTCTAGAAACTGAGAGATCAGCACAGTAAAGAAAAGCACAACATAAAGCCTCCGGTACCAAGCCAACAAGCGGCGTGAAGAAAAGTAAAATGGAAACAAAACAAGTACGAGGTGGATATAAGACCCGGCAAGCAGACTGAAAACGATATGCCGGAAACAAACTAGCAGTTCATCGTGAGTTGAGTATTCATTTCATGGGGGCGCTGCTAATCATCCCCATGACCGGAAAGCAGACATCGTAAAGGAGGAGACTAGAGGCAGAGGCCGCGGCATGCTAACGAGACTCGAATATGGGATTCGTCAAATTTTGAGAAAAGGAAAAAAGAAAATGGAAAGAAAAAGGAAAGGAAAGCTGCCGGCATTTATGTGGGCTTTTCACAACCAATGCGGCCGAGTAGGGCTTTCCGATCACTCTGGTCGAATGGAACACGGCCACGACCCCGGGCTCGTACCGAGGCTCCGTTAGACCGCCGACGGTCAAGGCCAGGAGCAGCCTCCATGGCAATTGTATCGGGGTTGGCGCCGTCCTTGGCGACTAGGTGCACTGCAACGTGGGAGGAAGACTGGTCCTCGACCTCGGCCTCATCCTCCTCGTCACTGCGGGAGTCCTCAGCATTGCCCCCGCAAAGAACACCATATGCAACACGAACAATCATGCTGAACCAGACAATGGACAGGCCTTCCAGGGTCAGCAGAAGGGACAAAAAGATCCATTTCACGGTGCGGTTCATGCAGATTGGGTTCTCCAGGTTGAGATACGGTCCGAACAGGTAGGCAACGGAGTTGGGATAGCCATTGTCGGATATCATCTCGGCGGTCGAACCAGAGTAGCAGCCGTAGGACATTTGCGCCGGGACATTCTTGTAGATGGACCAACAAAGGGCCGGGTAAACGATGTGGCGGGTAATGAACCAAGTGGTCATGAACAGACCGAATCCAATGTTGCAGGCTGTCTCGTACTTGAGGTATTTCAGGATTTTCGCAGACTGTCCAATAATTAGTAGCTGGACGTGAGCGCTTGTCGATCAACATACCGGAAGCAGGAAATCCACCACATCCATCAAACACAGCACCACGTTGGACACATTGTAGAACCCGTAGATGTAAGCCGAGCTCAAAAGAGTGCTGGTAATAATGTGGTGGGAAAGCATCTGGTAGTGATCCTTGCGCCGCTCCTCCACGTGGATGACGAAGATCTGCTGCACGAGGAATGCCAGCTCAACGAGCAGGTACCACTTCATCAAACCGGAGAGAGGACGCGCAGGCCACCTGGACCAGATGGGAGCAAAATCACCCCAATAGTAGGAATTCTTCCAGAGATACTGCGACAGAACAACAGTCAGTTACACCCATCTCCAACAACGTATGATCAACCAACGCACCATTCCCACGCCCCAGATGAACGAGTAGTACATAGCATTCCAGCCCTGTTCAGCGATACGGACAGCCTGCTTCCGCTTCAAGCCCGCAGAACGAGCCATTGGCTGCAGGATCCATTCGATGACCATGGCGCGAATCCCGGTCAGTGCGACAGCGGCACTGAAGACAAAGTAGACATCGTCCCAGCCCTGCACGTATGAATTCGAGGCTGCGTCATAGTATGACAGCTGGAAGAAAGGCTGTGTGTAGGGGCGGAGCGAGGGATAGAGGTTGTGCAAGGCTAGTAACATAGCCAGGGTGGTCATTGAAATGCCTGTGAAGCCATTGGACATGCGTTAGCGGAGCCGTCATCTTAACTTAAAGCCGAAAGGTGCATAAAGAGCATCAGTAGGAGCGCGACAGCTCTCTGCTGAATTTGGGGATTTGGGAATTTGGAAATTTGCGATTGCCACTCTGTTTCCTTTTGCTCGAATCGGGAGAAATGTTGGGGTATTCCTACCGATTTGGTTGGCGACCACCCATTCACGGAACGTGGTCTCCTTGACCCTGGATCCAACGTATACATTGCGCTCCGGCGCAACAGATGTCTCTTTGGACATTTTGAAGAGTGCACCCGAGTTGTGAGAAAGGGGAGAATAACTGTGGGGAGCAGATGTTGAAAGTCGAAAGCCGGGAAATGGTTCAGGGCCGAGATGCGTGTGGGACCTGCCTCATCCGCCACGCCACTATTTTTGGGGGGGTAAGGGGGGATTTTGATGGAGAAAAAGGCTCGTTCAACCGGGAACGAAGAAAACAGTGAAGAGTAAAGAAGCGAGAGACTTGAGGAAAGGGAATGGAGGGGGCAGTCTCGTTTCATCTCACGACGATCATCTCCACTCACCGCCTCACCCAGCGTTGAATAGCGATGTTAATGATTGGATGCACAGGTTGCATGAACTACGTAGGGGTTGAGCTTGGCCGTTACAAGTTGCAGATTGACACTGCGACTGTGCGTATGTAGGTGTGTATACATGTCGGTGTCAATACAATGCCAATTCCGGCGTATTGATGTTATATTCTTGGCAATGGAAGTGTCCACGTCAACTATTTGGCTCATTTATATTGACTCTCTGGACTAGAATGACGACAGGGACTGCGTTTACTCCAAGTCCGCCGTCACCCCTCGGACAAAGTCATTCGCACTGACACCCAGCTGAGCCAGGTCAATTCCTCCCTGGCCTGCCATGGCTCGCGACATAGCGCGAGCCACTTCTTCCTCTTCCCAAATATTGTTGAGGATCTTCCCTTCTCCAGCCGCGGTGGGGTTCTCCGAGGCCGCCATAGTCTGCCAGTACAAATCATCCCGGCTTTTGAGGGACTTGTCACGCACCACAGCGTTGCGAGTAACACTAGTAGCATGCAATTTGCCATGAGCACCTGTCAGCGCATTGAGGGCGGCCGAGACAGCCTGGTCAATCTGATCGGTCACCGAGGGCTGCTTGAAAAAGAACCGATTTGTAGCGGCGAGGTATAACACCACGGAGCAGACGACGTCACAGACCACAAACGCCAGCGGTCGCAGCAGGGTGATGGTATTGTAGAGGCCGGAGGGCGGGGTTTGGCCCGACCGCACGGACGGGGATGCGCTCGAGACAGCGTCATAAGTTGCCACTATGTAGACATCGATAACGGCCAGTGCCAGGCCAGCCAGGGTGAACTTTGTGCGCCAACGGGCAGATTCACGGCCGGCGATGGGCGCGGAGGTGGCCACGCCGAGGATCATGAGGTGGACCAGATGCGGGAGCAGGACGTGGAAGGGCAGATAGTACATCAGGAAGGTGTTGAGGTTGTCAAACGAGCAGTACTGGCAGGAGGTCAAGGCATCGGGGCCATAGGTCAGGTAGACCTTGCGGGCACCGAGGGAGGTGAGCTTGGATTGGAGGAGGGTGTCGGCTGCGGTGAGGGCATCAGGGCGGAGTCGGGCGAGGCGCGCGAAGAGGATGTCCGTCGGAGTGTTGATGCGCGACCGGGTCAGAGTGAAGATGTTGGGTTCGGGCGCGTGAGGGTTGAAGGGTAGGCTCAGGAGGAGGAAGAAGACAACGCTGCCAAATAGGATGTTGAGTGCGCGGCCTGAAGCTGCGGGCAGAGGGCGTGGTGGAGGACGACTGGCAATCGAAGCACGGAGGTTGCGGTAGGCAGTAATCAAGCGTGGTAGTAAGACTGGGCCAAAGAAGATGAGGAGGGATTTGACGCTATTCACGGTCAGCTATAGAACAAGGGCAATAGAGCTTTGATACTTACGTTCCCCAGGAAAGAGAGATTGTCGCCATTTGGGAGGCTTGTAGGACAAATTTCTACTTCATTGGACTCTTGAACAGCCAAAACCAGAGAGAAGAGTTGAAGGTGAAGTGTCCAGTTCAATGAGTGTCGGGGCCAAATGTCGGAGTAGACGTGGGTCCAGGGACGTTCAAGTCTGTCCACTCTACACTCTCTCACAGCCTACTCCAATGTTATATTTAGGATATATCCTACGTTCAATAAAAATAATGGTCTCAATTGGTCCAGCTAAGAATGATCAAATACAAAAGACAAATATCAGGGGAATCAAACGCCAAACGGCCATCGCAAAAACGCTCGATCATTTCATCTCAACGCCAGCTCCTTCATTCAAAGAAATACCATTCAATTTTGAAACCTAGTCTGAGCCCAGCTCAAACCATATGCCCCGAATACAAAGCAGGATGGTGTGCAAGGTCAGGCTCGCGAATCTCCACCGAGTCACGAGAATACTTGGACGAAGCAGCATCATTCTCAGCGATCAGCGTCGGGTTCATCGGCTTGGAGATCTTCAAAGGGAAGCGACCAGTCAGGCGTTGGGTGGCACGCTTCACGGGGTTTGACCGAGTGTACGACGGGAGTGTTTCTTCGCGCTTGATGCTCAGATGGAGGGTGCGGTGGCTGCTTGTTCGACTCATCACTTTCTGTGGTGCGACTGCGCCATAGGCTCGGACGTGGCGGGCACTGACGCCGGCTTTGGGATCGCTGAAGAGCAAGCTCTGGAAGAAGAGTTAGTGTCTTGTCAAGAAAATGAACATTGGGGCCTTGAGTTACTTACTACCAGCACGTTGAGCACGCTAACTACCATTGCAAGGACACCAGCGGAGATTATAATGCGCCAGAATGCCATACCAATCGCTTCCTGGGTCATAGCTTTGGTGTTTAAATTGCCTAGAGTCGAAACACCCAGGATCATCATAATACCAGCAAGAGTATAAAAGCCCGCGTCCTGACCGAACATCGGCCAATGATTGTCGAAATAGTCACGCAGAATGGGAAGCTCGGAGATAATGAGGAGAACTGCCAAAAAGTTAGTCCACGGTCAAAGATATCGGAAGAGTTCTACTTACTGCTAACAATAGCCACCACGGCATGGGTCACAGCCTCGAAGAAAAAGAAGCTGTTCAGCATGTTGATCTTGACCAGCATGACCACCGACGCAGCAATGAGATCGAGAAAAGTGATAATGTTGAGAATGCGCATGGCGTTCAAAATCACGTACCCTGGACCAGCCAGGGATTCGCGTAGTCGGCTCATCATATTGATAGTCTAAAGTTGTAGATGAAACAGAGAAACGGGTATAATTGTGAAGCTGAATCTTCCGGGTCGAAGAAGAGATTAAAAAGGATGGATAGGAAGCCACCTGGCCAGCAGACAGCTTGATATCCCACAATGGAACAAAGCGAGGTCAACTCAAGGGAAGAATAGACAAAGGAAAAACACGAGAAGCTCAATGGGACAATGGCGGTAGACGAGAATATCTATCCCATTGAATGTCCTTGTAGCGCTTCAACAAAGCTATGAATAGACTTGAAACTGACCCAAAGAATATTTAATTAGAGCTCGTACTGAAGGAGATCAACAGGGTTCTGACTCGATATGGAACCGATGCGATCTATACAAGTGTTTCATTGTGGTCCAGCTGGGGCCATTCAGCGCCCAGAGACTCGGAATTATAGCCCAAAAAGGACTAGAGTCTTCAAGCCTTGGGCAATGCGATATCAACTGGTATTGGGGAGTAGCTGAACGAGTGGCTGAGAGTTGCTGGTTTCGATCAGGGTGAAACGACTCCTGGCGGCTGCGGTTGGCCACTGCCCTCACCTGCTTCAGCCTTATATTGGGATATTTGGGCCCAAGTTGATACAAGCCATATTTATCTGATAAAAGTGATATAAAAGACCCCATAGTATTTGAAGCAAAAGGGGTTTGGGGTTTTCAATCGCAGCCCGCAAACAAGTCAATGGCCAAAGTATGAACCGAGATAACAATCTACGCGCCCAATGGTCGGGAGTGAATAGCCGCCGAGGACAGAACCGACCCTGAAAGATAAACATGGAAGACAGACATGCCCAAGCTAAGACTCTCGTGTTGGATTAACTGATCATTGGTGAATTAGGGCAAAAGAAGTATGAGGCTAACGATCCGGTGGCGGGATCCCAAGCCGAACCCCTCCAAACTTTTTTCTCCGTTTCACGATTTCGCGCCAACTCACTCCCTACTCTTTTTATACACCAAGCCATAATGACGCGGGGTAACCAGCGCGACAACGATCGGGCCAAGGCCCAGAAGAAGGCCTCTGCTTCCGTTCGTCTCCCCATGCGCCAGCGCCAGCGTGTCTGACACTAACAACCGCCACAGAAGGGCAAGAATACCCAGACTGGCAGCCAGTTCCAGAAGTCCAAGGAAGATGCTGCTGCCATCATGCGCGAGAAGCAGAAGAAGGGTGTGTTTACCATTGTCCACGGCAGATTTCAGGTCACAGGGCTAACCTTTTTTTCTCCTTGTAGCGGACGAGAAGAGGACTGCAGAGGCAGCAGGAGGGAAAAAATAATTCGATTCCGATCCGATTCAGATCCGATTCCAAGTCCGATATTTCGATCCAAACCCGGCTTCGTCTGCAACTTTCAATGCTCTTGCAGTGCCGGATATCCCAGGCAAGCAGACAAAGGCAGCAGACAGACGACGTCGGATTGGCATAGCGATACGCGGAAGACTTGGAACTGGAGATACCTGGGGAAATCATCCACCTATGCCCTACTTGCAAATACCCGGGGCGGGTGTCTAGCGAGGCGTTCATCTGACTCTCATTGGCGTTTATACCAAAGCATACTGTACATCAAGTGCTAATCAAACGAGATACGACACTGAGAACTTATTGGTGGTTCCCTTATTGGCGAACGTATATTTGACCATCCACGTAACCTACCATGTTTAAATCACTTTAATCTAAGCACGGGATACTCATATACATGGTGCAGCTAGTTATGAGCTATCATTCTGGCTATTATCTGCCCAGTATACCCTCGCCTGGTCCAGCCAGGTTTGCCACGACTGCTTGTGCAAAGAACTTGGAGGACTATTGGATGCAATTCCCGGAGGGCAATGTAACCCCATATCATCTGCAACACTTCCAAGATCAAATTGCTTGACAGCTTGGTGAACAAATGTCCAGAGACTCTCACCTTCCCACCCAACACTCAGTGCAAACGTGAGAACTTTCTCAAGTGCATGTGCTTGCACCGCGTGGTCAGAGACACAACTCAACTCGTATATTCCAAAGCTCCACCCGGAGATATCGCGTGGATTAGCCAGACACCATTCAAACGTCCGGTCGACAACAGAGATCGTTGCTTCGACGTTCCAGTCCAGGTCCACGGTCATTCTTTTTACAAGAAGCGCAGTCAACTGCCGCATATAGTTGAAAGCATAGTAATTCTTCGGGTGTAGTTCTCCTGCACGAAGAACCACTTCCAGTTCACTCTGATGGAGTTGCAGCACAGCCTCAGCATTCCATGTCCGTCTCTCAAGTAGATGTCTCAGCACCCAGAGCCTGTGGTGCCACAGCGTAGGCGACTTAGTATGGCGATGAAGTGGCGAGCACTGATAACTCGACATAAGAGTGAGCTCAGCTTCCAGCAGCTCTGTGGTGGTGGTTGTCTCGCTTGAAAGATCCTGGGTAATTGAATGCGCCATGGCTGCGCATAATCGGCGTTTGCGCCAATTGCAAGCTGTGAGGTGTTCGCAATCGAATAGCAGCATCACCTCTGTGATTGCTGGATCTTGATTTGCTGGCTGGGCTTTTGCGACAAGTGCTTCTTGGAAGTCGTTCTCAGACATGGGTTTTAACTCCTTGAAGAAGAGAGCTCGCGCGACCGTGTATGCCTGCACGAGTGCTTTCTTGGCGATTCCCACTGAGCAGCCATCTTGCAGGAATGTTGCGCCTAGACTCGGAGGGATGATCTCGATCTCGAGAACTTCGTTTCCTCTAGATGAGAAGATGCGCGCTAGCTCCTGGAATGCATGCTCTGGGTTTGACATTTGATTATTTGTGGGTGAAATGAATTAAAGAAGATATATTGAGGTCCGTGTCATACTTGAAGCCTTTGTTTGCAGTTGACCCGTAAATGTGGACAAATGATAGAGATGAGGTGTAGAGATGCGAAGGCGGACAGGCCAAGTCAAGTCCGCTGTTGTTTCCACCTTTCCACAATGGACGTCACTTCACTCAGTACCCTTTCTTGACAACATCCGTCGTATTTGCCTACATATCTAGGCCCAGCTATCCGATCGAGGCTGTCGCTTTCCTCCTGGCTATCCCAGCCTGCGCAGTTGCATTTCTAGTTGCTGTCGCACTTACCATCTCCGCATCCTGTCCTATCTTCTTCAACCCCGCCACGATGCTGTCCCTCGTCCTGACCGTGCTCTTTGTGCACATCGCAATCCACCTGGTCAATACAATCGGAGCGAGCACGATCGACAATCTGGTATGCCACCCATGAGCTCTGCGTTGGCGCTGCAGCTCCACCGAACACCTACATCTGAACCCAACAACTAACACCTATCCTTTAACAGCTATGGCTCCTCTACCTTCGATTGCCTACGCCAACAGCCCGCAAAGCCCGCAAGCAGCAACAGCTCAAGCGCGAGGTCCTCGAACAAAAGCGTGACATGAACAGCGTCAGCTCACAAGACCAGTTTGCGAAATGGGCGAAACTGCGCAGGCGCCATGACAAGACCATGGAAGAATACGAGGCGATGAGTACGTGTGCACTACACAACAATTAATAAGACATCAAGGTCTTTCTACAGCTTAACCAACCAGACTACTGACACGCCTCTCTACAGACAAAGCCCTCACTTCCCAGAAAACCTCCTTCGACTGGAGCGTCAAGATCGCGCGCTGGCTCAGTACAAACGGACTGAAAATCTTCCTGCAATTTTGGTATTCCAAGACTCCGGTCTTTGCTCTGCCCGAAGGCTGGTTCCCATACTACGTTCAATGGATTGTGTCTTTCCCTCGCGCGCCGCTGGGCTCGATGAGTATCCAGGCTTGGAGCAGTGTCTGTGCGGCTGCTATTGCGCTTGTGGCGGAGGTGGTGGGTGCCTTGATTGCGCAGGTGGTAGGCCAGAAAGAACCTGTGCCTGTTGGTGCTGAGAGCAAGAAGGCGCAATGAGTTGGATATGGGCTTGTTATGTATGGTGTATTATTATACGAGGAATGCCACGATATTATCATGAATATTACATTGCATAATGCATTAAATCAAATTTAGTTTATGTTTAGATATGTTTGGACCGATTTCAAGTTAAGATCAATTTCATTTTTTTTCTCAATAGCTCTCAATAGCGTTCAAATATTTTGAATGTTCATCAGATAAGAAGATAATCGTTTATCGTCAATGACTCCCTTTGGGAGACTCTGTGCTTGACTCTATGATTGGTATATCATCACGCGAACATAAACCCATGGCAAAGACACAAGTTTTTTAAAGAAAAAAATGATAAAGAGTCCGGCCCCTGTGACAGGGCTTCTGCAATGAGACAGAATCTCACAACCGCTTTGCCATAAGCTACAGACTCAAAAGACAAAATCAGAACTCCTCGCCTCAAGAATGAGCCCCATTGAGTTACCCTCCACCCACAACCAGACGGAAGCAGATGAAAAGGGCAATCGCATGACTATCCGAACATGACGAAAGGCAACCCAATACAAGGAACCAAATCCTTCCCCTCTCCAACACCCAACACACACCCCATTGTTTCCAGAGACATTGTTACATGTAACCGTCGGGTGGTGCAGAGTGCCGGGAGGGAATAGGGCAGTCAGCCGCTATCGAATTGCTTCTATGGCGGCGCGTTTCCGCAGTGCCTGGCTTGGGACTTTGGCGGAACCAAAGCGCAGGGTGTCCGGGGACTTTCTCCCAAAGCAAGAGAAAAAGGAGGAAATCCTTTTGTGTGTGAGCTTTGAATGCGATTCTTTGAGCGAGGAGTTGGGAGGAGGAAGAGGAGGAGTTTTCTTGGTGGGTTTTTATTCTGCTATTGGTCATGTGATGGCGCTAGCCTGGTTGGGACTAACCGTGTATTGAGGTGGAAGTAAAAGCAATTTCAACTTTTCAGTTGGAATCGAGATTGTTGCATGGGTTGGCTTCGTCTTTAGTAATGATTTATTTCTTTGCAAAAATAATTGGGACGGTATCATTTTTTCTAGATATTTATTATTCCACGGTTGTCTACCTTCTGGCTAGTTCGTTTACTGAAAGAAGTCTGGAAAGAAGAATGCATTGACAAAGGCTATATGAATGAATTACAAACAATTTTTACATGATCCCGTTTACGCCTTGGTCTTCTTGGTGACCTTCTTGGCCTTCTTGGCCTTGGTAGCAGGTGACTTGGCAGCAGGTGACTCTGCAGCAACCTCCTTAGGGGCCTCCTCAGCCTTCTTGCCCTTCTTGGTCTTCTTGGGGGTATCTTCAGTGGGGACAGGGGCCTCAACAGCCTTGACAGGCTCCTCGACAGTCTTCTCAGCGGTCTCAGCCTCGGCCTCGGCACCCTCGACAGCCTTGGGCGCCTCTTGCACAGGGACTTCGTCAACGCTCTTCAGCTGGGGAAGGTCAATCTCGTAGCCGAGAGCCTTGAGCTTATCAGCCTTGGCCTGTCTCTTCTTCTGCTCAGACTCGACACGCTTGGTCCACTGGTCGCGGGTCTTGCCCTTCTCCAGGCGCTTCTTCTCGATGCGGTTCCATGGGGTCACCTTGAAACGGCGGTTGGCGCCCTTCCAAATCTCGGGGTGGAGCTGCTCTTTGGGAACAAATTTGCACTTGACAATGTGGCCGTACATCAGGTAGTTATCCATGGTGTCAGCGACGATCTTGGCGACGGTGGCGGTGGAGAATTCAATGAAAGCGTAGTGCTTGGAGCGGCCGGTAAGACGGTTGCGAGAAAGACGGAGACGGGTGATTTCACCGAATTGCGAGAAGTAGGCCTTCATCTGGTGCTCGTAGAAACCGTGGGGAATGCGTCTAGACAAATATTAGATACTGAGATTAATCAGGTGCAGGACGAAAGCTTACCCAATGTAGACAGTGCCGGGCTCCTCGGCAACACCGTTAGCCTTCTGCTGCTTGGCCAGCTTGCGCTGGGCCTTCTTGGAGTCTGGGATCTTGGGGATGGGCTGGCCCTCTTTGTAACCCTCATCACCGGACTCGCCCTCGTCATCACTGCTCTCGAAGCCCTTGATGAGGGCAGCAGTCTGGTCATCTTCGGCATCATCTTCAGCCTCGCTCTCCTCGGCGGCAGAGATCATCTCTTCGTCCTCATCCTCGGACTCGACGACGGGCTCGGGCTTCTTGCTCTTGGGGGCGGCCTTCTTAGCAGCGGCCTTCTTGGGGGTAGGCGCAGCCTCAGTCTCTTCCTTCTTGGACTTCTTGTTGGCAGGCTTCTTCTCGGTCTTCTTCTCAGTCTTGGCGGGAGTAGCGGCTTCGGGCTCCTCGTCGGTCAGGAAATCCGCAGCGCGCTTGCGAGGCTTAACCTCACGGGTAGGCTGGGCCTTGACCTTGGGAGAGACAGCGGCCTTTTCAGCCTTGGGCTTTGTGGACTCCCTCTTCTTCGAGATAGACTTAGGAACAATATCCTTGGGGTTTTGGGCAGCCTTGGCCTCAACCTTCTTGGTTTTTTTGGCGGGCGAATCGGCGGCGACAGGCGCGGCTGGAACAGCGTTAGTATGATCAAAAGAGATTTCACAAGGTCATTGGGTATTAACATACCCTTGCGCTTCTTTTCACTCTTATCAGGGGCCATTTTGACGTTGTGTTGTGTCGAATTGGAGACTGGACGCTTCTCAATCTTTTGCGGGAAACTTTTTTTTTTTCTCTGATTTGCTTGGAAGGCGGTGAGTCCGGCCTACCAAATCACTTATCGGCGCGTAGTGTTTAGCTACTGCAACCCTTCTTTCGCATTGGAATGGGCTGCGAAAATGGGGAAAAATAAAAAGGCCAAGCCCCTGACACAGGAAGAAATCTGGGATGACTCTGCTCTGCTTCAATCCTGGGATGATGCCGTTGAGGAATACCAGGTAAGCGCTTTCTTCCCCATCACGTGATTCGTATCTAACATGATGGCAGCTCTATCACAGCATTCACGCCAAAGGTGAAAATGTTGAAGATGTTTTGAGAAATGCAGAAGAGTCTGGAGTTTCTGTTGAGGACGAAGTAGTTGAGGCAGAAGCCGATGTCGATGTCGCCGAAAATGATGTTATTCTGGAGAAAGAGGATGCATCCATGGACATCCATGAGCCTGCTAAGGTATGTTTCCGATTTGGGTCAATATAGCAAATAGGTCAAGTACTGACAATATCAGCTTTCTGGATCTGCGAGCAGTCTGAACCCCGAAGTTCCTACAACCGATTTGCCGATGCCTCATCCAGCCATGGCTAATGGTATGTCCAACACACGACTTTTCGATTGAATCGGACTGACTTTAATCTCTAGTTCAAGATGAAGCGTTGAAGAACCTTATGATGTCCTGGTACTATGCTGGATACTACACAGGAGTCTACGACGGCCAGCAGAAAGCAACTCGCGAGAAGAGCTCATGAACAGCTGAGCCAGGACTGGAAGTCGTGGTCCAACAAGTTCCTCGTGGAAAGTCACAAATTTATCATCATTACCAACACATAATAAGCGGATACCCAGACAGACTTTGCAGATAGAAATGGAAAAATCACTTCAAATTGCTGCTAAACACAACCATCTTATCATTTGCCTACTATATCATGAATATCCCACCATACACATCCACTGTCAACAGCGTGAAACAAAATACAAACGAAATTAAATCCACTTCTGTCAGGAACCACCATACATGACTTAATCCATCACGCGTTGGTCACAGAAGCATAGTCCAGCTTTCTTATAGCTCGACTCTACCCGATTTGATCCATTTAAAGACCACCGCCAGCACCACCAAGCAGACCACCAACAAGGGGAAGCTTGCCAAGTGCGTTGGGCTGAGAAGTAGGGTGGTGAGTGTTGGTAGCAGTGGGAGTAACGAAGGTACCAGAAGACAACTTCTTGGTAGGAGTACCCTTGTCATCGGACTTGGATTCATCGGAGCTGGAATCAGCAGTCGGAGTAGAGGCTTCCTTCTTCTGCTCCTTGGCTGGGGCTTCGTTTTCGGTGGCGGGTGCATGCTTTGTCTGGTTATCCTCGTCATTGTTGTCCTTGTCATCAAGCCCGTTCATAATCTTAGTGGCGCTCTGCATGATACATGTTAGTGAATGAAGCATTTTCATTGTTCATTATAGCATAATCTCACCTTCAGTTGATCGAGTGTGCTTTCAAGAGTGAAGCCGTGGCTGGGCGCCTGCTCATCACGCTTGACGGGCATAGATAGGGCCAACGCCGCGAGGACGAACAGAACAGAAAGGAAGGAGAGACTGAGACGGGCCATTTTGATGGTATGGTATATAGTATTGAATTAAGAGAAGGAATGTATATTCAGAAAGTGCTGATGGCCAAACGAGTGGAAGATCGATCAGATGGCGAAAGAGTGATCTCAGCTGGTGGGTGGATGGAGGACTGACAGAGAACCTCTGGCCTTCGGGGAGCTATGTGGAATTTATATCTAGCCCCTTCGATGGGTTGAAGGGAATGAGAGGCAAAGGGGGCTCGGCGTGTAGCCAGTTATCTTACGTCGTCGCGTTCTATCCAGTCTATATCGGGACATGCAAAGATTGCGTTGCTGTATGTGTTCCAATGTCCTTCGAGACATACCAAAGGTTGGGCTCGTATGGAAAAAAAAGCTTTTTGCTCGTTCATGCTGGGTGTTGGTATGGTTGAAACGTATGTTAAGCTTGACGGATAACTCGTTCAGTTAGGGATCGCCATGATGGCAATCAAGGGATAGTTTATCGATACAGAAGCGAGCGACATTGATTAAGAAGATTCTGCATGATCAGGGATCGTAGAGCATTCCAACCGATCATGTTCCGAGTTTCATGGAGGGCATACTCATACATGGTGGAGAAGGGATCTAAATGCATGCATAGCTCGACAGACTTCGAAGCCAGTTTCAGTGACGTGCTTGATACTTCCTCTCCGTGCTACAGAATCAAAGCAAATACAGACCCTTCAAAGGGATAATGCAACTTGCAAGTACAGTACTGTACTATAAAGGGCTGTTGGCCCTGGCAGGGATGCAGCGGTACTGTAGAGATCGTCGCCTTGCACATTCCGTAAATACGAAGCATTCTTCGGTGATTTCTCCGACATCAAGGCTCAAAGTAGCCATAAGCCATTCGAACCAAGTTATAAACTAGGATTATTTACAGGAATGTATCTCCTTCTTTTTGACACGCACAGCCCCATTTGTAGGGAGCGGACGCAACACGAGGGAGGCTCCAGAAGAACATTTGTTCAACTGTGAGGTCTCAGTTTTGGCATTTTTTTGACCTCGAATACCATAGGAATGACGAACAAGACTTCGAAAATGCCAACATGTGTCTACGACTTTAGCTAAGCTACAAGTTAGTGAAGCGCATTGGACGCCTGATGCCCCGTCTGTAGGAACGATCAGGCTGGAGTGGTAATGATCTGCTGAGATAGCACAGGGTTGGAACCCAACATGAAAGGTTCCAGTAGTCCTGGTAATCAATTCCATCCGATGCGCCAAGGTTATCAAAGTCAAATGATCCAATCTGCATGCAAATCGGCAAAATTCAAACAAAACAAGGATCCTGGGCATGGGGGATGTTGGCTCAAAAGCGAACCCGACTCCCTCTGGCTGAACGTCAGGGGGCGGGATTAGAACGAGCATTCTTCGGTCTGGGTCCCTAACTAAAATTTGTAGATGGAGTGAGAATGTTCCATCGACAAGAGTGTGTCGGAGACCGTGATATGTTATGAAGTTGAAGAAGAGAAGATCTGGGCGAAGCTGCGCGCAAATTTTATTTGGCGGCTAGCGCTGATTATGTCAGCCACAGCACGTGACCGTATCATTGTCAAGAGGTTCTTGTTGGATATCCATTTGGATTTTGGATTTACAGTATATGTGTTCTTGAGAAATGATTGGGCTGAATTGGTACTTCATATTACATTGATGGCTTATTACGAGTGAAACTATTTCCAAGAAATCAATAGCTACAGTAGCCCAGGCTTCATCAACTGTAGACTATGGGCCAATGACATCACAATATTCTGGATATCATAGATATGAGAATGAAGAAAACTGTTCATTTCTGGTTGTTATGATAGGTACTCGTTCAGTCGAGAAATTGGTTGTGTCACTTGGATTTTGTGATTGGATTCCAGCTTTATCTCCATTCACGGATTCAATGTTGAACTAATGTCCTTGATCAGGCTTCTATCTTGCAGAAATCGAAAGATAGGGTTGAATTTACAATCCTTGTACTATTGGATAAATATTTGGAGTATTTAAAAGCAAACTGGGAGGCCTCCTTGAGTATTTGTGAGACAACTGTTTAAATTGAATATTGCGAAGGCCTGTCTGAAGCATACATTCCTGCGTCGCAAGTCAACCATTTTATTACTGAATGAATCATTAACACACCTGAGAGAAGCTCATTTGACATCAATAGATAGCTGAAGCTGGAGTTAGCAGCTTTTCGCATAATTATAAGAGATCTCCGAGGTCGCATGGTGTGTACTAGTATGCAGCCACAATCCATGGTAAGCAGAACTCGGTTTCCTTAGCAAAGATCGGTGGTTGCGATGTCTATCAAACCATGGAATACAATTTTCATATTGAACCCCCTATCTATTCAGACTAGACAAGAAAATAAAACCCACTAGATGAAAGGGCCCAGTTTCCAGCCTCAGGGGCGAGTGTAGATCTAAGCCCGAGGCACGAAAATCCCGGCTCCTCCGGCGAACGTCGCGACAAGCCCAAGCCCAAACCCAAAGACCATTGCATATAAAAAGCCCATCAAAATGCACAGAAAATTGCAAAGGGCTTTGATTCAATTCATCATCTTCCTCTGTATTCTATTTTTCATCTTATATCTCAACCGCCCACAAAGCAACCAAGAAAAAATCTTCGCATGGACCAAAATCCGCTACAGAACCACTTCAGCCATCATCCCTGAGCGAAGAGGCATCTGTCCAGGCCTAGCAGGAAGCACCAAGCCAGCTCTGGTAGTCGCATATACAGAAGCAGATGGCAACCCATCCTGGCTGGAGAACCTGCGCGCAAAGTACCATGTATGCAAATACAACATCGACACCCCCACCAACAAAGAAAGCAACCTGCTCCAGGTGCCCGCCAACCGCGGCCATGAAGCAATGACCTACCTCACTTTCATCATCGACAACTATGACGACATCCCAGCTGCAGGCGCAGTCTTCATCCACGGCTCCCGCTGGGCCTGGCACAATGATGCGCCGGACTATGACAACGCCGCGCTGCTTGCAGCGCTAGACGTCCAGCGGGCGCTCCAGCCGGCAGGATATCACAACATGCGTTGTGACTGGAGCACCGGGACGTGTCCGTCGTCTGTGGCCGCGCAAGGTAGCCTCGAGATGAGATTGCAGAGTGCGGTTGCGCCGTGGAGTCCACGTGCGGCGTCGGATCTTGCGCTGCCAAAGGCTTTGGCGCATATCTTTGGTGGGGGTGTTGATGAGGCGCTTTCCTCGCGGATTGAGCAGCAGGTGCATTTGCATCTTGGGCGGAATGACGCTGTGCGCGCGCAGTGCTGTGCCCAGTTTGTTGTATCACGGGAACGGGTGTGGCAGCATACTTGGGATGAGTATGTTGCGCTTCGGCAGTGGTTGCTTGATGGAAGTGATGATGGGGTTGCGAGACGCATGAGGGCTGATGAGAGGGCGGCGCCTGGGGATGATCTTGTTGCTGGGCGGATTTTGTCTTATTTGTGGCATATTTTGTTTGCGCCGTTTGAAGAGGATGGGGGCATTGATTTGATGAAGCTGAACCGGTTTGCTTGTCCTTCTGCGGAGGAATGTTATTGTCGGCTTTATGGGAGGTGTTCGTTGAAGTGTCGTGGTCCTGCCAGTTGCAGCGGGCAGTACCGCGTACCTCATAATTACAAGTTGCCGGCGGATTGGGCTGAGACACATTCATAGGGAATGGGGTTGGGAATATTGGAGTTTGTATAAACTGGATTGTTCTGGATAATTTGGCAGGTCATTGGGTTGCAAATAGACGAATTGGATATCATGTCATTTCAGAGCTGGGATTATGTACAAATTGTAGCTCCAGCGACGCTATCAAATACTTAGAATCTGGCAAGAACCCGCTCCTCGGTGTCTTGCGAAGCAGAGAGGTTATACTCAGAGTTATACTTCTTGCTAATGACAGACTTGGCCTGCTCGGCCGTGAAGCCCTTCGCCTCCACGGCCGGATTGTAGCCAAGACCATTGACCTTTCCAACAACATCAGAAGGCACAGCAGCCGCAATTTTGCCATCGGCACGCTTGTACACGGTCACAACGACCGCACCACCGAGACCAAGGTTATGCTGCAAAGCCGCAGAAGTACCGTCAATTAGACGGTTATTGGCCCAGCCACGCAGGTGCCAAACCAACTCAGCACACTGAGCAATACCAGTAGCACCAAGCGGGTGACCCTTGGAGATTAGACCACCAGACGGGTTGATCACCATCTTGCCACCGTAAGTGATGTCACCCTTGCGGACCATCTCATGCGCCTTACCAGGCTCACACAGCTCGAGGGCATCGATAGTAATCATTTCGTTGGCCGAGAAACAGTCATGCAATTCGCATACCTTGATATCCTTGACATTGACACCGGCCTCGGCTGTGGCAGAGCGGCATGCTTGGCGCGACATGCCAAAGCCCATCAAATCAATAGAGCTGCGATTGAAAACAGCAGCGGTGTCGGTAGCAAGGGTCTGACCCGCGATCAGAATAGCTTGCTCCTTGAGATGGGGGCGTGCATCCAGGAACTCCTGCGACACGACAACGGCAGCAGCACCACCGTCGGAAGTCGGGCAGCACTGTAGCTTTGTCAGGGGCTCGTGGATCATGGGTGCATTCATCACTTGCTCAAGAGAATATTCGGTCTGGAATTGCGAGTAGGGGTTCCGCTTGGAGTGCTCGTGGTTGACGCGGGCGATTTCGGCGAAGTCTTCGTTCTTAGCTCCGTATCTATCAATCTGTTAGCACTTTTCCATTTTATTGCGATGGAGGATGGCATAGCGGCCACTCACTTCTCTTTGTATTCGACGCCCGCGTTGCCGAACATTTGGGCTGCACCGGGCGCATTGGTCACACCGCGCGTCTCGGCCATCATCATTCCAAACAGACTCGTAGGGTTCTCACGGTCGTTGTACATCGACTGCAAGCTACCAGGGTTCATCTTCTCAAATCCAACCACCAGGACACAATCTGCGGCACCGTATGAGACCATTTGGCGGGCCATAGCGAGACCAGTCGACCCGGTCGAGCAGTTGTTGTTGACATTGTAAATAGGGATACTGGTCTGGCCGAATTGGTAGAAGACACGCTGACCACAAGTGCTATCACCATAGACATAGCATGCAACGCCCTGGTCGACATCGTCGTAGTTGATCTTGGCGTCGAGCATGGCCTTGATGCCGGCCTCGTAGCCCAGTTCGTGGTAGTCTACCTTGCCGCGAGGCTTGATGAACTTGGTCATGCCTACGCCTAGGACGTAGGCAGGGCTTGCTTGCTTTTTACCCATGTTGTCTGTTTTGTCAATAAAGTGATGTGGAGGGTTTCTGTCAAGGGGCTTTACAGATGTATAAATAAGAATTGGGGAAGTGTGAAATTGCGGGGAGAGGCCGAGGTCCCGAGGACCCCGGCATTGGCATTGGCACAACTCTGCATAACTCAGTTCCACTCTATGGGAATCTGGCGTTTGTTGAGTCGGCTTTTATATTGACGATCATGTTGTGGAATCAGATTAATTGTAGCATGTGGAATTCTCCGACCGTGATTTCTCACGCGAATAGCCTATACCCGGATATAGCCTTCAAATTGCACGTGGTAGCTTCACAGTTTGACTGGGGAGACATAGCATAATTTCTATGATTATTTCCCAACGCAGTAACTACCGATATTTAAATACAAAACATTCATCCCCCTACAAGGGTTGCCCACGGAGAGTTTCACCGGAAAGGTCCTCGTGCTTGTAATGACATTCCCTTGGCATCAGATAGAGAGCTAAACTTACTATCATATCCATGGACGTAAGACTTGACTGATCGTTTCTCAAGGAACAGGACGAAAGGGAATATTAGGTATCAGGAATGATAAGATTCCCCGGACTCCCAGAAGCAGACTAGTCCAACCTTGGATACAACTATAGTAGTTTGAGTCGATTACCCTCCCCGCATTCCAGTCACGTATAAGGCAATGGAGCAGGTGCTTCTCACTTAGATGCTCCTCTCGTTTACACGATCTAACCTGGTCCATTCTTTGCCAAGACTTGTAAAACCGGATTAGATCATCTGTAACACTTCCCCAATCAGGATCGCTTTGCCTTCAATATGGGTGTTTTATCCCCTTCATTCCATGGGTATGTCGCTGGTGGGTGCACACAGAGTCTGGTTCCATATCCCCGTCTCTCCGGAGCTCTGTCGTCCATCATATAGGTTCCCTCTGCCTAGGGTTCGAGCTCCCCCGTGGCCTGCAGATATCAGGCATTTGATGTTCGGCTTGCATATAGCGGGGTTCAGGGAGGTGGCGATACATTAAGCACACTTCCCATCGTGTGTTCTGATTACCACTTGACCACAAAGGCAGTGCCTCAGTAATTTTGAATTGAACCAGATGAAACGAAGATGGAAGATAGCTTGAACATAGCTTAATCGTACGATTGTCCGGCGTAGAAGAAATTGTTCACAACGACGTCACCCGATGTGGCCCTAACCGTTTTGGGGAATTAAGCTCGGTCCACATGCCATTTTGCTCAACTTCACTTCTTCGCTCGCCTGGGCGATTGGCTTGTGCTAGTTATTATACCAGAGGTAAGTGAATCTGTGGTATAAATGTTGGGAGTGGAATTTTTGAGATGAATGCCTTGAGACTGACGCTTGACTTTTGCAGATCACCACTGCCGGTCACCATTGCCGCGGAAGTCGGAACCCACCACGATCTCAGCTGTTGGAAGTAGAGGATTTTGAAGTAGACCTCTTCACCTCTTCATCTTGTGACATAGACCTGTGGAGTGTGTCAACCTCACAGCCAGGCTCCATATATTCGAACATCGCATCGTCTGTCGCATCGCCCAACAAAATCCGCAGCAAGAGCACTCGTGCCGCAAGCGTGGTGACATACTCTGCGGGACCTCTGGGCCAGAGTTGTTATAAAAGTAGTGGCAGATCATTTAAATGGAACATTGTGGGACGCTGAACGGTCTACTCTAGCGGAGAGACCGATTTGCGTTCCATTGGGTTCCCCAGCCTATTGGCAGAAGAGTCAGGCTCTCTGGGGTACTGACCATTGATCGCATCGTCAGCTCTAGGCACCGATGGACGACACAGAGAAATGACTATCGGAAAGCGCCCTGACGACGCACCCTTCTCCTCGTCGTCACCCCAAACAATCACCGCAAAAATGCCTGGCTCCAATGCTTGGACATTCGACGAGTCCAAGCGCAACAAGCTCTTGAAGAAATACAAGACTCAAGTTTCTTCGGCGGCCTCAACCATCTGCGCCACCATATCACTGGTGAGTCTCTCCTCTCCAGTCTTTGCGCCAGCACTGATTTGGTGATCCTTATTGGGTCCGATGCTGGTCCGATGCTAATTCATCTGAATCATGGAAAGATTCCTCTTGAAAATATCAAGACCCGCATGCAAACGTAAGTCTGTCTCCGAAATTTGGATCTGGATGACCATTCTGACCGATCATGTAGTCATGACTTTAAGAACGTTTTCCAATGTGCTCGCTACCTCTGGCGCAATGAAGGATATCGTGGCTATGTCGCTGGTATGTCTCTGGATGCAATTCACTGACTTTGGGATATCCTGACAGTCAAATAGGCGCTCTTCCCCCACTGGCAAGTGTCACGGCAGTGCGCGTCGTCAATTTCACCGTGTACCACCATTTCACGGGCAGGATCTCCAATCTAGTTGAGAGCATGACTGGCTTCAACCCAGTTGAGGACTACAAGCGACCTGGAAGCACCCCAAACATGCTTGGAGTAATGACTTTTGCCACTGCAGGCATGTTCTCTGGGCTCTTCGCTTCTCCTCTTGCTTGTAAGCTCATTTCGGTCAAGTGGGTGAATCAGATAGACTGACGTTGACATAGGCCCCTTTGAGCTGGCGAAGAATGTTGTCCAGACCTCTGTTCTGGTTTCCAATCGCGCAATGGCAGCCCCGGATGCCGCTCGGGACAATTCGTTGCGTCGCAAGCCTCGCCTCGGCACCATCGCCGCAATCCAGCAGATCATCAAGCGCCACGGGATCCGAGGACTTTACACCGGCTTCCGCCTGCATGCGATGCGTGACACTATTGGCACCGGCCTGTACTTCGCTATCTATGATACTGTTAAGCAAACTGCGGAAAGACAGTTGGGTTGGAACAAGACTGACCTCGGATCAACAATGCTTGCTGGCGTTATTTGCAGCACCGTCCCCTGGGTTTGTGTATGTGATCAGTCTGCCGTTTGGGCGAACAGTACTAACATGTGGTTACCAGACATACCCTTTTGACACTCGCAAGACCCGCGCTCAGAGTGTCCTTCTTGGCAAAGGCCAGGAGATTGGCGAGGCTTCAAAGGCTATTGCCAAATCGAGTACCTACAAAGGAATCTCGATCATCATGCTTCGGACTGGGCTAAACAACATGATACTGCTCAGTTTGATGGAGTATTTCAAGCGCCGCATCGACGAGCTGCCAAACTGAGCGCTCAAGTGAAGATGCAGTGAGTCGGCCGGGCGAGGATAGTGCTGTTCGGAATGAGCCTCAGCCCAGGCCATGGAGGGGACGTCATGAGTTCCTGTCTCCGTAAATACATGTATGAGGTGGAACCTCATTCAGGCGCAAATATTTGAACAGCGAAATGAACTACAATTGAAAGCCAATATCTTTTTCGTAGATCATAAACCAAAATCCGAACAATTGTCGCCCAGATATGGCTGAGTTCTGCCTTAGGCCACCCACACGTCATCCCGTTGCCCGGTGGGGTTGAACTTCTCGTCAACAAACGAAGTCTTTCTTTCGCAACCCCACAGCGACAATGGCGTCGTAAGTACTCCGAGACAGAGACGCACAAAGCTCCTGATATGTTGGTCTTAGTGGCTTACCTTGTATACCAGCAACATCCTTCAGCTCCCGTTTCGTCGCTCACACGCCGCCTCGCTTTCCGATGCTATCACGCAGTACATATCTTCAAAATATGATCAGCGCCCGGATATGTTCGCGGAGGATTTGATGATCATTGATCGTCTAAGATCCGAAGCTGTCAACGTCCAGGAACCACATTTCAGCGGAATCAGCCGGTTGATCACATACGCAGCGCAGCTGAAATGGCTCGGTGGAAAATTCCCGATTGATGTGCGCGGTACCTCCTTGGATATGGCTGTTTCTATTATGCTTAGAGGTCGAGGTTGACGAAATTATCTAGGTCGGGGTGGATTTCTCATGGTATCCGGCTTTTGGATTCAATGCCGAGCGACCAGGTGAGTGTTAAATCATCTCAAGGGGAAGCGGATAGGTTTACTGACAGGATCTCTGGATAGTATCTCAGAATAACCTCCGATTTGAACTGGCGAATGTCATGTTCAACCTCGCTGCTCTGTATTCTCAACTTGCTTATGCAACGAATCGGACAACCGCAGATGGACTCAAGCAGGCCTGCAATTACCTGTGCTCTGCTGCTGGAGTCTTGAATCACCTTCGGGTGGACATCATCCCGGACCTTCGTTCGTCACCACCGGAGGATATGGATGAGATGACTCTCCAAAGTTTGGAACAACTTCTACTTGGCCAGGGGCAGGAGTGTTTCTGGCAAAAGGCTGTCAAGGATGGACTCAAAGATAGCTCCATCGCGAAATTGGCAGCCAAGGTTTCCGATTTTTATGGTGACGCCGGTGACCTGGCTGTCAAGTCTAATGCCATTAGTACAGACTGGATCCACCACATGACTGCGAAGCATCATCATTTTGCGGCAGCGGCTCAGTTCCGCCAGTCGCTGGACTGTTTGGAGAAGCGCAAGTACGGAGAAGAGGTTGCCCGCTTGCGCGATAGTTTAATATGCGTCAATGAAGGTCTGAAGGAGCAGCGCTGGATTAATCGGACTGTGCTTGGTGATCTGAACGGATTGAAGAGCCGTGTTTCGGAAGACCTCAAGCGTGCCGAGAAGGACAACGACATTATCTACGTCAATCCTGTGCCACCGAAATCGGAGCTCAAGACCATTGAACGCGCCAGCATGGTTCTTGCCAAGGCTCCCTCGCAAGTCACCGATGCGATATCTATGCTGGGTGATAATGGACCACTGGGCCAGCCGCTGTTTTCTAAGTTGGTACCATATGCCGTGCACATTGCTGCTAGCATTTACTCTGATCGTCGGGATCGATTGGTGAACGATACACTTATCGGGGAGTTGGAATCAATGACTGATAAATTACGGGAGTATGTACCGAAGAAGACCTGGAAATTTGAACAAAAGAAAAACTTGCTAATAAGAGTACAACAGTTTACTTTCATCCTTAAATTTACCTGGATCTCTGCAGGCACTGGAGAAGCCGCTAGGCCTCCCGCCAACACTTGTCTCCCACGCAGAAGAGATGCGCCAACAAGATGGCTTAAACCGCCTACACCGCTCAATTGAAGATACGGCTAATATCAAGGGCAATGACCAAGCAGTTTATAGCGAGGGCGTTGATCTTCTCAAAGCCGAAAAGGCAGAGGATCTTGCAGCTCGTCAGAAATATGGCACTGACCGATGGTCTCGTCCAACCTCCGAATCCGCAACACCAAAGTTGTATAAGAGTTTGAAAGAAATCAGTGGCTATTTCACATCTGCTCAAAGCAGCGATGATCTTGTACAACGGAAGCTACATGATTCACACTCGGTTTTCCTCGTTCTTACTGGTACTAACCGGGATCTTGAGTCCTACGTGCCTAGTAGCCGACGAGCAGCTATCCCGCCGCATGTTGAGCGCGAGTCGAATCGGCTACGTGGATGCTTGAGTGAAATTAGCCGTATGGAGAACCGGAGAAAGCGACGTATTCAAAGTCTTAAGGATAAGGCACGGGCTGATGATATTCGTATGTATTTATGCTGCTTGTCAGGTGAAATCTGCTAATTGGATATTAGACCCTGCACTGCTGAGACAGACTGCACGTCTTGAGCGAGAATTCCCTATGCAGGCTATCCAAGCCAGCCAATTTGAGGATCTCTTCGAGGAGCAACTAAAGAACTTTGATTCGGATCGCGATATGATCGCCCAGGAGCGTCGAGAGCAAGACAACCTCTCTGATCAGGTTCGGGAAGCCAATCGTGCTTTCACCGGTGCTCACAAGGGCGACGCGTCAACGAAAGAGCGCGAGATTGCTCTTCAGGATCTAGAAAATGGCTACTTGAAGTATAAGGAGATCATTTCCAACCTCGACGTTGGACGGAAGTTTTATAATGATCTTGCAAAGATTGTCGCTCGCTTCCGTGATGACGCAAAGACCTTCGTTCACCAGCGCCGTATGGAAGCGAGTCAGTTGGAAACGTATGTATCTGTTGGCGTTCAGTATATCGATTTCGTATACTAATTACCATAATAGTGATATTTCCAATGCACAGGCCATGTCCTCCCTGCACATTTCTCAGCCCCATCTTCGCCAACAACCCCAGCAGCCCGCACCATCCACCTATACAGCTGCTCCCCCGTCACAGCCGCTACCTCAACCACCGACATCAGCTCACACTGCACGCCCTGTCGTCCCTGCTCCTCCGCTCACAGCACCTCAGCCGGTCCGCGCCCCCGTCGCACCACCTCCCGTTTCCACACCTGGAATGCCAGGCATGTGGTCACCCGAAATGGGAATCAGATTTGGCTCTGCCGCCATTCCCCCCGGAGCGAACCCGGCCTCGGCACCTGCTCCAGCTCCAGCTCAGGCCGTTCCGAAGCCTCGTGGCCCTCAGCCCGCGACTTGGGACCCTAGCCAGGGATTGCGCTTTTCTTGAGTGTTATTCATTAGACGAATTTTGTTGAGTTCTGTAGATAGACCATTCATTCACATACTTGGACTTTTGCCGAATACATGTGGTATTATCTCTTGCTTCATGATACTCGAGCAAAATTCGTGTCTTCCGCATATACGATTGGCTTTATATTTGTTGTCACTATAATACATACATGTGGTTGCCGTCCCCAGTCGAGACGCACAAAAATCAAAACTGCATTCATTCGGGGATATAACCCGTTATTATCATTATGTCCAATATATTGTTCTATGTCACATGTAAAGAGAGACTGAGCGTAAGACGTCACTCCAAAATTTCTAGTGCATTAATCCCCAAGCATATGTATAGTCACATAAGTGATTCCGCATAAACGCCGCAACTTTGAGCATCAAGCATGGGATGCGGTTCATTGCCTTGCAACAAAGTCAGTCGACATTGTCTCATGGTCCATGATAACGTGAGACATCAAAAATTGCAAGCCCACCAGGTTCCCGTCACCTTCAACCCGAGGACTTCAAGCCTGAGCGGAAGCTCCGTTCAACTTCCCAGAAGGAACATGGCCATTGCCATTCAAGCGATCATGACCATCGACACTGTCCAAGATTTACTTCTCGGCCTCAGCCTCAATCTCAGACTCGTCAGGCTCGGACCGATCATCCTTCTTATCACCAGTAATAAGAAACCGGAGTGCACTGCGCAAAAGACAATACAGCCAAAAGAGATTGAGACACTGAAGAGAAGCCAGCAGTCCAAAAGTGATAATATTAGAGATCCAGCATTTGTATTGCTGAGTCTCCCAATTGAGCTCGTAAGGCCCAACAGTCTGAAACTCATTCAGAAGGGAATACAGAATGCGAAGATTCAGCACATGGCGAAGATAGACCCACGCGCCAATCGAAGCCGCAAAGAAAGGGATCATATAATCCGGAGCAATATAGTGAAGAGATTTGGACAGCTGCACAAAAAGTCAATACCAAACCCCTAAAAACACAGAACAATCCAAACCAAGCCCCGAACCAAGGAGACAGGGGAAAGGGCAAGTGCCCATTCAGAAACCAGAAAGACTTCACTTACAGCAAGGAAGAAATCGCTAATATCATGAGTCAGATAAACCCCAATGCCCAAGTACGTAAAATGAAACCGATAGCTCAAGCCAATAAGCGCCAGCGTGACGATGTGATGCATAACCAGCTCGTAATAATCCTTCCGGGGCTTCTCCAGCCCAAGCACCATGACGAGCGCCTGCTGCGCCCAATAGGCCGCTTCAAACAGATAGTAAAACTTGAACGCGGCTTCATGCGTGCGATGCGGGAAGCCTTCGTACATGCCACGGGTGTTGAAATACCACACGGGCGTCTGGCGCATCACGTACAGACCAGCTGGACCGAGGACGCCGAAGTACAGCACCGTGTAGGCCTGTTCCATGAAGCGGGCCTGCTTGCCGGTTGATTTGACGTACTTGCGCGCTAGTGGGCGCAGGAGCTCTTGCATGATGAATTCGCGGGTGAAGGAGAGAACGATTGTGTAGAAGAGGACAAAGGCTAGATCCCATGGTCCTTTGCCGTATTGGGGGTTGGGGCTGTGGGATGCTGGGGTTGGGGGCTGTTTGTAGGATAGGAATATAAAGTGGTGCAGGATGTTGGACTCGGTCGGGTTGACCGCGTATAGTGCTAGGATTGATAGCAGTAGGGCTAGTGGGATGGCCCACGTGTGTGTTGCTGCGAAGCGCTTACAGCGTTGGAGGGCTGTGCGGGCTTTTGGTTTAGGATCTTTGTCCGGGTTGCTGGGTTGGGGTTCATTTTCTTTGATTGATGATAGTGTTGGCTTTGATTGTGTGAGGTTCCTACGTTGATATGTGCCCTTTTGTTTGGACTGCGGGTTTGGGATCGCCATTATTTTTGTTTTTTTACCTGACTTGTCAGATGGGTGGGAGTGGGAGGAAAACATCTACACACCGCGAGCGTATACGAGGAGCCCCCTTTCCAATCAGATCCTGGACTGTCGCGTGTTGCACCTTGCCTTTTTGGGTTAGAGTCAGATCGGGGTTCGGGATCCCGGGTCCGATATCTTTTGCCCTAAATGGAGGCATTGCCAGGACATGTATGAATCTCGATAGAAGTAGGGGATGTGATGGAAGATAGCACCCAGCTGTAAAGTGCTGAAATAGAGCTAAGCATACTTGTATTTCTGTCAAAAACATTGCCGTTCATGTAGCACCAGCCAATGCCCCCAAGTCAATCTCACCCTGATATGATATGATATCCAGGCCATATCAGAAGTGAAACCATCAGTGGGCTCACAGCTGGAATTTCATAATGTCGAAGGAAGCATGGAATGCAGATGCTTGACGGCTTCATTTTGAACAGGGTGATTGCAAGATTGTGATCGCAATTGGCTGGGAATAGTAAAATTAAATTCTTAATCTTTCTTCAGGATAGTTAAAATTGTGTTATTCAGCTCGTTTTAGGCTGGCAAAGAGATAAGAAGGTATTCTGAACTTTGGACAGTGCATGCTTTATGGCGCCGTAAAATTTGATCTGAGAGATGTCTGTCTAAGAATCAACATTATAATCTTGTTGATATGCCCGAGCACACAAATCGTGTAAGTGTATGTCAAGTTCTTTAATAGGCAGATCATATGGTGGAGTAATCAAAGCACTTCCCTGTATCCCCAGTGAAGCATGAGTTCAGCCCACCAGGCTCTCCCTGCAGATGAATTTTCGACTTTAGACGAGATTTGCAAGATTCTCAGTATGTTACAGAGAATGGTTACGACCTACCAGAACTCGAGTAAAAAGAAGATAGCCTACAAGGAGCCCGGTGTCGTGGCGTGTGGAGTATAAATGCTCAGATATAAACCGGTTCTGGTCTGTGATTGGCTGCGTCGCGCTTTAAAGAGATCGACCAATAGGATTCCAAGAGCTATAAAAGAGCCCCACCCAAAGCCGCCTCATTCCTGCCCACGTGATCGAACGGTGACATTCACTTCTTGAGATTTTTCTCATTGACTGTTCATAATTTAAAAAAGGTTGAAAATGCGTCGATCAACACGACAAACAAGTCACAGCTTGGGTGACAATAATGAGCTGGAGGCTGTTGTTGACAATCCTGTCGAGGGCGACGTTAGCGTAGCCTTTCCCGAAGGCGGCCGAGAGGCATGGATCTGTTTGCTAGGATCATGTCTCATGATGTTCCCCTCATTTGGATTTCAGACTGCAGGTGAGGATAGGCAATGTCCCTTAGAATATTGCTGCTGCGAACATGAAAACTGACACTGTATAACTAGTCGGATCCGTGCAGGATTATATCAGCACCCACCAGTTGGCCGAATATGGCGATCGAGATGTTGGCTGGATCACTGCCGTACTAGTCTTTTTGACCTTGTTTCTTGGTGTCCAAGTTGGGCCGCTCTTTGATCGATATGGACCCAGAGTCTTGCTGATCAGTGGATCACTTGGAAGCTTTGCTTCGTATATACTCCTCGCAGAATGTACGAAGTACTGGCACTTCATGCTTTGCCTTGGTGTTCTCGGTGGACTGTCCGCAGCAATAGTTACAACTGTTTCTATTGCAGTCCTCAGCCACTGGTTTAATCGAAGACGCGCCCTTGCCTCTGGAATTTGTATGGGAGGATCATCAGCAGGCGGTGCCATTATCCCGTTAATGCTACGAACATTGTTTGACAAATACGGGTGGACATGGGCTATACGCACAGTCGCTTTTATGGCTCTGGGCTGCTACATGCTGGGAGTACTGCTTGTTAGAGGACGTCTGCCCACTGGCACCAAGAGCAGAGTGACGATTGACCTTGCAGCATTCAAATCACCCCGTCTATGCTTCCTTGCAGTGGCCGTGTTTTGCTTCGAGTTCATTATTTTTGGTTGTGCTGCGCTTCTACCTTCTTATGTCCGTTACAGCGGCTTCTCGGTGGACTTGCAGTTCTATTCTCTTACAGTCTTGAACAGCATGAGCCTTCTTGGCCGAGTGCTTCCTGGCTTTGCTGCTGACATGTTTGGTCGATTCAATATTCTATTATCCTTGGTTGTCATAACCATTATAATTATGGCTGCTGTTTGGCTGCCATATGGATCTCACGATGAAGGCACACTTTATGCAGTTGTGGCGATTTTCGGCTTCGGTTCTGGTGGATGGCTATCACTCGCCCCGGTTTGTGCAGGTCAGCTCTGTGATACGAAGGATTATGGGCGATTCTACGGCACAGTGTACTGTGTGGCTTCGTTCGGAGTCTTGCTCACTGTTCCAATTGGAGGACAGTTGCTACAGTCAACTACACCGCAGGTCCTCATTGGCTTCTACTCAGCCATTCTGCTTGTCGGACTCATTAGTGTTATACTGTCTCGATGGGCTATCTTGGACTGGAGTTGGAAGTGGAAAGCCAAGGTCTGATAGCCTTGAAATACAAGTTGTTTGTTAAATTCAATTGTTAGAAAGCTATCTCTAAGTTCTAGAAAGCCATCCTACCATAATTTAATGGCATCAAAAAGTTAACGTGGTCGGCAAGCGAGTGGGCCATGTAAGCGAGTGGGCCACCCAACCACTTTTTCGCATCCCGGTCTATCTATCTGTTTTCTATCAACCACCATGCCTCCAATTCGCGTCAGATCGAGCCAAAATTCCGTTCAGCAAGAAGGCCGTATCCTACTTGCTATACAGGCTATCAAGAGTAAAGAGATTAGCACTATTAGGCAGGCCGCAGACCAATTTCAGGTCCCCCGCACTACGCTCACGCGTCGACTACGCGGAACTACAAACCGCGCTGAATCTCGCGCAAATTGTCATAAAATGACACAAATTGAAGAGGAACTACTTCAGCAGCGGATACTATCGCTAGATCTACGTGGAGCAGCCCCTACACAAGCTCACGTACGAGAAATGGCGAATATCCTACTCGCGAAGCGTGGTTCTACCCCCATCCAAACCGTCGGCGAAAAATGGGTATATAACTTCACCCAACGCCATCCAGAGCTTTGTTCTCGCCTTTCACGACGATACGACTACCAGCGGGCACAGCAAGAGGATCCAAAGATTATTCAAGAGTGGTTCAACACTGTGCAAGCCACGATTCAGCAATACGGTATCCTTTCGGACGATATCTATAACTTTGACGAGACTGGCTTCGCAATGGGCCTTTGTGCGAATCAAAAAGTGATTACCCGATCAGAATACTACGGTCGGAGATCAGTTTTACAGCCAGGAAACCGTGAGTGGGTAACTGCAATCGAGTCAGTTAACGCTTCGGGGTGGGCGCTTCCACCGACCCTTATTTTTAAGGGTAAGCAATACAATCAAGCGTGGTTTAAAGACCTTCCACGCGACTGGCGTATCGAAGTTAGTGCGAACGGGTGGACGTCCGATAAGATCGGCCTTCGCTGGCTTCAAAAGCAATTTATTCCGTCGACAAATAGTCGTACGCATGGAAAATATCGACTCTTAGTCCTCGACGGACACGGAAGCCATCTTACGCCAGAATTCGATCAACTTTGCGCGGATCACGATATTATACCAATCTGTATGCCAGCGCATTCATCGCATCTTTTACAGCCTCTTGATATCGGATGTTTCGCGGTTTTGAAGCAATCGTACGGTACCTTAGTCGGTAACAAAATACGGCTCGGGATCAACCATATCGACAAGCTTAACTTCCTCCTAGCATATCCACAAGCTCGTGTCAACGCATTTAAAACAGACACAATCAAGAATAGCTTTCAAGCAGCAGGATTAGTACCATTCGATCCTCAAGAAGTGCTATCAAAGCTCAATATTCAACTTCGGACGCCGACGCCACCTTCCAGCCGTGGCAGTGACACAAGCGCATTTTACCCACATACACCCGCGAACGTTAACGAGCTTCTAAAGCAAGCATCCTCGATCAAAGAGTTCCTTAAGCAACGCTCAAATAGCCCACCCTCGCCTTCACAGGCAGCGCTAAACCAGCTTATTAAAGGCTGCCAAGTCGCAATGCAGAACGGTATACTTCTCGAGGAAGAAAACAAGCAACTACGTGCCGCCAACGCTACACAAAGGCAAAAGCGCGCTCGTGTGAATAGATGGATAGCCCACGATGACGGTTTATCAGTACAAGAAGCATTAGAGCTAGAGGAAGCTCACAATCAGTTCTTTCAGCCAAGAACAGGACCGAGGGTAGCGCTGGCGCAGGCTACGCAAGCACCGGTTATGCGGCGCCCACCTAAATGTGGTAAATGTAGCGAGATAGGGCACAAGAAGAATGCCTGTCTAAGAAGAGATTAATCAATATAATAGCGTTATGGTTGAGATATATCGATAAAAGTGTAGAAAAAGTGGTTGGGTGGCCCACTCGCTTACATGGCCCACTCGCTTGCCGACCACGTTAGTATTGGCCCAGTCGGTGTGTTCAACGCTCGACCAATCAAAAGCCATTTTGGATAAGCATAATACAGTACACCTGGGCACAACGGGGCCGTACCAACCAATGAACGCCGGGTAGTCCAGACCGCACGCCCTTCGCATGACCAAATGTGCTTTGGAAGCTTGTGATAAGATCCAGTTTCCTCCTCTTTGCCACCTAGCTGGGTCTCAATGCCATTTGACAATGAAGGCGGGCAAAACCATAACCCGTCGGAAAGCTCGGACTGGCTGTTTCACCTGCAAGTGAGTTTTCAAGAGCCATTATATGACGTGCAAGCTAACAATTCTCAAGGTTTCGGTACGATATATAGCCAGCGATGAAATCGTCTTGATAACTAACGATAGGGAACAGACACGTAAAATGTGACGAGCAAAAGCCAGCCTGCTTGCGGTGTACCAGTACCAAGCGAATATGCGAGGGTTATCCCGCAGTACCGCAATCCCTCTCTACTGAAAATGCATTGAGCGACGCGGAACGTCGATCCTTTGCCTTCTTTCGATCGCGCACAGTGCACAGAGTTTTTGGCCAACGGGACGCGGGCGATTGGGTTTCTGTGCTTCTGTATCTTGGACATAATGAAGTCTCAGTGAAGCACGCCATTACAGCGCTTGCATCCTTACATGAGAGTCTTGAGCCTAACAATACATCGACATGGATCCAAAAGTCTCCAAAACATGCCAGGGCGACCGCCGAAGTACTGGCCCTAAAACACTACAATGATGCCATTAAATCCTTGAGGGTTGAATCTCTCAATATGTCTTCAAGACCCGATCTTACTATGATATTGTGCATTCTTTTTATCTGCTTTGAACAATTCCGAAGTGGCGATGCTGCCTGTATTGTTCATTTGACCGCGGGGCTTAAATTACTCTATTGGTGGAGATCGAACACCAACAATTACACCAAATTGAAAGAATATTCTCGGCCAACATTGGAATTGATGAACGAGAAGATCACGCCTGTCTTTCAACGTCTACGCGTCCAGTTTTCTCTCTGTATGGACTCCCGCCACGCTCTCAGCAGAACAGGCATCAAGGCATGTCTGCCCGCCCCGACTATCCCGTCCTCTTACGCCTCTTTAGATCTTGCTCGAAGAGATTTCGATCGCGGCATGAACTATGTGTTCTCCACGCTCGAAAAGGAGCAGGTCACGGATTTTCAGCAGCCAAATATGAGTCCGATAATCATCTTACAGCGTTGGAAAGACGCACTGGATGCGTCTGACTTTGCGACAGAGCCCCCCGAGCTACGGAATTGCATACGGAAGCTGCTTGAACTATACTACTCCACCTCGGTCGTCATAACAGGGACTTATAACACGGAAAAAGAAGTAATATTTGACGACTATCTCGAAGCATTCCAATCTATTGTCAGACTTACCGAAGAAATTCTCGAGATATGGCAACTGGCACCGCAACAATTCAATCTTTTATTCAGTTTTGACCTCGGGATCACGCCGCCGATGTTTTTGGTTGCGTCTCGCTGCCGTGATTCGCAGACGAGATGGAAAGCAGTTAATTTGATGTTCCAGCCAACGTTCTACCACGGCGTTTGGCGGGATCAATACTCTGGTCTTTGTGCTCAGCGGATTGTGGAGCTTGAAGAGGATGGGCTTGAGAGAATCGGATGTTCTGTATACGTTCCGGAACACAGACGTATCAGGAAGATATCTGCTGACATTCAGGAGGAACATGGTCACATTATTATGAACTTCGTTCGGTGGCCGTATATCCCGGAATCTGAGATAATGTCTACTTTTATCCCGTTGGGAAGGGAGAATATTTGTTAATGTCCCTGGAACGATGAGGGATGAATTATAATATGTATATTACGTACGATGACATGACTTTCGGATACTTCATAGCTCCATCAATTAGAATCAATGAGACTTACATATAGTCCATGTTTTACCTGAAGTAGGAAGAGAGTTTGAAACTTGGACACTCGGGGTACACGATATACGTAGGGGGTTGCTAGCAGACTCAGGTACTATTTGTGGACTGCTAGGTGAGGATTGATGATTCATCTGGTTCAGTGACAACATTGAAGTTATGTCAAGGATTTGATACCTTATTAAATGTAAAATTGGACGTAAAATACAATACTCAAAATTGTGAAATGGGACTAACTTATTCGTTGTATCAAATTGCGGTCTTGTAGAAATTGACTATCAATAATTTGAATTTAATAACACTTTCAGGATCAGAATAATACTGTGGTTCCCGAGAGGGCAAAATGTCTTCCAAATATGATATATTGATGGGGATTGATATCCTGGGATCGCTGTTAAAAACCATGCATTTGATCCGAGCGAGACAAGTCAAATAACTCAAAGCCCGTTCCAAGCGATTTGCTCGTTGACAGTGTGGGTAACCGATGAAACTACCGTATTTGCGTCCTGACGTACGTCAATCACATAGTCCCGGGTCTTCACCACCCATGATTTCTGCCCAGATTCCCACTCGCTAAAGGCATACTTGTCCAAAGGTATTTCAACAACTTTGCTTTCCCCTGGGCTGAGCATCACTCCTTCAAAGCCCTTCAAGACGCCATCAACGTAGATCTGCACTACGTTTCGTCCAGCCACAGGTCCAACATTCGTGGCAGTAGCTGCAAGAACAACGTCAACAGGCGATTTACCCGACAGAGATTTGAGGAATATTTCAGAGAACTGAAACTGGGTATATGAAAGCCCAAACCCAAAAGGAAATAGCGGAAGGGGCTTGTTGCGAGCACGATATCCCATTTCCAGTCCCTCTTCATATCGAATATTCATATCGGGATCCGTTGGGAAGTTGCCAAATGAGGGGGAATCCTCGATACAATGGGGGAATGTAGTAGGAAGCTTCCCCGAAGGACTCACGTCACCGCTGATGATGTCTGCTAGTGCACTGCCCACTTCCTGACCGGCATACCAACACTGAAGCATAGCATCGATATCTTCAATCCACGGCATAGAAATAGGAGAGCCAGTTTGGTTCACCAAGACAGATTTTGGCGCTGCACTGGCCACCATTCGGATTAATTCATCCTGCAGAGGAGACAGCGACATTGATGAGCGGTCAAACGATTCAGATTCGAATTCTTTGTTGTTTGCGGTGAAGATAATCGAAACATCACTGTTAGTCGCGAGCTGCAATATATCTTCGCCAATGGGACTGTCGAGATTCTCATAGAATCCCACTCGCGTAGCCTGGGGTGTAATCTTGAAAATTGGCGACGGGACCGGAGCCACTGTCGACAGAGTATCAACTGTGACATGATACGCTCGGCCAGCCTCCATGTCGAGATTTGCTCGAATCTCGTAGTCTCCAGGCTGCATGACATATTCGACTCGGCAATCCTTGAATCCACTATGTTTCAAGATCACATCACCGTTCACACGAAGGATACTCTCCCCGCAGGCTGTCACTCCGAAGGCGTGAACGCCCGTTGTCTCGGGACGAAGGACAAAGCTCATTCGGCTGCAGTGCTTAGGAGCCAGCTCGGAGATTCGAGAGTCGATCACCAAAGTCTGTGTGGCTTCTAGGACTTCGTGATAGATTTTGTTTGTCCCGACTGTCCATCCATTGTACCAATAGCAGTCCACCCCAGGCGCTCCATCACTTGTTGTCATCAACGACAATGGAGCAGATGGAATCTTTTTGAAGATGGGAACTCCAGTGTGGTAGTGGATGTTGTCTTTCCCGAATCTTCTTTCGAGCGCATCCAGAGGAGAAACCACATAGGACGGAGTCAACGATGCGCTACCACCTCCATGGATGACTGGCGTGAATGCTGGAGCGCCAAAGACTGCAATCTTGAGGTTGTTTCTCGGCAAGATTGGAAGTGTGTTTGCTTCGTTTTTGAGTAAGACAATTCCCTGGGTCGCGATTTCACGCAGAAGCGCCGCGGTATCTTCATCCCTGGGGATATCTGCCTCTCGTTTCCCATCCTCTTCTCGTCCGACATTTGATGCAAGAGTCACCACATCCTTCACCAGAGAGTCGATCTGAGACTCTGGGATCTGGCCATCTTGGACAGCTGTTAGAAGATGCTCTCCCCTGAAGCGAGCAGGGCCTGGAAGTTCAAGAGCGACGCCTGCCAGCACCGAAGGAACTGTTGAGTAAACGCCCTCGAAGTCGGAAACGATCGCGCCCTTGAACCCCCACTCCTTCCGGAGAATGTCTTGCAAGAGGCCTGTATTCTCTGACATGAAAACATCATTGACGAGATTATACCTAGGGGAGAAGATCAGTGGCTTGCAGTAATACTCCGTAGCTCACGATACGTACGAGGTCATGATTGCCCAAGGCTTTGAGTTCTTCAACAGGACCTGAAAAGCGTATGCATAAAGCTCTCGGAGTGTCTTCTCGTCTACTCTCGTGTTCGAAGTCTTCCGGTTGGTCTCACACTCATTGCCAACGAAATGCTTTGGGCATGCCGAAACTCCCTGCGATTGGACTCCATTCACAAAAGCTGCGCCCAAGAGCCCTGACAAGGTCGGGTCTTCAGAATACGCCTCAAAGTTCCTGCCCCCTTGTGCTCATAGTCAGCATTCAATTCAAGTCAGAGCGATTGGAATAGGCTTACCTAAAGGCGACCGATGTAGATTGATTGTTGGCCCGAGTAGAAGACCGACGTTCTTTGCGTGGCATTCTTGGCCAATAATTTGGCCCATTCTCAGGGCTAAACTGGGGTTGAAGGTTGATCCAACGCATGCTGCGCAAGGGAAACATGTCGCTTTCGTCGATGCATGAATTGACTCTCCTCGAACGCCATTGGGACCGTCGCTATACTATGGGGAAAATATGCATAAGTTACATAGCACATACACATTTCCAATCGAACAAGATACACACCTTGATCGGTTTAATGCCATGATGTGGCAGACTAGTCGTGCGCCAATAAGACTCCCCCGCTAATAAGGAAATCTTTTCTTCCAACGAGAGCGACTTGATTAAAGATTCAGCCATTTTTTTCCTTTTCCAGATCTGTTCCAATACGAACAAGAATATATTTTGCTTCCTTTTAATTGGTCGCCTGTCCACTGCCCGCTAAGATGTCCACTGGAATATCCGACTGTCCACTGTCCACTTCCCCGGCACTTGAACTTTCCCCGGATTTGAACGGGCGTCGATAGATCTTCAATCCATTTAAGATGGCCTCGTGTCCAGAGTGCTAGGGCTGTCCACTTGATCTATCATAAATCACTAACGTTATCATGGAAGAATTTGTCAAGTCATCCTCTTCTCACATTGAGTGGGAGGAGCCGAGGTTCCTGCAAGCCGATCGGGAGTTGAGCCTGGTGGGCGCCATCAAGAAGCATTGGAGGGCATTACTGATATGTAAGATCCGACCTATCGATTGACTTCATGCTGTATTCCCGGCTAATCCTACGACCAGGTAGCATTTCCTTCAGCGCCGGTACGATGTTCGGCTACGATACCATTGTGAACGGGGCATCGATTTCCATGCCGGCATTCATGATGTACTTCGGAGAGAAAGATGCAACAGGACTATATCTCCCATCATTATGGACTGCCTTGTGGACGTCCATGTCTGCGCTTGCTCAAGCGCTCTCGGCCACCTGCACCGGATTCCTGGCTGATCGCATCGGCCGGAAATGGTCCGGCGTCATTGCTGGTGTTATTGCCTTGGTCGGTGCATCAGTGCAGTACACTGCTCACACCAGGAGCGCTTTGCTCGGCGGCAAGATCATCGGTGGACTGGGCATTGGAATGGCCATGTCGTCTGGTATGACCTATGCCTCCGAGGTCGTCCCTCCCATGCTTGTCCCTGGCGTGCAGCAGGCTCTGGTGGTATTCATTCTCATCATGCAGGCCTTGGCCATGGGCATTATTCGGATTTTCGTCACAGATATGTCGGAAATGGCGTTCCGGACCGTCTTCGCTATTCAATGGGGTGTGGGCGGGCTTGTCGCCATTGCATTTGCTGTTGCACCAGAGTACGTATTTCCATGAATCCCTTTGACTTACTCAACGGCTTACGAGTGTCGGTTTTAAGGTCCCCTGTCTACTGTATCATCAACAAGCGCGAAGAAAGCGCAAAGAAGCTGTTCAAATGGCTCTATCGTGACGAGGTCGATCGCGAGGAGCGCTACAACCACCTGGTAAAGACCATCCAGGAAGAGAACAGTCAACGCGATGAAAACCAATCAAGCTATATTGAATGCTTCCAGGGAGTGAATTTCAAGAGGACCCTAACCATGATGTTCCTCTTCGGCCTCGTCAATTTAGGTGGTGGGCCCTTCCTCTCACAATCAATTTACTTCCTCATCTCCGTCGGCCTACCGACAGTGCATGTTTTCGATATCTCGATAGGAGGATTTGGACTGGCCATCGTTCTCATCATTGCCAGCGGAATCGCATTAAAGAACGTGCGACGCAGGAACATCTTGATCTGGGGATGCGTGATCAACTTCCTCTTCAATCTGATTGTTGGGGCTCTTTATTGGGCTCATGGTACTGGTCCCAAGTGGGCTATTGCGATCTTCATGTATGCATCCGACGCACCTTATCCTATCTCGATGGAGACAGCATGCTGACCATAATATAGGAACGTTCTCATCTCCTTGCAGGCTAGTTTGATGCAAGCCCCAGGCTGGTCAATTGCAGCTGAAATCTCCAGTTATCGGCTGCGCGCAAAGTCTATGTCTCTGGGAATGATGGCACAGACTTTCAGCACTTGGCTCGTGACTTTTGTCGTGCCATATATGTATAACGTCGATTCTGGTAACTTGGGTGCTCGGACTGGGTTGGTCTTTGCTGGTGTGTCGGTGTTGCTTATTTGGGGTGCGTGGGCTATAGTTCCTGATACCACTGGGCTCTCGACCGAGGACATTGATAATCTTTACGAGGCCAAGGTTTCGGCTAGGAAGTTTACTAGTAATAAGGAGGCTGCCTCGTCACCTGGTGGGGATGTTTGAGCTGTTACCCATCTGTATATATTTTTGCTTGTCATTACACTTGTCCTAAGAAATGAATCTCAAATCTTCGCATACAACACATTCAATGCAGCTGTTATAATTTTAGAGCGAGCTTTATTCACGCTAGGTTTGAACAGTTAAAATAGAATCAAGAACGACATGGCTAATGACATAAATCCTCACGCGCTGTAGATGCCTTCCCCCTATGACACAAAAGCAACGCCAAATTAAGCGACGCATTCCAAGGCGTCATTTTACTAATAACATCAGCAGCAGCAAACAAGATCAAGTTCGTCTTGGAAGTATTGTGCTTCCGAACGACATCACTCTCTTGATCCCTCGCCCGATCCAAAGCCTCCTTCACAACCGCGAAAAACCCATCCGAAGCCTCAAACCCGTCCATTTTATCTCTCAAAAACCGAATCTGCGCTGGATCCGCACAGCTCACTAGCATCCACACAAACGCCTCTCCAAGAAAACAGGCTATTATCTCAGGGGGCTCTGTCATCCGCGATGACCCGGACTCACCAGTTGGCGAATTGGGCTGCACGCGTAGATCGCGGATCAATTCCAAGCAATGCGTGAGCATTGAGCTGACATCTTCGGGATGATTTGTGAGAATCCTATGCATCATTCCTATTGCCGGTGTTATTTCTGCCGGACCTGACTTTCCGAGTGCGTTTTGAAGATCCACGATTGGGACGTGGAGAGTGAGATGGCCGAGGCGGTGGTAGACCTGCGAACTCTCGTGGAAGTATCGAGAGGTTTCATAGACGGCCACATCTGGTGCTGGTAATGATGCGTAGGCATGTTCCCAGGCAAGTAGCATTTCTAGAAATTCTGTCAAGATGCTGTGCGGACGATGAAGGGGCTTGAACGTACTTGAAATAAGCTCCTTGCGCTCAGCGAGTGTCCTACATACTTCTTGTTCTGGGGGTGACAAGCTAGAGTCTGGATGACGACTGGATAAGCATCTTGTTACAAGGTAGGCGTAATGAGGTTGGATCTCGGGCTCAATGGTAGCCGTGAAGAGGCTGCTCGCTGGAGAATTGGGTTCATTTGCTCTTGGCACTTGCCATATCTCTGCATCTAGAGTTGCCTCGGAGACCATTGAGATCTGCTGCGACAGCTCGAAGGATTGGACCAAAATGGTCGTTAGAATAAGATGTCGTGTCCAAGAGTTGAGACTTATTGATGAGGAGAAAGATGTTTGGCGAAGGAACATATTCGATGAGGTATTGTGCGAGCCATGGCCCAGATTCAAGGGCCCCAAGAAGGGGCTTACTGCGGAGGCAAAGGTTCTCGCAGGCGGGACAGAGGCAGAGCCCAGTAAGGCTTTCCACCGATTGGCGCTTGCAGCATGCCAAAAATCTTCGTCGCAGGGGCACTCGGTGGTCATCACCTCTGCTAGACTGATCGAAGCTGGCAGGTATAGCAAGCAGGGAAAAATGCAGTCCAGGCCGTAAATCACCCACATAAGTCTCTTCCTGGATTCTTTCAAGATCCACCTTTGCCATTGACTGTCCAAACTATTACCGAATCTCTTCAGGTCGTCTCTTGCGAAGATGAATTCGCTGTTGTGGATCTGGCGGCAATAGCTGACAACCGAACCACGCAGGCTCTCTGATAGCTCGAACAATCGCTTATTGCCGCACCACAGGCCTGCGTAGCAGATTAGTGCAAGAGCATAGACGAACAAAGGATCTCTCATGAATCTGTTGTTCATCTCAAGTGCAATCTGCGAGCTCAGTCTTGCCATGTCAACAAGTACAATTGAAAATCGGCACGTGTGTCTTTCACGGCTGTATATAGCGCCTATGGCAATCATAACGGCAAGAAGAGGGTCGGGGAGTTCGTCGCAGGATTTCAAAGATGATCGATGTATAACCGGCATCTGATGCTCAAAGCGCGCGAAGAACAGTCCGATGAAGATGTTTGTAGTTGCCAATTCTGGAAAATGAAGAGAGTGAAGATTGAACCCTCTCCTGGCTGGTTCTACGAGGAAGGCCATGAGTCTTTCATATCGCTGCTGGGAGATATCAAAGGATGGGTCATGATGCCGTCTCAACGAATGGATTTTGGGTAGCTCGATTGGCTTTGCGGCTGTAATTGCCTGAGAGCCAGGATCCCATCTATATGGCCATTTGTCCTCTTCAGAGGCTTCGTTGGGCGGAGATGTCGGTCGAATCATTCGCTCGCCCCTATCAGTGAAAGTACTTGAACTTTGGTCATGGTTTGAACCTGTTACTTGGCCGTTCTCGATATCCATTGCCAGAATTGGCGCGGCGTTGAACGGTGGCATGGACCCCGATTCTAGCAGCACCGACATGATATCATCATCAAAACACATATCCTCGAATAAGCATGGCTCTTGCATCCATCGAACTAGATCATCGTCGAAGCTATTATTAGGCGATTCATTTGTCCAATGATTGGGCTGCCTGCTTTCAACTTGAGCTTCAGGACCATCAGATTGGTCTATATCCATATTCAATGAATGAAGAGGAGTCCAATCATGGCCCATGTCATGGTGGGCCTCGACTTGCGGATATGCCTGATCAGCCGGCGGATCGAAGCCAGCTGAACCAGCAACACGGCGCCTGTCAGCCGGCCGATTGTCACGTAGCGCGTCGGACGGCGTGTGCGGCGAGGCAAGCCCATTGTCATTTGGGGATGCAGTTTGCGGTTGGGACGCCACAATCACACTAGGTGACTGCTGCGTCCTGTGAATTTCCTCATGACGCTGACGTACATCACTTCTCGTGAACTCTTTGCCACATACTGGACAGCGATGTAACTTTTGGGGTTTATCTATGGTACGGAGCAATCAGCATGCAAAACTAAACTGTGGATCAGAGACTGACGGATCCGAGCATGGCGAGCAAGATTCTCCCGCCGAGAAAACTCCTTTGGACATAATGCGCACCTGAAGCGCGTTGAGTCTGGGGTTGAGGTAGACATGGGGAAGTGGACAGTGGACAGTGGACACACCCCCATTTAAACAACTATGCAGATTGTGGGGAAATGCATCATGTGAGACGCTAGAGGCAAAATCCAGCTCAAGTGAAGTTAGTGAATTAATTGAGTCAATCAGAGCAAGCCAGTCTAGCCCAAGCCAGTCAAGCCAGAGCCAGTCAAGCCCTAAGTCTCGTGATTTGTCCCCGGGTTCGGGGTAAATCGTGCCGGTCGGTATATCCGAGATCGTGAGAGCCGCCGATTGTCTATATGAGCCACAGAGAGCGCAGAGGGCGGATTTTCTTCTTTATTTGCATATTTGCATGTTTGCACATAAGAAACGAGATGGCTTCCCCGAGTTGGACACAGGCGCCACCATGGATCTGGCTTCCAACACATACCGAGGATGAAAGTCAACCCGGTCGGTATTTTCTGTTTCGCAAAAGCTTCCAGTGGACTCGGCCGTATGGGATCCGCGAGCTTCCAGTTCATGTTTCTGCAGATAGTCGATACCGGCTGTTTGTAAATGGTCATCGGGTTAGTTTTGGTCCTTGCAAGAGCTACCCGGAACGATGGTACTATGAGACGGTTGATATTCTACCTTATCTCACCGAAGGAGAGAACGTCATTAGCGCACGAGTCTTGCGCTATTCTCGTGTTCATACTGGCTCTTCGTCTATCATAAGTACCGAATTGCCTGGTCTTATGGTGTATGGCGAATCGGAAGTAAGTGACTGAAAGCCAGACGTGGTTTGTGCTGTCCATTCGCGGGTCACTAACATTTCAACAGGGAGATTCAGTGTCTACGGATACTTCGTGGAAGTGTGTTCAAGAAACCACTCGACAGATCATTCCTCATTCGGAATGGAACTATCTACTGGGCCCACCGTTCATGTCAAACAACGAGAGAGTATCAGAAGCAAAATCATTTTCTGGGTGGAAGCTGCCAGCTTTCGACGACACTACGTGGGAATCCGCCATCTTGCAATTCCGCCCAGTGAAGATGTTACCAATACAGCGACCATGGAAACTGACTGAGCGGCCGATTCCAGCTCTACCGGAGATCCAAGGCAGATTTGATGGAATTGTAAAATGCGAGGGGTCACTCACCCATCAACACTGGAATGATTTCATCAAAGGCGAACAGGAACTTATCGTGCCCGCTGGACAGACTGTCACTGTTGACATTGAATGCACATCTATGACTACAGCATTTGTCAACCTTCAATGTGGCGGGGGACTGGGGTCAATAATAACCCTGCTCTACTCTGAGTGCTACGAGAAAGATCTTGGAATTGACATCGCTCCTTTCCCCATGCCAAGAACCAAGCTCCTCCGGTCTGACTCCACCGGCCGGCTATATGGAGTGAAAGATATCTATACGGTGACCGACGGGCAAGAAGAACACACATTTGAGCCATTCTGGTTCCGAGCATTCCGATACATACAACTACACATCAAGACATCATCTCAACCTCTCAATCTAAAGGGTCTTACTCTCCGCGAGACGTCTTACCCACTGGATATCACGACCAAGATCCAGGCAGGACCAGAGCTCAACAAGATCTGGGATGTCAGTTTACAGACGCTACGGAACTGTCGACACGAAACCTACGAGGACTGTCCGTTCTACGAACAAAACCAATTCGCGTCTGATTCTCGACTACAAATGCTGTTCACATACCAGCTTTCATCGGACGATCGACTCGCCAGAAAGACGTTGGAAGAATTCCACGCCAGCCAGTGCCCCGATGGACTGATCAAGGCGCAATTCCCGGCTGGATTTAACAGTAAGCAGATTCCCCAGTTTTCATTATACTGGATTGCCATGGTATGGGATCACATGCAGTATTTTGCCGATACGGCACTCGTCCGACGGTATCTGAGCACCATTGACGGAATTCTCAACCACTTTGATGAGCGCATCAACGAGCTAGGACTCGTCGGCCGATTCGAAGATGATACATGGCCTTTCATCGATTGGGTGACACAATGGTCTGTTCCGGGGAAGATCTTCCAATCGTGCATGCCCCAATCGTACACCACAGCAGGCGCAGCCACATTCAACACTCTCTTATACATCGTGGCATTGATGCAAGCCGCCGATATGTCCAAGTTTATGGGACGAAACGATACCGCCTCCGAGTATTTGACTCGAGCACAGGCCCTCCGAGACGCAGTGAACGCCCACTGCGTCGCAGACGGCGTTTACCTGGATGGACCATCCACGAAAGAATACAGCCAACACAGCCAAGTGTTTGCCGTGCTCTCGGAAACAATCACCGGTCCAGCAGCGCGGGAGCTCATGGTCCGAGCAATGTACGATTCCACGCTTGTCCAGTGCTCCAGCGCACTACAATTCTACGTGTTCCGCGCGGTCGAGAAAGTCGGCCTGTACAACAAGATGTTCCCGGCCCTTTTGGACCCGTGGAGACGGATGCTGGCGGATGACCTGACGACGTGGGCCGAGTTCGAGGAGAATCCTCGGAGCGACTGTCACGGGTGGAGTGCCTGTCCAGTCAATGAAATCGTTACCCAATTGTATGGTGTCAAGCCTGCCCAGCCGGGCTTCGCGCGTCTCCGCATTGAGCCACAGATGGATCTTATGCCGACAGGCGAGGGAACGTTTGTTACTCCTGCGGGGAAGATTAGGTTGAAGTGGACGGAGGATGGGAATTTGGAGGTGGAGATCTCGAGGGATGTCGAGGCGGATGTTTTCTTTAGGGGTGCTGTTTATACTATGAAGTTCGTGGCTGGGAGGGCAGTCAATTTTCTGAAAGAGACCGAGTCTATGGTGATCATTTGAAGGGCATGGTTTTGTTTTCGGAGTATGAGGTGTTTCTCCGAGTTCAGTACGCTCCACGTCTTTACGAGATTAGCTTTGGTACGTTCTGCAGACGATGCCCTATTGTATTTGTTTCATTTTGCCACAACTCAGTGCCTACGACCCGGTTTATTTTCGTGAAGCAGCTGTCCCAGTTCGCGGAGCAAAGATCTGAAAAAGCATTCGGTGACTGCCCGAGTGGAGCCCCAAATTAAGCTCATCGAGTCCCAACGTTGCTGTTACTTAACAGTTGGAGTCGCTTGGAGTCGGTCGACGTCTTGGTTCGAAACTGTGTTTTTTTCGTAATGAATATTTGCAGGATTCCGCAAACCCACGATTTTTACATAACTTTTTCGTAGAATTCGCCAGTGGAATATGGGGAAATTGGCCTCCATAGTTGAATAGATATATTCTCTCGCACCAACACGACTCTCTCCCATAATCATAATAATCTCCCCCCAACAGTAAACACAGCGCAAACCTCCCAACATGGTCCACCACATCCACATCGCCGTCCTAGACGTCGACATCCCAGCCCGCCAGCTCTACGAGGCACGCGGACTCTGCAGCGCGCACTTCCGCACAATTCTCCGCGAAACCGCCGCACGCCTGAATGAAACCTTTTTCGCCGATAAAGACCAACTCGAAGTGAGAATCACACCATACGACATCCGCGGCGGCCACTACCCGGACTTTTATAAGCTGCGCGGCGACACCACGCAGAATGCAATCCCAGTGGCCGCGCCCATCGACGCAGTCCTGATCACCGGCGGCTCGCCAGGCGTATACGAGCTAGCCCACTCGCCCTGGATGCAAACATTAGAAAAATTCGTGCAAAGAGTCTACCATGAATACCCGCAAGTGCGAATCCTAGGCACGTGCTTCGGCCACCAGATGATTTCGCACGCGCTCGTGCGCAACGAAGAAGACAGCGAGCGCGACGTCTGGGTCGAGAAGTGCCCGCTCGGCCGCGAAGTCGGCGTTTATACCGTGCAGCTGGAGAAGGCGTTCCTGGCGTCGTTCCCGGCGGCGCTGGGGCAGCTGCCTGAGGGCAAGTTGCGCATTCAGATGTTCCACGGGGATCGGGTTATGGCTGTTGCGAAGGGGACGCCTGTGTCGCTGGTGGAGTCGCCGCCTGTGTCGCTGCCTGCGCCGTGGGTTAATATTGGTAGTACGCCTATCTGCCCGATTCAGGGTCTTTATCATCCTGGCAGGGTCTTGTCTGTGCAGGGCCATTATGAGATGGATGCTTTTGGTATGACTAAGATGTGTCTGGAGTCGGCGCCGGTTATGGGGTGGAAGGAGTCGAAGCTGGCGCTGTTCTTGGAGCAGGTTGGGGATGATCTTAAGGAGGGGGGGCAGGATGATTCCAAGGCTTTTGCTTCTGCTGTTGTTTGTTTCTTGGCTGGAGTTGAGCAATGATGTTTGCTGGGATATAATGTTATAATTAAAAATAAAAGTTCATTCTGGGTTTCCTTCACTATGTTGATCGATTTGGTTATAGGCACCGGCCTAGGGGCAGGCGGGATGAATGAGTAATCACCATTGTAGTAGATCAAAGTCCACAGGGAAGAACAATGGGCAATTGCTGTCCAAAGGCCTACTCGTGCCGAATTAGAAAGAGAATTTCCAACATAGAGTGTGTGGGTCAGGAACTAACCGAGTGGAACTTGTGGACATTGGAGTCGATCTTTGGACCAACCAAATACCCTTGAAGATATTTGATTCGCTCCAAAGACGATGAACACATTCGGTCTCCATACTCACGCGTGCAGATCAGTTTAAACATTGTTATTCTCCAAATCAAGAACCAATTTTCGAACAAACACACCCACCTCATCAAGGTGAGCGCCAAGCCATTCCTGGAACCCATAATTCCTAGTATTATCACTCTCAAACGTATGCAAGCCAGAGTGACCACCGGGGCCAAAGCGCATAAACCGTCTCCGGTCCGAGTATGGCTCCCAAGGCTGCTGACCATGAGCAAAAGCAGACCAGATCCGAGCAGCCTCCAGAGAAACCTGCTGCGTTGAAGGCGGACAATTTTGGAACTCATTCAAATGCAAGAGCAGGGCACACAGACCGTGATAGGAAAGGCCACAAGTTGGTCCGGGGAACGGCGAGGGTTCTTCCCAGTGGTACATGTATACATGATCCCTCCACAGATCAGAGTTTCGGGAGGCTTCTGCAATGCCAACGTGCGAGTAATTGAAAATTGTATTCCCGACAAGAAGTCGGAATGCTTTGCGGAAGCTTTCCTCGGACTGGGATTGGCGTGTGAAGCCAAAGTGAGTGTATAGTTCCGTTGCTGTTTGGGCTGGGAGTGCATTGTCAACCAGCTCATGGAAGCGGTCTTGGGGTAGACGTTTGAGAAGGCCATCAAAGATAATGGCCTCAACGTTCGTGTCTCCCTGGATAATTTCTTTGCATCTTGTGTTCGCCACGTTATCGTTGTATTTCCAGCCTTGTTTCAAAAGAATGCCATCAATCGAAGGACCCATTGCCGCAGGGCTCGAATTTCTAAGAATATCGAGAACATCCAGTTCTCTGAGCTTTGCTGTTCTTTCAGAAGCAGTAGGTGCGTCGGCGCCTGTTTTGCGGCACAGGCTGTCCCACTCTTCCTGATAAATCTCTGATCGAAGAGGACTCAAAATAGGCGCGGCACCTGACATCATGATCGCCCGGTCGAAGAGTGCATGTTCAGCAAGTAGATGCATGTGAATACTGACACTTCCGGCACTTACGCCGAAGACAGTAATATTAGACGGATCACCGCCAAAGTCGCAAATATGTCTGTTTACCCACTCTAGAGCATTTCGCTGATCAATGAGACCGAAATTCCCAACAGGGGATTCTTTCGATCCCCCACTGAGCTCCTCAGCCAGATCATCCGACGCCGAGAACCCTAGTGGGCCGAGCCGGTAGTTGATCTGCACGAGAATGACTGGGGTGCCAGTTTTCCGTGATTGTGCGACAAACGCCTGTGGGCGATATCTAGCGACGGAATTGGCCCCGAATGCGAAAGCACCACTGGCGATTGGTGTTAGTTTGCATTGCCGCCTCAATCCATGTTACTTGACCGAGCAGAACATACCCATGGATCCACACCATGACTGGAAGTGGTTTCGCCTTCCCTGCTCCTAAAGCCTCTTGGGGAACAGCAATGTTCATGTTCAAACAATTGAATTCATCATCTCCGGGAAGAGGATCATTGGTGCCGCCAGCAACCAGCACCATGCCCGAAAGCTGTGGACATCTCGGTCCCATCTTTGTGGCATTGAATCCATTCTCAAGGGAGTGTAACGTCTCACTATGAGTCCAGCGTTTTGGGAATGTCGCATACGGGATTCCTCTAAACAAGGCAATGCTGTTGTCTTTATCGACAGCTCCGACGACATCCGCCCCCAACGAAGACGCTTGAATAGATATCGTGTCTAATGTGGCCATTGCAAAGAGATACTTCCAGTAACGGAGTCAAGAGATGAAATGGTGAACATGTTTGGGGGGACATCCGGATAAACGAATGTTGCGCCTGCGGGGCGGGGTGGAGAGCCAGGACTGTGAACGTGATCAGTGAAGCTACGGACATTTTTGTAGAATAGGGCTGGCTTTTTCTGAATGAGGAATGGAGGCCTTGACTAGGAGCGTGATATGTGATATGTCTTGGGATGCCCATCTTACATGCAACGGACGACAAGTCGGATTTTCGGATATAAACCAAAGAATTTTGAAGCGGTCGAGACATCACCGCTGATGGTACACATCCTAATAACGTGGAATACGAGTAGATGGCTAGGATATGGTTGAATGGCATTCAAGAGGCCGCGATGAGAGGGTATATCTAAGAGCCTGAGATGTAGAGTTATCTCTATTTTCTTTGTATGGAATCAAAACATTGGTCTTTTCGTAGATGTATGAGTGGCCTTGAAGATCTCGCAATCAATGCTGCTGACCACTGTGGTGCTTGAAAGCAAGCGCTGCAGTCGTTAGTATTTCCGGTTACTCAAGACTTCACGAAGAGCTCCAGGAGTTGTCGGCCCTTCGGTATAAGTAGCAAGCGCGAGTATGATAGCTTCCACATGGTGGCAATATTCATGGACAATATAACCCTCAGCTTCCTCCATTTCCAGTAAGATGTGTGCAATACACTCTAGGAAATATATATACATAAACAGAAACCAGCAATTCACCTTCGTGGAACTTTCAGAGTTCAATTTCGCTCCGAGTGTAAACGTGACGCCCAATTTTCGACCTGCAGACAGCTCTGGCGGGGTTTACCCCCAGTACTTTTGATTTTCGTTGCATAGCATTGCATACAGCTGAAATCTCTATTTTACAGTGTCAAGCATCTTGCTGTCCGGAAATGAGCCCTCACGCGGTGATTCTATGTGTTACCGAAAAGTCCTGAGCTAGTAGCGCCGGCGATGAGTTGCCTCGCCAAAATCTCATCCCAACTTACAGTACTCTCGGGAAAGTCCCGCAGAAAGTGTTCAAAAGGATTGTTTAAGCTGCTTTAGATTTACTAGATAAAGCTTCTCAAATTTCGCTGTTATCCATCCATCTACCTTGTCAGCATCGGATTGAATCATTCTGCTGAGAACACATTGACAATGGAATACTCTTATCATCTGAATACCAACCGTTTCAGAAGTGATACAGAATCAGAAGCAGCCAGTTCCTTCAGATGTCAAGGACCGCCACTGCGCTTACCTTCCCACGCTTCATCGTCGTTGAGCCAAAAGAGGCCGACTGCTTGTTACAGAGTGCTGTGAATGGAGAAGCACGTCAATCCGAGGGATCATTGCATACCATCATGGCTGGACTGGCGTGTCGTGCACCATCCCCTGCTGCTTGGAAGCTGCTCACTTGGCTAGCCAGTGACTTCGTTGCAGTACCCGATTCAGTGACGGTGGATGGAATGAGGGCTTTGGCAAATGCAAACGAGGGCGATATTCCAGTTATCTGTGGAGAGTCGTCAGCAGCAAGCTTGGGTGTCGTGTTGGTATCAGCAACAGAAGCTGGGTTGCGGAAACAGCTTGGTTTGGATCACAACAGCCAAGCCATATTCTTTGCCCTGGAGGGAGCTACCGATCCATCAATCTATGAGTCCCTTGTTGGGAAGTCACCGCATTCTGTTTTTGACGCCCAGAAGCTGTTTTTGACCAAAGTCCTCTAGTCTGTCACAATGTTGTCACACTACTCACAGTTAGATTAACAGCCTTTGGCAAACTATGTATAAATCCAGCATTGCTCGAGTCAGCTAGTATAGTTTCTATGCAACAAGTTCCATCTTTTTCGGGCCAGGGTGGCGACTCGGGCGTACAGTCTCGGCCAATTGTTCTGATCCCGAGAGACTTCCATCCGGATATCAGACTAGACATCCATAGGTTTGCTCGCGAAGAAACTTATTCAGCCAATCATGAAGACATATCCATATGGGTCTGGACAGCGCTGGCAGGGCGTGCTTCGTCGAGGGCGTGCAGCCCCGCTGTATTTTAACTGACCGTATGTATAGTTGCATATCGCGAGTGTGAAAGGGCTTGAATTTCAATACTGTATTCGATCTGTATATTATAGACTCACTGTTTGGCTTGGTTTCTGTTCTGCGATCCCATAGTTGGGCATAACATACGGCAAGTTACCCGGTCCCACTCTGCAGGGCGTGAATCTCATCTTTGGCGTGTCGGCACGCCCTAGTGGGCCCGATATCAATACAATCGAGATGATGTTGCCATCTTGTAGATATGGAGTTTTTTTTTGAATATGGACATAAAAGTCTCCGATTGTTTGCACATGTCTACCTCACATCACTATAATACCTCAACATGGCTACCTTACAACCACTCGACGCCTCGAAATTGACTTATGACTATACCACGACACCGCAACAAGTCCCCGATCAAGAGACTTTGAAGCGAAGCCATGGCACAATCTGCACCGACCACATGATCCTCGCATCATGGAAAGCCGACAGCGGCTGGTCCGCCCCCGAGCTAAAGCCATACGGACCCTTGAGGCTTCTCCCCAGCGCATCCTGCCTGCATTACGCCTACGAATGTTTCGAAGGACTCAAGGCCTACCGCGGACATGATGGCAAGCTGCGGCTCTTCCGAAACGACCGAAACACCCGCCGACTCCAGATGTCAGCGGACCGCATCTCACTGCCCAAGTTCGACCCCAACGCGCTGGAGAGCCTGATCCAAACATTGGTGGCAACCGATGGCCCGAAATGGCTGCCGAAGGAGCGCGCGGGGGACTTCCTCTATGTGCGCCCTACAATGATCGGCTCGGACTCACAGCTCGGTGTGACGGCGCCAAAGGAAGCATTGCTGTATATCATCATCGGGTACATGGCTCGCATGGACGCACCCACTGGCGGGAAGCGCCTTCTCACTTCTCCCGAGGGAGCGATTCGCTCGTGGCCCGGCGGCTTTGGCCATGCAAAGGTCGGCGCTAATTATGGTCCGTCTGTTCTTGCGAGTCAGGAAGCCTTGAAACAGGGCTTTCATCAGATTCTCTGGCTGTACGGTCCTGATGGTGATTGTACCGAGGCGGGTGGTAGCAACTTCTTCGTCATCTGGAGGCGAAAGGATGGTAGGAAAGAGCTTATCACGGCCCCGTTGGACGATCATTTGATTCTCGAGGGTGTAACTCGTCACAGCTGTCTTGAGTTGGCCAGGGAGCGACTTGGAGATGAGCTTGTGGTCACTGAGCGCAAGTTCACCATTGGCGAGGTGATGGATGCTGCAGCGGAAGGCCGCATTCTCGAGTCGTTTTCAGCTGGCACAGCGGTAAGTTCTTTTTTTCCCTAGCTTTCTTCTCGCAATCTGGATTGCAATCTGACTTTTTTTAGTGGTTCATTACTGCAATCTCGATGATCCAGCACCGTGGGAAGGATATCACTATTCCGACTGGTCCTGATGGCACGCCTGCTTATTATGCAAGCAAGTTCAGGGAATGGCTAGGTGAGATGATGTATGGTCCTGTCGAGCATGAATGGGTGAAGGTGGTGTCAGAAAAGGGGGTTGGTAACTAGACATAGTTGGAATGTGGTTAGACTTATAGATTTATGCATCAGATGAAGATTGAATTGCGATGAGCTCTATCTGATCTTCTTTGTGGTTTCATTGCATACCTACTACCTTGGCGCTGAGCCAAGCTAGTATTTGCTTTGGTTGGAGGTCCATTATTACATAGTATTGCCATTAATTTTGCGCTGAGGGTATCTATAACAATTCATCAAGAACAAAGATTTCTACATTGATTGTACAGATAATTGCTTGAAGAGTTTTCTGCATCTTTGCTATAGGTCGTTAGCTTCGGATATGAGCCGAGGTTGAGTCCGACTTAACTGGTGCTCGAGTTATCTCCCGTGTGCGGGAATTGACTTTGCTGCTTTGCAGATTCAAGGGCTACATTCAAAGAAAATACAGGAAGAGAATGTCTTTATATATGTGTGGGATATAATCCCTCAATGGCATTAAACTGAAATCACAAATTTTTGAGGTGCCTATACATGGGATCCAAACCACAAACGCCCTGCAAAGCACTATCTAACATGCACAACGGTCGAGTCAAAGAATTTATTTCTTGTCGGCCTTCTCGCCCTTCTCGAGCTTGCGACGCTTCGAACGAAGCTTGGCCGACTCATCGGCAGTCTTCTTGTTCGAGTACATCATCTTCTCGAGAAGCTTGCGCTTCTTCCGGCTCATCATCATCTTCTGTCTCTCGAGCTCCTCATCCTCACCCTTCTTCTTAGCGGCAAGCTTCTTGGATTTGGAAGCCTTCTTCTTAGAAGCCTCGTCGGCAGCGCCGGCAGAGGAGAAGGGAAGACCAGCAGCCTCAGCCTCGAGCTCCTTCTGGTGCTGAGTGCGGGCGGCCTCGTCCTCGGACTCGGACTCGGAGGCGGCCTCCTCGTCGAAGCCACCGAAATCCTCAACCTCCTCGTCGGATTCCTCCTCGCTCTCATCATCATCGGTGCCGGCAACATCCATGCCACTGTCAACAGACTCCTCGTCGGATTCCTCAGCGAGCTTCTCCTCAACAGCGGCCTCGTCCTCCATCTCCTCGTCGCTGTCCGAAGCATCGGCAGCGATCTCAGCTTCACCTTCCTCTTCCTGCTCGGCCAGGGTGGCACGAGGGTCGTAAGCACCGCGAGCAGCCTTAACCCAGGGGCTCAAGTGAGGGGGAAGAGTGGCGCCGGGGGCGTATAGATCGGCACGAAGGAGCTTGCCGTCGTTGATGCAGTCCCAGACCCACTGGGGCTGGACGTAGGTGCGGCCAGGAATGCGGCTTCCAGGCTTGACTGTCTGAACGGCGTTCTCGTCGGCAGCGGGAATGGCGGGGAGGGATTCTTGAGGGAGCTGGGGTCGGTCGACGATTTGGTGAGTGATACGGGGGTCGGTCTCATCGTGAGTGTAGGCACCATCACCGAGCACGGAGGCCCAGCCAACGCGCTTGCAGCCGAAGGAGCGGAGGATGAACTCGAGAGGGGCCTTGGGGGCCTCACGGGAAATGTAGAACACGAAGGGAGCGAAGAGTGCACCGGCCTCGTTGCCGCTCATCTGGGGCTGGGGGAGGGTGTCGGCCTCGGGGGCAGCGGGCTCGAAGCGGTCGATGGCATCGTTCTGTTCTTCGGTGGTCTCGACTGTCTTCTCGTCTGTGGCCTGATCCAGACCGGCCTTCTTAATCACCTTGTCAACCTTGGCTTGGAGCTCCTTGGAGACTTCCTTGTTGGAGTTGTTGGTAGACTGGGGCTTGTTTGCCTCGATAGCCTTGGGAACATCGCCGACTGAGCGACCCTCAAGAGTGAAAGCCGCAAGTTCGGCACCGTTCTCGTCACTGCGGGTATCGAACTTGGGAGGGTATCTCAAACCAATTGATGAGTACAAACGGAAGTTGACGAAGCCCAAAAGGGTGGTGTAAAACTCGACAAAGGTAGCCATGATACGGTAATCGACGTCACCGTTGACACGCTGGACGAAACGGTAGGGAACCAACCACATGATGTCTTGTCCCTGGATTGTAGCCTGGTAATAGATACCCTTGATGGAAAGGAAGGATCTGCGCAGAGAGTTGGTCATGATCAGGTAGTGCTGGAACTCGTGGCAGAGACGCTGACAGAGGGCAACGGTCTTGGCGGGAACATGGTCGGTGGAGGGAAGGGTGGCGAAGAGGAAAAGAAGAGACAGAGCGTCGTCGAGATCACGGAGAGCATCAATGAAGGTCGGGTAGCGCTCCTTAATGACATGGTCGAGGGTGAGTCTCGGGGCGTTGTTCTTTTCGAGGCGGGCAGCATCGCTGACTTCACCACGGCCCAGGGAGCGGGCAATCTTCTTTGCAAGCGACTTCTGGTCACGGAACTTGTTCAAGAGGGGCTCGTGGAGCAGATACTGAATGTCCTTGGTGTAATAGAAGGTTGTGTTGGGGGTTGAGGTCTTGGAGGCCTTCTTCTTGTTACGGGGCTCACGAGGGTAAATACCTGATGCCAGAGACTATGGTTAGACTTGCGATCCAATTGAACGAATGACAGAGGCTCTTACCCTTGAAGATGCATAGCCGGCGGAAATCTGGGAGAGAGATCTGAAGTTTGCGCACGGCCTGAGTTCTGGTAATGTAGTTCTTGGCCTGGCCAGAGGTACCTAATAAGAAGGTTAGCAGGGAACAATAGAGGATCCCAGGGCTTCAAAACATACCCTTCTTCTTGATTTTCGCCATAATGAGAGATGGTTGTCAGAAAGTCCGAATGGCTGCTGATAAGAAGAAGAAAATTTCTCGATAACTTTTTTTCTTGCGGGTGGCCCGTGCACAAAGGCGGAGAGGGTCGTTTCTAAAGGGACAGCTGGGAACAACAACACTCCACGGCGCAGCCATGATAGATCGGAAGCTCGTGGTCTTTGGCGCAGCCTTTGTGCTGCGTCTGCTTCTTATCTGTCTGTTCCCTTCCTTGCCTGATTTGTTGACAGGAAGAGTCGAGGTCTCGACCCCTGTCAGTAGCTTCAAACGATGTACGTGACAACCCAGTGATTACGGGGTTCGGAGTTGAACTAATTCCAATTAGTGCAAGAGGGCTTGTTTCTATATATCGGAAACGTGTCGCCATATGATGGAGGGACTTTTCACCAGGTTTGTGGATCAACAAATATTCCAACTATGTTCGCGCAATTGACTAGTCGGTACGATCCAGGCACCGCTCCTGTTACCTCTCTTCGCCCTACTTCCAGATGCAAAGACCTGGCCGCTGCCCACAGCAATCTTTTACATCATCGTCGACCTTTTGAATGCTCAGGCGTTGGTCACTATCTCCGAGTCAGGCCAATCGATCAATTCGAGATTCCATTCGGCAGTTCGGAAGCATGTCCGATGGAACGGAGTATCTGTCGCAGCATGGTATGTTTTCCGGACCGACAGTCGCTGATGTACTTGTGCTGAATTTTGAACAGGTTTTTGTTCAACCCATTTACAATTGCGACATGTCTGGCACGATCAACCAGCGTATTTACTACCTCGGGGATCCTTTTTGCGGTCTCAAATGCAGTCTCGGGCAATAGCGTTAATGCTATGCTAGCCTTGGGATTCGCTTCCTATCTATCCATGTACCCTGCGCTCATGTTTATTCCGCTGGTCTTGGTCTGCTATGACCGACGCGCACAGAGCCCGCAAGCACCTAAGATGGCACCCTTCATCCTGCAACATGCCGGTCTTCTCCTCGCCAGTGTCGCAGGCCTTCTTGGTCTTTCCTTCTTGATCACTGGTAATTTCTATGAGTTTATATCGGCCACTTACGGGTTCCATCTTTTGGTTCCGGACTTGACTCCCAATGTCGGTCTGTGGTGGTACTTTTTTATTGAAATGTTCGATTCATTCCGAGAGTTCTTCCTTGGAGTCTTCTGGCTTCATTTAGCCAGCTATGTTGGAGGTCTCACGGCGCGTTTCCGACGACAGCCTTTGTTCGTCATCGCCTCTCTCCTTGGTGTCTTTGCGATCTTCAAGCCATACCCGAGTATCTCAGATGCATCTCTGTTTTTGGCGTTACTACCCTTGTACCGCCATCTTTTCCCATGTAAGTCCCTTCTTTGTGCTATCCTATTCTGGAGATCCCTTGGCTGACCTTTCCTAGTAATGCGATATACATTTTTCGCAGCCTCAGCGATCCTCTACTCCACCCTCCTCGGTCCAGCCTTCTACCATCTATGGATCTACGCAGGATCCGGAAACGCCAACTTCTTCTACGCCATCACCCTAGTATGGAGTTTGGGTCTCTCCATCCTCCTTGCAGACACCATCTTCGCCGCCCTGAGAGACGAATGGGAACAAGACAACCCAGATAAGCAAGGCGCAGAAGTCCGACAGGTGTAGAACAAGAACAATGTACATTAAACCCCTGCATATTTCATTCCCACTTCACTTCACTTCCAATTCCATAAATCACCAGCCAATGCAATGCAATGCAATCCAACCTCAATCCCTCAATCCCTCAACCGCTTAGACAATATCATATAATCAACCTCCTTGACCGTCCCATTCCGCAGTCTCCGCGGACGCGGCGAGTACTCATCAAGCCCATACCCCAACCTCTCATAAAACCGACAAGCAACCCCATTCGACTTAAAAACCGTCAACATAGCCTTCTCCAAGCCGACCGCCCGACCAATCGCTTCCATCCGCTCCATCAGAACCGACCCGACGCCCCGCCCCCGGGCCCTCGCCGACAAGTGGATCTCATAGCAGTAAACCACCTCCTTGCCATCTTCATACGTCACCATGAAAGACAAGAAGCCAAGAACCTCCCGCCGTTGATTCAGAGTACAGCCAGTGGAACCCAGAGCCGGACCTCGTTCGTCGCGCTCTTGGGGTAGATCGGCTGTTTCGGAGTTGTTGGGAGCCTCTGTCGCTTTGTTGTCGTTGGAATCGTTGGAATCGTTTGAATCGCGGAAAATAAGATATTTCATATCCGGCAGTTTCATCTCCTTGTGCTTTTTCGTACGTGACCAGCCATCCGCGGAGGCGCGGTAGGCGTCGCTGGATGTTTCTTCGATGAGGTCTAGACAGGCTTCTAGGTCTGCTGGTGGGATGCTGGCTGCGGAGTATACATCCAGGGAGAGGGGTGTTTCTGCTGGTGTGGTTTGATCTGCTAGGCTGGTTGCTTCCTCTGTGGTTTGATTACTTGTCGTGGTAGATGGCATGTACTTGGCGATGAAGTTTTCAATGCTTAATGCATTGGTCCGCTCAACTAGCGGTTGTACTATTTATGAATTAGAATGTGTTCTTCATTGAGAATAGAATTGGGTGGGATATGCGTATTAGGGGTGCTTTGATGAGGGGGGTTTATTGTGTAGATCGCGATGGTGCAGGGGCTCTAGGCTCTACTCACTTTTGGAGACGCGTCGAGTCGGAGGCGAGGTCTTCTTGGTTTTGTTCTTTGTGACACGGCCTTCTTTAATTGATGAGAGCATCTTGCTCGGTGTGGTCTCTGCACGGAGACGATATAATTTGGCCTCGGGGTATAGGTGTGGGTTGAAAAGGCGTGTTCATATTTCTTCCCCGCGGAAGGAAGTTTGGAGCCGCGTCGGGGCTCAATTGCTATAGAATGCGAACGCAACATGTCTGTTTCGCCAATTTTGTCGTTTAATTCGGATCTATCTCATTTTGTTATTCTCTACGTGATAATTTGACTCTTTGAAGAAAAAAATGTTTCATGTTAATTCTGTCCTTGCCTGAAGAGGCAGTTTATATATATCGACCATTGTCACAGATTATACAAGCCCTACAATGGATATCTATAGAGCTCGTTGCTTTGCCGCATGCTCTTCGGCACGTCTTTCGGCTTCCTCAGCTCCCAATTCTCCGAAAACATCAACTCCCCAACGGAATGGGTAGTTGTATCGGGCGTTCTTGTCAAGCTTGTTGAGAGCGGCAAACTCTTCATCGGGAATGACGAAATCTATTCAATCGGTTAGATCGGCAATAGGATGTATAGAGAGTGCGGGATGTACCTTGGAAGTTACTCTCAATGCGCGAGGGCGTGACACTCTTTGGCAACACGGCAGAGCCACGCTGGATAGCCCATGAGATGAGAAGTTGAGCAGGATCTTTGTTCAGCTTTTTAGCAATCTCCTCGACCACCGGGTCATTGACAACACTGTTAATTCCATGTAAGTATAAGATCCAGAAACCAGGGAATTTGAGCAGCGGTTCATACCGTGGTAGGTCAAAGATGTTATTGCCAAGCGGGCTATAAGCAACTGGAAGAATGTTCTGTGAAGCATTGTCAGTATAATTTCATAGAAATAATCTTCAGGACATCGAAACCTTTTCTTTCAGGTAGGAAAACAGCTCCGGCTGCAGAAGATACGGATGAGCCTCAATCTGATTGGCAGCTGGAGGGATCTTCGCAGTCTTGAGCAAATCCTCAGTGGCCTTGATGGTAAAATTACTGATTCCAATGCTTCGGATCTTGCCCGCCTCGACGAGCTTCTCCAATACAGCCCAGGTGTCAGAAACCGGAACATCGGCTAGGCGGAATCGCTTCGTCACCGGGTCCGTCGGCGTGAGAGTTTCGTTAGTGTAGGCAAATGCAGTTGGCCAGTGGATCTGCCATGGATGTTAGATAGAGCCTTTAGGTGAATTGAGAGCGTTGCACACATACCAGATAGAGATCCAAGTAGTCGGTTTGCAAGTCCTTCAATGTCTTGTCCAGACCTTCTTCCACATTGTCTGGGTGGTGATGTGTGTTCCAGAGCTTGCTAGTAATCTAAAAACCAAAGCATGTTAGAATGATTTCCTATCGCATTTTCCAGGAATAATCACTGACAAAGATCTCCTCCCGAGGAACACCGGAATTCTTCCAGCCATTTCCCACTTCGTTCTCATTCTGATAACATGCAGCAGCATCAATGTGACGGTATCCAGCGCGAAGGGCAGCTTCAACTGCTTTTTCAACTTCGTGTGGCTTGGAGAGCTATAGTGAAAGACTTAGCAATGCGCACGCCATCAGAAGGAGTATACATACCCAGGTGCCGAGACCGACAGCAGGGATGTCATAGCCCGAGTTGAGCTTAAATGTACGTCCAAGAGACATGATGTGTAGGAAGTATGAAAGTATGAAACCCAAGTTACTTGAAGAGTAGCTATGAGACGAGAAAGCAACACTCTTTATACTTCACCACTACCCCTCCCCGTATCTGATACGTGATCCGATGCGCTCGCGCCATCGGCAATTTAGCGATGAGCCTTGATCGCGATGGCATTATTTTAGCTCGCAATTGCACAATTGTGGGCCTCAAAGAGTGGGGCCTTGAATGCCTTGGCAACAATGAGGATATCTCGACCACAGCATATTCCAGTGCGGAAGATAAGCTCTATTGGTCGGGAATGGTTAATTGCTGTCCCTGGGTTAATGTTTCATGGGGAAAGGTACTCCCGCGATCCCGGCACTATCGGTTTGCGTTACGATTCTCAAAAATTGCAAATGTGAACAGAAAGTGGAAATTTCCACATGATGTGATTCAATGCTTGATTTCACAATTTTCACGTTCGCACTTCGGCATCTCAAATCTGCTTAAAAACACAATTTGATTGGAACGGCAGAACAAGATATCAAGAGTAGCAGAGCTTAGCCCAAGCTACTATCACTACTCAACAATAAACGTAAGAGCTATTTGTAGCACTGACAACCCTCAACATCGGGATTCTGGCACCGTGCCTCTTGAACAGAACAGGTTCCATAGAAATAGCAATCATCAGGGGTGTAACAATTACCTTCTCCTATAACACAGCTTCCATGGTAAGCCACACTTGGTAGCATGCATTGGTGTCTCGGCATTCAACACTGCGGATCTAACGGGAATGGGAATATTAGCGCGGTGAACTGTCAGAAGTAGGGTAGCTTATTAGTTCAGAAAACTTTGCTGTTGAAGGTAAGCTTTTTATACAAAAAATTTGGTTGTATTCCTTAGCATTCAAGAAGGCAGCTATGCAGGTTCCATGCAAAAACATACAAAGCAAAGATCATTTTAACACCGCAATGCATCTAATTTTCGACACCTAACGGCGGCTCGACACGCTAATAAGGAAATCTACTGCTAAATCAGATGCCTCACAGCGCACAGCCAGCCTTATCGTGTATTTCGATTGCGGGTACAGTAGTCTGCGAGGTTCAAAATTGCCATGCAATAGATAACTTATATCGCGGTCACTACACATCTCGGTATCAATTAATACTCAACGTTTTGAACAAATTTTCCATGACGCAGAAATGTAAATTACTTGAATAAAATTATCTAAATTAAGACTATGATCTGCTGGAACATGGGAAAGCATACTGACCAGTTGGCCATGATATCAGATACTGATAACATAAAATTCCTGCCAATCTCAATGATCATCCAGAGATATACTCCCACTACCCCTTCTTCCAAGCCCTCCCAAACCGATGATTGATACATGCACATGGGTCATTAAACCCTCCCACCTGACTATGCCTCTGCTCATTTCCCCATATACTGATTGGAAGCACACAAGCACCACACATGGATGTCGCTGAATCTGCCTCATCCGCATTAACACAGACAGGTTCTTGAAGGCTATAGAATGGAGCCCACGTCACCTGAATTTATACCAGTCCTGTCTTTGCAAAGATAACGTTCAGTTAACTTAGGACAGTTGATTGCTTCAGGCCACAAGGCACTAATATCATGTGATCAGATATACGTTACTAAGCAATATTTGGAGGCAGCTCGATCCATTTACATGCATCCCTGTCTCATAGTTCACGGATCAAAACGATACAAAGTCAAAATCAGGTCGAATGATCGGGAACAAAAGACCATGTACAGTATCTATACTTCTCTAAGCTACATACATAATGTCCAACAGGTTTATCTCGAATCTTAATAAGCTTGCCGTCATGACTGCCCAGATGTGGAGCCCTGAGGTCATATACGTCAGGGTCCTCAAGGACAAAAGCTCACGAATATTCCTCAACTCCATTGCTCTGAGTCAATTTTGAATTATTCCTGCAACTAGAAACTATCCACAAAACTATGCCTCCTACCACCATGAAGCAATGGGTCGTCCAAGACAAGGAACACGACTTTGACGGCCTTGTCTATCAAGATGCGGAGGTCCCGAAAGTCGGTGAGAATGAAGTCTTAGTAAAGCTTCAGGCTGCGTCTCTGAATTACCGTGACTTGGTTATTCCAAAGGTATGAGACCGAAAGACCATCTGCTTTCTCCAGTAGGAGGATCGCACCGTGAAGAACAGCAAACTCATTTGTGACAGGGTACATATCCATTTGCACTCAGATTCCCTGTTGTCCCGGGCTCGGATGGTGCCGGTGAAGTGGTGGACGTGGGGTCCAAGGTCGTCGAGTTCAAGAAGGGGGACCCAGTGGCCACTCTCTTCAACCAGGGCCACCAGTTTGGAGAAATCGACTTGCAGGCCGCTCAGACTGGCCTGGGTGGTGTGATTGATGGTACCTTACGAGAATATGCCGTGTTTAATGAGCAGGGCCTGGTGAAGGCACCGCGAAATTTGACAGCTCTCGAAGCTAGCACCCTTTCTTGTGCGGCCCTCACTAGCTGGAATGCTCTTTATGGGCTGAAGCCCGTGAAGCCAGGCCAGGTTGTTCTTGTGCAAGGAACTGGAGGTGTTAGCATGTTCGGCTTGCAGGTAAGTTTTATGTGGAACGAAAAACACACTCCAATTCAGGGGCTTTTACATTAACACTTCAGGTGTAGTTTGCCAAAGCTGCAGGTGCAACTGTCATTGCTACTACCTCTTCATCAGAAAAAGCCGACAAATTGAAGAAGCTTGGTGCTGACCATGTCATCAACTACAAGGCTGACCCCAACTGGGGTGATGCTGCTCGCAAGCTAACCCCCGATGGAGCTGGCGTGGATCACATTATCGAAGTTGGCGGAAGCGGTACTCTTCAGCAGAGCTTCAAGTGTGTGAAATTTGAGGGTATTATCAGTGTCATTGGATTCCTTGGAGGCGTTGACCCTAAGACTCAGCCGACTGTCTTGGAAACATTGGCTCACATTTGCACTGTGCGCGGTGTCTATGTTGGTAGCAAGGCTCTGATGAGGGACATGGTGCGGGCTATTGAGGCCAATGATATCCATCCCGTGGTTGATGACAAGATATTCAGTTTGTCTCAAGCCCGAGAAGCGTATGAGTACATGGTGAGTTGTTCTTGTCTTGTGTTAGCTGGTCGCATACTAATAAAACACGATTTAGTGGGCTCAAAAGCACTTTGGCAAGTTGACGATCAAGATCAACTAAAAGTTGTGATGCGAATACAAACTTGGCAGATATAGTAGATTGAAATATTCACGGCAGGTTGAAATAAACGATAAAACCTGCTTTCATACTTGGTAAGCATCCACATATGTGGATCATGTCTCCGAAGGACCAATGTGCTTTGGAATAGTTACAGTGTACACAAATTTAACGTGATCGAAACGTACGATTCATACATTTCATTCATTCATAGCCTAAGCGGACATATAAAATTGTAAATTTAACGGCGGACCTGTGAATTGTTCATCCGGTTTGTCTTGCCTTCTGGGTTGAGCGCCAGGGGCGCTTTTGATAGTGTAGACTAAGTCGTGCTTTCTCTTACTTCCTTCATTTTTATGTTTTATCCTTCGTGCTCGTATTAGTGTTAGCATACACTCTGATCGATTACGATTCAACACGTTGAGTTAAGTGTTTCGAGTGCATAGATAAATACAGTAACTTTCCATTTTGTTATTAATTTATTTTATTTCTTTCACTTGGCCAGTATAATCACATCCCATCCTCCATCATTAAACCTCCAGAGCTCATATCAAACATATTCAATGAGAGGGGCTGTCTGGCCATCCATCCATCTAGAATATCATATGCCCCTGATGGACTGAGATAGCCCTCAAATCCTGGATCTAGTGCCTCTTGGAAAATATCAGCTTGAAATGAAGGATGGCCGTTGCTATCCGCCTGTTGCAAGGAGTCGTCATGTGGGTTGTAAATCCCTAAAACCGAATTTTCGGATTTTGACAGTTTTTTCGCGACCTGAGCGAAAGTGCTGCATATTTGATACAGACGTCTAGATGCTTGTGATGCTTCTCGGAAATTCTTGAGAGTGTTTACCACGTCATCGAGAAGTTGAAGGTCTTCTGGGTTATTTGCTGCTACGGCGTGGAAGAATGTCACGATGAAAGGCGTGAACGATGAGAAGAGAAGAACCCTTGAATGAGGTAGTTAGCCACTGACAAAGCGATAGACGGAATGGGAATTAAACAAACCAGTTAACATAATCGGCATCCGATAGAAGATCTGCCTCTTGATACTGTGGGAAACAGCAGAGATGAGATTTCAAACTAAGACGCGCTGCTTGGAAGCAGCGTGAATTAATATCTGCGCCTGGATCTGACGATTTCGAGGCGCGGTAGAGGGTTGTCATGGTTGAGTAGAACATTATATCCCAATTACCGCGGGTCAAATGGAAGACCTGCTGGTGGCAGACCTCACTCGCGTCAATCTAAAACCATTGTCAGAATAATGAGATTTAAATTGTTACAAATCGGAAAGATGTCACTCACACTTATCAGCTCCTTGTGCCATTCTTCCAGAGCGGACGAGAGACCATCGATCTCCTGAGCTCGCTCAAACAAAGATTTTGTGACTGTCACTGGTGAATACAGAGCGGTATAGATTTGCCCCTGGAGACTTGCGATCTTGATACCGAGGATAAAAGATTGATCCCAGGGACGCAGACCTACATCTGTAGGAAGCGAGGGATATCGCGTATCGACCTCGGAGTCCTGTATTTGGCATGCTCTCCCCAGCAGAAGAGAATTGTTTTTATCAAAGATATACACTGTCCAGAACAAACGACGAACGTTCTCGGCATCCCTATCGGTAAGCTTTTGGTACGTGCTGTGGCGGTGGTACCCTAATGTTTTGCAGTGGATTGCAGCGGCCGATAAAAGGTTGCAGTATAAGAAGGGCTTAGCCTCTCCTTGAGCTTTGATGGCCTGTATCGTAAGTTAGCTCTTTTTCCGCATTTTGATTGAACACGAGGACCACCTTACACCCATTGTCAAAGCGAGTATATTCTCAAAAGATGGCACGGCCATCACGTCGTAGGTCTCTAGCCCGACGATAAAATTCCGTTCACATTGCTCTAGGTTAGCTTTGAAATCGAAGTCGTGACAAAGTGGATCCTTGATCGCCATGTACTCTTTGAGGAGATAGTAGAGGATCCCATGCATGCTGGTAACTTGGCCGATGCTTGTTGAGGCCATGGGAAAATACACTTTCTGGCAGAGATTCTCCACAAACTCCAGGTCTGTCACTGCATAGGAGGATAGAAATATAGGGCGACGTGCTTTAAAATAAGATTATTAGATCATCATGTTGGCAGCCGGGGGATAAAGAACACACTCTTGAATCCTTGCAATATACCAATCACCAGGGAAGTGGGCAAAAGTTTCATATTCGGGATCGAGCGGGAGGTCGAGTGGCGAAAAGAATAAGCTTCATTTGTAGGCATAGAATGGAGTAGGCCCCTCAGGTGGCTCAATGATTCTTGAAGACTGGATGGGTCGTCTGGGCTGTTCTTGGAGGCCCTTTCGATGGCTTCACGGGCCTGGACAGATTGAGTAGCAAATGATGAGCCACCTTGAAATAGTGCACTCTCTTCAATTGCTGGATTTGTCCTGTCCTCAAGCTCTGGGCCAGACGTGTTTGGTCTAGGAGATATTCTCGAAGGCTGTGCGGTGGAATTGACAGATTTTGCTTCGAGGCTGTGAAGACGCTTTTCGAGGTTCTCAATGTTTATCTCTCTATTTGGCATAAGTTTAGATATTTCCTAGGTCTTGCGAGTATCCGTGCTCACAGATGTCTTATCCTGTCGGTCTTGGTGCTATTCTCCGGTTTGTCTTGGGCGTTCCGACAAGAAATTTGAGAGTTCCGGCAGTTAGAGCAAGGAACTGTGCGATCACAGCGTATCTATTATTGCTTTACTTAGCTGTATATCTCAAACAAAGCATGAGAACAAGCTTACCTTGCGTACCTTGCATCCTTCGCACTATACAGATCGTCAGCCATGGTCTGAATTTTAACGACCCAATAGTGGTAAGCCCATACCGCCCGAGGAACCGATGAAAGCCGCTGTTTTCTAGCTCGAATCGTTTCTCTATTTTCCATGTCGAATGTTGTGCCAAGTCAATAAACTGATAGGAGAAAAGAATAAGTCACTTCGCGGCCGCGGGCCCGCGGGCCCGACAACCCGCTTACGAATGCCAAGACTGGCGGTGCCATCAGCTTCAAAGTTAGTTTCCTCTATATCAAGATTTCACCGCCAAGGTTACCGCTTCACCCATCTCTTTTTCATAGTACAACCCCTTCTTGCTCTACCTGTCTCTATGAAACTTATTCGACATATAAATAACTCAAGATACTGCAAAGCTGTCAAAACGAGAGGTCGAAGTAAGGTAAAAACAATGCTTAAAACCGTACGCTAATTGTGAGGGTCTAGCGTGTAGAATGTTTTGTCGGTATATTTTGGAGATCGTACTCCATACGTGGTATTGATATACGAATGACATAAGACTATATTAATGTTGCAATTATATAGGCGATAGAGTGGCTTTTAAGAGGACTGCATTCAGATTGCCGGGCTTGAACTATGAAATCTCAGCCTCTGACTGAAGCTCATCAAAGTATCTTGCTTGTCTATCAAAATGTTGGAAGTAATATCTCGGGCGTACGCCCCGCTGTTTAATGGTTTTTTTTTTTTTTACAGAATAATTCTGCCTAGTGGGACTGTAGGTGCCCTTTTATAGCTCAACCTGTGCTGAGGTTTTCTGCTTGTCACCTACACCTTCCAAGAAACCAGCATTTAGGATAAGATCAATCGCCATGTCGGTATGTGTCCTCTTTAAACGAGCCAAAATGTCTTGACTGACCCCTCTTAGCTTCCTTCTGGGTATGTCAGCGAATTATTTACAGATCCTGCTCTGGTTTACCTCCTTCAAACTCACTCATAATCTGAACAGGGTCACTGTCACGAACGAATGTATGACAGATTTCAGTGCACTTCGGTCAGCAAGAGGATCAAACAAGCCAAGATTCATCATCTACAAAATCACAGACGATTACCAGTCCGTTGTCACGGAAGAGTCATCTACCGAACAAGACTACGAAGCTTTTCGCAGCAAGCTTGTCTCATCAGTCGATAGTGCGGGAAATCCTTCTCCTCGCTATGCAGTCTACAATGTTGAATACGATCTTGGTCTTGAAGGGAAACGGTATCGTTGGATTGTCATCATCTTGACGGTGGCTACTAACGTATATTACAGGTCTAAAATCGTCTTCATCACCTGGGTTCCTAAGGAAACCTCTACAAAGGCAAGCTAGGGCATTATCCTTTCTATTGATGCCCCGTTTTAATGCCTTCTCTTTCAGGTCCGAATGATATATGCAAGCACTAAAGAGCAGGTGCGGAAATTCCTTGATGTCAAGGCGTCTATTCACGCAGACGAGCCCGACGAAATTGAATGGCAGACGGTTTTGAAGGAGGTTTCTGGTGGCATGGCATGATATATACTATCTTGTGTATAGAAATAGCCTATATCTATGTATCTATGTATGCATTCCAAATGATTGATGCGAATATATTTCAGGTTTGACTATCTACGTATGAGAGAAGGTAGCTCCTGACCGTATAAAAAGACAACAGTGGGTTCAAGTCCATGGATCAATTCATCACCATGTCCTCTAGCTTTTAAAGTGGACTCTGTTAGATGTGTAGCTAGCATTTCCCGGTACTTGTTCATGTAATAGTACTTCTAAACAAGGCTTAAAAGGAGACCAAAAGGAAATACAATGGAGTCAAAGAGACATTGAATGATGTTCTTTCACTTAACTTATGGAGAATTACCATCACTAGTGGCAATGTTTACACAATCGTGGCCCTTTGTCGACTCCACTATATTGGTATGCTCGGGGGAACGGGCCCGCGGGCCAGAATGGATCAATTTCACTGAAAGCTCCTTTAAAAGCAAACAATCCCAGTATAGTCTACCTCCTCAACATCTTTCTTCTGCCAGATATACCCAAACAATGTCTTTCTCAAATTTTGAGCGCCTGACACCGCTAGACCTGATCATGCCAAAGGTCTACATCGCAACGATTTTGACATTCGAGACAACAGAATCGTCTCTAACCCTCCAAAGTGCCTTCCAAAAAGGCCTGGAAAAACTCGCAACCCAGATCCCATGGGTATCAGGCCGAGTGTTTCCAACAAACCAGAAAAACAAGGCTTCCCTTGAAATGCGTTGGAATCAAAACACCACACCCGCCTTGATCGACAAAGGCATCCTCGATAGATCATACAAAGAGCTATCAGCCAACGGCATGCCTCCCTCATCTATCCCGCGAAACCTCCGCCCAGTTTCAGATATGGTCGAGCACAACCCAATAGAACAAGGCGCCCCCGTTTTCGCCGCGAGCATCTTCCGATTCGGAGACGGAGAGGGAATCGGTCTATACATCTGTATGCATCACAATGTCGTTGATGCAGCTGGCCTCTTTGAGACCGTGAAGCTATGGGCACAGAATACCACACAAACTGCAGCCTCTTCTTCATTCTGTGACCAGTCCCTCAGTTCCCTGGGTAGAGTGACTCGACTCTCAGAAGCGCTCTCCTCCGATTTACATTCAGTATCGACTCATTCACTCGATGATCTCTTCGCTTCGCATCCGGAATACTCTAGAGCACCACTGACACTCCCGTCTGAATTTCCCTCGTGCACAACGAAAGTCTTCGCCATCCCCATGCTGCATATCGATATTATCAAACACCGTCTTGGAAATTATATGTCAACGACTCCAACGACGAATACGCTAGTCTGTGCACTTGTCTGGTCTGCAATTACAAATGCACGCATGCAGCGTGATCCAGCACTCGAATTGAAGTACAGTCGCTTGGTTACAGCAGTTAACGGGCGACGCCGTCTCGGAGCGAACAAAAAATTCCCAGCAGAGAACCCATACTTTGGTAATATGGTTCTATACGCTCTGGCAATCATTCAGGGCAAGGATTTGAGTGTGTTTAATAATCCAGGCTCAACTTCATTCAAATCACTTGCCGAATTGTGTGAAGTGATTGCTGAATCACAGTCGCCTGCTCGTGTCAATTCCAGATATGTGGCCGAAGTCCATCAGCTTGTTGAGTCGGTAGATGATTACAGATCCGTTTTTGTTGGCTGGGATCTCTTCGAATCGAAGGATTTGACTATGACCAGCTGGGCGGATCTTAATTTCTATGGATTGGAATTTGGATTGGGACTTGGAACACCAGAGTTTGTGCGTGTTCCTTATACTGAGGCTGACGGGGTTGGGCTTGTTTTGCCTAGGCGGGCATGTCAGATGGATGACATTGGGGGTGGAGAGGTTGTGGAGGTTATGGTTATGCTGCGTCGGGATGATATGGTTATTTTGGAGGAGGGTGGGTTGTGTGGTTCTTTCTTGTAGAGTTACTAGAAATAAGAATTTCTTGTCTAGTATATCATACTGAGGAGGCCGACTACAGAGTAGACTACTATGCTAATTGACGACAAATCGACTGGGAAGATGGCTCATACTGAAGCACCATGTTAGTGGAATTTACATACTTTAGTCTGTTCAATCTCTCCAATCTGCCATGTCAGATACAAAATATATTAATTCTTCACACCTCTGGCAATTATTTGATCATCCGGATCCTCTGTTCAAACATCGTAAACCGAAATGGCTCGTCAAACACTATATACCCTCAAAGCTTGAAAAGGTAAGGGGCACCTGACACCCAGCCCGAAGCTTCCCCGCCACTCTTCAACTTCCCGCCAACATACCTCATTCCTAGCTTTGCTTTTAGCTTATAAAACTTCACAAACTACATAAGCTCATTCTAATCCTGCATCTTTTGTTACAGTCGCATATCGGTCTTTATCATCTAGCTTAGCAAGGACTTGTTTCTACCCCTCTTTCGATGTCGGTCAATACCAGACAGACCTCATCATCTCCTCCCGTACAGGAACCGGAACAAGAGACACAAAAGTCCGTGGGAATATTTTGTCGCCCAGATCAAATTGCCATGTTCGCAAGAGTAACATCTTACCCGCCGCTGGGGCAACTGACCAATATCCGAAGATCCGAGGATGATGCGGTGAGTATTGAGTTATCATTCGCCCCGATGTGTCTCGAGCACCAGCTTGCTTCGCTGCTGGAAAATGAAGTATATTCTAATGATAGCAGTTATTTTTCACGGTTATAATCGAATCCAGCAGCTCATTTCCCCCACAGTGTTGGGATGCGCAAATCTGGCATAACATTACCAATTCCGAATGGACAGCTCTGCCACTGCTAGAATGTCAGTCTGAACAGACAAGACAATTGAATGGTATTGATAGCAGCCATCATTACCATCGCCATGTACGCTCTGCCAAGATCTCCCTGCCCGGCACAGGAGGTCACGCTCAATTTACAGTACGTTTTCGAACTAGCCCAGATGAGGAATGGCAATGGGCCAACCAGAAGCATGCTGTCAGCGATGGCGAGATTGTTTACTGCTCAATGGACTCTGGGCTTTGTCATTCCGCAGACACGGGTCCCTCCGCTCGAAGTCCTTTGGAGGAGATTGCCAAATATATCACCAATTTCTCCGATAAACTGCAAATTCAGCCGCGGAGGAGTGAAGCTCCGGGCTCGAAGCTTTGGGATATATCAGGAGGTATTGATCCGAGCCAAGAAGGAAAATCAAACATTAAATATGTGACGCTTGGTACACCATTATCAGTGTTGAGATATTTTTCCCTTGTTCGGGTATGGAGTCCATGGCTGGGCCCTAGACATGGCACATCCAAATTCCGCCTCAATGAGGATGTAATGCTCTGCTCATTTCTCAGGAGTGATGGAGCCCATCTGGTTCTGCTGGCTGTATCCGGAGTCAATGATGTCTTGACGATCCTTCAATCTGGTGATGATGGCGAAATTATCATCAAAGCAAAAAGTGACAACGAGGGTACATCGGAATTCCACATTTTGGTTGCAGTTGCCGAGGAATTCGAGATCGCTATGTCCGCAGTGATGTACGAGGCCCGCAAGGTTGTCAAGCCGTTCGCCGATCCAGCGGATGCAGATTTGGAAGATCAAGTTCCGTTATCTCCACCCGGTGATGATGAGGTTCTCGTGGAGAAAGACCCAAGTGTCCAATTTCTCGCCCAGTGGTACGATGGTCTTACATACTGTACTTGGAATGCGCTTGGTCAAGATCTTACAGAACAAAAGATCTTGAATGCTTTGGCGGAATTGAAGTCGAATGGTATTCAAATAGCCAATCTTATCATCGACGATGGCTGGCAAGCCAATGACAATGAGGGCCAGTCTCAATTCAAGAGGGGCTTGTGTAATTTTGAAGCCCATTTGGAAGGTTTCCCAAAAGGATTGAAACACACAGTGGGATTAATTCGCGATGCCAATCCCAAAATCGAGCACATCGCAGTTTGGCACGCCTTGTTCGGGTATTGGGGTGGTATCTCACCAGAAGGCGATTTAGCCAAAAAATATAAGACAAAGGAAGTGAAGATCAAAGATCCCACCCCTAATGGTCCTGTTGAACAGAATCTCCCCGATGGCAAGATTCTTGTCATCGATCCCGATGATGTACAGACTTTCTACGATGACTTCTATAGTTATCTGGACTCCACAGGTATAGATTCAGTCAAGGCTGATTCACAGTTCTTTATCGATCTTCTTGAAGAACCAGAGGACCGCAGACGGTTCATGACCTCTTACCAAGATGCATGGTCAATTGCCTCTCTCAGACATTTCAGCACACGTTCAATCTCATGCGGATCAATGACGCCCCAAATCATATTTCATTCACAACTTCCTAACAACAAACCCACCATACCGCTCCGCAACTCAGATGACTTCTTTCCCGAAATACCCGCTTCGCACCCATGGCATGTATTCTGCAATGCACATAATTCACTTCTCACTCGATATCTGAATGTAGTCCCAGACTGGGATATGTTTCAAACCAGCCATCCATATGCCTCCTTCCACGCTGCCGCAAGATGTGTATCAGGTGGACCGATCTACATCACCGACCAACCGGGAAAGCATGACCTGGACTTGCTTAACCAGATCACGGCGCCAACTGTCAACGACATCACCATCATCTTGCGTCCCAGTGTCATTGGACGCACTATTGACACTTACCACGGCTACAATGAAGGAAACATTTTGCGAGTAGGGAGTTACACCGGCTGGGCGAGAACCGGAAGTGGAATATTGGGTCTGTTCAATATTACATCTAGCGAAGCCTCGACAATGATATCGCTAATGGACTTCCCCGGAATCCACGATGACTCTCAAGGGTACTACATTGTCCGTGCACACAGCAGTGGAAAAGTATCCGCTCGCATGCGACCAATTGACCAAGACTCCCTGGTCTCAATCATTCTAGATCAAAAGGGATGGGAGATTCTGACTGCCTATCCAACCCAATCTTTCACGCTGAAGAACCACCAAGGTGGAAATGGCTCTCTCGAACGAACGACCCATGTTGCCGTACTTGGCCTGTTGGGCAAGATGACGGGTGCGGCGGCTGTAGTCATGTCTGATATATTCATTGCCGAGAACGGGCGTCTGAGAATTGACATCAGACTCAAGGCTCTTGGGGTAATTGGAATTTACATGTCCGATCTCCCAGAGAGGACTATCGCTCAGGACTTCATGGTCATGATTCAGGGAAAGCCAATCCCCAAGAAAACTGTTTGGAAGGAAGGAGGGAAGGATGTGAATGTGCTCGCGATTGATGTTTTGACTGCTTGGAAAACAATGAAATTGGATAGTGGATGGAGTAACGAAGTTTTCGTTCAGGTTTTTGTCGGATGAGCCCACAGCAGGCTTTTTAGAGACTACCAATCACTCAATATTTTTCTTTCTGCTCTTGTATTCTTGGAATCTCTATCGATGCATAGTTTCTGCAGTGGATGAAGTCCTAACTGCGAACTGACTAGGGTGCAACAAAGACCTGGTGTGTTAATTGTAACAGGTGATTTCGTAACACCTGTGCGTGCAATGTATGCTACGTTGCCTAAAATGAAAAGCATCCAAATTCGAGAGTTTTTCATGTATTATACCTCTATGCAAGAAGAATATTGGTTAAGAAGCAGCTGCACGGTGTGATATAGATCTGTTCATCGACACCTGAGGCACGAAACACTACCTAAATCAGAATAGATCGACAACCCGGCGATAAGCCCCGGACTATCAATACTCCGGACTTATCGAAAGAATCTCGGAGCTATTCTGTATTGACTCCGTCCAGAGTCCGGTCCATTGCAGCCCTTTTCACCCGTATATCCCCTCGAAAACCGGTCCGATGAGGCCACAATCGGTCCCCCTTCGCCAGGCGGCTCTTCGCAACTTAATTACCCCCCAACGATGTCTAGGCGGAGCGCGCAATTTCGCCGCCGCAACAGCGAGTCCGCTGCGCGGTGACACCACTCGCCCGGCACTACTTGCTTTACAATCTGCGACCTGCTTTCAGCAGCAAAGATGGATTACTCAGAAATACATTCAGCGTATGAAAGATGGAGAGAAGGAATGGGCCGGCTTTGCGAAGGAGATCAAAGAAGGGAAGAGGAAGAATTTCGTGCAGCATTTGGAGGAGCGTGGTTTAATCCATGATGTTGTTGGGTATGTCACACCATGATTCAGCACTTTTCCTGCATCCACTCTTGTGAGTGTGATTGTTGATTCATATACTAACCTGGTTGGTCTTTTTGCAGAGAACGCGATTTGTTGCACAAGGTCTTTACGGAAAAGCGCGCAGGAATCTACGTTGGAATCGACCCTACGGCGCCTTCGATGCATATTGGACATATGTTGCCATTCATTGTCTTGGCTTGGGCGTACGTCTGGGGAATCCCGGTTACATTCTTGGTCCGTCGCCCATTCGTTCCACTCTCATTTGGAGGGTGTTCACTGACAGTCCACAGCTTGGCGGCGCCACATCTCGAGTTGGCGATCCCACCGGACGGTTAAAAGGTCGCGATGCGGTCCATTCCTCTATCAGAAAGGCCAACATGGCTAGCATGCACATGCAATTGAAGAAATTAGGCGTTAGCATCGAACATTACGGCAGGAGGCATGGATACGAGCGGCAACCGATGTGGAAGCGGGCATTGACGAATAACAACACCTGGTGGAACTCCATGCCGTTCCTTGAAGTTTTGCGTGACCTTGGTGCTTATATGCGAATTGGTCCCATGCTCGGCAGAGAGACGTGAGTTTTGCGAGATGGAAGGAGAAATATTCGTGTTTGCTAATATATCTACCAGTGTTAAGAACCGTCTCTCAAAGGGTGACGGCATGTCCTTTGCCGAGTTCTCCTATCCCCTTCTCCAGGCGTGGGATTGGTGGACGATGTTCCAAAAGGGCACTCAGGTGCAAGTTGGAGGCTCCGATCAATACGGAAACATCCTTTTCGGAATGGACGCAGTAAAGTCGATTAGTCGCAACACTGCCGACGAGCAACTTCGGAACCCTCTTGAGTCGGAACTCGATCATCCTATCGGTTTCACCACACCACTTCTAACAGCGTCAAACGGTGAAAAGTTTGGAAAGTCTGCTGGAAACGCCGTCTGGCTCGACAAGGACCTGACTTCCACCTTTGAACTGTACCAGTTCTTTGTCCGAACCCCTGACGACACTGTTGAGAAATACCTTAAGCTGTTCACTTTCATTCCCTTGCCCGAGATCGCCACTATCATGGAGGAGCAGAACAAGGACCCCTCAAAGCGCGTTGCGCAACATGCCCTCGCTTTTGACTTTGTTGAGCTCGTTCACGGCAAGGAGGAAGCTGATGCAGTGGCTATGCAACATCGCCAGCTTTTCCGTCCTCGATCATCTACTGGCGCCCCCACTCCTCTCCCTAAATCCTCTTCTCCTCCCTCAAGCCACGCCCAATCTCCTACCGCGGGCTTTGATAACCCGCAATCTGGCAACCCGTACGCGCCCCAAACGAACTTCGCGAATATGGGTGACATCAAAGTCACGCTGCCGAAATCTCTCGTGATCAATCAGCCATTTAACAGGGTTCTTTGGTCCGCTGGCATGGTCTCATCCAAGAGCGAAGGGCACCGCGTTATTGTCAACAATGGTGCTAAAGTTGGAAGCCGTCCCGGTGATAGTGGCCCCATGTCGGACGCGCTCTCCTTCACCCCTATTCGTCCATGGACTGCCGAGAAGACCCAGGAGTTTGTTCTTAACGACAACCTTCTTATGCTCAAGCTCGGTAAGTGGAAGTTCAAGGCCGTTCACATCGTGAGCGACGAAGAATTCCGCGCGCAAGGACTCACTGCTCCGGGCTGGGAGACTGAGGCAACCGAGCCGACCGAGTCGGAATAAGTGTATGAATCTCTACTAGATCTGTAATTTTACAATATCCCCTCTGTACAATATAAATATTACAGTTATTATACAATAAGACGGAATCATGTAGTTGTGCTGAAGTATACACGTCACGGGAATTGACAGGTCGAGTCTCGGCCACTTTACGCGTCGACGCGATCCGCGTTATCTTCTCCCACGCCCCCAGTTCCTTCACCCGTTCTAGTATACCATGCGCCGAGCATAAATATACGAGCAATTGAATCGAAATTCAATTGAAGACAAACCAAAAAAAATATCAACACAAGCAATGGCCAAAGAAACGGCCTCGTCCCCGACCGCAGGCACGCCGCCAACCGCCGCGCTCAAGAGGACAACCTCCAGTACCCAAAATATGAAAAGCCAGAAATCGATTCTGGGCTTCTTTCGGAAATCGTCCCCTGCTACTCCATCCAACAACCGCACTCGTGAACCTGCGTCTTCCCCGGCACAGAGAGCCGCTGAGACTCGTGGGAGCGCGCTGAAGCCGACACCGAAGGAGGGAAAGCGGAGCTTCTCAAGCTTCGCTCAGGATCTGACTCCTATTCCGAGCAGTGATATTCCCGTGCCGGATGAGGAGGATGGAAATGTGGATGAAGTGAAGGTACAATTTTTTTGTGTGTGTTTGTCTGTTCTTTCGTCGCTGATTGCATTGTTGTTTTGCAGACCACCCAACGTGAGGCACCTGACTCCACAATGTCTCCTTCGCGCAGAGTACGTATTAAGTGTTCTATGGCTCGCTTCATCCGTCTTGCTAACAGTGTTCCTAGGGAAAGAAGAAGATTAGCTACCAGGAGTCGGACTCCGAGGGAGAAGATGACGATGATGTGATCTTCAAACCCGGCCGCCGAGACAGAACTGGTGGACGTGCAGCCAAGCGGAGAAAGACATCACCAGAGAGTGAGGATGAGTTCCAAGAGGGTGCAGAGGATGTGGGATATTCCGACGACGGTATGCTATTGGCTTCGCATCTGTCTCGTTAGGAACGCAGCTGACATGGATATGGGTATAGAAATGGACGACTTCGTGGTTGCAGATGATTCGGACGAGGAAGTCGTATCCTCAAAGAAGCGCAAAAGACCCTCGACCCAACCGGCTCGAAAGCCAGCAGCCAAACAATCATCCGCTACAGCACCAGCGCCCCCCTCCCCAGTCGATGATCTCGATGTTGAAATTCCTGAGGGGACATCTGGGACAGCGAAAAAGTGGACTTTTGATCCGGAGAACAAAGAACCGCGCAAGGAACGTGAAGTCGTTGAAACCAAGAAACCGTCTAACCCGAAGAAGGAAAAGGCACACATGAAGGATCCAGACCAGCGATATTCATGGCTTGCCACTATCAAGGATATTGATGGAAACCCGAAGGGTCATCCTGATTACGATCCCCGTACGATCTATATCCCGCCGCTGGCTTGGTCGCGATTCTCTCCATTTGAAAAGCAGTACTGGGAGATCAAGCAGAAGTTCTGGGATACCGTGGTTTTCTTCAAGAAGGGAAAATTCTATGAGCTTTACGAAAACGATGCCACCATTGGACACCAGCTATTTGATCTCAAGCTCACTGACCGCGTGAACATGCGCATGGTCGGTGTGCCCGAGATGAGTTTGGACCACTGGGCCAACCAATTCGTGGCCAAGGGCTTCAAGATCGCTCGTGTTGACCAATCCGAATCTGCCCTGGGCAAAGAAATGCGTGAACGTGATGGCAAGAAGCCCGGAAAGGAAGATAAGATCATCAAGCGAGAACTTGCTAGTGTCCTCACGGCCGGTACCCTTGTGGAGGGTTCCATGCTTCAAGATGACATGTCTACCTACTGTGTTTCTATCAAGGAGGCTATCATCGATGACCTGCCTGCATTCGGAATCTCCTTTGTTGACACTGCAACAGGTCAGTTCTTCTTGTCTGAGTTTGTGGATGATGTCGACATGACAAAATTCGAGACTTTTGTCGCTCAGACTCGGCCGCAGGAGCTGTTGCTAGAAAAGGGCTGTGTTTCTCAGAAGGTTATGCGCATTCTGAAGAACAACACTGGACCCACGACCATTTGGAACATGATGAAATCTGGCAAAGAGTTCTGGGAATCAGATATCACAATTCGAGAGCTTGAGGCCAGTGACTATTTTGTCTCCGAAAATGATGAAAATATCACAGCCTGGCCAGAGGTTCTGCGCCAAGCACGCGAAAAGGAGCTCTTGATGTGTGCATTCGGCGCCTTGGTCTCATATCTGCGTCTGTTGAAGATCGAGCGGGACTTGATCACTATTGGCAACTTCACATGGTATGATCCCATCAAGAAGGCAACGAGTCTTGTGCTGGATGGTCAGACTCTGATCAACATGGAGATCTTCGCCAACTCGTTTGACGGTGGTTCAGAGGGAACTCTGTTCCAGCTCCTCAACCGCTGCATTACGCCCTTCGGCAAGCGAATGTTCAAGCAGTGGGTTTGTCATCCCTTGGTTGATGCAAAGAAGATCAACGCAAGACTCGATGCTGTTGATTCATTGAACGCCGATCCCAGCATTCGAGACCAGTTCTCTTCTCAGTTGACAAAGATGCCGGATCTGGAACGACTGATCTCTCGTATTCATGCTGGCAACTGTAAGGCTGCCGACTTTGTTCGTGTCCTAGAGGGCTTTGAACAAATTGATTACACTATGGGCCTGCTCAAGGAGAACGGCTCGACCTCCACCGAAGAAGGCATTATTGGGCAGTTGACAAACGCAATGCCCGATTTGGCTTCCCTCTTAGGATATTGGAAAACTGCCTTTGACCGCCCCAAGGCGAAGGAGAATGGAATTCTTGTCCCGGAATCTGGGGTCGAAGGAGACTTCGATGACTCTCAGGGGGTTATTGAGCAGCTGCACAAGGATCTCGACAACCTCTTGAAGAAAGCCCGCCGTGATTTGGGATCTTCTGCTATCTGCTTCCGCGACAACGGCAAGGAAATTTATCAACTGGAAGTTCCAATCAAGGTGAAGAACATCCCCAAGGATTGGAACCAAATGTCTGCAACCAAGCAGGTCAAGCGATACTACTTCCCTGAGCTTCGAAGCCTCATTCGCAAGTTGCAAGAGGCCCAGGAAACTCACGGCCAAATTGTCAAGGAGGTCGCCGGACGATTCCACGCTCGTTTCGACGAGCACTACAGCACTTGGCTGGCTGCTGTCAAGATCGTTTCCCAACTTGACTGTCTGATCAGTTTAGCTAAAGCTTCCGCGTCTCTTGGCCATCCCAGCTGCCGGCCAACCTTTGTGGACGATGAGCGAAGTGTTCTGGAGTTTGAAGAGCTTCGTCACCCGTGTCTCTTGTCCTCTGTCGAGGACTTCATTCCCAATGACATTCAGCTCGGTGGCAAGCATGCCAGCATTGATTTGCTGACAGGTGCCAATGCTGCCGGAAAGTCCACCGTGCTCCGCATGACCTGTGTTGCTGTGATCATGGCCCAGATCGGTTGTTACCTCCCCTGTCAGTCTGCTCGCCTGACTCCCGTTGACCGAATTATGTCCCGACTCGGTGCAAACGACAACATCTTCGCCGCTCAATCTACATTCTTCGTCGAATTGTCCGAGACCAAGAAGATCCTTTCTGAAGCTACACCCCGCTCTCTGGTTATTCTCGACGAACTTGGCCGAGGAACTAGCTCTTACGACGGTGTTGCCGTAGCCCAGGCTGTACTCCATCATATTGCCACCCACATCGGCGCCTTGGGCTTCTTTGCCACGCATTACCACTCCTTAGCCGCCGAATTCGAGAACCACCCCGAAATTGCACCCAAGCGCATGGCCATCCACGTCGACGATGCCGAGCGCCGCATCGCCTTCCTTTACAAACTGGAGAATGGTGTCGCAGAGGGCAGCTTCGGTATGCACTGCGCATCCATGTGCGGAATTCCAAGCAAGGTCATCGAATGTGCCGAAGACGCCGCCAAGCAATGGGAACATACCAGCCGCCTGAAGGAGAGCCTTGAGCGCCAGAAAGGCGGTGGCTATGTTGGTCTTGGCTGGTGGAGTGACGTTGCTTGGGCATTGCGCGAGTCTGTCACTGAAGAAGACTCCAATGCTGGCGATATCTCGGATCGTGGTTTGGATGTGTTGCTGAAAGCTATTGAGGCTTTGTAATGATATGCTAGATTGTTTCATCTTCTGTTCTCTATCTTTTCTTGCGTGCATCTTCATCATGTAGAGTTATGATGACTGCGTGTCAACCTTTCATTTTACCCCTTTTCTTGTGTCAACGTGGTACTTGTTTCCGATGTGTCGGTTCCATTGGCGTTAATGCCCTTGTTCGGTTATCTTACGGCGAAGTTTGATTATGCAGTTTATTATCTCTCAAATGAAGCATTTTCTGAGGAACCTATGTTAACTTGAATGCTCTTCTCTCGCTTTTCGCTGCAACACTATCTATTTTGTATTCTTTCCTGAAAGAGTTTCTAAAAAAGCCAAAGCAAGACGCCATTCAAACCACGCATCTAAATTGAATCCACCGACTTTGCAAATTGCTTCGTCATTCAACCCCAAGACCACTAGGCTCATGGCCTAATTCTTCAGCCTCATCGAACTAACTCTTGTTCACCACAGTCCACCCAGTTACTTCGTGACCGTGGCGTTCGTTAGTATGACCACCCAAGTGCCCAAGCAAGGCATCATCAGTAGTCCTGACATCTTCATTGCCCTTTCCGGGCTTCAATTTTGTAGTACCGCATGTTCGAGTAACCTTTTCGGTGCTGATGGGTTCGAGGCTAGCATGAGAAAGTTGATTGACGACCTCTTCTTCAAGTGGTCTAGCAGGGGATTTAAGGCTTTTGGGGCTTGCGCGGTTCTTCACCTTAGCCTGGTGAGTCGAAGCATGGATCTCTGTAGGCACATAGCTCTCTTTGTTCTTCTCGATTGACTCATAATTCACATGAGTGATGTCCACATTGGCCCTCCTGGTCTTCTTGGGTTGCTTTGCACTCGAAGGGTTCCCCCTAATCTTAGTATGGCCACTGTTTTCGAGCTCTCCATGAGATGTTCGATCGTCAACATCCTCTTCTGTCGTTCTCTCTTGATACATGACTGTTGAACTCGCGAACTTCTTGGGCATTGCGTGAAGAGGTGAACTATCGTCATCGGTTGATAGCCACTCATCATCAGCTTCCTCAACTGACGTATCCTTCGAGATGCTGGTCTCGTCGGTAGGGATTGAATGGGTCTCTTGTGTTTTGTTTTGACGATTATCCTCTCCTGGAGGTGCATTTCCAATACTCGCACGAGAGGGCTGATTTGTCAACTCCTCTAGTTCGCTCTTTGAGATCCTCCTGCGCTTAGAAGTGGGAGGCGTTTCATATGATTCCGTGGAAATCAGCCCATCCTCTGCATCTGAAGACTTCTGGGGCATTTCAACAGAATGATGTCTTGGATGGAGGGGTGTAAACGATGGTGGCTGGACCGAGGACCAAGCAGTGAGCACGACGGCTGTCTCAGTCTGCTGCTGTTTTGAGCTTAGAGGATATCCGATATGGACTTTGAATCTACGTAGAAGACAAGTGATGTTAAAGACGCAGGAAAAGAAAAGAACAGGACCAAAGGTCGATTCACGTTCTATATCGCTAACTTGTTTCCCTTTGTTTTTCCCTTGTGGCTCTTGTGTATCGACAACCCAGAGTGAACAGCTCCTTTCTTGGGCCCAAGATATAGTAGTATGATTCCAAGTTCCGTTTCTTTCCTGAGTTCTTTTCCTTGGTTCCGAGAGCAACTGCGCCAACTGCTGTAGACCAGTGGAAGACGGATGGCGACGTGGGTATTGTTGAGTTCGAAAAAGGCGCGACGGGGACACGCAATCACAGAAACCTCTCGCAATGCTTGTAGCTCAGTGTATGGTCGTTTGAAGATAGGATGAAGCAGAAAAGTAACGGAGCTTGATCAAAACGCGGGATGAGGTAGGGCTTGGTGCGTACACGGGTGGAGGATGGCGTGGTAAAAACATCAGAGGCGGGGAATACGATGCGTGGTAAGAGGATTAACCCTTCGGGCGACGCACTAAATCCTGTCGTTTCAACCTCCCCTCATCAGGTCAAAGCTACTCTTTTAAGTTGACGCTCTGGAATATCGACAAAGGAATCTTTGGAGATGCTGCAGCTTTATTCCTCATTCTGCACGACATCGTTCTCTTTGTTTTCGTGTAAAACATGCGAGCAATCCGGCAACTGACTGGTCTCTGGGCTTTTCTTGTCGTCTGGCTAAATACCAACTCTCAACCTTCAGAGAAATAATTTGGCTGAAGGGATGATCAAAACAGTCTACCGTGGTCTACTGGCCTTACAATTTACAAATGGAAGCAGAGTAAGCAGCTCGATGGTATTTGATTCGGAGTGCTGTGGCTAGCTAATTGGTGCTCACCCACCAAAGCCCAACCTCACACATCCCTCAGCCCTTGCAATCGCCATTTCAAAAACAAAACCCATTCTGGTAGATAATACAAGCACGTTTGGTGCAGCAAAAACAAATTGGTATCATCCGATCCTCCTTTCATCGCGGAAGCAAAAATAGTTCACGCGCAGTAAGCATAACATAAAGAGAGCCTATTCCTCCTCAGTGGAACCCTCAGCGACAGTCTTGGCAGCCATCATGAGATGGCCAGTCATGGCGACTGTGCTGGGGTCATCGAAGCCGGTGGTGGGCTCATCCTTGACGGGAGCAGCGGACTCCTCGGCAGCGTCCTCAGTGTTGACCTCACCCTGGGCGGTCTGAGCGGTCGACTTCTTGACCCGCTTTCGAGCCGGGCCAGCCTTGGTGGGAGAGGTTGTGGGAGCACCAGCAGTCTCGAGGGCACGGGCGAGCTTGCGCTTGGCACTGCGGTAGAGAGTGGAAGCTGAGCTGGCTTTGAGGTTGGACCACTTTGCCATTTCCTCGTAGTTGGGCTGAATTGATGTTAGCATCTGAGACGATTTGGATTGATCTCGAGTACTTACAGCGCCTTGGTCATGGAAGATGTGGCCAAGGGCGAGGAGCCTCATCTCGGTCGCGTTGAGGGCAGAGAAGGGATCATCTTCGTTGCTGGATTTGGGGGGAGCCATTGTGCTGATCGTAGCAAAGGATGAGTAAGATGGATGGTTGTAGAAAGGGTAGACAAAACCGGATGAATATCTGGATTTGTGTGGGAAGAAGAAGGGTGTGGGATGTGGAGGAAAGATTTCTGGGGTGCGAAAGGTGAAATTTATGGCACAGGCTGACGCGACTACGAAACTGGAGCAATGAATCAAATGTGTTTTGCAAAGCTGTTGTGTTGAAGCGAGCACGTGCAAGAGTTGGAAAGAACGCGTCTAGCGCGTGGATGCAATCGAGGTCAACGGGTGGAAGTTAGGCTTTTCGGGGGATTGCTTGAATAGAAGCCCCTAACAGTCGCGTCTGAGGTGTCAAATGAGAGAGCGGTTCTTGACTTTTGACTTTTTGACTGCCTGGAGCTCCGCGTAGCAACTCGATTGAGATTTCCCTTAGTTTGGTCTCGATCTGGCATGAGAACACACTTGAGTCATAATGAGCAATGCACGTATATCTGTGCAGTAGATTGTATGGGATAGATACAAAGGTGATAATAGGAGAATGAAGAAGTTGTTGGTAAATATTTCATGAAGGAAGTTAAAGTAGGTGTGAAGATGGCTTTGATACGATAATTATCAAAGTCCAGCTCTGCTTGGATTATCGAGATCAAGACTTTGCTTTTTGAATCTGTCGATAAATACTTCCCCAAAGCTCTGGGAAGAATGCAGAGGTCTGTCGACCAGGCTTGGAGTGCTCTCCAGTATAGAATTGAGTTGGAGCTCTGCCCTGCCACCAGCGCTGCGGCATAGGTTTCAAGTTGCAGAAGCTGACAGGGCGAAGAGAATCCTTTGCTGGTACGAGATCTCCAAGGCGGACTGCTGTCTGCCTTGGGATGGTGTTGAATCTCATACTGGTGATGTACAGCATGGCCGTTGGAGGAAGTTCTTTTCCATATTGAATGGCTGCCTCGCGAGACTTTCTGGCAAATGCCGGCAAGGCCAAATGAATGAAATTAACATACGGAGCCGATGTATAGGAGACAAATAGCATTGGTAAAGCGCCAGCAGCAATTACTAAAATCAAATTAGTTCTGACAACAAGATCGTTTGATATAGAAACAAACTTACCGCCTGGAACGCTATACCATGGATAATCAGCCACAGAGCATGCCGGTGCAATAATTAAACAGGCTGCACCAAAAAGAAACACCGTCGTAATACGCATGGTTCCCAAAAAGATAGCTCGGCCTGTGCCTCCATAATATACCAGTATCCGTTCCGGTGGCCCTGGAAGTTTTGGTCAGCAACTTTACACGTAGCATCGAATATATTCATACCGGATCTCATAGTTGTCTTTGGTGTGGGACTAATTCCAGATACCGGTGTGACTGTCCTTCTGACAGGAGGCGCAGGAGCTGCTTCTTTCCTCGGCAGTGGTGAGAGGTGCTTTTGAGAAGGCCGAGGGATCTGTGACTTGAATCTGACCCAAACGCTCCCCCGAAGGCCTCTATGGGCGCATTCAGGTAGGCTTTTGCGCAATTGAGGGTGAAGTAATATCTGAAGTCGCATCGTGACTGGGTTATTGAACCAGAATGAAATCGGGACGTTGATTGTCGCGCGATAAATCCGCGCCAATCTTCCGGCAAAAATGAGACCGCCTTGGCCTCCGCCTCCGAGGTGTTTGGGGCTTGCATAAGCCCCTGCATCTTTGACAACTCATCCTTATAATTGTTGTCAGATCATATGTGTTGAGCATCTGGCTGAAACAGTCTCAGGTTCTTTCCTATCGATGCTTTGATGCAGGCTCGGAACGTTTTGCGCGATATCTTCTCCCGCCATGTCTCCGGCGTATAGCCGACTGCCTAGCCGCATTATTTCCCTCTGGCTGGCCATTCTGTTGGTCCTTGTTCGTGTGGATGCGTATGAAAAGATCTCAGATGAGACCTTAAATTCTCTTCCGCGCCCGAACGATGACTTCGATATTCACAATGGCGCCTTGTTATCACCTATACTAAGGACCCGTGTCCCTGGCACTCCGGGATCCACCGCAGTGCTCAATCACTTCGCCGACTTCTTTCGAACAAGCCTGCCAGAATGGTCAATTCAGGTGCAGAATTCGACTGCCAAAACACCGACATCCAAGGGCAAAGAAATTCCCTTTAAGAACTTCATTGCAACTCGTGATCCTCCTTGGGCCTCGGCTGGTGACGTCGGGCGCCTCACTCTTGTCGCCCACTATGACAGCAAGATCGAGCCTGAAGGATTCATTGGAGGCATTGATAGCGCCGCTCCTTGCGCAATGATTATGCACGCAATGCGCAGCATTGACGCCGCGCTGGCCAAGAAATGGTCTTCAATGAAAGAGCAAGGTCTAGACGAGTCTCTTGAAGATGCACATGGCATCCAGGTCATTTTTTTGGACGGCGAAGAAGCTTTTAAAGAATGGAGTCACAGCGATTCTCTCTATGGGGCACGTGCTCTGGCGACCCATTGGGACGATCAGTTTTACCCGGCCATGTCAGCATTCAAGACTCCGCTATCCTCAATTTCTCTGTTTGTCCTCTTAGATCTTCTGGGTTCGAAGTCACCAACCATTCAGTCTTACTATGAGACTACCCACTGGGCCTATCAAAGTTTGGCTGCCCTCGAAAAGCGTTTCAAGTCACTCAAGCAATTCAAATCCTCCTCAACTGACTCATGGTTTATCGATTCTGGGAAGGATGGCCACAAGCTCGCACCCATGGGCGGTATTCAGGATGATCATCTTCCTTTCCTTGCCAAAGGAGTCGAGGTTCTCCATCTCATTGACTTTGCTCCATTCAAGGGCTTTCCTCCCGTCTGGCACACAATTGATGACGACGGTGAACATCTGGACACGGACACCGTGGAAGATTGGGGCATGCTCGTCACTGCCTTTGCTGCTGAATGGATGGAGCTGGAAGGGTACTTCGACCATCCAGCGGCTATAAAAGAACGCAGCAACCAAGCTTTCGCAGAGGCTGAAGCCATCCGCTTAAACAAGAAGACCGAGTTGTAAGCCATTCTTCCGTTTCTTTTGCCATTATTTCCCTTGGAACCTTTGATTTTCGTAATTATCCGCCGTTATATACCCATTGCAGTTATTATAGCACAAATGACATCTATTCCCAGCAATCTGGCACTAGACATATTCTTTGTCATTACTTCATTACTTCAGCTAATAAATTCCCGCACACAGCTCTTGAGAAACTTCAATTGTGCCCTTCTCAAGCACCGCCCTCATGCAACCAACCCAATGCTTTTTCGGCACAATAAACCGAAGATTACCGACTCCAGGAATGAATGACAAGAAGAAAATATGTTCAAAATTGCAGTCTCATCCACACGCTCAAAATAAGTTGCCCAGCATGTATCCAGACATCGTTGCCAGTCCCCACGTTGGTTGCAGGATTGTTCGCAAGATGGCAGGACCTGGACAAACACCCTTCAGTCCCCACGCCAGCCCAAAAGCCACTGCACCGGCCACGAAGCGCCAATCGATGTCGGCAACTGTGGCTGTTGGGAGTCGCCATTTCTCTGCCAAAGTAGGCTTGGTATTCCCTTTCTCCTTTTTGGTCAGCTGTCCTGGTCTCTCGGCAAGGAAAGTTAACAGAGAGGGGCCAAGTCCAAACAGCATGACCAATGCCAATGACGGATCAAATCGAGACGGATTTGTCAAAAAGGCAAAGAATCGAAGGACCTTGGCAGGGTCGGCCATTCCAGAGAACAAAAGACCCAGCCCAAACTCTAATCCTGCTATGAATGAAAAGGCAATCCTCGATTCTTCCGACCGATGGACCTTGCGTGGAATGATGCCGAAATTTGTGATTGCAGCCAGCAAAGTTGCACCGGCCATGAAGATCAACTCTGGTGCTGATGGATAGACCGGGATATAGCACGGGGTCGCTCCGCAAGCCGGGATATTGGCACCGCTGTCAACAAAATTCGCCGTGAGCAAAGCCGTGGTGAAGAAAACGGCAGTTGCAATCAGTGAGCGAGGCGAGAGACGAGAAAGACCGCATAGCATGTGTCCGGATGTGCATCCTCGACCATTCTGTTCATATGTCAACTAGTGATCCCCGATGATGTGGGTCCACTATTCCTCACCTTTGTTCCCCAACCCAACAAGAAGCCCACCCCCAGTGTTGCAGCAGCAGAAGCCAAAGAATGTGGTGCCGCAGGATATGTCGGGATCAGTGATGGTGCGAAGAGGTAGACCGGCACTACACTCGAGACCAGACCCGCGATGATCGGCAGATTGTCACGACCAGGGTTGAAGGCGATCCCTGACAGCAGGGAGGAAATGCCAAACACAGCGCCATTGTGCAACAAGAGGCCCGATGATCCCTGGAACAGTAACAGCGCGCCTAGGGTTGTGTGAACTGGCGTGAACATGATATTTGGCAGTGTCGATGCGGATGTTGGTATCAAAGTTTTCTCCCTGATGTCATAGCGGGAGGTGCAGAGAGCTTAATGACAATTTGGCATATCAAAGGCAATGGAAGTAAATGGGAGTCGTAGGGTTGTAGAATTAATCGACAGGGGTCTGAAAGAAGCAATAGAGCTAAGAAGGTTGATTTAGGCATTGCGCATTCTTACACCCCTTAAGGATTACCGGATCGGGGACCATCCAAGTCGCCGTTGTGATCCCCGATTTCCTTCCTCTTCCCCGGATAGTGGTTTACACATCAGTTTTAGTGTTGGATTATTGTGGTTTGGACTTCAACGTGGGCGTGAGATGGTCACGCAAGTCCCTGCATGACGATATACCAGAACAATCCTTAAAACAGCCATACCTGCACCCGGGGACTGGATATATGCCCTAACAGTGCCACCGAAAACACCGAGGCTGTTCCATATGGCCCCTCAACACTGCAAATCAATTCTGCATGAGACAGTCACCAAGTATACCCTGTCTACCAGTCCATTCACGGGGAACACAAACACAACATGAAAACTCAACTGACCAGCAAACAGCAGACCAGGCAGGTGCCATCCTGTTCCTACTCTGACTCTCCAGTTCACTACTTTCCTCAAAGCTGTGAACCTGGCTTCTCCATCCTCCAGACTCCATTTCAAGTCGCAACATCTGACATTTTATCGCTGATATACACGCAAGATGGGAAACTCAGCCAGTGTCGCCGGACGTGCATGCTTTGTGGCCGCTGTGGGACACGATCTCAACCTCGTTACGTTTCGAGGAGACTTGCTCTATGAGTTCCGAATCCAGCCGTCCTACAACCTAGCCATCCCAGTCCTTCCCACCGTGGTCACCTACCCTAAGACTACCGCCCAGGTAGCCAAAATTGTGAGCTGTGCTGCTACACACAAATACAAGGTGCAGGCCTATAGTGGAGGGCACAGCTATGGGAACTATGGTAGAGAGCATTCAGTGCTTAATGTTATTCATGCTAATACTTTCCATGGCAGGTCTCGGCGGAGCAGATGGTCATGTCGTCGTGGATCTGAAGAACTTCCAGAATTTCTCTATGAATCCTGACACTTACATTGCCACAATTGGTGCCGGTACAAACTTGGGCGACCTTCAGGATCGTCTTTTGCATGCTGGTGGTCGGGCTATGGCGCATGGATCCTGCCCTCAAGTCGGTGTCGGTGGTCATTTCACGATCGGTGGTCTTGGAATGATGTCTCGACAGTGGGGAATGTCGCTGGATCATGTTGTCGAGGCTGAGGTCGTGCTGGCAAATTCCAGTGTGGTCACTGCATCGGACATTCAGAATCAGGATATATTCTGGGCTGTCAAAGGTGCGGCTGCTAGCTTTGGTATCGTCACAGAGTTCAAAGTCCGCACACATGCAGTTCCCAAGGCTGCAATTCAATACCAGTATACTTTCAGTCAGGGAGATATTCTGGACAAGGTCAAGTTGTTCATGTCCTGGCAGAATATTGTGGCGAAGCCAAACCTTACGCGGAACTTCTCGACCGAGCTCGTAGTCTTTCAAGATGGTGTCCTGATTATGGGTACTTTCTTTGGGACTCGAGAGGAGTTCCATCAATTCGAGCTAGAAAATGATCTGCCTCTTCAGGGTATGGGCAATGTGGTGTATATCACCAACTGGCTGTCTTTGGTGGCTCACACAGCTGAGGACTACTTGCTCCGTCTGACTGGGAGTATGCTCACATCCTTCTACGCCAAATCGTTGTCTTTCACAGCCGACGAGCTTTTCAATGAACACGACTTGGTTGCCCTGTTCACATACCTGGATGCTGCACCGAAGGGTACAGCCACCTGGTGGGTGATCTTTGACTTGGAAGGCGGAGCAACCAGTGATATTCCCATGAACGCAACCGCCTATGGCCATCGCGACGCTATCATGTGGATGCAGTCCTATGCAGTTGCCGGCTTTGAGCCGCCTGGCTTCATTATGAAACGCTTCCTCAATCGCTTGCATGGTGTCATCATCGGAAACCGTCCAGCTGGTCCTGTTCGTTCTTACCCCGGATATGTTGACCCTTATCTCAAAAATGCTCAAGAGGCATACTGGGGACCGAATTTGGCCCGACTTCGGGATATCAAGACTGCTGTTGATCCGAATGATGTTTTTCACAATCCACAGAGTGTGGAATTGAATGCTCCAATCCCTCCGGGTTCTGGATCTCAGGAAGTTTAAGAATGGTTCAAATCTGATTCTGATGGTTGATTCCTTGCATAACAGATTGGTTGGTATATTTTAAGCGACGGAGACACTTGACGAAGATTGAATACCTGCAGCGATAGTTATTGTTTCATATGTCATCCTTCAAATTGCTCACCTTAATTTTTGTGATCGTTTAGCTCTAAGTCAATTCAAATTATGATTTTATCGAGTTAGCAATGGGGATATATTCAGATAAGCGATTCGATGCTGAAACGAATATATTCGCAGCATGCCTGACTGGTTTTATATTTTTCTAACACATGAGCTTAAAGTGAGTTGCATCCATTTCTGTCCACGCAGAAGGATTACATATATTTAACGAGGTAATTATCTAGTGAGCATCTATTTCCAGGTGTTTGATGAACCTTGGAACTCACCTGGGGCACCTCCAGAGCACCTTCACCTTGAGGCATTTTGGTCCATGACTAAGCTATGTACCGGACTTCAACTTTCCATCTTTCGCAAGTATATCTTCCATTTTGGCATGGCAGGTGCTGGAACGATGACTTGAACCACTACAAGATCTATCCAGACCGCCATTTACTTTGGCTTGCAGATCATGAAGCGAGCCTGCAGCCCAGAAAGCAGCCGAGCAAGCAGCCAAGAATATGAGCCGGCACAGACATATCGAAACGAGCGACCAGTCCTCGCAAGCTTGACTGTATCTGTATCTCCGCCTCCAAAGAGATCCCCAAGTAGGAAAATTCAGGATGAGAGCATCACACTTTCATTCAACGCACCAAAGTCCAAGGCCACGCCAAGCCTCGCCGCTATAGAAGCAGGCCAAGTCCAAGTGAAAGACCATCTAAAGATTATATCCACAAAATTGAGTCAATGCATATGTCCCATCCCAAAGCAGTCATTTCCCCAATTACCAATTGCAGACTGGGCCGATCTATACAGACGCAACGAACGCCCAGACGGCCGCCACTTTGTCATCCACCAGCACGATCATCCTGTTGCAGGTCCCCATTATGATCTTCGGCTGCAGATCTCAGAGACGAGCTCTGTTAGCTGGGCGATTATGTATGGAATGCCTGGTGATCCTAACAGTACGCGGCTGAATCGCAATGCAACCGAGACTCGTATTCATTGTCTATGGGTTTGTTTGACACCAACCGATCTGGGTTCGATTGTTGACTCAAAATAGAACCATCTTATTGAGACCGCTTCTCATAGAACTGGAAGTATGATTATCTGGGATACCGGCGAATATGAAGTCCTACCGTATCCCATGGAGGAACCGTCCGGTCCTGAGACGGACGATTCGAGATCTGAGCTATCCGATGGGGGCTCTGTCCCTGCGTCTGTTCCATTGGAGGAGCAGAAATCCGACAGTGCAAAACTGCAAGAAGCATTTCAAAATGTTTGTCTGGACATCGCAAACATCATGGTCTGAATCTCACATCATCCCAGGGCAAAATCCGACTTCGATTGCACGGCACCCGTCTCCCCAAAGACTACACCATCTCCCTCCGCATGGACAAATCTACCAACTACCGAAGACCAATCCGCCAAGGCTCCAAACGGCGCCGACGCCACCAATCTACACAGACAGTCCCACCAGCGCCATCAACCTCGGACTCGGAAGCGGCCTCACCGCCACCCCCTGACGCCAACCGACCCGGCTCATCACCTGCATCAGCATCGCGAACTCGAACATCCCCAAACCGAGTAGGAACTCCCCGATCGAAATCCGATCCCGAAACTCGCAACAACGGCAACCATTCCGATCACACCCCGGACCTGGATATCCAACTCCAAAACGCCTACCCGGGTTCCACTAATAGCATTGGCTCGATCCATCAGCGCCGATGGTATCTTAGCCTGGACCGGGTAAGCTCAGGATTTCGGATAATCAAGTCAGTAGACCGAGATTCATCATCTCGTCAGCCGAAGGCGAAGGTCTGGGGCCGGAGCTCCGACGGGGGCTTCGAGGCGTTTCATGTGCACGGGCCAGAGGTGGAGCGGAGTGTCGTGACGGGGAGATTGGGAGTGCAGGTTCTAGAGGCTGAGGGAGTGAAAGGGTTCGTGGCTAGACGGGGGTGGAGACCTGTCCTGCATTAGTTCTCGATGTTGCTACATACAGTCGACAGCGACAGAGGAAGAAAAAGGGATAAGTTATAGATACAAACAGATATAGATATACCAGGATCGCAAGTTAGCGAAACGCGTGTTAAGCATTGAAGATACTCTTCTCCACTAGTGGGGTCTTCCTAATGGGGTGCCCGATGCTTGATAGGTGAGTCAAAGCTGTCTAGACTCTGGACTCTTCACTACTCCCGTTACTAGGTACTACGGAGGATTACCTCACTGTTCCTGTGACTGTAAGCCCTGGACTCTACTGATTCTGACTCACCAACTTGCGGTCTAAGCTTCCCCGCTCACTGTCACCTTACCTCGCGCTAAAGAAGATAAGACATAAGAACATACTAGTACAGCGATGTCTGGCTTTTCTTTCTTCGCAACTCCCTCAAGGGACGAAACATGAATCATGCCCCCCTTCACGCCAACCTCCACAGCGACAAGCATTTTAGCCTTGTCGCTAGTTGCGCTGGATAGCATACCCGCCATCAAAAGCATCATAGCCCGCATCGCGCGCAAAAGTCACAACTACGAACCTATTCTCCTAGCCAAAGAGGAATATGGCGACGAAGACGGCGAGGCGACCACAGAATCCCTCCAAGCCTTCTCGGATAAATGGCAGAGGATTGCCATCGCGGTATTTTCCGCCACCGGATTCCTGATCACGTTAGCGTTGGCTTTTCTGACCACGTTGATGGGTAATGTTGGGGAGTATATCTTGTTGGAATGGTTACAGTTCGGCATATGGGTGAGTGATCAAAATGCGCCCCCACCACCTACCTCTACCCACCGAAAAGGGAGGAATAAGGAAATTAACGGCTCGTATCTAGGCTTTCCTGGCTATCCAATCCATCGGCTTCTTCACTGAACCCCGACCGACAACCCGCTGGACCCTAGGCCTGTTCGCCTTTGGCGGAAGTATCATCGCAATCGCCGCTCCATGCCTCGAACTAGCTGTCAACGTCTACAGCCACCAGGCAATCCCCCAAGACAGGATCTGGCTCGCCCTGCAACTCAGTCAGATTGTCTGCGCATCACTGCGCGCATTGTTCTGCGTGCTGCTACCCCGTCGCCCGGACGTGCACCACGAAGACAAAGTAGTCGATCAGGAATTCACAGTATCCGTCCTGAACCGGTTCTCGTTCAGCTGGGCTGCTGGACTCCTAGATGAGGCAGCAAAGAAAAGTACGCTCAGCCTCGACGATATCCCCAAACTGCCTGCGTCAAAGCGCGCCGGGGCCCTGAGAAAGAATTTTGAGAAAGCGAGGAAAGATAAAAAGATTTGGAAGGGGATTATCTTTGCGCATGCAGGTGCATTGACGGTTCAGATGGTTCTGACTCTCATTAGTTGCTTCTTGAGCTTTGGGCCGCAGGTTGCGCTGTTTCAGGTTCTGAAGACGCTGGAGTTGCGCAATACTCCGTTTTGGAATGCGGGTGCATCGTACCTGTGGGTTCTTGCGCTGGGCGCGTTGATGTTTGTCTCGTCTACGGTTGAGGCGTGGTTGTTCTGGGTGATTTACTCGAGACTGGGTGTGCCGATTTATGCGGAGTTGTCGGCTGTTATCTTTGCCAAGGCTATGAGGAGGAAGGATGCGAAGCATACGAAGAAATCGGCCAAGGATGGCGCTGAGACAACTACTGCGGAGGCTGAGGCTGAGGCTGAGGAGGATGCGGAAGAGGCGCTGAAGAAAAGCCGACAGAGTATTATCAACCTTGCTGCGGTGGATGCGCGTCGCATCTCCGATTTTGCTGCTTTCAACTATGTCATTCCGCTTGCCATTGTCAAGATTCTTATCGGTTGTGGATTCCTTGTTCAGATTCTGGGCTGGCGGAGCGCTTTCGCTGGTCTTGCTGTGTCTGCTCTTGTTACGCCGTTGAACATCTACGCTGCTAGGAAATACTCAAAAGCCCAAGATCGTTTGATGAAGTTCCGTGATCAAAAGCTCGCTATTGTCACAGAGGTGCTACAGGGCATTCGGCAGATCAAGTTTTCTGCACTGGAGGAACAATGGCAGACACGTGTGCAGGAGACTCGAGAAACAGAGCTGGGCGCATTATGGGCTGCATTCTTAGCCGATATTGCCCTGATTTCCATCTGGATTCTTGGTCCTGTTGGGTTGTCTGCTGTCTCTCTGGCTACATATGCCACGATCCATGGCGGCTTGACTGCTTCCGTGGCTTTCACAGCCATGTCTGTGTTCGGTTCACTGGAAATGTCCTTGGCCATTTTGCCTGAGCTTACCTCTGTTGGTCTCGAGGCCAAGGTTAGTGCCGATCGAATTGACAAGTTTTTAGCTACCTCAGAGAAGGTTGTTAACACGGTTCCTGCCGAGTATATCGCCTTCGAAAATGCCTCTGTCGCATGGCCTGCCGAGGCAAATGCTCAAGATGACGAGGACAGATTCGTCCTGCGCGATCTGAACTTGAATTTCCCGACTAAAAGTCTGAGCGTGGTATCTGGTCGTACAGGCTCTGGAAAGAGTCTGCTTCTCTCATCCATTCTGGGTGAATGTGATGTACTCAGTGGTACAGTCAAAGTACCTGTTCCACTTCCCATTAAGGAGCGCTACGACCACCTCGCAACAAAGGCCAACTGGATCATCGACTCGGCTATTGCATATGTTGCGCAGATCCCATGGATTGAAAATGCAACAATTAAAGATAATGTCTTGTTCGGACTCCCTGACGACGCAGAGCGCTACAAGAAGGTCATTTTCGCTTGTGCTTTGGAGAAAGACTTTGAAATGCTGCCCGATGGTGATTTGACTGATATCGGCGCCAACGGTGTGAACCTGAGTGGAGGTCAGCGTTGGCGTATATCGTTTGCTCGGGCGTTGTACTCTCGAGCGGGAATCCTCGTGATGGATGACATTTTCAGTGCGTTGGATGCACACACTGGTCGTTTCGTTTATGAGAATGCACTTACTGGTGAACTGGGACAGGGTCGGACCCGTGTTCTTGTTACTCATCATGTCGCGCTTTGCCTCCCTCGTACGGACTACTCTGTTTTGCTGGAGAATGGACGCATCAAGTACGCTGGCACCATCGATGATTTGAAAGAATCCCATCAACTTGAGGATATTCTTCGCGAAGAGCATGCTGCCGAAGAGGCAGATCAAGCTGTCGTCGATGAGGAAAGTCGTGAATTCTTGAATGACGAAGAGACGACACTGCAGAAGATTATCTCCAACACGTCTCGTAGACGGCCGAGTACGGCTGCTAATGGCCACACTAACGGCCATGCTTCTAACGGGAACGGTAACGCACAAGCGCAAGCTACTGCACCGAAGAAGTTTGTTGAGGATGAGAAGCGCGAGACTGGATCTGTGCGACTTGCGATCTATGGTTCTTTCTTGGGTATGGGTGGCTCGGTGCCGTTCTGGATCATGACTGTCTGTATCTTTTTGCTATTTGCAGGTCTCATGGTTGGACGAGTAAGTGACCATCCCAGAGCCCTATTTTTCGCTTTATGTTTGAATTATGCTAACATCTCATCAGGCTTGGTGGATCAACATCTGGACGGGATCATCGTCCAATACTCAAGTACATCCTGAGCAGTATCATGTTCTACTACAGCACAGCATGCAGCCGACTTTACCCCCACAGGACGACAACCTCGCCATGTATCTCGGAGTTTACGTAGCACTCTCCGTTATAGCCTGCATTGCAGGATCAATTCGATACTACTTCGTCCTCCGCGGAGCAGTACGAGCCTCAAGAAATCTTTTCAACGGGCTAATCTACGCCATTCTCCGCGCACCTCTCCGATGGCTAGACACAGTCCCTCTAGGGCGAATCCTGAACCGTTTTACAGCAGACTTCCATTCCCTCGACTCCCGAATCGGCTACGACCTCGGTTTCTTCGCTGCCAAGATCCTCGAGGTCCTGGGGATCATGATAGCCGGAATGCTCGTGTCCCCAGTGGTGATCGTATTCGCCATTGTCCTCCTGTTGATATGCCTCAAGCTATCCCTGACCTACCTAGCTGGTGCGCGCCAGATCAAAAGACTGGAAAGTACAGCCAAGAGCCCTGTTTTCGAGCAATTCGGCTCCAGTCTCGCGGGCCTCATCACAATCCGCGCTTTCAGCAAACCAGACACATACATCGAGATCATGTACAGCAAGATCAACCGCCACGCTCAGGCCTGGTGGAACCTCTGGCTCTTCAACCGCTGGTTAGGCTTCCGCATGAACGTCGTCGGCGCAATCTTCTCAACCCTCACTGCTGCCCTCATCGTCTATGTCCCCGGTATCACCGCATCGCTTGCCGGCTTTGCCTTGAGTTTCGCACTGCAATATAACTCCGCAATTGCCATGGCTCTCCGCCAATACGCTAACCTGGAGTTGAATATGAACGCCACAGAGCGTGTAATTGAATACTCCAACATCGAACTCGAGAACCAGGGAGGCTTGGACGCCCCAGCCGCCTGGCCAACAGAAGGCCGACTCGAAGTCAACGATCTAGTCGTGGGCTACGCACCAGATCTCCCGCCAGTCCTCAACGGCTTAAGCTTCGCAGTTGAAAAGAACCAGCGCGTAGGCGTTGTCGGACGTACAGGCGCGGGCAAATCATCACTAACGCTCGCACTATTCCGCTTCTTAGAAGCGCGATCTGGCCAAATTATCATCGATGGACTCGATGTATCGAAGATCAAGCTGCACGACCTCCGCAGTCGTCTCGCTATCATCCCACAAGACCCGGTTCTCTTCTCAGGAACTGTCCGCTCGAACCTCGATCCATTCGGTGAATACAGCGACACGGAATTATACGACTCGCTAGCGCGCGTGCATCTTATTTCCGAAGCAGACGACGACGAATTAACACTCACCTCTCGGACAGCGACGCCGCGCCAGCCCAGCGAGGCTGGCACCGAGCCTGTTCCCAAACAGAAGACAAATGCGAACGCATTTACATCTCTTTCCGCAACCATCTCTGAGGGAGGACTCAACCTCTCCCAGGGTCAGCGCCAACTTCTCTGTCTAGCGCGTGCTATCGTTTCCAAACCGAAGATTATGGTTCTGGATGAGGCGACGTCGGCTGTGGATATGGAGACTGATGCTTTGATTCAGACGTCCATTCGGGCTGAGTTTGGGCGGAATGCTACCACTTTGTTGGTTATTGCGCATCGCCTGAGTACTATTGCTGACTTTGATCGCATTCTTGTTATGGATGCTGGGCGCGCGGCGGAGTTTGGGACGCCCAGGGATCTAATGGGCATTGAGGGGGGTGTTTTTAGGAATCTGGTTGAGAATAGTGGAGAGAAGGAGGTTCTCGAGAAGATGATTTTTGAGTAAATGGGTATGATGGGGTGTTGATGTGAATAAATAGGGTGAGATCGGGCAAAGAGTGAAAAGTGAGATATTCTTATGGGTCTGAACAATTTAGATGCACCAGACTGAAAACTTGTGATATATGATATCTGCAAATTGAATTATTGAATTTTATTCTAATGCTTTGAATGGGATGCTCAGATGTAGTCATGAAAACAAATATTATGGCCATGCAAGCATGCTATAGTTTGTTGTCAAAGCCACATGTGAGAACCACCGAGGCAAAGAAGTCGAATATCAGAGCCAGGGAGTTTCAAAGGCCTGCTATAAAATCTCAAAGCTAGAAGAGAGGACCACTGTCATGTAGCAATGTTTCCAAAGCTAGTCCAGCATCCGTTCCCTTCCAACGTGGACCAGCCTCAACCACAGCTCTACGCCGTGGTTACACCTTCAAGCTTGTAAAAGAGGATCAGAGATGCCTTCATCGCGTCCGTTGTGTAAACAAGGTTGGTATGCCGAACGCATATATCACAAACCCACCCCTCGAGTCGTACAGCCCTTAAGCTCTCCGAAGAAAGAGAGCCGCACGTCTCAGAGGGAAGAGACTGTCTCATATATAACACACTAGGCTTTCATCATTCTAGAAAAAACAGTCAGTAAATGCAATTCAGCCAGGGAGAACAGGTAGACTTACAAGTATAAAACTTGGAAGGATGAAGAAAAGAAAGAAAAAGAGAAAAGCGCGCGGGTTTTATTTCTGCCCGCGCTAGTCCGCTCGCCGGGCGGGGAGTGATTCTGCCGGTTTTTGTGGTTTGATCCGATCTGACCATCTTGTTTTTGACGGTGTTTTGTCTTTTATTCTAGTATTACAATATGCCAATGGGTATGCTGCCCATGCGCTCATTGCGCCTGAGGTCTAGTCATCTGGAAATCACAAATATCCTTCGTGGTCGTGCTGCTGCTCGGTCGAGACAATGCTATCGGCCGCTTCATGCACCGCGGTATTTCCATGCTCGGGCTTGTTTGCAGCAGGAGCCTCCTAAGGAGCTGCCAGCTTTCTTGGAGGCTTACAAACGGGCTGGTATGTCGACATGCGTCTAATTTCCACTGCCCTGGAGCTCGAATTGTGACTAATACCTATCATCTACAGTGGACTTCCCTCCGGCGACTCATGATTTCGAGACCTTCTTCGCCCAGGCTGAGCCAAACACCGAAGTAGTGCTTCACGGATATCTCGGTCAGCGCTCTGATCTTTCCAAGAAATTGTCGTTCGTGCGCTTGTCCGATCCCACTCTGCAACATAGCCTGCAAGTCGTCGCATTTGCCAAGAACAATGCCTTAGAGCAACTCAAAGCCCTCAATGCAAACAGCCCCGTCGCTGTGCGCGGCACTGTACAAAAAAAGAAATCCAAAGCCTCGGAGTCAGCCGATAAACCTGCCGAGGACTCATGGGAGCTCGCATTGGAGGAGATACATGCTCTAAATGACTTCCCCAAGGATACCATTATGACACCCGAAACGGTCTTCCCGCCTGAGCAGCGATACCTGCAGCTGCGCTCGGATGCAGAGCTCCGCGATGCACTGCGGTTCCGTGCTCGTGCTCATAACCTTTGCAAGGAAGAGCTTGAAAAGCAGTCTCCGCCGTTTATGGAGATTGAGACACCGCTCTTGTTCAAGTCTACGCCTGAGGGTGCGCGCGAGTTTATTGTTCCAACTCGTCGTGAGGGGCTAGCTTATGCTTTGCCTCAGAGTCCGCAGCAGTATAAGCAAATTCTCATGGCAAGTGGGCTACCGCGATATTATCAATTTGCGCGCTGCTTCCGCGATGAGGATTTGAGGGCCGATCGTCAGCCGGAGTTTACGCAGCTTGATATGGAGATGTCGTTTGCTACTGGCGAGGATGTGATGCGGACAATTGAGGGGGTTATTCGTCGACTTTGGTCGACTTTGATGAAAGACCCTGCACCAGAGGGCCCGTTCCGAAAAGTCTCATATCAGGAAGTCATGGCCAAGTATGGCTCTGATAAGCCAGACACAAGATATGGCATGGAAATCATCCGAATTGATCAACTTCTGCCTGTTGATTTAATTGGAAAAATCTCTGACCTGGAGGATCCTATCGTGGAGGCTTTCAAGGTGGAAGGAAACGAGAATGATCCTGCCGAAACCCACAAATTTATCAGTCAATTCCTTGACTCGCCTGCCGGTGCGCCATTCAACACCAACCCGGACGGTGGCCCAGGTGTCTTCATCTATAACGGCAAGCAGCCTCTGTGTGGACTACAGCCTTTCGGCTTCCAGGCCGCTGAGCATGTTGAGGAGCTGTTAGACCCAGACCACGGCGACTTGATCATTCTCCAGGCACGACCTCGAGCTCCCTTCTCTGGCGGCTCAACTCCTATTGGTGACCTGCGTCGTGCACTACATGCGTCAAGTGTCTCGACAGGCTTCAAGTCCGCCCCTACAGGCTTTGACTTCCTCTGGGTTGTCGACTTCCCTCTGTTCTCACCCTCTTCTGACTCAGAGCCCGGCCAGGGTGGTGCAGCAGGCATCTCCTCAACACATCACCCCTTCACCGCACCGAAGACCCCCGCCGATGTCGACCTCCTCCTCACAGACCCTACACAAGCCGTGGCTGACCACTACGATCTAGTCGTGAACGGAGTCGAATTGGGCGGTGGAAGTCGGCGTATCCACGATGCAGCAGTCCAGGAGTTCATTTTCCGCGATATCTTGAAGATGCCAGCAGAACGATTGGAAGACTTCTCACATCTGCTCGATGCTCTGCGTTCCGGGTGTCCGCCACATGCGGGTCTTGCATTGGGCTTTGACAGGCTCATTGCTGTCATGCTGGGCAAGGAATCTGTGCGGGACGTGATCGCTTTCCCAAAGACCGGACGAGGAGGCGACGATGCCATGGTCGGCGCACCTAGTCCCATGACCGAGCAAGCATTGGAGACCTATCACCTGAAATTGAGAAAGTAGATCAGCACGCTTGTTTTCGTGCTCATATCCGATGCTAAGCACGGGCATGCATATTCCGCTTTTCAAGGAGAACCACATGTACCAACTTTTGTACTATATCTATGTACTATACCCAACATTCGATAGCCCATTGGCTTAGCATTTCCCAATTATCACTCATCTCAGTAACTTATATCCGTGGTTCTTGCACCCTCAATTCAAATCTGATATCACACCACGCGGTTCCGAGGGTTCCCCCCGGCTCGGCCGGCTAAAATCGACACATCCACGTGAGGCCAGAATAGAACCTGAAACAGATCCGAACTATATCAAAGACTAGATATGCATCTAACGGAAACGGGGACAGGGGCCCATGCCTGAACAGGGCACCCGAGACCCTTTTTTGTGGTCCGTTGGGCGTTGTGGCTTGTTTAGCCTGGCCCTTTTTAGGGTCATTTTAGGGCTAACGGTCAAATTGCCCAATGCGGGTGGGAACGTCTCAATTTTGAGAACTATCCATCGGACGCCTTCATTTACTCTCAGCCTCGGCCGATGCAATTAATTGTATCGCTGTTTCAGAATCCGCCCTGTGCCTGCTGGGCCACTGCAGTACCCTAGTCGGGGTTCATCTATTCAAGAATTGATCTGTCGAGTTTGACGATCACTCGGGACGAAATACGCCCAGGCCATTTCTTGGACTTGAGCTAACGGCGGGTTGTTTCCTTTTTTGGATATAGTGAAGATCAGTGTTCACTATGGCCTTGTAATCTAGTATGTTGGAACTGTCGACTTTGCAAAAGAACCCATTTATGAGTCGTGCATACCCAGCCATAGAATCTATCGACTCTGATTTAACATTCAAGCCACGGGTTCCGGGATCACAGGATGAAACAGGGCACGCCGTTCTGTTTCATGAGGATTACCAGTTACTCGATGTAGACATTCTCCGGATGCATGACTGCATCGCAAGATGAAAATTCGATTCAACCTCGGTCGACTGAGATTCGGCATTTATGAGTTCGGCATCGACGATGTACTGTTGGAAGGATATAAAAGAAGGCTTGTCGTCGTTTCTCAAAAAGCAACTGAACCATCCATCCTCAGTCCGCCCATTCCTTCGTTGATTCCTTGTATACCGCAGAGCTGGTCTCTTGTTCGTTCGTTCACCTTCTTTACTTCCTTCTTTCCAATATGAGAAACACGGTCGTTCTCGCCCTAGCTGGCGCAGCCCTCGGTGCTCCCACCCAGACTCTCGAGAATCGTCAATTCTCGGGTTTTGGTTCCAGTGGATCTGGAACTGAAGGTGGTCTCGGCGCTCTGGCCTCTCTCTTCCCCGGTCTGGGAGGTGAGTCTAGCGGCTCATCCTCCGGCTCTGGCTCTAGCTCTGGCTTCCCCAGTCTCGGTAATCTCCCCGGTCTCGGAGGTTCCAGTGCCTCTTCCTCGGATACCCCGAGCCTGCCCAGCTTCACTGGCCTGCCTGCTCTTGGAGGCTCTGGTGCTGAGCCTAGCGGCACTCCCAGTTTGCCTAGCTTCAAGACTGGCCGTGACGTCGAGAAGCGTCAGTTTGACCTTTCTTCTCTGACCAGCGGTCTGGGCGGAAGCACTGGCACCAGCGGTGGACTCAGCTCCCTGGAGTCTCTCATTCCCTCCCTGAGTGGAAGCTCTGGCAGCAGCGGTCTTGGCTCCATTGAATCCCTCATTCCTTCTCTCGGTGGTAGCTCCGACACCAGCGGTGGACTGAGCGCTTTGGAGTCCCTCATTCCTTCCATGGGCTCCAGTGGCTCCAGCGGCCTCGGCTTCAAGGCCCGCCGCGACGCTCAGGAAGCTGAGAAGCGCAACTTCGACTTCAGTATCGGTGGCAGCGCTGGCGGCAACGCCGACGTCGACGCCAATGCTGGCGCTGGACTCGGTGCTGGTATCAACCTCAAGGCCCGGGACGACGGCGAGGATATTGAAAAACGCCAGTTCGACCTCTCCTCGCTGACCAGTGGCCTCAGCGGCAGCTCCGGTACTAGCAGCGGTCTCGGCGCCCTAGCGTCCCTTATTCCCTCCACGGGCAGCAGTGGCAGCTCTGGTAGCAGCGGATTCAGCATCCCTGGCCTGAGTAATATCCCCACTGATTCCGCTATTCCAAGTCTCAAGGCTAAACGTCAGAGTCTATTAGGCTCCTCTGGCTCTATTACCGCGAACGATGTCACCGATAACAACGGCTGCAAGGAATTGACTTTCATTTTCGCCCGCGGCAGTGACGAGATGGGCAACATGGGCTCCGTTGTTGGACCTCCCGTCGCTACGCAGTTGAAGTCTTTGACTGGTGACAAGGTTTCCGTCCAGGGTGTGACTTATGCAGCTACTGCTGAGGTACGATTAATCCTTCCCTTTGATCTTGAGAAAATTGGCAACACGTAACTCACTATTCTTTTTTTTTTGGCAGAGCAACGCCGCTATGGGCGCAAACGGTGGTCCCGTCATGGCCAAGCTTGTCACGCAGGCTCTTTCTCAGTGCCCCAAGACTAAGGTCGTTATTGGTGGATACTCGCAGGGATCCATGGTCGTGCACAATGCTGCCAACAGCCTCTCCGCTGACCAGGTCGCTGGTGCTATTCTTTTCGGTGACCCGTTCAAGGCCCAGGCTGTTGGTAAGCTTGACAGCAGCAAGGTTAAGGAGTACTGCGCTACTGGTGACCCGGTTTGCTTGAACGGTGCCAATGTCATGGCTCACTTGAGCTATGGCAGTGATGCCAAGGAAGCTGCGCAGTTCTTGATCAAGGCTGCTGGTCTTTCCACTTCCTCTTAGATAAATTGATGACATAGGTCGGTGAGGTGGTTGGTTGTGAAGGGCTGAGGAGGATGGATTGGGAGAAGATAGTTCTGGCTCGTTTTCCTGTTCTTAGATCTGAAAATACTGTCAATACATTCTTCTCTAAGAATATGTTTTCCCGCGTAAATCGGTGCAAACATGCTGCCAAAATGTTAAGGTTGTAGATTGTATCATGAAATACAGTGTAGAAAGAAACAGGGACGATATAATCTGGAAATAGGTTCCATATGAGACTGGTGTTATACAAAAACAGAGAACGCCACACCAAACCGCTGTATAAGACAAACCCGGAGAAACGAGATATAGTTCGATAGAAAAAGAGAGCAGCTCATTGTGCTGAAAAAAAGAGAGCGAAATATATACCACAGGAGAAGGTGAAGATCCAAGTCTCATACCGTAGATAAAGTACTGGGTTTTGTTTGCTTCGATGACAGCCGGGACGTCGAATCTCGATTCTCAGAGTTGTTACCTTCGGCTTCCTCCTCATCCTCATAGTAGATGTATTCTTCGTCATCTTCGTCAGGGTGTCCAAAGATATTCCTCCACACGCCGTCCCAGAGACCCTTCTTGGTCACTAGACCACCGACAAGCAACGCAGGAAGCTGCCAGATACTGGCCCAGAATAGCCCACGAGCGGTGCCATTAGCACCTTGGTGTTGCCAGAAACGGTACGCTTCGCGTACCAGCCAACCGTTGGCGATGGTGCTGCTCACTAAGAATCCGGAGCCGACCACATCGTACCACCAGAGGCCAATGGAGATGGGGAACATCAAAAGAGAGTAGCGCAGAGAGACTCTAGCGTTACGTGCTGGGTTCACCCACGCCATCATCCGATAGCCGGCGGCCTTGTACTCATCACGGATGATGTGAGACAGAGCATTGAAGTGGGGAAATTGCCAGGCAAACAAGATTCCACCGAGCAACCATCCACCAATACTCTCCTCGCTGAAAAGCATGTCGCGCCAGGTGTCATGACCAATTGTGGCAGTCAAGCCAGCCGCAGCGATCCAGCCCATCAGCGGTGGGATACCGCCAACGATCGCGCCAACCCAGGTGTTAATCACATGAACTCGCTTCAATGGCGTGTAGACGAACGCGTACAAAAAGATATTCGCGGCAGACAGAGCGGTGGTCGTCGGGTTGGTACCAATATAAAGGAGGGAGAGACCCGTAACAGCAGTGCCAACGGCGAACAAGAGAGCTCCCCGGTTGGAGACAAGGCCACGAACCAACGGACGGTTGCGGGTGCGGGACATGAGCGCATCGTATTTCGGTTCAAACATCATGTTCAGTGTGTTCGCACTGCAACATGACAAAAATGTGCCTGCAGTCAGGTATATAAGGGTCAAGGTCGAGGTCGAAAGTGTAGGGAGTGGAGTCATGGCCGGGTCGAGTGTGAGCAAAGACGAAATCGGGTACATTCCGTATGCGGATGTGGTTGTGAGGACGATCAGGAAAGACAATCGGGGTTTTGTCAGGGCGAGATATGCAGCCAATTTGCGGCGGATGGAGGTGGTGGGGAGTGCAGACGAGAAGTTTGACAGTTGCGCCGAGGCATCCAGAGGAATTGTGGGCTCGGGTTGTCCAGTTCCGTTGCTTTCTTCCTTCAAACGCTTCCTGCGCCGGTGCGGTAATTCTTCTGAACTTGCTGCTGTCGCGATTGTCTCGGACGAAGCTGTTGAAGCATCGGCCGGGGTTGCGGAAGCGTCGTTGGGCGAATCGGATGTCGATTTTGAGGCATTGTTCGAGGCAAGTGAAGATAACAGTCCCCCTCTAGTGCTTGATCTGTCAAAAATCCGATTGGCCGAGAAGTATGACTTGTGAAGTGCGGAAGCACTCTGGTCATCCGCGATCCCCGTTCGTCGTTTCGATGACGATAGGAAGCCCCGAATAGCGGAATGCTGGGAGGGACGGGTCCGAACAAGACATTGTGAGCATATAAGCGCCTCTCGAGGCCTCAGCAAGGAGGGCCGCAGAGGGATCATGGCGTGTCGGTGCAGAAGAGAGAAAAGTGGACGAGAGAAGTTGAATTTCCCCGGTGCACGGGCCACATCCGTGAATGTCAACATTTGTTCTGTGGCATGATGCTCTTGTCTTTAGTTCAACCTACTTGCATTTCACCATGGACGTCCTTCAGAACTCGGTGATTACTCCTCTGCAGCCCTACCTCGAGCCTATTGTCGCTGCGATCCCAGAACCCGTGCATAATGCCGTTGTGTCTTTGATCGGAGAGACTTGCCACAGCGCGCTCCTCCTCAACCTCGATGTTACCAAGGACCCTGCCTGCACATCGCTGGCCATTTCCAAGGCTCTTGGTCTGGCCATCGTTGGTGCCAGCGCTGTTGTCAAGATCCCGCAGATCCTGAAGCTGATCAACTCCCGTTCCTCGGCCGGTGTCTCCTTCGTCTCATACGCCCTCGAAACCGCCAGCTTGCTCATCACCCTCTCCTACGGCGTGCGCAACCAGTTCCCCTTCAGCACATATGGTGAGACTGCTCTTATTGCCGTCCAGGATATTGCCGTCGGTGTTTTGGTTCTGAATTACGCTGGACGGTCTGCGGCTGCCGCGGCTTTCGTGGCGGTTGTGGCTGCTAGCGTGTACGCCCTGCTTTTCGACCAGACCCTTGTGGATGCGCAGACCATGGCCTACCTGCAGGCTGGTGCTGGCGCCTTGGGAGTTGCTAGCAAGGCGCCCCAAATCTATACCATCTGGCGCGAAGGAGGAACTGGACAGCTGAGCGCATTCGCGGTAAGTCATGTTTGTACACTGTGCGTGCTTTACCCGTATACTAAGTATTATTGTATTTTATAGGTCTTCAACTACCTCGCCGGATCTCTCTCTCGCATCTTCACTACCCTCCAAGAAGTCGATGACAACCTCATCCTCTACGGATTCATTGCTGGCTTCTCTCTCAACGTGATCCTCGCCACACAGATGCTCTGGTACTGGAACGCGCCGGCGCCCAAGCAGAAGGCCCCTCGCGCAAAGATTGCCGAGAAGGCACCTTCGGCCAAGAGCACTGGAGCGTCGCCCAAGGGAGGTGCAAAGACCCCCACCACCCGCCGACGGGGCTAGATATACTTTCTTCTTGGACTTCTTTTATTTTCCGGTCAGGTTATATCTTTAATAACACTTTCGGTTGAGTTCATTGGCTAGAGTGGCCACTTCAAATCGTATTCATCAAGACTGAGCTCAAGTAGAAGTATGAGCGCCAATCGGTATGCGCCGTCTTGTAGATAGCAGAACCTCCCTGCTCAATAGACCAAACTCACTACTGCAAACGCCCCGTAGTCATGTACTTCAAAATATCATCCAACGGCACAAAAGGCTGAACAGGATGCGGGTGCCGAACAGCAATATCAAACTCTAATCCACCACCAACTGACTTACGGTGCACGCCAACAATATCCATCTCCTCCTTCCCATCCTCCTCCTCATCTTCTTCCCCTTCACTCTCCTCATCCGACCCCAGATCATCCTCCAGCTGCCTCTTCAGCCCTGTGACAACATTCTGAACCCCACTCTCCCGCTCCTCAAGCGTAAAATTCCCACCCCAATTCCTCCGTCGAGCCTCCTGGTTTGCCTCTAACGGAGCCCACTCCCACAGCTGGGCGAGCTCCGCCTCGCTGAGCTTCTGATCGGCACCTTCGGCCTGGACAAGCCGCGACGGTGACGGGAGGGTACTTTGGGACGGGGCGGTTGCTGAGCCTGCGGCGCGGCCGCGCGCGACCCAATCTTCGACGCGGGGGTCGAGCTTTGTGCGCAGGAGTTGTTCGAGGGTTGGGGCTTGGGTTCGGCCGGGGTATTCGGGGCTTGGGTAGGCCACTAGTGAGGTGAAGAGGTCGCGTTGCTCGGAAAGTTGCTCGGAGACGCTGAGGAGATTGTTGGAGATGATGCTTGCTTGGGATTGGAGGGATGACCTGGTTTCTGTCAGTATCTGGGTTCGGGTTCGGCTTTGTGAGGTTGGAGGTTGGAGGTTGGAGATTGTCTTTGGTAAGGTGGGCGTGGGACTTACCACGGCGGGAGAGGGTCGCTTGAGTGTAGACTGGAAATTAGAGAGCCTAGTGAGCGGGTGAGCTGCACCAGTCGCTGGCGCGATTGCTCAAGGATTTTGATTTGCTCTTGCGTAGGGGCCGACATGGTGAGATATTGTCGGGGAAGAGAGTTGCGGATGAGAAGCTTGTAGATCCACCCCAGATCTTCGGCAGGCTTGTGTTTACTGGGGATTTTGAGTTGACCTCACTGGATTTACTTGAATCACTCTGCATGCCTTGCAATTGCTCTAAACTATTTTTAATTATTCTGAATTATTCTGTGAATCCTCTATGCTCCAAAATATACCTCTTAACTAAATGGACTCTGTCACATACTCTCAACTGGAAGCTTTGAGCACTCAATTTCGAAAGCGAATGGTTTTCTCATATATTCAATAGGAAGGCTAGAAGGAACTATCAACCATACGTATGAACCACGTACAACAAATGGTTCTTGTCTACCCCCACGCCAACCCTCCAGGTCGCACTACACGAAGTGTAACTTCAAACTCACCTTCATACATTCATACAGCTCACTCAGCCCAGAACATATCAACTAGCTTGCTACAAAGAAAAAAAGAGTACAGGCTTTGACCTACCCTCGTCCACCAGCGCAAATTATCAGCACTGTGAGCCCAGTGACTCTAGGAAGCGAGTTCCTCTGGACCTATCAGCAAAGCCTTGAAGACTGAACAAAGCACGGTTTTATCTGATTCCCTTGGATCATGGGCTTTAGCTTCCTGAACTCGAGATAAACCAACGCCCTCCACACAGTATTCAATAATTGGAGCATCATACATCTTCCTAAGAATACATTCTCACGATGTAGATGTCAAATAGCATACACGGAATACAACAGCAGGTAAAATCCGTACAAATTCCTTCCCTCGATCCTATTAATAGAAAAGTAATCACAAGCCCCTGATCAAGATAACAGGATAGTACTGCGGAGACGTCCAAAGACTTACCGTATAGTTATCACTGTCCAAATTCTCGTACAAGAATCCCCAAGCACAAAATACTTCCCAAAAGGCAGAGAACAATCTCCCCCAAAGATGAACTGGACCATACAAACCAAATCTCTGTCGCAGACTAATCAAGCCATGCCCTACATCCTCTCCAACCACCACTACTAACAACAACAAAAACAACAACATCAAAACCCCGAACAAAGCGCTACACCTCGGCCGAATCCAACAGCCCGCCCCATCCCAAGCCCAAAACCAAAAATAAGCATAAGCAACAACACCCCAAATCCAAAAATAGCCTCAAGATCGACCCCCCACCCCTCATTGGACCCTTGGACCCTTGGCCGGGCGTGCTGAAACGCTTGCCAAACGCCCACAGCGCAATACGCCCTTCTGACAGGTGGGTTTGGCTCCAGTCCAGCCGGTCATCTTAGCCGATCTTCTCGTATATCTGCGTGGTGTGGGTTTTCATCTCGGTGTGGACGTTGGGCGTTTGCGGTGCTATTTTGGGAGGCGGGATGTTGGGGGTTGGTGCTTGGGGTTTTCTATGCGCGGGAGGGGAGTGCAGTACTTATATTGTGGGTTGGCGCCCTTGTTAGGGGGTTTGGTTTGGGGGGGGGATACTGTACAGTATACTAGTACAGGATTGTTAGGACAAGGGTTTTGGACTTTGTTCTTGCAGCACGGTACATACTTTTTTTATTCCTTTTTGGGGTTATCTTGGGTTACTGGGGATGGATATGGACTTTTCTTGGTTTGAATGTTACTGATGGATTAACTTATTGACTATTGACTCCAGGCAGGTTTATGCTAAAGATACGCAGACACAGACGCAGACACAGACGCAGACACAGACGCACAAGCACACGACATACACTCATAATGTTGGGATATATGGACGCTGTAGGAGCAGATCAACTCCATGGAATGAAATGAAAACACGCGCCGAACGAACACAACTCATTAACCTGAACAACGCCTTCGACTATGATGTGAGATCATGTACTGATCTCATTATGTTCCACCACATTGAAAGCCTCTCGTGCGAAGCAGAAGAGAACACACGGCGACTCTTCCATTTGGTGCAGAACTGGAAACAGAAGAGCAATCAGGAGCGGAAATCCCGTTATTCTTACTCCCATTGTTGCGGGACCTTCTTATCAGGATCATGCACCTGAGGCTGATGCTGAGCTTGAGCTTGAGCTTCAGCCTGTGCCTGCTGTTGGTGCTGCTGATACTGGTGTTGATACTGCTGTTGCTGAAACATATGCTGAGACTCAAAGTTCTGCTGCTGATACTGCACATCAGGCGATGTTTCAGTAAAAACCGGCGAGAAGCCACCCTTCAGCTGCTGACTCTGATCCGGAAGCTGCTGCCCACGCCCATCATTATCAACGAAGCCAAAACCATTGCCATAACCATAGCCATAGCCAGCGTTGGCGTTGGCATTAGCATTCGCATGCAACCAATTCTGCTGATGATCCCCATACGGGGAAATGACGCCCGGGTCATTCCATTGGTTATATATGTTTGGCGACTGGCGGGTACGCCGGGCCTTCTTGCGGCGGTGCCGGATAAAGAAGAAGCAACACGTTGCCAGGGCGATCAGGACGATTATGAATCCTACGATTGGGACAGCGATTACCACGCCCAAGTTCACTTTTGAGCCGCCTGATGTTGGGGTTGATAGGGACAGGCTTGAGGGGAGGAGGGATTGGGTGAAGATTCGAGATGGGGCTATGTCGAAGGTTTTGCCCGTTGCTGTTTTGAAATGGCAGTTGTAGCGGATTGATTCGAGGACTGGGTTGGGGTTTTGGTTAGTGATTTGGTTTTCTGGTTTTGGTTGCTGACGCGGTATACTTACAGTTTGCCATGTAGACCTGGGTTGTGGTCAAGTTGTAGCAGAATTCGCATGTGTTCACGACATTGTCGGCGAAGGAGACGTCGTCGCACCAGGAGTGCAGATTTGAGACGCTGGGATCATCAATGTCGGTTCTTACAGCTGGCCGGACACCATCGCATGCGACTGGGCATGGTGATGAAGTGTTTGAGATTGAGTCTGGGTATCCGAAGACACAGGTTGAAAAGGCATATCGCAAGTTAACTGGATCTATCTGTTAGTTCTGACGCTTGATCGGAGAGCAGCTCGCGGAGGTGGCACGACATACACAGTCCCCAGTCAACATCTGATTCTCCAGTTTCCGAAATGTAGAAATCGCTTTCCAACTGGCATGATATACATTTTTCGAACTCCTTTCCGGCGGAGGTTGTGTTATACGACTGATCCAGACATGAAATCTCGGAAGATGTGGTGTTGGTTATTGTGCCACAGACATCCGCACAGGGCGATCCAGTTGTAGTTCTGAGGCTGGAAACCACTGGAGCCACAGCCAGAAGGATAGCCAGCATCCTGGAAGCCCGTGGACTACCTTCCCAAAGCCCAAGCATACTGAATCAGAGCGAATAGCGCGACAGCTTCTGCTTCGGTTCTTGCAGCAATCGCCAAGAAGAGAAGAGGGGGCAGTCAAGGCGGAAAGCCGATGGTGAACGATTACGCTGGCATGAGAAACCGTGACTGCAATCTGGAACTGAGACTGCGCAGAGCGGGAAGGCTTCTTTTTTTCACTGCGAGCCAGCTCTAGCGGTCTCTGTATGGATGTGATGACCTGGTGGAGCAATTGAGTCGACGGGCAGGGAAGTTCCGCTGTGCTGATGCACCTGCAGAGCTGCTAATGCTTGGGACAGGCAATGGAGAGGGTGTCGTCGAATCATGCAGCTCCGTTTCCTCTTGGTGTTGGTCGGCGCTTAGAGACCATCGCAGACAGGCTGGTTGGTGATGACACCTTGAGAACAGTTGGGGATGGTCTCGCCTCATCTTACTTGTTAGTAGATGCGTCGGGGGCGTGACGAGCGTGACGGTCTTTGACGCTTGATTGGATGTGACTGTGATACGTGCTGCATATGCACGGGCGCAGATTCCCCTCTTTCGAGTCCAGGTGAGAAACGGCTACCGGCGCAAAAAAAGAAAAGAGAAAAAGGAAATACAACAGAAAATTCACAGAAGTTGGATAGTAGTTGGAAAATGAGGGAAATAGGAGGGAAAAAGAAAGGAAGTAGAGGTCAAGTGCCAAGCATCGACTAATGAAGCAGCCCTGAACTGGTAGACAATACTGCGCAAAGCTATTATTCCACCGTTTTAAACACAAGAGATATCTGACGAAATATCTAACGAAATGTCTGACGAAAAATCAACACGAGTACCGCCAAAATGCAACATTAATCTTAAAGCCAACTCCAATTGAGCAATGAACCACCGCTTACTAAAGTATTCAAACGAACCACCAACAATATCTACATCCAAAGTTCCAAATCATCTCAACCATATAATTCATCATAAGAAGGAACCATTTCCTGCCGAAGTGCAGTCTCAGGTTCCTGCTTAACCCGGGGAGCATGTCTTTTCTCCGGGAAGGGCGTATAGTTCGCAACATTAGATGCAACACGAGGGGTAGAAGGTGGCATAGACGGAGCAGAGATAGAGGAAGCGGCAGTATAACTTGTTCGTCTGGAGCTAGGCGCGCCAGACGCAGAGGTCATCGGGTCCGTGGCGCAGCTCTGGAAGCTGCAACGGCGCATGCGCGAAGTAACAGAAAGAGGCGGAGATTTGGCGGCGATATCATAGTCGATGGTGTCGCGCGGGGCTGACATATCGCTGTCGTAGTCTCGAAGATCCCGGGGACTTAGTCGCGCTCGTGGAACACCTAGCGTATCGCGTTCCTCATCCTCGTCGCAGGAATCATCGACGGTGCTTTCGTCGCTGCGGGAACTGGATGCGCGACGAGCTGGTAAGTGTCCTCCGGGTCCATTTCGAAGATCGCCAATTCCTAGTCCTTGGTTGGGCAATGGGCGGTTCTCTCTGTCTCCCGCGCGACGTCGGATGTTTTCATCGAAATGCCCTGTGGGAAAGGGTAGTTGGGATCCCACTGGATTCTCTCGCGGGCCTGCGCTTCGAGATCGCCTACCCAGAGAGCTAGGGCTCTGTTGTCGAATGGAGCCTGTGGGAGTATATCGTTGTTCATCATCATCACGACGAAGGTTTGGTGAAGCTTTTGATGCATTGGTGACAAAGCCAGCCGGTTGATTCCACTGGTTCCACGACCCTTGTGTAGGATAACTGATCGAGACATCGCCCCAACGAGAGTGTAGCTCGGTCGAAAGTCTGCGCTTCCTCTTAAATTTCTTCATGAAGGTCGCCATGGCCTTGAAAAGGTTCCTCATGAGGAAGGATGGAGGATGACGCGGCTGAAATGCAAGAGGCGTCAAAGGGAGGACAAATCACTCCCTAATGTGTTGCTCATCTCAGAGAAAACCAGACTCCCCACCGAGAGCGTGGAGATCTCCCTAAGTGACAGGCCAGACGCAGAAGCGAAGCCCAAAAAGAAACAAAGAGGGACAAAGTGACAAGGGCCGGCAAACGGCCTGAATTGATGTTATATCAACACAAGACCGTCCATAGAGACGCCACTAGTCAACGCATAGCTGAAGGAAAGAAAAGAGACGATCCCAGTTGCTTAACGTGTTGGGAAAGCGATTAGGGACTCTGAGAGTCCCGGGTAAACCCCTGGGCCCCTGGACCCCGAGGCAGAATTCGGGATACTAGACGATGCGAAAAAGAAAAAGAAAATCCAAAATCACACGCCCGATTGGGATCCTAGCGGACATGAGAGGCTCCGATGGCTGCGAATGTGCGCAGATGCATGCGAGAGGGGTAGTGGATTGAGACCCTGGTCAAGTCTCATGGGCGAAGTTGCGCAGTCAACTTGCGTTGACCATGAGTGCTGCATCTTCTCGGGACCTTGGCGTGGCGCTTGTTAAGGGATCTGCAACCAGTTGGAAGGTCTGGGGATTGTGAAAGGTCATGTTTATTGCAGGGTTGGCGATAGCGGGAAAGAGGACGAGAGAGAAGAGAGACGAGATGCAGGGATTAAAAAGAGGGGGATGTTGATGTTGGTTAGTAGGCTACAGTAGTGTAGTTGTGTCTCACCGTGCATATCCCTGCCAAGTGGGCTGTTCACAACTACTATACAGTAGTATACTTACTAGCTTCAATCACTACTATAGAGCATAAGACATCCCTATGATCGGCCCGCCATACTCGAGGCGTTTGCGCATTCCATTCACAGGCTACGATAGGCGCCGACAGCACCAAAGGAGAAATTGCGGGATGATCAATATCACCGAAGACAGGCCGAGAGATCGGCAATGATTTGGGCGATCGGAGTATGCAGTAAGTACTGTACTGTAGGCCCTGACCGACTGCGATGTTCCACCGTGTATACAGAACAAGATAATTGTATACAGTGGACCATAGAACACTGCATTTAACATTATAGATCGAGGAAACCCTGCATACCCACGTACCCAAGCAGAAGATAAGCTTCATTTTCCCCAGCTCGGACGTAACAAGAATCCCAAGCAGAAAGTCATAATAGTCGTAAAAACAAGCCCTCAAGCCACCGTCACATTTTCAACGGAAATTGGTGATCAGCCGCGACAGGACAGGCTTAGGTCGTCTTGGTCCTGCAGGTTGGAGTAGCATTGGCTCAGACACACTCCGTTCGCGGCCCTCCTGTCTTGGCCGTTCAGGGGGTGGAGGCATACCCGTCTGGCGTCTCGGTCTGGGCACTGCTGCAGGCACAGACACAGGTCCAGCTCCAGGGCCTGGAGGCACCTGGCCTACCATTGAAAGCGGTCGCGACAAGGACAGGGACGGCCGGGCGTCATTGTTGTAATGCACTGCACTCAAGCGGGAAGATGGACCAGGACCCTGGGGGTGTGGCATGGGTTGGTTGGAATAGGGATAGGCGGTTGGATGGGGATGTGCATTGAGCTCGTTGGATAAAGGGTGACTTGATTGGTATCTGGAGGGGTCATATGTTGGTAGATTGAGATATGGTGGGGGCTGTTCGTAGGATGCCCGTGGGAACTGGTCGTGTCGACTCAAGTCCGGCGCAAAGGAGGAGAGCGGCCGGGGATGTGCAGAGTGGGGACGAGGCGCTCGCAAGTCGTCTACTTTGTATGCTGGGGGTGGTTGCAGGGGAGAGAAAGTCTCGACCTCCTGTGCAAGCGCATTGCGTCGTCTGGCCCGCTCCTTGCGAGAGAAGAGGTATAATAGAGTGCCACTCACTGTTAGGGTTAGTTTGGCGCGGTGACTTGCGGCTCTAGCTGCAGACTTACTTGCCAGGAAGATGAGGGTTCCGCCTATTACGCCGAGAACAATGAGCGGGGTTCGAGATGAATTGCTGCGTGATTCAAGAGTGGCTTTCATGGACATATCCCAGGGTAGTCAACAGGGTGGTTAACAGGGTGGTGAACAGGGGTCTCTTCGTTGGGAAAGAAACATCTGTATAGGCCAGGTAATTAAGACAATTAAGACACAAGTACCAGACTTGGAGGGTCCACTGGACTGAGCTTCAATCCTGGAAGCTGAAAAGAGAAAGTAGAGAGCGGATATAGATATATAGACCCTGAACTGTCAAGCTCAAGGCTTATTCGGGCACACGGTCCCTGTTTCACGGATATTTTGGGACACTGCGACTCGCCAGATAGCTATAGATAGATACTTAATTAGCCTTCATTAGAACTAATGCGGGGTTGTAATGGCTAGAATGTGCCCAAATGTCCAAAATAGAACAGCAAATGCAGGTAAATTATAGCGGTGACCAACTGTACCGACGTGCGTTGACTGGGCGCCTCCGGCTAGCGAATTAGCTGCAGCCAACACCGACGCTGTCTTGACCTAGATAGTATACTTGCTTGCTAATATCGTCTATTGTTCTCTAGCGGCTGAGATGTCAATCGGCCTCGAACGCCTAGTTCAAACATGTTGCCTCTTAGCCAGTTAGGAACTATACCGGTCCATATTAGGGCTTCAAAGGAACATTATACACTGACTAAACATAATAGACAAGCAATTCAAGTCTCCAAACTAAGCCATTTTTATAATCTTCATAAACTAAATTCCCCTCTTCAATCCTTCAAAACAGCCCATTTCAGCTGAGCCTCTTACTCCGCATAAGCACGATAAACCGCCATCCCACTCTCAGTCACAAAGTCCAACGCAACCCCTTGTCCAACAAAGAACACCCAACCCTCCTTCAACTCAACACACTTCCCACCAGGAACATTCATACTCCCCCACCCCTTAGTAACAATCATCAAGCTCGGCCCCAGAATAGCCTTATGCGTCTCCTTTTCACCAGCACCCAGCGTAATGCAAAGCACACTAAACTCACTAATCGGCGGCGCATAAACATCTGTCTTACCATTCATACCCTTATCGCTCTTCTTCCGGGGCAAAAGGGCATCGTGCGCATTATGAGGAACAAAACTGAGCGCTGCCCCAAACAGCTCGACACTGTCGCGTTCGGCGGCGGGACAGAATCCCGTGTTGATGACATTGTCCGAGCGCGCCATGCATTCCACTATGTCGCCTTCTAGGTAGGCGTGGATGCTATCGGCCGGTACGAAGACTGCGTCGCCTGGTCCGAGGGTTAGGTAGTTCATTAAGAGGGCGGCGACGAGGTTGCCGTTGTCGCCTTCGCCGTATTGCTTGATTAGGCGGCCTAGCAGGCTAGGAATGTAGGTGTGTGCGCCGAAGTGGGACTCCGGGATTGCTTGCAGGTCTTTGGTTGTTTCGGAGATTGTTTGGGGCGAGGCGCTGAGGAGAGCTTTGCATATTTGGCGGAGCGTTTCGTCTGTGAATTGGCTTGTCTTTGGGATGAATCTGCTTAGGTGGTTTAGTTCGAAGAGCGTTTGGATGTCTTTGAGGGGTTTCCAGCCGGCGAAGAGCTCGAATTTGGAGAGCGCAATTGCTATCTCGGGCTTATGCATTGTGTCGCCGTGTTTCTTGGGGTCCTCTTCGTGAAGCTTTGCGGCGAGACTGAGGTCTGGGTGGATTTGTAGTGGGAGCGCTTTGCTGAATGAAAGGATCTGGTCTGTAAGTTTTGATTTCTTTTTGGAATTTTTCATGTTTCTTACCTTGGGTAAGAAGGGGATCTCTGGTCCCCATCGATCGTGAACCGATTTGCCAATAAAATGCGGGTTTTTCTTCAAATACTCTCCGAGATGTTCGCCAGTTGACAGGAGATATGATGGATTGGAAGGGTAAGTACCCAACCACATCTATACTAGTATTAGCAAATAGTCTACTAGGATCACTTGATGTTTGGTGTTATATCGTTACCTCTGAGTAATGCTTCGACTCATCGATTGGCGCATTGTTCGGAGACTTTGACCACAATTGAGCCACGACGGATTCCTTTCCTTTTTTCCCCCAGGAATCATTCTATAACAGGCACTTGGTTAATACTGATCTTAGTCTATGAATATTTTGTTCTAACAAACCTTCACACCACATCGGAGTTGAACCACTGCTTCAGCCATCGTGTCCCAATCGAGCTTCAAAAGTTGGAATCCGAGAGAAATACAGGAATAAACACTGTTCTTACAAACTTTTGATAAGATGTAAACAGAGAAAGGTAGAATACGTTCAGTGGTTTTGTAAATTCTATAGTGGCCACACTGAGAGACGTACGGATGCCATCATAGTGACTGCTTGGCTCATTCTCCCAGAACAAGCGGTAAAATAACGAACATAAACTTGGATTTGGCATGGGGATACTCCCCACCAATTGGATCATTACATTCAAAAGATCAGTTGCCTCCACAGAGTTGTTCACACACGGCCCTGAATCAGTCTGACGTCAATGTATCACATTCTATACACTGTATCCCAGACAGGTACATATGCCGAGGCTGTTAAGCTGATCATCTTCAGCATAACATACAATCTACAATAGATTTAGTGGGCATCTTAAAATACTTAGAATAGAAAAGTATTCATTCTGGGGCACTTGAGAAGGCCAGTAACAACCAAAAACGCCAACATATGCTAATGACTCCGCGCAATGATGCTCAAAATCATACAACGTAACAACAACTCCGCTAATACAAAAGAAACAAGAAACGTGACCCGTCACTCATAGATTTCATCCGGGTCAGGAACCATTGCCAAAGTCATCGGCTTAGCAGAGGACATCCTTCGCCGATCAGCCGCCACAAAAGGCGACGTATTACGTCGGGGCGGCAGACCGATATTGCGCCGTCCACTAGAACTGTCCGAGCTGTCTCCAAGACTGGAGCGGAGACTCCGCCGGTCATCCTCGATGTAAGCGCTTCCGCGAGCCATCTGATGCTGAGAAGGAACATAGTCACGCTCGTAACTATCATCTCGTTCACTGATGGATTCGGCTAGGGATTCTCGCCGAGAATATGATGTTCGATAGGAGCTGACTGATTGACTGCGCGGTGCGCCAGAGCGAGAACTCGACCCTTCAAGATACCGTCCCTGAGTGGGGATATACTTGAACCGATTGTTTGCTGATTGTTCAACTACCTCGGAGGTATAGTCATGTTGAATGGGCTTGTACGCAAACTCTGTTCTCTTTTGTTCCGCGCGCTGGGTATCTCGCTCTGATGCCGTTTCGCCTCGTAGATGTTTGGGGCGCGAGGCTAGGCGGACAGAGAGTCGACCCGGTCGCAAGGCTCCCAGTGACAGTGATTTTCGACGCGAGACAGTTGATTCTATACTTGAAACACTCCGAGTATCGTCGTCTGGGTCATCCTCCTTGCCAGGACGAGGATTTCGGTCTTGGGGAGAGCAATCGGGGACATATCCTGGTCCGTATGCTTGCGTTTCAGTCACTGGTCGATGAGGGTTGTCATACTGGTTCCATGATCCATCTGTCGGCACAGAGATGGACACATCGCCCCATCGAGCATGAAGAGGCTTTGAAGAGTCTGGCTTTCGGAAGAGAGAAAGCGGGCTGTTGACAATTCCCGCCATGATGTTTGTGTGGAAGAAGTGTAGGTATGATTCGTAGTCTCGTGAGCTTTCCCTCGACCTTCAACAAAAGATAACATTCGTGCTTTTGAGAAAGGGAACCAAATTGAGGGGGGATACAGGCTCCGGTCGATATTAAATCCCGTTCTAACAAGAACTGCAAGCACCGAATGACACACCGGCTTGCCAGCAGGCTTTGGGAACGCCAGACCAGCCTTGACCACTTGTTCAGCTGGGGATCTCCCGTCTTCTGCAATGCTCCAGAAACCAACAGCAACAACGGCCTCGGATTGGACGGTGGTCGGGATCACGACGGACAAGGATCTTGAGGGATGGTGGAGGGGTGGCCAATGGATTTATATGCCCTTGCAATATAATTCAATCGACAGCACAATGAACTCAAAGCATTACCACTGTCCTCCAGGGACGAGACGAAAATCGAGCAACAGCAACAGCGGAAGGCGTACGGATATAAAGCTTATCCCATCCAACCGCCTCGATTTTAGTTCTCCCGAGATGCATGTCTTTCAGCTGTGTAGATTGCATTGTAAAGGCCCATGTCCAATCGGGCGCCTAAGTTACCGCTCGGAGGTGACGCAGATCTGCAGGTCTGAGCTCGGGATTATTGTTCCTTAATTAGCTTTCCCCTCCCTTTTGGGTCTTAAAATAGATGTCAATTAGCTGCAGTTTGTCCATCTGCAGCGTACTATTGTGCAGTATGCTGCTGAATGTGGCAAAAGGCGCATTAATCCGTCTTAGGGCTTATTGATTTGAATTTGCCTTCTGCAGCCTATTTACTGCATGATTACCAACATTGTCAAGGACTGAAGGATATCCAGTTTAATCAAAACTGTCAGTAAACGGACCCGGTCCGAAATATCTATCAGGTCCTCATAGTCTCTAGGGCTATTTCTTCCACCGAGCTTTGCTGATATCCCCAGCGCCAGTGAATGTGCAGCAACGATGTAACCTAGCAATTTATGCAGCTAAATAGCATTCAGAGAAATTGACACTAGTTGCATACATTACTAATGGGTATACATGACGCCTGGATTCGCTTCTGTCAATCTACATGGTACACATAGTGCAGTAGCATGCGAAAAACGATGCATGGATTGGGAAAAGGACGTTCAGTGTAGAATTGACCCCGCTATCTAGGTGACTATAGTTCTTGGCACAGTAGTTCTGTTTCAGTTGACGTATGTTGATTGCCTCGTCAATTCTAAAGGTCGCGTACGTAGGTGAGCCCCGACCGAGGGAAGTTAATTGTTCCAAGCTCCTGGTTTTCCATGACAACTGGCTTATCGACAGACCTTTGCTGCATCTTTGGTGCGATATGTGAACGATTTATTGGCCTGAGGTCGTCTTTTTCATCATAATAATCCAGGGACGAACCTTGCTTAGTCACAAGTTGTCACTTTCAAGTCCGTAGCTTGTCTTTTCTGTCTTCGGTTGTCTCTCCTCTCCATCTTCTTTTTGGGACCGGGGCGATCAGAACCAGGGCTTTGCCGACGCCCAGGAATTGTGGCCGACTATCCAATGTTCTTAGCCAAAACTTGAATTAACGTTCAAAGAAAATTCAATGCTAGCTGGAGCTTGAGCAAATTCAGGTATATAGCCTCCGTGTCAGCTATGACAACATCCTTGACAGGTCTGTTGGTACAACGATGATGATACCGATAATAAAGAGTAAGGGCCCTAAATTGACAAACAGCAAGATGATATCTGGAATGATGGAAGGAGAATAAATTATATTAGAAGAGTTTAAAAAACAGCTATCGTTTTATACCAGTGATTTTCTCTCATGTGTGCTTCTTTATCTAGTTTCCCAAAGCTGAGGCCTCTCAAATCCCAGAAACTACCCCCATCAATTCTTCTTTTCTTGGACATGAAGTATGGGCAGCACCAATGCCCCTTTGTTGAGTCTTGGGTCTGAAATCCTTGACCTTTGCTTAGTTAATGGGACCAAGCATTTCACTCACAGGGGTATCACACGAGCAGCGCAGGTTTCCCTTGGTCAGTCAGTCCAAGTCCAGCTTGGAATATCTCTGCGTTGCCTAAGACTCAAGACGAAGTCCCTCCGTTGGTCACAACAGTGCAAGTATGAAACTTTCCAGCAATTATTCATGTATATGTCACCAATTTATTCAAGTTTCTGAATTGTGTCCTCATCAACCAGGACATTGTTTGCTATTTTTCCCATTCAATTATCATCCAAGCAGACCCAAGCGAGTCTGTCTCTTTTAGATTGCTTTACTGGCATAGTTCCAGGAACATGAGACAGCTCCCTTCCAACATACTCTCTCTGTCCCGCTATATCGATCTAGATGTAGCATGAGACTGTCAGTGTCGATGCTGTACGATATTGTAACAGGAACTACACTGCTAGTACACAGCAATCACACGCAGCGAGATCTCAGTCTACTTCGGCACGAAGAAATCATGCGTACCGAGTCCCATCGGATGTGCTCATACCAACTGTGGATAGACCATTGTTCCCAAACCCTTCAACCGCAGCTTTGAAAATATAGGCTTCAGGTAATGGCCCTCTCAACTTGGTTACTGTATAACAACAGCTCCATATGAAAGCTCACAGTATGAGAGAGGAAACATTCTCGTCTGAAGAGGCTGTGCGTTGAGGAACGATTTAAACGGTGATCGACGGGGTTTCCAGGTGAGACATAATTAAGGTTCGAGGATCGGCCCGAGCGGGAAGCTAGGCGTTGTCCATCACGTGGTATCTGCGACTCTTTCATTGATCTGAATATTTTTAACGGTCCTAGTACGGAGTAATGTATACGACAAAGACCATAGCTCCTTTCAACTGCAGCCTCGCCATTTCCGAATAGCGAAGAAAGAAAGAATTTGAGCCATACAGAAAAGAGAGACGAAAGGGAGATATTGAAAAAAGGTAAAAGGAATTAGTGAAACGGTACCCTTGCTTTCGCGGTTCTTAATTGAACGCATTCGACACTTTCCCAGAAGTAGGTATTTGAGCTCTCTAGACTTGTTGAATGAAACCTGGAAGATGTTCCAAAATTGGATTCTAGTTAGAATCGCTATTTATTCCGAACAGGATAACCGAAGAGGCCAGTGCTAGATATTGCATCGTGTGATAAAGTGGCGAATTCGGTACTGAGCGTGCTGCGTGGCTGGTATTTGGGTGAGATCGTGAAGACGGCAGTATCCAGTGATTTAACCCTGAAGGGCAGACAACTGCCCACGGCCAGTGAACAACGGGCTGTACCAATCGCCAGCTCGGTCCATTTCGTTCTATAAATTGAAGTAGTGAGTGAAATATTAGTATCCCATTTGCAGAATATCTGCAGTCGTACGCAGTCCTTCGGCCTGGTCCAGCTTCAAATGCGTTGTCATAACGGATTTGGATCAAGTGGAGCTATTCCTTCACATGGTTTGTTCTATCGTTAAAATAAGCGAGGAGCTTATGGCCTCTGTTTGCTGGTCTCAATCTTGGGGATGGGTTATTAGAGATATTTTCGTTAGTAGGAAAGACTATAATGCTGTCTGACGTTGAGTATGGAAATATTGATACTCGATTTTCTGAAGCAGTGTTGATTCTCTAAATTGCATTTCATTGGCTTGTTTGATGAAAAGGGAATAGGGGCAAAGGTTTAATCTTCCCGATATCACACTTTTGAACTAGCAAGCTTGTTTTATATCACCGCTTTCCTTGACAATTATACATCAGATTCGAATTTGACACCGACGAAAAGTTTTCGGCTGGAACTATAAAGTTATGCCTTGAATATAATGTTGATACCAGTCAAATCATTTTCTCGTTCAAACTACTCGGCGTTCAATCAACCAAAGAGCGATGATAGAGAACTAGGTAGATCAAAATGACGTTCAAGTTAAAATATAAACGAGTGTATTCCAGTCTGGAAAGAAGAAAGTTTAATTCTAGCAACAAAAACAAATCCAAACCCCAAACCAAGTCCGAAAAAAAAAAGAAAAGAAATATCTATAACCCGTAACCCGTAGCCCATATAAACAATAAAATATACAGTACCAGGCACTGAGTCACACATTCCTCAATCCCAATATGTACGTCAAAAAGAATCCAAGGTACTATCACCATCAAAATTCCTCGCACATAGCATATGTACTGCATGTGAAAGAAAGACGTGACACGAGATGTTCACAGATGGCATCAAAAATTCCTAGACGCACATGCTGCGAGCTCTATGCACACGTAGATGGTGAGGCATGGCCCGTCCGCTCAGTATTTACTGAGGGGGGAGGGGGAAGCCAGTGGGGGTGCCGGTGGGGGTGCCGGTAGGGGGGAGGGCCAGAGGGAGTAGGGGAACCGCTAGGGGGAGGGCCTTGGAACTGGCGCTTCTGGAAGGGGGGGAGGGGGAGGGGGGGTGCCTGAGGGGGTGCCTGAGGGAGAGCCGGTGGGGGTACCCGAGGGGGTGGGGAAGCCGCCAAACTGGCGCTTCTCGAAGCCACTGGGGGCATCGGTAGAGAATGGAGGAGGAGTTCCCGAGGGAGTGCCTGAAGGAGTGCCTGAGGGAGGAGGGCCAGTTGGGGTAGGGAAGTCGCTAGGAGGGGGACCCTGCTGGAACTGGCGCTTGCCAAAGTGGAAGCCGCCGAAGCCGTGGCCGGCTGAGGCGCTGGGGCTTCCGGTAGGAGGAGGAGGAGGGCCGCTTGGGGTTCCGGTTGGCTCCTGGCGCTTCTCGACAGGGAGAGTGAAAGGCAGGCTGGAGGAGATATCGCTTAGGATGTCGGGGAAACCACCGCGCTTCTGGAAGGCCGGGGTGGGAGTTCCGCTTGGGGGAGGGGCCCGAGGGAGTAGGAAATCCGCTGGGGGGGGGGCCCGAGGGGGTCGGGAAGCCGGATGGGGGAGGGCCAGTGGGAGTGGGAGCGTCACTGGGGGCACCGGGGAAAGGAGCTGGAGGACCCTGGGGCAGGGCGAGGGCGCAGCCCATCAAGCCCATAGCGGCGAAACCGGTGTACTTCATTGTGAACGATTGGTGTTTGTAAATTAAAAGACAAGTAAAGAATGGAGGTTTATAGATTGCAAAAAGGATTTGATATATGGGATTGATATATCAAAGACAAGACTGATAGTTCGAAGAAGAAGGCACGGTCTTGTCTGGAGAATGGAGGAGTCTTTATAAGATTGGCAACTGTGTCAGGCCTGATCAGAGAGCATTGGGTCCTCACGCCGGTGTGGATTCCGTGATCGGGCCATGGCTTCAATTCTGTTGCCCCAGAAGGCTGGCCAGATATACAGGCTGGACCATGCTCCAAATGATACAAGTGGGTACTGACGATCTTCGCCTTCAGGGACCTACAGTACTGTACAGTACAGTGAGGGTCCTCAGGGAGAGCCAAGCACAGGCGCCATCAGGTACTCGGCAATTGCGGTGGCTGAGGTATTTCCTAAGGTGACACAGAGCCGATGGCTAGCCAACGTGGGAAAGAGGTAAAAAAGTGGTCCCTGGGTCCTTCAACGGGGTAGGTATCGACAACTCGGTTAGGTTGCAGGCGCTAAAGGCAGGTACCAGGAAATAGTGCGACGATCATGTTCCGTGTATATCAGTGATCTGCTGTGGTGGTCTGACCGTATCACAATTGAAGACTTCGAAGTCGTTTGTAGCACCTGCCCAATGCAGATGGTTCTCCATGAGAAGAGAACGGGGCCGGCTGTTGAATGCTTTGAGAAACAAGTCCGTTAAGCTTAGTTCCTGACATACGAACCCTGCTTTCAGGATTAACGGTATTGTGACAATCAGACCCCCTTTCGTGGTGCCAGAGAAAATTATCACAGCACATATCATCATGGCTGGGGGACGCATCAGCATCTCATCATTTCCAGCCCCATGAAGCAATTCCTGTCGCAGTGTGGCGGTTCTTTTGTTTCATGTTGGAGGGATTTGCCACAGTGCACATACTGTATCATCGAGGCTGATACAGACTTTGTCAGAGGATTCCCGCGCATCCACGGGATAGAGTGGACTCGAACGTTATGCATTGGGGAATAGATTGGCGGAGCCACTGATTGATAAGTGAGGTCCAATGGTTACCACAGGATCGGCGAGATGGGTCTTCTGGTTGAATGAGGGTCCTAGTATGCGTGCCCATTCCAACGATCACGACTTAAAAATTGGTCCTTTGCTCAACGGTAGCAGAATGACATGCACGGATATGATATCCACGGGGGTTCCATGAAAAATGATATCAACGATGGAATAGACTGGTAGCCTTGTTTCGAGTCAAAAGCATAGTGACGGGCCCCATGGAATAAGGGTGCAGTTCCCACAATCGTCGTCGTCAGCCCTGAAGGAATTGGGGGTTGGGACTGGAGTGAGGAAGTCTGACTGGATCAAGCAATCTTAGCTCCAACAGGGTGTGGGTCTCGTGACATCAAGGATCGACAGGCTCCTGAACTTCCTTTTTCTCTCTTCCCTGCAATCTCAATACAGACTGGCACTGGTTCCAGCCTGCATATCCAAGTCTAAATCTCGACATCATCTCGACATATCATCTGTACAATGCATTGACCGTGGTGCCCCCCGGGGACCTCTCACTCAAAACTCCGCTGACTAAATCTCTCTATGCCGATTGTTTCCTCATATTGATTTGCCGAACCCCACTACCTCCTGTCTACTGTACTGTAGTTGGTTATACAGGTGCCAAGCACGTTTCTTCCAAGGTTTGAACCCACAAGGCCATTGGGATTCATTTGCCTTGAAGCCGTTCGAGGCCGGGGCTTATGATGATAAGAGCTTAGCTTCAGGGCCGGCTAGCGCCAAGGGCGGAAGCTCGTATCCTTAACCTAAAACTCGAAATGTACGAAGGATAGACTGTTGTACTACAAGATTAGCCGCAGGCTTGACTAGAAGTCTAGAGGTCGATTTCATCTGGCCATGGCCGCTGCTCTCGCCACCTGAATAGACACGCACAACACTTCCTTTCCCGCTATACATACATCTGAGACCGCCACAAGTCTGTCATACATAACGAGGGACGAAGAAAGAAAAACAAAGACTCATGAATCCATTGATGCAATATGTATGCCGAAATTTGAAACCAAAGGAGAATGCTATAGAGGTACTCTAGAAAGGGGGAATCGTGTAGCGGGCGGTGGGCCCAGGCCGTGTTTCAACGCCAAAAAAACCTATAAAGAATGGAGCAAATGTAGTAAAGAAACCCGAGATATACTGTAGCGAAATGGTGTACCGCATGTGTGGAAAAATTCCTTTCCGTGCCAATTGACCTGCCGATCCAGGAGATTGGATTGCTGAGCGGTTTGTGGTATCAAGCATCGATGGTACCTGACTTGAGTATGCAGCCGCGGCCTGTTAAAGTTCTTTAGTGCCGCTTTTTGCACATGGAGATATCAGGAGAGCTCGGGTGGACCGTTGAAGTGGGAGTCATGCTGAGGAGGTGGCGGGACGATGGTGGGACGGTCGTGGAAAAGTCACGAGCCGAAGAGGCATAAACCTGCTTTGGTGAGGCGCGATGCGTGGGAACTGAAGAATTGTAGGTAAGGCCGGAAGAGAATGAGGATCGCCGTGATCGGACTGGGCTGCGAGGTCCGTGGTATGCGGTCGCTCCACTAAAGGGAATTGAATCCGAGGACGCTCGGTGACCTGTCAGTCGAGGTCGGACTGTGTACAAGTGTGAGAATTCGTAGTCATCGTCGCTGCTAGATCCGATATCAAAGATTGCTCGGTTGTTGTAAGACGCTGAGGATGTCCGGCGGTGGGTCCTCGGTTGCATTGACTCGAGTATTGAATCGTTTGATAGGAGAGGTGGGTTCTCGAGAGATACAGTACTGCGTGCTTTTCGCAATTCTCGGACTGGTGGTTGCCGTGACTGTCCACCGGAACGTCTCTTTTGCAGTTCAGGGTTGTGGGAACCACGCCGTCGATGATGTGCGCCTCTTCCGTTGCTTTCAATTGAGTCAATCGAGTGACGGGACAAGTTGGGCATTCGTGAATTGATCTGGCTCGGGCTGAAGGCTACCCGGGCCCGCATTGTCTGAATGGCACTATCTAAGGCAAGTTCGATAGCGCAGTGGTTCCGAATCCTGCTCAGCCGTGGCCATGTCGCCCGTTCGCCGCTGAGACATGCCGCAAGCATGAACTCGGTCGTCGGGTTCTCCAAGAGTCGGGGGAAGTGAGACGAACTTAGTTCCGGGTAGATGTTGATGTCGCCGTGATATTTCTGGTTTACAATGGAAGCGAACTTGGTCATCGATGTTGGGAAGACGCCGAGTTCTGAGAGGACATTCATTCGATGAAGAACTTCATCTTTTGCAAGGTGTGTCATGGTATTCATCCACCGAGGAATGAAGGATGGTCCTGCTTCTGCCTCGGCCTGGGGTCCTGCTTCCTTTGGTAGGAACGGTACCACATGGGGGTTGACTTGTGAGACGATAAAGTGGTTGACATTGAACATCTCTGACAATCGGGTCATTGGCAGATCACCGTCGACAGACCCATCAATATACTGTTTATGGAAATCGTTCCACGGCCCTGTTTCTCCTGTCAAAGGATCTTTGGCCATCAAGGTAAATGGTCTGAACACGAAAGGCACCGAGCATGACACGGCCCTTGATGAATATTAGCAGGAAGCACAGAGAAATATGAAGTATATCACTTACACAGCAGACCAGATCAACACATTCGGCGCGGAGATATAGTTCAGCAACCGTGGCAGCTCGTACATACCTGCACTTGAGACACAGATATTCAAAATCCTGCGTGTGCGGTTGTATGCTTCCTGAAAAGTCAGATCTCCAAGCCAGCTTCTGATAGTATTGGCCAAATGTGTTATGTCCAGGAAGGACCCGAACTTCAAAAAGCGAGTCATCTTCTGCAAAAGATTTTCTTCCTGGCCCTGCTCGTTGAAAACAGCGAAGTTTCCATGCACATAGGTATCCAACAACTCCGGCAATTCGTCATCCGTACGTGTACCGAAGACAGCGCACACAATACTACCAGCAGATGCACCTGAAATGATGCGAGGAATCATCTTGGCCTCGTAGAGGGCTTTGAGAACTCCAATGTGAGCCATTCCAAAAGTCGCGCCTCCGGAAAAGAGCAGCCCGCTTCGTCCAAAGGCCTGCCGGGCTGCGAGCAGCTGGTCCAGAATATACTTCAACTCCAGTCCATCGCAGCGATTATGCACCGACAGATCAACCAGCGTAGTAATCGTCTCTACGGCAGTAGTTATATACCGGTCAATCAGATCCTTGGTGCCAATATGTGAATGCCGATAAAGTGACGCATTGCTCATATGCGCGAGATCCCGACTCAGCGCGGTGCGCACGAGAAACAGCATCCGGCTCACATCACAACTAATCCGCGCCTCTTCCAGCTGCCGTAAGCGATCCTGTACAAGGAGAGGCTCGTATTCGGAGGATTCCAGCGTCTGTTTCCAAGCATTGTTGTCTTCTAGTTCGTCGAGCTCGCTGGCGCGACTGCGCCATTCCTCGTACGACACCGCCTGCAGTCCCGAGGATTGGTTAGCAGACTGTGACTCGACTCTGCAGGTGCGATCGTCCCAGCGTCAAGGTGCACGGCATGGACTTACATTTCTCATGTGCAGATACAAGATCTGTTTGCGATCCTCGATCTCGGCCTTGTGTTTCCGTTGCTCCTTCGTGAGGCCGTCGCGATAGGTGTGTAGGGTGTCGCCGGCCCAATTCCACGAGTCTTTGACTAGCGTTGATACGGCCGGTATCGATACCGCTCTGCGCAGAGATCGCGGGGGGTGGGGTTTTGTGAGAGCATGTTCTGCGTGGTCGTATGAGTTCTTGCGTCCATGATGGCACTGGACTATTGTGGAGTCGCCCAACACCGACATAGCAGGGTGCATCGGGAGCAAGCCATCCGGGGGTCTCAACATGTATCAAAATCTCAAAATATCAAGGGAACAGTAAGAACATGAAGAGTTGCAATACAGTCAAGAGTTAAGTAAACCGGGCGGTCTGAAAAACGTCACGAGGATCCGCCCGATCCATTTTCCCCGGAGTTGGGCCGCCTTCACTGTTCAGCCGTTCAGCGGAATCAACACCTTTTCACGGTATTTACGATTTAGTTCATACTATGGGAACCGGTAATCGCGGGCTATGCACTCTTCCCCATGATCTCACACATCATCTGGACACTCTCCAAACCCCGGTGGGGAAGTATTTGCCTCCCCGCGAAGATCCTTGATTCCTTGCTTGCAAAGGCAATGTTGGCAATGTTGGCAATGCTGGCAATTTCTTATTCGTCTCTTACATCACAGCCAATTTGACCTCATGTTCTCTGTTTCCATCTGATAAAATTCAAACTACTTATGTATCCCTAACTACATGCATCCTAGATCGCGAGCTTATCAGGACCCCTGGGGCCCTCCCCGGAGGGGCTTGTTCACATGCATGCAGCATGTGCACTTCGATCTTCATATGTCCAGGGACTCCGTATGCAATAGGTCAACCCGATTTGGTTTTAATAAATTTCCCCAAAGGTATCATATCTGACCAAGCCACACCTTCAAGGCATGTCTTGCCCGCTTTTCAACCCCATCTTCGCGCCAAAAGTGGCCCGCGCCATCGATTTTCCGAAATTGGAACTGACTGCGCGGCATGTGCGCCATCTCGTCTGACCACCTCTCCAGTTTCTCAGCAGAAATGAATGTATCCTGGTCGCCGAAGAGCGCTAAAGTGTGGTTGGTACTCTGCTGGTCTGCTGGACAGCAGGGGATCCGGATATCACTACCTGTATCCGTCTTCACGTTCAGCGATAAGGTCGAGAAGGAGGTTAGGAGGTGGCTAACTGGGGGTAGAAGCGGAGACACGAGCAGGTAGGAGATGGAGGTTGTCAATGCGGGCTTGGTGTCAGCTATACCATGACTGTGAGTCATTTGAAGTTTCTCTAGGGTGGATGTCGCTATCCGTATTGATGCTTTGCCTATCTCGGATTTTGGCGTTGGCTTGTGCTTGGAGGCTGGGGCTGTTAATGTCGGCCCGGGTCGGAAAAGGTCCAGTATAACTTCCGGTGATGGGACATGAGAGGCGATCAAAGACCCGTAGGAGTAGCCGCCCAGGATGAGGCTTACATCTGGACTTTCACTTCCGTCGGTCTTGTTGGGTTTGGATGAGTCTGCCTGATCACTTTGGCATAATGCAGACTTTAAGTGATGAAGATACTGCAACATGAATGTGTAGAATGAGATGTAATCTCCTAGCTCGGGCTTTGCAGTCCAGCTTGTTCGTCCTTCAGAATTTCCAGCTCCGCTGTTAAGTTTGTTAGCGACTTGGGCTTGTGACGCAACGCCAGAAGCAGCTGATAGTACCGGAAATTGAAGGTTCCGACAATGCAGTCTGACTGTAACAACTCACTGCCGACAAAACTCACGACAGGGTCATCATAGCATCCTCCCAAGGGTGCATATGGATGTGCGACGATGGCACCGCGAGTTGGCCAGGCTGCTGCTGAATGTATATTTTGGAACGCGGGTGGGAGATATAGGCGACATTCGAGCTGATTGCCATTATGAACTGAGGGAATCGTAAATGAAAAGGTCGGCAATGGAAGATCCATTGTTGTATGGATCTCACGATAGCCTTCGTGGCTTCAAAACTCGAAGCTGGTTGTTGGAAGGAATAAGTTGAAGTTGAAGTCTTCGAGGAGGTCTCGGGTCCGTCCCGAGGAGTTCGCGGTTTGGACGCAACATGCGCACGACTTTGATACTGGAACAACACCAAGATATATAATGAGACTGACACTGATTTACCCGTGAAACATACTTGGCTGGATGAGAGCTAGAATTAAACAATGTCTTTCAATACAGAATGTTGGAATATATGGTATCTCAAAATTTACTTAGACCGCAGCATGAATATGTCATAAGTCATTATATACCTCATCAGCTCAACCAAGATGGATCTGGTTCATCATCATCTTCTGATCTTGACCCAGTATCCGAATGATGAGGATCTGCATCCTTCAACAGATCAGCTGGAGGTTCCGGGTCGTCGTGAGCTAGTGCATCCTCATAGGGGGGCTGATGGTCCTCCTCCTGGCCCTGGTTCTCTGGGGAAAGATCACCAGGAGAAACAATCGATACTTCCTCTTCATGCATCGGCAAACCGAAAGCGGGACGAAGCATACCCCTTGCTTCTCGGAGAGCTTCTAGTTCGGTTGCAATGCAGCAAACTAATAGTTTCCAGTTCTTGTCTTCAGCGAGCTCCAAATGTGATTCAACGCGTTGAGTGGTTTTTTCCAAATCACCCAATATGTTCGCGACAACTTCGTCTTTGTGATCTGGCGATGCAGATCCTTCGGACTCGGTCGTTGGTGTGGTCATCTCAACATAGTGTCGCATGCTGGCCCTGAGGCGCTTCTCAAAGCCAGTGACGTCGGCCACTGTTTGCTTCCACACGCCGCCTCCTTCTTCCAATGCCTGGATCTCTCCATCCACTTTCTGTTGTCTACTGCGCAAACCAGCTTGCTCGGTGTTCCAATGTTCCCGTGCCATGTCAAGTGTGCGGCGCTTAGGATTCAAGGAGTGGAAGGTCGATTCGCTTGGACGTTGCGACAAGGGTTGAATAGGAGGGTCTCGGAGGTACTTTCGGATATCGCAGTCGAGTATAGAGAGAGATTCAGTATAAGAAGATAGTTTGGCGTCGACCGAATTGTTGATATATGAAATTTCACTGACAAGATGACGATGTTTAGCTTTCATCTCATATAGTCTGGTCTCCAGTTCATGAATGTCAGTCGCGAGGATCCGAGCCTCTTCTTCTAGTTGCTTTGAATGTTGGCTCTCCTGATCGCCATGTATAGAGGCAATGGCTTCTTCGAGACCTGCTCTTTTTGAAAGAAAGCTTTGTATCTCATGCAGCGCACTTTCTCTATCGTCTGTTTGACTTGTAATAATCCCTCGTTCTTCCTCTCGCAGCTTCAGTAGGTCATAGATCGATTGAAAGATACCATTTCGAGCAGCCTGAAGTCCAATTTTCTTGGGCGCAGGTTGTCTGGAGGGAATCGCAGAAGGAGATTGCGATCGACCGGCTTTGGAAGTGTTCGGACTGAGGCTTCTGCTGGAGGCTTCATCTGACCGAGGTCCTGCGAGCCCAGACAGAAGTCCGTCGCTTTGCGCATCAATGAGAACCTGAAGATTGCACTGTATGTGTTTCGTCTGGCGTTCAACATATAAAAATGGGTCATGATGGTACGTTGAAGCAGCTGCCGGGACTGGCGGTAGTCTTTTATCACGAAAGGATTGTTGGAGGAGTGTTGACATGGTGGACGGGTAAGTGTGGCAGGCCGAGCTTCAAACTGGAGTTGGAGCTACGTGGCCCTGGGAAAGACGACTATTTAATAGGTCTTCGGCATGGATCAGCCAGCTGTAAATAATATCAGCAGACTAAGAAAAGAAGCAGCTCGCCTGGTGATCCCAAGTCCGTCCGCGGCCTTGCAGCAAGTGGACACGTGATGCGCACAGTCAGCAGTCAGCTCTCCCGTCAACGTCAGTCTCGCGCCTGCAAGCTTCTGTTGTCTGCTTCCAGCTTCCATTTGTACGTGCCCTTCATCCATTTCGTCTCTTTCATTCAATCATATTTTGTATTCGTCGTCAAATTCTCATTTATTGGGGCACCTGAAAACCCCTTTGTACCTTATTCGACCCTGGGGCTGAATCACTGTTCCCCAAGCTCCCTCCCGATCCACGTTGCTTCACCACAGCAACAACAAACCAATCTATCCTCGAAACTCATCCCGCGAATCTCGACGCGAGCCGTCTATCCTGATCAAGATGGTCGGACTCGTATCGGCCGCCGGTTTGGTCGGATTCCTCTCAGAGCCTGACCCAGAGCTTAAGGTCTTTGCATTGAAGTCATTAGATTCTCAGATCGATCTATTGTGGACAGAAGTTGTGAACGCCGTTCCTGATATGTGAGTTCTCTCTACAGCACAGTCGTGCCAGATTGATCAGTCTTCGCTGTTGCGCCATTCTGGCCGAGCCCGACCGATGACTGGACCCCTGCTAACTCTCATACAGTGAGGCTCTCTATGAAGACGAATCTTTCCCAGAGCGCGGTCTCGCTGCACTAGTTGCCTCGAAGGTGTACTATCACCTGCAGGAATATAATGAAAGCATGGTTCTCGCTCTGGGCGCCGGAAAGCTGTTCAAGTTGGAGAATGGAGGCGAATATGAGGAGACCATCATCGGTAAGTTGGGAACAATCATCTTAATATTCAATCTCGGTGTTTAATACTTGGTCCAATATAGCGAAATGCGTCGACACTTTCATCTCTCTATCCGCTGCCCAACGGCCTACCGCCGATCAATCCGGCAACCTGAATACCGCGTTCCCATCATCAGGCGAGGGCGCCACCAGCACATCTGCAAGCCTCACATCTCCCATCACACCGTTCTCGAAGTCCGCTTTGCCATCAAAGTCATTGCTCTCTCGCGCCGAAGTTCCTGGTGTGGACGCCGCCCACCCTGGTGGCGACGACACAAGTGTTCAGCACGAGGAGACCCCCCTCGTACTGAAGCGTGGTGTTCAGAGTCAACTTCAGAATGTTATTGAGCGTTTGTTCGAAGAATGCTTCCGCCAGAAGCGATACCGTCAAGTTATTGGAATTGCTATCGAGGCCAAGAGCCTGGATGTTCTCCGCATGGCTATCCTTCGCGCCAGCTCCGATGAGAAGCAGCAGCAGGGCGACTCTCGCAGCAGCGAGGAGTTGATGGAGTATGTTCTAGATATTTGCATGGGTATTGTCCAAGAGCGGGCCTTCCGCAGCGAGGTTTGTCATTCCAAGGCCCCGTTTCTGACGCAAGTCAACTAAATCTGGTCCCTCCTAGATTCTCAAACTCATTCTGGAACTTCTGAACGAGATTCCCGCGCCTGACTACTTCTCGATCGCCAAATGCGTTGTCTTCCTTAATGAACACTCTATGGCTTCCGTCATTCTTCGCCAGCTGGTTGAGAAGGGTGACTCCCGTTCCCTTGCGGTAGCTTACCAAATCTCATTCGACCTTTACGATAACAGCACACAAGAGTTTCTTCAGAAGGTTCGGCAAGAAATTGCTGAGCTCGTACCGGAAACCGAGACAGACAAGGAGAACCTGGATGAGAATGGTGAGCCCAAGGAGTCTGACGCATTACTTGTAGACCAGGGAAGCTCTTCTCGGCCTTCGGGTGATAACGACCTGCCAGATGATGCAATCACAGCATTTAAGAACATCCTCCAGATTCTCGACGGTATCAAGACAATCCAGCTTAACCTGGAGTTCTTATACCGAAACAACAAGGCGGATATCGCGATTCTGAACAAGATCCGCGACAGCCTCGAGGCTCGCAACTCTATCTTCCACACTGCAGTGACACTATCAAATGCCTTCATGCACGCAGGAACCACCCATGACAAGTTCTTCCGTGATAACCTGGAATGGCTCGGCAAGGCAGTCAACTGGTCCAAGTTCACTGCTACTGCTGCATTGGGCTGTATCCACCGCGGCAACCTTAGTCAAGGCCAGAAGCTCTTGCAGCCTTATCTGCCCCGTGAGCACATTGCCGGTGTTGGAGGCTCTGGATCTGTGTACAGCCAGGGTGGTTCGCTGTATGCCTTCGGTCTCATCTACGCCAACCACGGTGGCATGGCCGTTGACATCATCCGTGATCATTTCAAGAAGGCGACCGAAGAAGTTGTTCAACACGGTGGTGCTCTTGGTCTAGGTGTTGCCGGCATGGCCACAGGCGATGAAGGCATCTTCGAAGACCTGCGAACTGTTCTCTACACTGATTCCGCTCTCAACGGAGAGGCTGTCGGTCTTTCTATGGGTCTTATCATGCTTGGCACTGGTAACATGAAGGCACTTGAGGACATGATTCAATACGCCCACGAAACTCAGCACGAGAAGATCGTTCGTGGTCTCGCCATGGGTATGGCCTTGATCATGTACGGTCGCCAGGAAGGTGCCGATGAGCTGATCAATGGTCTGCTCGGCGACCCTGACCCTACTCTCCGCTATGGTGGTATCATGACCATCGCCCTTGCTTACTGTGGCAGTGGAAGCAACAAAGCAGTCCGCAAGCTTCTCCATGTTGCGGTCAGTGATGTCAACGATGATGTCCGTCGTGTTGCCGTTCTCAGCTTGGGCTTCATTTTGTTCCGCAAGCACCAGAGCGTTCCTCGCATGGTCGAGCTACTTTCTGAGTCGTACAACCCTCACGTCCGTTACGGTGCCGCTATGGCCCTTGGTATCTCTTGCGCCGGAACAGGCCTTGATGAGGCCATTGATCTCTTGGAACCCATGCTCAAGGACTCAACCGACTTCGTTCGTCAAGGTGCCCTGATCTCTCTCGCCATGGTTCTCGTTCAGCAAAATGAGGCTATGAACCCCCGTGTAACCAGTCTTCGCAAGACTATGATGAAGATGCTTGGTGATCGCCATGAAGATGCCATGGCCAAGTTTGGTTGCGCCATTGCTCTCGGTATCATTGATGCCGGTGGTCGTAACTGCACCATCAGCCTGCAGACCCAGACTGGTAACCTCAACATGCCTGGTATCGTTGGTGTCGCCGTCTTCGTCCAGTATTGGTACTGGTTCCCTCTCACACACTTCCTGTCCCTCAGCTTCACCCCCACATCCGTCATTGGTGTTGACCAGAAGCTCGAGGTCCCTCACTTCAAGTTCCACAGCAACACGCGTCCCAGTCTCTTCGACTATCCCCCTGAGCAGCAGGTGAAGACTGAGGAAGCTCCCGAGAAGGTGAAGACTGCTGTTCTATCTACCACTGCTCAAGCCAAACGCCGAGCTCAGCGTCGGGAGAAGCAAGCTCGCCGTGAGAGCATGGACATTGATCAGACCCCTACCACACCAAAGGTCTCTGATCAGCTACCGGATGCCATGGAAACTGAAGATTCTAAGGCTGAAGGCGAAGAGGGAACCGAGACCGAGAAGGCTGCCTCCGAGGGCCAGAAGAAGAAGGCGGAACGGGAGAAGGTTGGATACGAGTTGGACAACCTGTCAAGGGTACTGCCGGCTCAGCTTAAGTACCTCACTTTCCCCGACCCACGATACGAGCCGGTCAAGAGGGTATGTTCAATTCACTCTACTGTCAGAATCTTTGCTAACTGAATTTTGCAGCCCACTGGCGGTGTTGTTGTTGTCCTTGACAAACAGCCCGATGAGCCTCGCGAAGTTGTTGAGCTTAAGGCCAGCAAAGAAGCTCGCCCACCACCTCCTCAGACCGAAACCCTTCAGGATCGCCTGCAAGCCGCCATCGGCACCGCCGCCCTGCAAACTCCTCAACGAGCTGATGCTCGGGCTGCCCTGTCCGCGGCTACCTCTGGTGGAGCCGCCACTGCTGCTGGTGTCCTAACGGCGGTGGATGAAGATGAAGAAGGTGTGGAGGACGCGCCCTGCCCCGACGAATTCTCGTATGAGTCAGACGGCGAGGAAGAGTAAGGGGACGCGTCGTTGAATCATGGTGCTGGATGTATTACTAGACTAATCAGGTTGTCTACCTGGACCTGATCTATTGGGAGCTGTTACTCTCAACCGATTCATATGAGACTTCCTTTGTTTTATTCACTTTTACCCTGCACTGTATTCTCTACGTAGCGTTGGTCTGCACCTAGAATCCCTGAAGTAGTATGTATGCCTTGATTTGAAATCGTCATAGCGGGCGTCTCGTGGGCGTGTTTGAAATTGGACTCCAGGGTAGATACTTGCACATGCAAAACATGGGAGTCTGCTACGATTCAAAGTTGAACTCGTGTGTGGATTGTTGTTCTATACAATCGATTTTTCGTGGAATAAACCCGAATGATCTACGGCATACAGCGCTCGCTTGGAAGACCTCAATTGTTTCATTGTCTACACTCGACAACTAGAGCAATTGTGATGCTATACTCATCGATCACATGCTCTGCCTCTCACCGCCCTGCACGTGTCTCTGCCTCGGCATTCTGACTATGACGCACTTTGAGCCAATAAACAGTTCAAGAACGGGGATGACCGAAACGATCAGCAGATGATAGGCATTCTCACGATTTGCATTATCTGGAGCATGTGAACTGAGTGTCATACTCCGAGGCCCCCTTTGAACGACAGCCCCCTTTGAACGACACTTCTCCTGGTTTGGAATATCTCCCGAACTAACCGGAAAATATTTATGTGACCCCGGACTCCATATATCTTTCCTCTAGCTTCCCCGGACTTGATTTTTCTTCTTCTCTCCCCACCTGACACCCTTTACTAAATTCTATCTTTGTCTCCTCGCCCATTCCTACCTCTTAGCCCCACCATGGCGAAGACATTCAGCAAAGACGACGTCGCGTCGCATGGCAAAGGCGACAACCTGTGGATCGTGATCGACGAGGACGTCTACGATGTCTCTAAGTTCCAAGACGAACACCCTGGTATGTCCAAAGTCATGCGCTGTCTTGCATCAGAGACTCCAAGCTAACTTTCCTATTTTGAACAGGCGGAAAGAAGAGTATGTTGTATCTGTGGCCAATCGCCACCTTCAAGAGCAAGATATTGACTATGCATGTTTAGTTCTTCAGCGGGTTGCCGGCAAGGACGCTTCGAAGCAATTTTGGAAATATCACAACGAGGGCATTTTAAAGAAGTACAAGGGCCAGCTGCAGATTGGTTCATTGGATACCAAGAAGGTTGTTGAGTCGGCGCCGGCGCCGGCGCCTGCTCCTAAGAAGGCTGCTTCTGAACCTAAGCCTCAGCCCGAAGCCTCTTCTTCTGTGACGCCGCCTGCTACTGGTGCGCCGCAAGATCCTTATGGAGACTTGATTCCTTTCGCCGACCCTTCATGGTATCAGGGTGTGAGTTTTGCCACCTCGCTCAAATTTGGATGCACAGCGACTAATTTGTAATAATTTCGCCTTTAGTATGCCTCCCCTTACTTCAATGATTCCCACGCCGCTCTCCGAGACGAAGTCCGCCAGTGGGTTGAGTCCGAGATTGAGCCATATGTGACCGAATGGGATGAGGGCAAGGAGGTCTCGCCTCATATCTACAAGCAGATGGGTGAACGCGGATACTTGGCCGGTTTGTTGGGTGTCGACTACCCCGTGAACCACACCCCGCATCGCGTGCAGTCGGTGTCACCAGATCGCTGGGATTTGTTCCACGAGATGCTGTTGACCGATGAACTGTCACGTGCAGGCAGTGGCGGTCTGGTTTGGAACTTGATCGGAGGTTTTGGCATTGGATGCCCACCCTTGGTCAAGTTCGGTAAGAAGTCGCTGGTTGACCGAATTCTGCCGGGCATCTTGGCCGGTGACAAGCGTATCTGTCTTGCCATCACCGAGCCCGATGCGGGCAGTGATGTTGCCAACTTGGGCTGCGAGGCTAAGCTGAGCGAAGATGGCAAGCACTACATTGTCAACGGCGAGAAGAAGTGGATCACAAACGGTATCTGGTCCGACTACTTCACCACCGCTGTGCGCACCGGGAAGCCCGGCATGAACGGTCTCAGTGTCCTCCTCATCGAGCGCGAAGCCGGCGGTGTCAGCACTCGCCGTATGGACTGCCAAGGTGTCTGGTCCAGCGGCACAACCTACGTTACCTTTGAAGATGTCAAGGTCCCAGTCGAGAACCTGATCGGCAAGGAGAACCAAGGCTTCAAGGTGATCATGACAAACTTTAACCACGAGCGTATCGGAATTGTCATCCAGTGCCTGCGCTTCTCGCGCGTCTGCTATGAGGAATCCATGAAGTATGCCCACAAGCGCAGAACCTTCAACAAGCCCCTCATTGAACATCCAGTCATTCGTATGAAGCTCGCCCACATGGCTCGCCAGATCGAGGCCACATACAACTGGCTTGAGAACATGATCTTCCAGTGCCAGTGCATGGAAGAGACAGAAGCCATGCTCAAGCTGGGCGGTGCCATCGCCGGTCTGAAGGCCCAGTCTACAACCTGCTTCGAGTTCTGCGCTCGTGAGGCCAGTCAGATCTTCGGTGGGTTGAGCTACAGCCGTGGTGGACAAGGTGGTAAGGTCGAGAGACTCTACCGTGATGTTCGTGCTTATGCCATTCCCGGTGGTAGTGAGGAGATCATGCTTGACCTGAGTATGCGCCAGAGCTTGCGTGTTCATGGCATGTTTGGCATGAAGCTATAAAGCATTTTTTTCGGTGTTGATCTTTGGATTGGCGATAGATATTTGCCCACATTCTTGATTTACTGTTGCTTTGATCTTTGGCTAGATATCCTTTCGTCTGTGACGAGTTTGTTACAGGTTGATTTGCTGTGATTTGTCTTGTATCATACATTGACTTCTTTTGTATATTTTTCGTGGTGTTTTGGTGAGATCACCGGCACTTCTACAATCTTTGTTTCATAGTATTTCGGATTTTGAGATATACCATTTTTCTTCCATAAACAATCTGTCCTCTGCAAATACAAGTCTTCGACTAACACATTGGAACACAGAAACAGTGGGGATATCTGGCGAGATCCAGAAATGCCCACCTGACAATTCGAGTGCTTGCTGATCTCTTTGTCTGTAATCTGTATACTTCACTGCCGAGGTTTGCTTCACTCGTCGTTCTTCGATAGAAGGCACTGACCATGACACGTCGGCAAGAATCCGACCTTTTCCTACAACTTACTAGAATAGCGGGCATGTCAATTGTATGCTACTCCGTCGATTATACTCGACACTTTCAATGTTGACTTTGGACCAGGAACGAGGGAAATCCCTGGTCTTTTCTGCCCTTTCTTTCACTTTCTTTGTTGTCAGCCTTTCCAACCCCCTTTGATGCGAATTTGTATTTAGATGAAACAAAGATGAGATGGGGAGCCCTTCGCCTTACTTCAGATGAAATTATATAACCATATGATCCCGCGTTGAATCTGAAGCAAGTATCTATCCATCATGGAAGGCCCGACGCCGGTTGGCCCAATGTCATTTACCCCCATAGCCATCGACCCATACCATCCTCTTCTGCAGAGAATCCATGAAGATGGAACCATCACTGCTTTCCCACCTAGCGCGCTCGTGATGGTCATGATGATTGCCGATCGAATCCGCCATCACCATGAACCCGGCTATGGCCATGTTCTGTATCCTGAATTCAAGGGTGCGCGTGGCATTGGTACTCAGTGGGTTGGAATCCTCGAACGAACTCGGCCAGACAGAAGAGCCATTGCGCTCACTGTCAAAGAATTGGATCTCACCACTATGCCTGAGGACATGTTTAGGCTTCTCCTCCCCATGCTACTCAACTTCATACCTGACAAGCCAAGCACAACGGACCTTCATGCGCTGCATGTATTCATCGACGAGGTACCAAGGCTGTCGGTGATGGCGTGGGAATGGCTCCAAAATGATCTAGGTGCACAATATCTCAAGGGACACTTTCGGCCGTCTCTAGTCTATCCAGATTTCCAGACAGCTTACAAGGATATCAACATGATCACTTTCCACCGCAAAGCTAGTGACTTGGTGTGCACATCTCAAAAGACCCTTTTCTATGACTCTATAATGAGGAGCCATTGCACTTATTGTATCTCAATGGCAGGCCGGCTTGGTTTATGCAATACCATCGGATATGATATATACGGAAGATCTGCTCTCCATGCCGCAATTGAAGCAGAAATAGGCGCTGAATTAACAGAAAGCGAAGAAGGCCTGATACTGTTTTTACTTGACGAAATCTTGAACGCAGGGGTCGACCCCAGACATTTCCCGACAAGCATCGATGGCCTGTCCATCCCACACCATGTGGCGCGTACTCGAGATCCACAATTGTTCATGGCGATGACCCGAAAGCTGAGCGAGAAAGGCTTTCCTCTACTTCTTTGGAACGATGATGGCCTCAAGCTTCAGCTGTGTAGCTTCGCTAGTCGATACATGGCTGAATGGCTGTGGCGATATGAGAAATTCAACATTGCCTGGCTTCCGAGGAATACGCTTCCCTACCATCTTCCCCCGGATGGCGATGAGATACAGGGCAATTCACCGTTTGGTCACTCGTTCAACAGGGATGCTGCTTATGGCGATCCTATTGAACATTCGTTTTTCAGCCGTCGGCCTAGTAGGGGCGATTTCGCTAGAGCTTATGTGCATGACCCCGACATTCCTCCTCGGTTTGGTGATCGTGGTCCTCTTCTTAAGAACACCGCGCCTGCAGCTAGACCTCCAGGGGGGCTGATTATAACTCAGGTTGGTGATGATGAAAACGACGAGCAGAGCGAAAGCGAGGCCATAGATCACGATGATTCTCATGTGAGTTTCAGTTCTCGAACAACAAGAACGAGCAGTCCAAATCGCTCAGATCATCCCGATGACAGCTCAGATGATGAATACTCCAATAACCGACGGCCACCTACATCTCGAACGATCTGGCACCGGGCCATTGAGAATCCCAATGGTGCCGATATTCTGAGATGGTTGAATGAACACTCCGACGTGGCACCAACAACAAGAGACAATTTCAATCTGAACGAGAAGTCCGACGAGGACGATGACCAGCAACCCCGGGTGGGCATAAAACCTCTCATTGCCGCCGTCCAAGGAAACCAGCCAGCAACAATCAAATGGTTCTGTGATCAAGAACCCCACGGCATGATCCCACACTCAGGGGCAGCAAACTATGCTGCTTCCAATCTGTACTCCAACTGCGTGCAGATTCTCGATATCGTCCTGTCTCGTCTCAACAAAGATGCCTGGCGTGATGCTAAACAGATCAAACTAATCTACTGGCATATAATTATTGCGTATAATAATGCCCATATGCATTGGTTCACGGAGCTCCCGCGTGGACCGGAACGAAATGCCAAGATCAGCTTGTTGAGAGAGGCCACCAGGGGGAAGTTTCGCGTGCTCAATCGGCGAATGAGGCCGTTTTGGTATACTTTTCGAAAGTCAGCTGAGATCCACTGGCTGCTTCAGTTTGGCGAGCTGCAAGAGGATGCTTGGATTAGAGATCGATTGCTTGAAAATGAGTTCAACAGCGCTTATCAGAATGACTTTTCGTTAGGTACTCAACCGTGGAATGCAGGCCATGACCAGGAGCCGCTCGATAGCAGGTAGAGCTATTGTCTGGTGTCTTGGTGGTCAAGTTAGAGGTATTAAGTTTCTTGTTTGGTGAATCTAGCCATGGTACTTATGTTCAAGATGCTCAGTTGTGGTGCATCGTCGTGGCTTTCATATAGATCTGCTTCTCGTATGTCTGACATAGGGCACCGTTCTTTGTTCCAAAACTACGTAGAAGTGACACATTGCTTTGAGCAGCCAGTAGCAATTTCAATAGAATTTTTTATGGAGATTCGAATGGCATTCCAAATGCGCAGGACTTCTACTTCTCAACCGGTGCTCCAGAAGGGAAATATGTTGTTTTGTTGGTCGTCCAGGTTATGTATAGACATGATTACCTGGGTCCTGTGCTCAAAGCTCTTATGCTGCATAGAGAAGAGATGGATATATATGAGTAGTTAAACATCTGTAGTTATTGGTATTGAGAACACGAAAGTGTTATAGAGTGCTGGAGCTGAAAACGAAGTTGGAAGTGATGTATGGCGAGGCATAGCAACCACTGACGCAGCAATGAAGCCTCACCTGGGCAACTTGACTTGACTTTCTGATTCAACTCCTCCTTTCTCCTTTCTCAGCTGACTTCCCTCCGGAGAAAGGTTCGGAATCCCTTGCGCACACATTTTCATTTGAAGCCCGAGATTTGTTCTTTGTAGGCGGTCACAGAATTCGGTGATTGCCCGCAGAGCTCGATTGTCTGCTGCCCTTCTCTCCGATCGCGCACTTCAACTCAATCCCAACGATTCGATCTGACACCGATTGGACCCGGCTGTCCCTTGAAAGTGTTCCGGGTCAATCTTTTTTCCAGCTTCATTCGATCTTTTCAACCGAACACAGCGTGGTTTCCTTAGCTTAGGTACGTGGTTTCTCGGGAGCTTTCACTTGTTGTCTTACACTAACCCCGGCTGGCATTGTTTAGAAACCCTTTGATACCCTGAATCGCCGGTCCAAGTTATCCACAGCGCGACCGGTTTCCCAGTGATACCCCGTCCAACCACCTCGACCATGTCCAACTTTCTCAACCAGGACTTCGGGTCCGACGACGAGGAAGATGAATTCAACCCCGCCCCTCAGGACGACTCTGATGCCGAGGAGCCCAGAGCCAAGGTGAGTTTGCCACGTGCCAAGTTTTGGTCAGGACGAAATTAATAAATGAATCTAGCCTGCCAAGAAAGAGAGATACGGCCGCGACCACGAGGACCGAGATGCCCACGATGAAGAGGACGACGCCAAAGATGCCGAGGATGACGACGAGGGCGATAACCAAGGAGACGACGATGACGAGGAAGACGAGGAGGATGAAGATGAAGAAGAGGCAGTGGTGCGTTTCCACGATTGGCCTCTTGTCGAACCTAGACTTACTTGATTCTCATTTTAGAGCCGTCGCCCGCGCAAGAAGATGAAGGCCAGCAACCCTTTCATTGAAATTGAAGCCGGTGTCGACGAAGAAGAGGACGAAGCCGAAGATGAGGAGGATGAGCTCGCCGAATTTGGCATGGAAACCCACCCCGATGATCTCGATGTGCTACCCGGAGGCACCGAGACAGACGACCGCCGTCACAGACAATTGGATCGTCAACGCGAGATTGACGCCAGCATGGACGCAGAGAAGCAGGCACAGATGCTCAAAGAGCGATACGGACGGAACCGTGCTGCAGCTTCAGATGCGCTCGTTATTCCGAAGCGACTGCTTCTTCCCAGTGTGGAGGATCCCAGTATTTGGGGTTGCCGCTGCAAACCCGGCAAGGAGAAGGAAGTTGTATATTCGATCCAGAAACGTCTCGAGGAACGCCCAGCAGGCTCCCGCAACCCGATCCGTATCATTTCGGCCTTTGAGCGTGGCAATGTTATGCAGGGTTGGTTTTATTGTGAAGCCCGCAGACAGGCCGATATCATCGAGGGGTTGGAGGCTATCAACTTCTACTACCCATCACAGAAGATGACCCTGGTCCCTGTGAAGGAGATGCCAGATCTTTTCCGCGTTCAAAAATCCGAGGAGCTCTTGCCTGGTGGCTGGGTCCGTATCAAGCGCGGTAAATACTCTGGTGATCTAGCACAGATCGAGGAAGTCGAAACAAATGGACTGAATGTGACTGTTCGTTTGGTTCCTCGGTTGGACTACGGAATGAACGAAGACGCTCTTGGTGCCCCTCCTGTTGATTCCAAGCGCAAGCGTGGTGCGGCCAACGCAGTTCGTCCCCCACAGCGCCTCTTCAGCGAGGCAGAGGCAAAGAAGAAGCACGCCAAGTATCTCTCGTCTACTTCAGGTCTCGGTGGAAAATCATGGAACTACCTCAATGACAACTACGTCGACGGTTTCCTCATCAAGGACATGCGTGTTCAGCACTTGGATACCAAGAATGTCAACCCCAGGCTAGAGGAAGTCACAATGTTTGCCCGTGGAGGCGAAGACGGCACTGCCAACCTTGACTTGGCTTCGCTCGCTGAGACCCTTAAGAAGTCTACTGCCGAGGAAGCGTATCAACCGGGTGATCCAGTTGAGGTCTACCGAGGTGAACAGCAGGGCCTTATTGGTCGCACGGTATCAACTCGGGGTGAGATTGTTTCTCTTCAAGTAACCGAGGGTGATTTGGCTGGACAGACAATTGACGCGCCCGTTCGTACCCTTCGCAAACGGTTCAGAGAGGGTGATCACGTCAAGGTTATTGGAGGCAGTCGTTATCAAAACGAATTGGGCATGGTGGTCCAGGTCAAGGACGACACAGTCACCCTGCTCAGCGATATGAGTATGCAGGAGATCACAGTTTTCAGTAAGGATCTTCGACTTTCTGCCGAGATGGCCGCCGATGGACAACTTGGTATCTATGATGTTCACGATCTGGTTCAGCTTGATGCTGCCACTGTTGCCTGTGTCATTAAAGTGGACCGCGAGTCGCTCCGCGTTGTGGACCAGAATGGCTCTGTTCGGAATATCCTTCCCACCCAGATTGCATCCAAAATCACTCCTCGCCGTGATGCAGTTGCTACTGATAAGAACGGTGCGGAAATTCGACTTGGCGACACCGTGCGCGAGCTCTACGGAGAGCAGCGGAGTGGAGTCATCCGCCATGTTCATCGTTCCTTCCTTTTCTTGCACAACAAGGCCCAGGCTGAAAATGCTGGTATCACTGTGGTGCGGACGACAAGCGTTGTCACTGTTTCAGCACGAGGTGGCCGACCTGCCGGACCTGATCTGACAAAGATGAACCCGGCCTTGGCTATGCAAACACCCGGCGGTGGCGGTGCTCAAATGCCACCACCTCGTCGTGGCCGCGACAGATTGCTTGGCAAGACCGTGACTATCCGCAAGGGTCGTTATAAGGGCCTTGTCGGTATCGTCCGTGATGCCGATGACAGCTCTGCCCAGGTCGAGCTTTACACATCCAACAAGCCCGTTCACATTCAAAGAGACATCCTCACCGTCAAAGATCCCATCACCAAACAATCCCTGGATATGGGTGGTGGCCGTGGCAGAGGGTCTCGCACTCCATTTGGGTCAAATGGTCCCCCGTCGAGAGAAGGTGGATGGGGCGGTGGTCGCACTCCAATGGCTGCTGCCGACTCCTCCAGAACCCCTGCCTGGGGTGGTGCAGGTGGATCTAGAACTCCTGCTTGGGGTAACGCCAGTGGCTCTCGCACACCAGCATGGAAGAACGATGGTTCTCGCACCTCAAATCCTTACGAAGGAAACCGCACCGCCTACGGAGGAGTGGGCAACCGTACACCAGCATGGAACTCTGGATCAAAGACACCTTACGACTCCAGCTCTGGCTTCGACGCCTTTGCCTCCGGCTCTCGGACTCCCGCCTGGGGCAGCGCCGGCGCCAACACAGGAAACCGCACCCCAGCTTGGGGCGGCAGCTCCAGCGGCCGAGACCAGCGCGACTTCGATGATGCCCCAACACCCGGTGGAGGCTACTCTGCCCCCACACCAGGCGCTTACGCTGCTCCGACCCCCGGTGCAGCAACCCCTGGAGCATGGCCTGAAAGTGCCCCTACACCTGGCGGTGCGTTCAGCGCACCAACTCCCGGCGGCCCCTCAAAGCGGGACTACGACGCTCCTACTCCTGCGGCTTATGATGCACCCACTCCTGCTATGGGTGGTGCGGCTGCTACCCCTGGTGCATATGATAACGGACCTCGATATGATGACTCGCCCAGCCCGTGATCCGGTTACTAAAGAGTTTCTTTCCTTGCGTCCCATTTCTTTTCAAGCACAAAAGGCTTCTCCATTCCATCTGCTTTTTTTCTTCGAGATATCTAGGATTGGACCGGTTTTGCATATGTATTCTACTTAGTGAAATTATTTCCTCAGAACAGCAGTGATCAGCAAATGAATCATCATTCTAGCTGGATTATTTTGATTTTAGATGTAGTCCGAAGATAGAGTTCTAATTTCAAAGTCTTGAGTTGATTCAATCAATAAATCTGGAACTATGTAATTTCCTCCCGGAAAGTCAATTCCCAACACGAGGCTATTGCTTGCCGTAAGTAGCCAGCGCCTTGTCAATGATATCCGCTGCCCAGAGACACTTCTCATCCTGGAATTGGGGTGTGATTACTTGGATGGCACAAGGTGCACCATCGACTTCGTCGGGGATATCTAATTTCAATCAGCATTATAGTTAGGATGGAATAAGTACAAGAAGGACATACAGCTTGGCTGGACATCATCCAAAGCACTCATCGGCTCCGGATCAAGTTCTTTGGATGCTTTCCCGTATGGAATAATGCACGCAGGATACTAAATTCAATGATCAGTGTTGTCCTCCACATGAAAGGCAAAAAGGAGAGTAAACACGAAAGACTCACATCCAACAAGTTCCACGGAACAGTATAGGGAGGCCACCCATAGGTATCAAAGCCAACCGCAGTATTCTGAGCCCCTGGAGCCAAGAGAACATCAAGCTTCTGATCAACCCAAGTCTGCCGCCAAGCATCACAAACCCGCGCCCTGGCCGCATACAACCCCAGAATCGTATCAAATGGCTCCAGACCCTGTTCAACAGGGAAAGAACCAGAAAACATAGGCGTAACACCTTTAGCCAAAGATGCCACAACAGGCTCACCAGCCTCCGCAATGAGATCCGTATGCGGCCCATAGATCAAATATTGAAACGCCAGACGCGAAGCATAAGACAAACTGAGCAATTCATCCCCAGCAGCAGCACGAAGCCGAACAATCCGATGTCCAGCCTGAGTCAAAGCCTCAACCGCAGACTCCAAAGCCCGCTTCACAGGCGGATGAAGCGGGAACTGCTGGTCCTCACCCAGGACACCAATCGTCAAGCCCCCATTCGCCGTATCATTGATACCACGCGGGATGCCCTGCCAGGGCACACTAACAGCACTGGAATCATACTCCCAAGCACGGCCATCACCAACAACAGCACTCATCAACAACTTCAAATCAGCAATACTGTGCGCCAGCGGCCCAGCAGCAGGAATCAGTCCGGGCATGCCCTCGATCGCGCCGGATACCTGCCCGCCGAACGGGATGCGGTTGACTGTCGGCTTGAAGCCATACACGCCGCAGCACAAAGCCGGTATGCGGATCGAGCCGGCGATGTCGGTTCCTATTCCTAGGATGGATCCACGGAATGAGACGAGGGCGCCTTCGCCGCCGCTGGAGCCGCCGGCTGTGAGGTTTGTTTTCTGGGGGTTCAAGGTGCGGCCGAAGATGTTGTTTTCGGAGTCTGCCGTCTGAGTATGGTTAGATTCTGGTGTGGGCTGAGGTGGGGGGTTATGCGCGTGTCAGTGAGTCCTTACCATCATTGTCTGGGGGATGTTTGTCTTAACATAGAGTACCGCTCCGAGCTGCAAGAGCATCTTCACGAGCGCGGAGCTCGTTTTCGACGGGCCGTCTTTGAGGAGAGCGACATATCCAACTGTGGCCTGTGTGCCCTCGACACAGAAACTGTCTTTCAGACTGATCGGTAGGCCGTGGAGAGGTCCAATCGGTTTTCCTTCTCGTTGGAGGTATTCATCGAGATACTTGGCGCGCTCGAGTGCCGCTGGAAAGAATGTCTCTGTCAGACAGGATAACTGCAAGTGGTGGAATGACGGATTAGCAATGCTCGAATGTTTTAGCATGCGGTGGGCATCGATCCACTTACAACTTGCTGCGCGATAGCAGCCCGTTTACAAAATGCAGTTGTGACATCCAATGCAGTTACACGGCCCGAGGCTAACTTGACCAATAATTGACTGGCTGTATAGTTCTCTGTAATATCCAACTCGTTTTCAGACAGAAGTCCGCTGCGACGGGGCAGGTCGTACTCCAACAGTTGGGGCGGGAGATCGGTCAGAACGTCCCCGCTCAGAATCCATTCGCGGGGGATCTTCTGTTGACATTCGCTTTGCTTTTGCGCGACGAGGTCTTGCCAGGTCGGGGGTGTCGAGTTGGATGCCATTGTTGTAAACTGAAAGATATGGTGAATATAGATAGATGCTGTGTGTTGTGTTTATGTAGTTCTGCGTGTTGGGTTGGCCGTTTTGGCCTGAGCGCCGATCACAGAGAGTGTGTCGACCTGCCTATTCGGGATAGCTAGGGTTGTAGCCGAGGGGAGGGGTTGATGTGGTGTTGGTTCCTGCATATTGTGATCGCGAGTTAGCTTTATTTCTTCTCTTTATCTGCGGCTGATGTGTCGGCACTTGTCCTCGCTTGTACAAGACAGCGAATTGAACCGATATGAACTATCTTACGAGATTCTATGGCGAAGATACACGAGCGAAGTCGGGACATCTAACATTCTATTCACAGGTACTATGCCCCTTGTCGGCTAAATCTTCATATTCTATCTAGCTACAACATTCTCAGGCTTGGTACCCGGGAAATTGGTCAAATGATACGCATCAATCCAGATCTTTTCGTCCTGGCAGCACATGACCCCCAAACAGACCAATCCATTCAACCAATTATACGGGCCCGGCCCAGCCTCAATACGCAAGTGAGAGAAGAATTCCACATCATCCTGAGAAACAGTCGCAGGCGGAACAAAAAGCGGATTCTCCTCGACCGATCTGGCATATTCTGTCCCCGGTCCTGGACGGTACAGGCCGTGAGCGCGAATGTAGAGGTAATAGTTGTCGGAAGTACGAACAGTGTACCGGGCATCTAAAGTCATAGACTGTGATTGTAGAATTAGCCGGTTATTGTGAGTCTGCTGGTTGACCCAAAAATGCAAAGGAGATGATAGAAACTTACATGTGTGCCCTTCACAACTGTTGCCCAGTCCGCGCCTCCCAGCTTTAGAATTTCGCCCTCGATTCCGGGGCCTTTGAGACTGCCACCTGCGATATTTGCGATGCTGCGAATGGTATCGCCGTTGTGGGGAGCTCCAAGCTCGTGCTCCTCGGTCGAGCATTCTAGTCTATAGAGCCAGGATAGAGATGGTTGACGCATGGTAGGGCCATTGGGGAAGATGCCGTTTCCGGGGGAGTCGATATGAGACATTGGAGATATGAATGCAAGTTGGATGTACAATGTAGATGTGAGTTTGGGGGAGTGAAGATATGAGTTTCCATACTATTTATATGAGCGTGAAGCTCATGCTTACCAGACATTACCCAGACCTTGTATTTTTCCTTTCTTTTCAAGTACGTATCTGGTGCCGCTTTTTAACCATTGAGTAAATTTGAGCACGTCTCTTAGTATGTGACTGTTGGACTATTAACAAAAGGAAAGATGTTGTTGAGGTTCATGTTCCAATACAAAGCAGGTTTTGTAAAGTTCGAAATCGAAATAATTGCAGGGAAAGATTAATTTTCATTTCACTATTTTCAAGGGAACTTCCAGACTCCGATGATCTTTAAGCAGCCCGTGCCTCCAATTCCAAAAGCGAGCGTGCAGCGTCAACAACAGTGTCCTGAAGTTTATGATACTGAATGCCCAAGATCTTCTGCGACTTGGAAGTGTCCACAGTGTAGACATTAGAGGGAACAGCGCCAGTGCCAGTGTTTCCAATAGGGACACGGGCTCGAATTTCCGGGATATTCTCTCGCAAAGCATCGACAAATTGCTGGTAGGTGAAATTACCAGAGCAGACAAAGAACCGCTCACCACCGGCCTCAGAGACCTGGAATGCACGCAGATGCGCCATGGCAACATCCCGAACATCCACAAAGGACCAGAACATGTTGCCAGGGACGGCATCAGAGGATTTACCCCGAGGCGAAATAAGGCGGTAGATATCCGAGGAAGAAGTATTGAGTTTTTCCAAACTGGCAGTAGCATTGATGTTCGGGCCGTACACCATCGGGGGAAGGATTGTCGCAAGATCAAAGCTCGGCTTCTTCTCCTTGACAAAGTCCCAAGCGGCACGCTCAGCCAACGCCTTTGCTGTCGAGTAGGCGAGCCCAGCAGGCGTCCCTGGCGCTGCTACGACTTCGTAGGGTGTCAGGTTCCAATCGGCTTCAGAGTAGACGTGGCCTGGCCACGTGCCCTTGCTGTAGTTGGCCATGGCGGCAAAAGATGAAGTGATGACAACGCGGCTCACAGTAGGAGCGTGATTGTGTACGGAATTGAGGATGTTGAGAGTTCCATCAATGGCAGGGCGGAGCAGATCACGCTCGTTGTCTTCGACATTGAATATCTGGAATGGTGCTGCCGTGTGGATCACACCTTGGACACCTTGGACCGCTTCGTCGAAGGCCCCGGGCTGAGCGATATCTTCCACAATTGCAAAGCTTAGCTGAGCGGCGTACTGAGGAAAACTGTCCCTGACTGCCTCGGCGGTTGCGGTTGATCGGACTGTTCCTCGAACCTTGTAGCCGGCACGAAGGAAGTCTGCCACGATATGAGTGGCAATAAAGCCGGAGGCTCCAGTGATGAGAATCAATTGGTCTTGGGTCTGTGACATTTTTGTGTAGATACTGTATAGAGAAGATATCTAAAGAAGATTATGTGTATCCCAGCATCTCTTATATACAACTTCATATCCAACATCCCAAGCGGACAATAGAGACGGAGTTGACGGAGTTAAGATCGACGGGAGTGGAGCCAGCCAAGGGTTCTTGACAACTTTACCCTCCTGCGGGATCCTACTACTGTCCGTACTTCCATAATTCTAATTCTTGACACTGTAATTCATCAGTCTCTCGGGGAGACTGTTGTCCCGAGTGGGTCTTGGTAGGAAATTCCCATCGGCCGACGAGACGTTGACGAAAGGTGGAGCCAATTGGGATTGCGAGAATCTGCTAAGCTTCTTAGATTGACAGCTTTTGATCTCATGGATCGGCCGAAAAGCTAAACCAACTATGTCATCTGATAGGACATAGAACGGAGTTACTGTGAGACATGGCCATCTCAATGTGCTATAATTTACTACAGTGCAGCTGAGTTGGACAAAAAAGCGATTTGGCTATGTAATCCCTTCGGCCGAAAAGACCCGTATGCTTTATATCCACGTATAGTGCCTGTAGTTAAGAACGGGTTTGGTAGAATTTCAGGTCTAATTCCGTGAGCGAGTATTCTTTTGCGGGTTTGGAAATCCCGTAATCACATTTTAAGACGCCTGAGCTTGCGGTATGTCATCGATGTCATGGAATGTACCGGAATCTTGTCAACTGGCTAATTATTTTAGGCGAACATGATTGGTCGATCCTTAAGAGACTACTCATGAATCAAACCAAACTTGATGAGTTAGAATAGACTGGAACAAGTCTAGAGCTTGTTGATACTAATCCAGCTGGTCGGTCTAGGGAAACAAGGAATTGATTTTATACAGCGCGCCAATGTATCTATTGGCAGGCAGTGTGAGAACCGTATGTGGAAATATTAGAACCATGAACTGAGGTCATTGCTCTGACTGCTTCAAAGACCTGTAGAATCCAAAGCTAAATAATACATAGCGTATATATCCTTGTTTTTCTGAGACTACATGAATATCAGACTCTGTGACATTGGGCTGCTGAACAAGTCCCCAGACTAAGACATACCGAGAGAGCCTTAGCTCAATAGCCCTCCTTAAAGCGGCAGCTTAAATACAGAGCCATCGTCACGCATCTTACACAGTAGATTACACAGTCGAGAACAGGCGGAGAGTCGAACCATCGAGATAAACAATCCCTTATCTTTTCCCCGCAATCTCCCCAAAAGGGAAGGTGGACCCACCGGCATGTTTGCCAGTTGAACTTGGCACTTGGCTATCGTCAGTCCAGTCCCGGGGATATTCTATAGTATATTCCACAGTGAAAAGACAGAACAAGGAAAGTCCAGCAGCTAATATCTGATTCGTGCACAAACACATCTTCGACCCTATTTCAGCCCCAACTTCTGATCCTTGCTCTTCTGTTCAGTCTCACGGTGTACCATTTGACTCCAATCGTGATCCGTTATCGCCACCACTTCACTCATAGTTCAATTCCCAAAGGACTGAAGAGCATTACTCTACTCCTCTTTACATTCTCTCAACCCTCACCACCATGCCTTTCGCCACCGACATCCTCACAGACCCCTCACTCCCAGCCTATGTGCGCCAGCAAGCTCTAGACCGCATCCACGCAGACCCAGGAATCCCCAAGAACTCCACAACCTCCTCCTTCTGGATCCAACCAAAGCACGACTTCAGCCAAACCTCCTCAAAGCCCCTCCCCACCGAAACAGACATCGTCATCATCGGATCAGGAATCACAGGCGCATCCATCGCACGCACAATTCTGCAAGCCCGCAAGCCGCAAGCTGAATATTCAAATCCAGCGGTAGTGCTACTCGAAGCGCGGACAGTCTGCAGCGGAGCCACGGGGCGCAATGGAGGTCATATCCTCGAGACGGCAGATGAATATGCCGAGTTTGCTGATCAATTCGGCATTGATGATGCGCGGAAGCTTCTCAAATTCAGACTGGCGCATTTGAATGAGATGCTTGCTGTTGCTGAAGAATTGGGGATCAAGGAGGAGGCTCAGGCGCGCAAAGTGCAGTTTTTGAGTGCTTATTTTTCGGACGATACGTGGAAGGAGGCGTTGGAGAGAATGCGTCGCTTTAAGGAGGGTATGCCGAAAGAGGCTGCTGAGTGGACTTCTTATGAGGGCGATGATATTCCAAAGGTATGTTAAGGGAAATAAGGGAGCCCGTCTTGGGCTTTGGAGACGTCTTCTATGTGGTATACAACGATATCAAAACTGACACGGCATGTAGGAGTTCTGCCTCGCTCGCGCCAGAGGCATAGTCGCCGGTCCTGCGGGTGCTCTGTGGCCCTACAAGTTCGTGACTGGGATCTTGTCACGCCTGACAGCCGACTTTCCAAACGACTTCCGCATCGACGAAAACACACCTGTAACTGCCATTGAGGAAGATACATCCAGCGTTTCCCCACGCTACAAAGTCCAAACTAGCCGTGGCACTATCCTCGCCCGACACGTCCTTCATTGTACAAATGCACACGTTGCCCATCTAGTCCCCGGTCTCCGCGGACGCATAATCCCAGTCCGGGGCCAGATGTCCGCCCAAACCCCGGGCGACCAATTCCCCTGCCAAGCAAGCAAGCATTCCTGGCTGTTCAACTATGACCGCGGATTCGACTATCTGACCCAATTACCCGAGGGACAGATGATGCTCGGCGGGGGATTTGCAAAGAGCGAAAATGGCGGGTTATCTGATCTTGGGGTTTCAACGGACTCGGAAATGAGTCTTGATATTGATATTCACCTTTCGGGCTGCTTGAGCGCTGTCTTTGGGCGGAAGGACTGGGGCCGTGTACAGGGTGACCCTATTCAGGCTATGTGGACGGGGAATATGGCTTTCAGCTCGGATTCTTTTCCTTGGGTGGGACGGCTGCCTGGGGCTGTTACTGACCGTGCGGATCATGGTGATCAGGGCTCTGAGTGGGTTTGTGCTGCTTTTGGTGGTGAGGGCATGGTTCAGGCTTGGCTTTGTGGGAAGGCGCTTGCCATTATGTTGCTTGAGCGGGACGGTGTGTTGGTTGGCGGTGCTGCTGATCTTTCGTGGTTCCCTGAGCAGTTGCGTGTCTCTGGGAAGCGGTTTGGTGTTACGGAGTTGCCCAAGGAGGCTGTTTTGGAGCGTCAGCGGGCTACGTTATAGGTAGGCCACGTTGAGTTTGCGTCGAAGGGATTATTAGTATTTGGTCTTTGATGCTCAAGATTGACTTGACATTAATTCTATATTGGTTCTATCGGTTCATATTTTGCTGCTTGCAATATAGACCCACTGGGTACATTTCTGATAGAAAGTTGGTCAATTTAGGCATTCGAAGTAGGGTATAATGTCTCATTTCATCTCAAATCCTCTATGTGACTCTAAAAAGTAGTCACCAAGGTGCCCAGAAGATTAAATACAATATTGGCAAAGTTCTAGAATAGACCACAAGCTCCGAAGAAAGAACAGTAAATATATACATAAGTGGCGTATCAAAAGCAAACATAAATCTCAAGTAATCATTCAACTCAAAGTCGCAAGGCCACTACTATCAACATTTCCATATATCCATTGACTGAAGTTGCTGGGAGCAGCCTGGTTGCACGGAATACCAGAGTTCTTCTGACCAAGGACATTAGAGCACTGGAAGATCTCGTGATGAACATCAGTGCCAAAGTAAGGCAGACCAAGCGAAGCATTCACGCTGGTGATGTTCACATTTTCAAACGTGACATTGGGACAGGGACGTTCATCGGAACAATACATCGACGCAGCGATGTTGAAGCGGGATGTACCACGAATGTCCTGCCACTTCACATCCTCCACCTGCAGCTTGGACGTGTTACAGCCCTTGTCGGAGTTGGCCGAGTAAACACACTGCGAGAGTTGGATGGGAAGCCCGACGTTCTCCATGGTGAAGTTGCGGAAGGTGACGTTCTTCACGAGGCCGGTGCCGCCGCCACCCCAGTCGCCGTTGCTGGGAGTGTAGATGCGTGTTCCCTGCCAGGTCTTGATATATGCGCCATCCATGGCGTTCTTGATGTGGACGTTCTCAAAGGTGGTGTTGAGGTTGTAGTCCGGTGTCTCGGGGTACTGGCCAATAGAACCAATGGTGATTCCAGTGCCTCCTTCGCAGTAAACGTTCTTGACGTGGAAGTTGGTGGTGTTGCCCTTTGCGGCAATGCAATCATCGCCCATGATGATAGTGGCATTCTCTACGAGAATCGAGTCACTCTTCCAGGAGTCGAAACCGTCGGTGTTCATAGTGCCCCATTTGCTGTCGCTGGTGGCGTTGACGAACAAGTTGGTAAAGGTCACATTTTTGCTGTCCCAGACAAAGGTGGCCCAGAACTGCGGCTGAATCACTTTCAAGCTATCGACGAAAAGGTTTGTCGAGTTGTAGAAGGTAATACTCATTGGCCGCCCGGGCTGGTTCGACTCGTTTCTGTTGGCGTTATACCAATCTTGGCCCTGGCCGTTGTAAAAGCCGCCCTCGCCATAGAAGTTGACATTGGTACCTCCGAAAAGCCATGCAGTGACTTGATCCTGCAGAACAACGCTGATGGCATGGGTTCGCCAGTATGGGATGTTGGTGGAGAAGCGTAGTTCTCCGCGGAGATGGACATCACAGTTCAACAGGTTGGTTGTGTTGAGGACGGTGTTGACATGAAACAAGTTCTTGGTGAAAATCACTGTGCCATTGGTACCACATGTCTCAAAGGCTTCCTGAATTGAAGGTGCATCGTCAACGGCTTGTCCGCGGTGAACAAGCGATTCGGGGTACAAGGTGCATGTTGTGCCTTCGTTGACGACCCAGGCCTTGACTACTGTCACCCAAAGGGCAACAACCCAAAAATTGAAATTCATGGTTGATATGAGCTTCAATGACTGCAGATTGAAGTTTCAGGGCATACAAAAAGCCGAGACCTCAAGCGGAAAAAAGCCTCTTTTATAGTTCCGTATGGAAGAGGAAAACCCCCACAAACCAGAGTGACATCATAACCCCAGAGTTTTCGCAGGTTAAGCTAATATCCGCTCATTCAGTATGAGCAATTAATCTAGGCTGTTCAGGCGCAACTCTGGAGAAGGCGGCTATTGACAAGAAGATTAGAATGCCGAACCCAGGCGGAGTATGGGGAGTATGGGGAGCATGGGGGACGCCCATTGCTTGACCATTGGCGTTCAATGCTTAGCTTCGGAACATTGCTTGGCTTGGACACCCCAATTAGTATGTAGAATGACGATCTTGAGTCGTGCAGCCATTGGATTCGCTGATCGTCATTTCACGGCCCGAAAATGTCTGCAGCTCGGGTGCAGGCAATTGAAATGTCCAAAATAAGGCAAAACTACGGGTTTCTCCGTCGTCCGGTATCCCACGTCCCGAGTTATGTTAGGAAGACGTTGGGGGTTTGGAGGTAGAGGTTCGGTTGATGCCCGAGACTGGTCCCGAAAGCCCGGGGAATTATCCGTTTAGCCACTTGTCTGGCTGTGGGGTGTTTATTCACCGGCATGTCGGCGTATCAAAGGTGAAAACCCTATAGTTTCCGTAAAAGGTGGAAATATGACATAACGTCAAAGGAAGAAGAGTGCCTTAATTAAAGCTAACTGTCTGCGCCAGGACAGACAACTCTCGGAGTGCGCAACCCTAACTAAATTATCCGATGAAATCCCAATATCCTCAAGAACCCAAACCCGATATCACCCAAATCTCCATTTGTGTCACTCCAATCAATAGTCCCTCACGTCAAAACTCCATCACTGTGGACCAGTATGCCCATGTTTCTCAACAATGTCGCGATATCGTCCGGCAAGCGCACGACGGGCGTCTTTACCCCAAATAACCATAGGAACAATAGTCAGTGTAACACCGACGCTGATAAAACCACATGTTATGAACATGTTCTGAAGGCCGTTGCTTTGGATCCACGGTGATATCGCAAAGGGGATCCCGATACTGACTGCGTTGCGCATGAATGCGATGGCGGTAAAGGCTTCACCAGTCATCTGAGCAGATGAGACTGTCAGCAAGGGGCAGAGGGTAACAAAGGGAAGTAAAAGACCGAAAGAAACACTTACACCATGGTAACTATCCATTACAAGGACAAGTGCCGCGTCGCTGATACTACCCAGTCCGAATCCGAAGAGAGCACCCGCCACGCTGGGATAGATCCAATGCATACCCTATAGTTTGAATATCATAAATCAGCAAATGTGGAGAAAATACAAATGACAGATGGAGGTATGCAATGCAGTCTTACCCGGGAAATTGTGACACCGAACATGATCAAGCCACCAGCCATGAGAATAGCCGGAAGATGCAGGATGTAAAGACGCATTTCAGGCTCATAGTTTCCCTTGTTTCGCCGGGAGAAGTACAGAATTGACTTGTCGCCTAGAACGCCGCCATAGACTGCACCAAGCACGTTGCCGATGAATGGACCGACGCTCATGAATCCGATCTGTTCGGGCGTGAAGTTGTAGGGCGGTAGTGGGAATGTGAGTGCTAGTACATTGGATAAAATGGTAAGCCAGACGACGCCTGCTGCGTATTGGAGCGCGGCGAATGCGACGGCTGGGAAGATGAACACGCGGAATGGGCGATAGAAATGGGGCCAGATTGGTTCCGGCGTCGGCGTTATGAATGCTAGTCTCTTTTTCCATGAGTTGCGTGGAATTGTTAGGTCAATGTGATGGCCAAGGGTGCTAGATTCCATGGCCGAGTTGACTTTCTGGGCCGCTGTCGTGGTATCTCCTTTGTCTTGCTGTTTATTTTTATGCTGGGAGGATATCTCGTTTGTTTCGTTCTCGTCTTCGACAGCACTGGTTCTTCCTGTGAACAGAGGAACATATTTTGTTTCCTCGTACAGAAAGCAAAAGCAGAGGAACAGTACGACATTGAAAATACCCATGGTCTGATAGGACATCCGCCATCCTTGTCTGGTAGCTTGGGTGCCGGCTGCCATGGGGGTCAAGAAACTCTGTTGTAGATAGTGTGAGCGCAGATTGACTATGGATGTATGGATGTATAAGATCCTGCCGAGGGAGAGAAACGTACACCAATCATGACGCATGTCATATATAGACCATTCATCGATCCACGATGATGAACAAAGAACAGGTCGGCTATCTGTACAAAGTTAGTCCATAACTCATTCAAAACACCGACGTATCTAAATTGCCCTCACAGTAATCTCAGCAATGGATTCATTGGTAGCACCAGCCAAACCTTGAAGCAGGTTCGTCACATATAACTCCGCCAGACTGTTCATTCTCGATGTCCAAAAGGAAGTTATCAGCATCAAGGCAGTAGAGACAATATAGACCGGCCTTCGGCCGTACTTCTTCGCGAAAGGAATGAAGAAGATACATCCGGTAGCCAGGCCGACAAAATTGACCGACATGGCTTGATTGAGCTCTGTGTACGTCACTTCGAGATCCACGGCCATTTGCTGCCAGAATATGGCTTGAATCGATAGTCTAATAAAATAGAAAATCAGTATACAATATCAATGGATCATATTTTAACACTCACGCGGTGAAGATGATGATTGTCATTGCTAGAACAATGGTGAAATTGACCGACTTTCGCAGTGTGGTCCAGTTCTAGATGTCATGCTGTTAATCAAAACTCCATGAACCCTTGAAGAGCAGCTTACCAATGGCTCGTTAGGATCGTTTGACGGAATTGGGTCGAGCATTACAACCCGCTGGCCGTGCTCATCTGACTCATCGTCTAGACAAAACACTGCATGTCAGTAAAACTTCACTCGTGTAAGGCCAGGGTCGAAGTACCTCGAATCAATTTGAAGGTTCCAGGAGGGAGATCCGGCTCATCCTCAAACGAGGATACATGGTGTATATCTGCCATCACTTGTATATATCAATGTAAACCAATGGTATCTCGCACTTGTGACCGATGCGAGCAAATCGTTAACGTGGCCTCAATAGATGGGTGATGAATAGAAGTGAAGCAGCCTGATAAAACGAGATCTTCTTGAACCGATTTCTTGTAATCAAAGACGACGTGGTGAGTCGCCTGATATATAGTCAAAAGCCAGTCCAGGTTGAGATGTGGTCAGTGTCTGCACATGATAGACACTCGATTTCTCTGGTCCAGGGCTGTAGATACACGAATCCAGCCAGGGCGATAAGCCATAATGGTTGTTCCGAGAAGAGTATCAAGCGAGCTGAACTATGTGACAGGAATGCGGAGAAGGCGATCGTAAGTGGATTGTGGCTTCAGATTGTCAACGACTTGATATCGGCAGCTCCTGAATGTTCTCCGGTGCGTCAACTTGCCTAATGAGGAATGGTATACGGTTAGACTCTGTGGATTCGGTGGCGAAGCGAGCTTTTACCCCGCGACATTGAACCACAAAAGGGATTTACTACTTTATATTATCTGGTAATTATTGAGGTAGGGCTATCGGCGTAGAACGAAGTATTCAACTGCCGAAGAATTAGGCGACTAAGATACAGCACGTATCATGAACTGAAAATAAGCGATAGACATAAAGGGGTGATAAGTACTTAGTTCAAGGCCTTATAAGCTGCCTGATTGACGACACTAAATAGATCATTGTACCAAGTCGTCACCAGTCACTATCTACACCCAATCCCCGGAACTGTTTCTGCTCAATTGCGTATCGTTAAACAAGATCTCAAGCCAGACCAATATCAGTTATCAACAAGCAGGATTGTCGATACAGACTTCAATCAAAACCATGCACCGCATTGACCAGACGGGTCTTGACCCGAAACGGCAGGTTGACACTACGTAGCTCTCCATTCCAAACACGAACTTCGCCTATCACGCCTCACTATAACTCATATCTGGGGAAGACCTCTTGGACCACAAGATCAGTTAATTGATTCATAATTGATACTCAAACTCAATAGCCTCGCCAGTACTTTCCATCTTGAGTAGATTCCCAAACCCTGATATCAACACGACTCTCTTCTATCCATGAACCTGTCACTCGCTTCCACACCATCGAGTCAAAATCTAAGAAAGATGTCTGCCACTTCAGTGGTGAAACTTGATCTTATTTCCATTCACAAGGGTAAGACTTTCCGTCCATACCAACAAGACAGGCTATACCAGATACTAATCCACGAGCCTCCCCACAGAGAGCTCTATATCAGCCATCGCACGAACAGTCCACCATGCATTCTCTTCCGATCCTTTGATCCGCTGGCTGCGCCCCAATGCTACCCCATGGACTGAACAACCTACCGACCGGGGTAGTTGGCAGTATCGGCGCATCCAACGGATAATGGTTGAAGGCGAGGTATACAGATCTGGAAATGTCAAACAGATGTTACAAAATTACCCTCAAAGGGCGAGAAGACAAATTTCAACTGATACCCCTGCAAACATCGTGACCGCGCTGCCGGAAAAAGAGCCAAAGATCTCCATGGAGGAAGATGCGACTCTCAATGCAAGCAGTGAAGATGCCGGTACCGTTGTCTTCTTGTTTCCTCCGCCGGGACGGGCACCATGGTCTTTGTCGCGCGTATGGGCTGCGTGTAAGCTGTGGGTGCTGGATTATCTGACACCAGCGCATGATAGTGGCGTGATAGATAAGGTAAAGCGAATATCTCAATTCTTTTCTCAGAGGGTCATTACTGGTGCTGATTTATGATACTATAGCGTGTGCAGGTTCTCATGCAGAAGCACGAGGAAAGTGTGAAGTTGTTGGAGGAGAATTTTCCTAGACAGAGACTGTGGTATCTGGAGGTTGTAGCTGTGCATCCCTCGTTACAGTCACGGGGACTCGGCGGGGGTGTGATGAGATGGATCTTGGATCATATTAAGGAAGAGCCGGTGTATTTGGAATGCACGCGACAAGAGAATGTTATGTTTTATGAGGGTTTTGGATTCAAGGTGGCCGAAGTGGTTGAGATGTTTGAGGATGGGTCTTATACAGATGGTGATCATGGTTTCAAGCATTGGGTTATGGTTCATCCAGGCAAGAATGCTAGTTAGGGAAATAAAATATAGTTGACCGATTCTTGGAAGATAAAATTGGGGTATCTGGTTAGATTATGCGGTAAAAGTAGCAGACCATCTCGAGAACGGCATCACAACAAACCCATCTCGAGTTCCTTCGACCGAGCCAGTTCATCTATATCAATATCTGAATCCCCATTTTGCCATAAATCTTCCAACAGACCCAATAAAATTTGGCATTGATGAGATTCTGCAAATGCTGCACGGATAATCTGCTGCCATTCTGGCCTGCGACACAGCACACTAGCTTCAGACCCGGCCATAAACATAGGGAAAATAGTCGCGTTCTTAATGAACGCATCTTCTTTTGGACGTTCAATAAATGCAAGACGCATTGCATCCAGACAAGCCATAATTCGCGTGACGAGCACCGTTGTATCTGCCGGGCACCGTGCTGGCTGTCGCCACGTGGAGATGCTGATCTCGCCTGCCCTGGGAAGCGCAGCCTTTACTCCTCTACGGAAAGCCAATATACCTGCTAGTTGATGTGCCTCCCAAAGATAACATTGTAGGAAGCTACCCGGTTCACCGGGCCAGTCCCAGAATGTCTGTTCGGTTGTCTCTGCTCCAATCCCAGCAAATATGTCAAGCAAAGTCCGTGGAATACCACTAACGGGCTCAATACCATACCTAGGAGCAGCTGGTTGACAATAGCGACGCCAGATGCCTATACGTGGACATTGACGGCCCACAGAAAAGCATGCCAGATCCATGACGCCCATAACCTCTAGCAGATGAATCCGGAAATGTGTAGGAGTAGACGGCCGATTCATATCGTTTAAGCCATGACTTTGCAGAATATTATGCATTCCTTCGAGATGCATAGTCCAAGGTAAGCCATGCATCAACTGGAAATGATGTTAGCTCATCAAGCCAATGTCAGGGTCTCGCGAAGGTGTATGGGGTGACGCACGCCGATGCTACACAGCAGTAGCCCCGAGGTCAGCGTGCCATCCGAAAGAACTGTACTACACGCCAGCTCTGACCGAAATATCCCCAGCGATTTATCGAAGTACTCGCAGAATTGCGGCGTAACAGAGCTTGTTAATGCAAGTTGGAAAGCAATGCAGATCGAATACAATGCGCTGGATTGTTGACAGAGTTGCGGAAGACGATCATGCAGCATACTATCACTTGCTGTTGTCGAATGGAGGGCATTGATGCCATCGTTCATGACTGTTCAGGGTCAGTAAAATAGACACATCCTGCCGTCTTCGCCAGTACTCGCATTTGTTGAACAGAACCTCATCTTCAACGACCTGCTCTCCATTTGCTGGACTGTGCTCCAAATCATGGCTTCCATCAGATCCTGTCCAACAATCAACACCAAAAAACAACCTCATCAATTGCGAAGCCATGACTGACCAGAAGGAGTGACCAGCCCCTCTAAATCTCGCTTCCTCAAGTCCCTCTGCCGACCCCTCGGCCTGCTCGGTGCAGAACCCTTAACGGGCTTATCAGCACCAGTAAGATGCCCGCGCGAGGCAATCCCACTACCCCAACGCAGCCGAACCTCGTAACCCTCGCACGCAACTCCCCGCTCAGCACAGTTCTGACACTCAGGGCGTGCGCTATCGCAGCGACGACGCCGTCGCTTGCATGTCCAACAACCTTGGTGGGAGCGGGTCGACATGCTGGATCGAGACTAACCTAGAGGTTTCGGTAAAGGGGAGAGGTCGAGTTTAAAATGAATGCGGGGAGTTGGGGAGATCGCGGCGATATTGGCAGCCGCGTCCGACTGCCCGATTGGGACGGGTATCTAACTGGGATAATTTGTCTCAATCTTCAGATTTGAATATATGCAAAGCTATCCTTCTTCTTCAGAAGTGATATTGCTTTTGCTGTCATTGATCATGTCGTTCCAACCACCTACTTCCAAATGCACTGCTTCCATCCCTGGTCTTGGAACAGTGGAAGGTCTCCAATTCGCCAATGGCGTACAACAATTCAGCGGCATTCCATATGCCCATCTTCCAAAGCGATGGACAAGATCAATTCTCAAGTCAGCATGGGACAATGGTTACCACGATGGCACCAAGCTAGGGTAATAACAGCAGCAGCCTAAACGAATGAATCGTTTTGCTGATCGGACCTATCTCTACAGGAATAATTGCCCAAGCCCTATAACCGAAGGCGATGATGCCGACGATCTAGTCCCAGTCCCACCGGCAGCACACTTCCAGGCTTCGCAGATCGTGGACGAACTATCCGGTCTAGTCATGAACATCGTGATTCCACACGCACCGAGACGAAACGATAACCCGCTTCCTGTAATGGTCTACATTCACGGCGGATCACTATTATACGGCGGTGCCAATCTACCCATCTTTGACGCAGTCAACGTCGTCTCGCACAGTATCACCATAGGATCACCGATCATCTGTATCAACTTCAATTACCGCGTGGGCATTGGCGGTTTCCTCGCCGGCAAGGCAATAGCCCAAGAACTGAACCAGGATGGCCATGCAGGGAGTGGAAATTTCGGGTTCACCGACCAGCAAGTCGCATTCGACTGGGTGCAAGCCTATATCGGGTTCTTGGGGGGCGATAAACAGAATGTCACCGCAGTGGGAGAATCAGCCGGCGGAATCTCAATCAGTAACCAGCTAGTGGCTGCGACACCACCGGTCTTTCACCGGGCTGTGTGCATGTCTGGGCTTTCGTCTGCTATTCCCGCATTCACGATGGAACAGCATGATCGTTTCTTCGGGGATGTTTGCCGCTATTTCCAGATTGATCCTGCCGGTCCAGACGCGCTGGACAGACTTCGTGATATCCCGCAACAGGAACTTGCAAATGCAACGCCAGCTATTCAAGGCGTGCCATCTGGAACAGGCAATCCTTGCATGGATGAATGGTTTTATCGTCCGGGTATTGACCCGCGGCAGATCCATGCGCCGCCGTCTTGGTTGAAGGGGTACATGATTGGAGATACATACCATGAAGGCGTGATTTTCCACATCAATCTTCTTCAGGAGAGTTATGCATCTATACGGCATATCTTGAAGACGCATATTAAGTCCAGTTCGCACGCTGATGAGATCCTATCTGCGTATGGTATCACCGAGGATCTAGTGCATGAAGCACTTCTCGAACGCGTAGAGCATATGTGCGGTGATGCAATTTTCAAAATTCCTAACTTCGTGATGATGCAGGAATGCATGCGCCAAAAGATCGTGGAGAACAATCTATTCCTCTACCATTTCGATCAGCGATCTCGGATTAAGAACGTTTTTGAGGGCACGGCGTATCATGCCCATGAACTGCTTTATCTTTTTGGGAATTTGGATAATGAGATGAACGAGGATGAGAAGACCATGGCGAGGGAGTTTGCATCTGCTTGGATTCGGTTTGTTAATGGCGCTGCGCCTTGGACGGCTGAGGGTGGGCGCAAATGGATGGTTTGGGGGCCTGACAGTCAGATGGGCGTCAAGAGCGAGGCCGATGATGAAGCTGTCAGAGACTATCAGAGGATAGAGATGGTGTTGCGGCTTGGGGATGGTAAGGCTTGGATGCAGTGGGTTGCTGCTATCGATGCGCTTGTCAATAGACGGAAGTTCTGACGCTGGCTTTGGTTGTTGGCAAGCATACATAACAAATACGTCCAATGTCAGAGCTCCGCTCCAATTGTAAAGGTTGACACTTTGGTATCTCTATCCTCCTGGATCGTAAAACTATTGCGGGGAGAAAATGAGGGAGACATTGACAACGAATCTAGCCCAAATGGACTACCAAATGCAATCAATTGAAGATCGTATCAAGTGTAGATAATCCTACAAAGTAAACAAACATAAAGAACCCACACACCTCGTCTAATGTAGCTCGTGCTTTTTACCCGGTCAAAAATGCGAAAACCATATCTGCAGTAGAAGAGAAAAAGAAAACAAAACGCAAATTCCCACAGGGGAATACTTGATAAAGATGGATATTACAAGATATAAGCGACCTCGTCAAGGTGGTACAGCTCGAGCTAACAGGCGAATGTTATCAACAAAGCCCTTGACAAGGTCCTCATATTGGTTCTTTGGATCGCCGGCCATGGCCAGTTGACCTTGGCGACGAATTTCAGCGGCAGAGACTTCAACTTCAAGCTCGTGCTCAAACTCATTCTTGTCCGGTTGTTGCTATAAGTGGTCAGAAGACTGATTTTGGGGATTGGGGGTGATACAGGAACTTGAGGGTGCTTACCTCGGATTTGGCTACTTGGGTCAGGTCCACCTGATATGCCAAATGGCTGTAGCTCATGCGATCTTTGTTGCGCTCGCCTCGTCCTGCAACATCTACCATAGTGAGGGTGCTGACATCTCCGGGGTATTCCATTTCGAGATTGACACTGACGCGCCAATCAACAGTTGTGCGTGGACTGCACACATCGATGTCGGCAACTCGACATTTAACAATTTTGGCGAGAACTTCTCCTGTGCGTTGGTCGGTGGTCACTCGGACTTTGGGTTTGTGTCGCGGGTTCAAGTTTTGACGGATGACGGGGGGAAGGTCAGATGCCTGAACCTCGTAAAAGGTATCACGCTCTTTCTTGTGCGCATAGGAGAGGGGGATTCGGGTCGGATTCTGTTGTGGCATTGACGCTTTGACGGTCTCGTTGAGGAAATTGTTCATGGCGCGGTGTTGTTCCTATTAATTTCAAGATTAGCGGTCAAGTTCTTGAGCTGCCCATGTCGAAGAACCATGTGGACGAAAACTTACGACAGTCATCGTACTCTCAAACGATGTCCGGAACCGGGCGCTCTCCCGGTTGATCACGCTCTCGGTGAGAATGGGGAGGTTAATCCTATCTCTGCTGTCCATATCGATAATGTGACCCAGTTTCGCCTCAACCTCAATGATTGCACCTTGACCAGCAGCTGCCGAGCCTGCGGGTCCTGCGTTGACATCAGTTCTCAACACCACATGTTTGAACAAGAAATCGCAAAGAGTCTTTGTAACTTCTTCATGTGGAATGAATCCAGTTATAGACGGCTCCCAAGGTCCGAGCGAACCTCCAGACTGCGAGGTACTTGATGGCGGGGCCGGCACGGGCGTTGGCCCGTTGGTACTCGGTGAAGCCACGGTAGGCGCTCTGGTGACTCGTGCAGAAGGTGTAACAGCCATTGTTGACGAGGAGCGTCTGCGTGCTGCCCAAGTCTCCTGTTGTGTTGGACGGGCATGCTTTGGAATTGGAGGGCGGGGATTTGGGATGAGCGGACATTTGCCTCTAGTGCGAGCCGACCTCTGAGCATAGATTGGAGGCTCATTGTATCTTCTCCTCTTTTGCTGAGGCTGTTGAGGCGCCGCATGAGACGCATTGTCGATTTCCATCTTCACAGGATGCACACCTCCGCGTGGACCTGCTGGTGAACTATTGACCTGGCTGCTCGGCGCAGTGGGAGAGGTAAACAAACCAGATCCTACTGAATTGTGTTTGGGTATCGTGGGACTATCGACCAATTCTCTATCTTCAGACGAGCGAGCTGGACCACTCGTTGCTGGTTCTGAAGTTCCGGCGATACTGTTGTGACGGGTAGATTGAGGACTGGCGCTCTCAATTTGCTCTCGCTTGAAGCCGAGTGAGGGAGGATGAGGTGTTGGCTCGGAGGGGCGAGAGCTGTACACTGATGAATGTCTCTGGGTCACAGGTGACTCGGTCTGAACGTGATCCCGGGTTTGAAATTCGTGCGCGACTCTCGGACTGGATAGGGGGTTGCGCGAGTCGTGACCGGAGGATGGTGGGCGAGCAGTCGATGACGACTGACGAGAGACAAAGGTAGGAGGAGGACCAAGTGGAGTACCCGGGACGGATCGATGGGCAGGTGAGAAGTGTTGCGAGGGGACAGCTTCCGGTGCAGCGGGCGGGCTGTCTCTAGGGCGGAAGGGGTCGGTTGGGGGCCGGGGGTTGGTCACAACCGATTGCAGAGAGTGAGAGCGTTGCTGGGCAAAATATGACTGCTGGTCTGGCTGCTGTGGTCCTGCGCTTAAAGACTGTGGTGTATAAGGCGATGCTAACGGGCCACTCGAGTGTTGGGGCTGTGATGGGTATCCCGACGCGCCAGACGGATCACGCGTTGCTGAACCGTAGGGTGTCGAGATGTGTGTAGGACTTTGACCGCGCGGAATCTGCACTGCTGTGTTTACCCCTGGGCCGTGATATTGCTGATATGGCGACTGGGCAGTGGTGTAAGGCGAGGTTTGGTCGGGGGAAGCGTGCAATGGTTGCAATGGGTGTTGAGGTGGATGAGCAGAATATTCGGAGTAGGAAGCTGATTTCTTTGTGCGTTTTGGGGGGGCTTGGGCGGAGATGGGCGAGCTGGTCGAGTTGTTGGGGGGTGGAGGATTGGAAGCGCCGGCGTCGCTGTTCATGATCGTGCGCAAATCCATCGTGACAGCACCCACTTCGGGATCACCGCACTAGCACTATTGTCGAAAATCACACGCGACAGGCGATTGCGACATTCAGACCTCGCGAGATGTCGTGAAGCAGGGACGGACAATGAGCGTGGATGGACAAAGAGGAAGGGAGAAGTTCGCGAACTGCGGAATCGCGCGAATCAGGGAGAGAGAGGATCATCGCCGCTTTAGGGAATTGGTTATAGAAAGGTCTACTGCGCGTGCTTGAGTAGATCTATTTGAAGCTTCAAAGATTCTGTAAATGCCTGTATATTTCTACGTTGGAGCTCTGAATGTCCAGAAAAATTGCCAAGTGTGGGAAACTAGAGCTTTTGAAGCATGATGCATTCAAATAAGTTGATATCATGACACCACCAAGGATGAAAATGAAGTCTCTTACATCCTACAGACTAAACAGAGCAGGTCTGGTTCTTGCCCTCTAACAGCGCTACGAATTCAAATGTTCAAATGTCTTCATCCAAGGGCATTGGAAAAGGCCAGGTGGGATTGTTCGAGGATCACGTGTTTATCAGATTACTCAGGACGCTATGCCCAATCCGGCTGGTCTCACCGTAGCACGCTAAGCCTATTCCAGAACTATATCTTTGCAACGAGACCTCATGCCAAAAGCTATTCTGACACGCTTCGCTCTTTACTAACAAATTGAATCAATCAAATAACCCTAGCCTAAATTCTCAAGGCATATCTTCAGCTTTGGGTCAGTAAATTTTCCCTATCCTAGTATTTAAACGTCAACTAACTTACAGGGCGACGTTTTTCCAGCTCTTTAAAGAGAACACTGGCGATTTATATTTACGCATAAGACACCCGAACGCCATCATTGCTCGACGTACGTATATATTTGAATTCTAGCAATAACACATTGCTGCAAAAAGCAACACATGCACATATTCGTGTTCAAGAATCAATCTCTCACGTCAACCCTATTATTAATGGAGGTGAACCCATCTCTAGCCAGTCGGATTTTTCTCTGACGTATCTTCAATCCTTTTCTTAATCCAAAGGAACATTCATGGTCACCGGTAACAAGCAGTTCTCTTAAGTTCTATTGCACATGCCAACATTGGTTTTGAGCATAGTTTTCTCCTCAAGTTGTGTCAGATGAGCCTACTATTGGGATAATGCTTTCGGCAAAACGAAGTCTGCCCAAAGTGTTCGCTGAATACGTCCGGTCCAGCTCCCAATAATTGTACACCTAAATGTGAGGACTCGGCTTCCCTTATAGCCGAATGAAATCATGTTTGAGCTCTCAGAGGCTCTCATTACCCGGTTTCATCATGTTCAACAGATCTGAGGGCTCAGCCGCATTGATCAGATCCCCCAACTGAACACCCAATGCTATCACGTAAGCTTTGGGGGGTTTAGTTCAATTGATTGCCGCCAGTGACATCTTCAACCCACTTCTCAATTATGTGACGGACAATCCCGCTGTCGAAATATTGCACTACCAGGAGGATTCCCTCTATCGTGCTTTCCGATATTTAGCTTTGTACCTCGATAACACCCATACAGAAATGTAGGATAAAAGCAGGCCTTCCATAATGGTAGTGTTGGAACGCACTCTCAATCTAATACACTCGTCAACTCACCTTACTCACTCACTAATATACTATGCTGTGAGAGGTCATCATAGAAGACCATGCTTGGCTCCAGGACATATTCACCGGGAGGGAAAACACGTGGGAAAACATTTTCCAGCTTTTTAATAAGTTCTAGCGTCTGTGTAGTAGTTTCCAATTCATCCTCAGCATCGCTATCAAGGTCATCACCTGCGGGATACTTCGCCAGTATTTCCTGGCAGTCATTCTTCGCAAAGGCAAGCCGAGCCTCTATCCAGTCTCGACTAGAGAAAAATGGGCCCCGTTTCACATTCTGACGGGCATGAGATCCGTAGAAAAGTCCCAGGGACACAGTTTGTCCTGTCTCTGGGACGGCGTTCATCAGGTATTCCGGACTGTCACTCACTATGCGCTGCCCAGCTGAAGTTTTGTCGTCAGCCGTCACTGATGGTGAGTAAATGCTCCCGATTCTCTTTCACTGATTTCTCCACAAGGATATGGAAATCCTGCGAATTTCTTGACCAAGTCTGACTTTGCCGCCATGGACAGACATTGCCATATGTCGGCGAGAGGATCCATTTGAACCCAGTCTCACTGTCGCGAGTAGCATTATAACTGATGATCTTAGGCGTTGAATATCTGTCACGTAGCGAATTCAATCCACCGTGGCCACTTCACTTCTAGTTTACAAACGGGGTCGAAAGGAAGAAAAACGCGCATAATAAGCGTTTCATCATCGAGCTAGACATGATGAATCTTGTTGAAGGCGCCCTTGGCAAGAAACCTGACTTGAGTTGTATTTGACGGACGCTGCGATTGAATTGTTTGCTCTACGGCGCCAATTTCAGGCTCGTAGGACCATTGGGCTTCTGGGCCAAATTTTCATCAGTCCAAAATAAATCTCGTATGTGGTGTGGTAGGTGGACCTTCACAAAGGCCCGGTCTAGTCAGCCTTGGAGGCACCTGGGCAGCCAAACAATAGCTGATTAACCGCTTTATCGAGAAATTATTCAACAAGAGGGTGAGCTTCTACTAGCTATGCAGGCTATTCAAAATGGTCACTATTAGCACTATGCACGACGTAGCGCCTAACTTCGCTATGGCCCGTAGTACTCTGCAGCGCCGTCCTGGAGATGCTAGATAGAGATCAACCAACCCTAGAGGTGATAGAATGTTCGATTAGAAATCGCAAACCAAGAATCAAGCCTTAATAGGGAGTTCGATCTCAAATAGTGTCGAAAGGAAATTATAAGACTTGAATGAGTACTGGTGCGTACGTGTGACGCTTGTGACGTTCAATGAGCCAAGTACTAAGCCTTGTAGGCTCTGTGCCTAATGCGGCTTAAGTTGTTCCTGCTCTAGTGGATCAGAATAAAATGAAGATTTCATATTTGACTATTTCCCGCCAACGTTGAGATCTGGTTCCGTAACGTTTCTCGCGGAGCTCGGAAGCCATCAGCCAACCGGATCACCCCAATATTCAAAACATCCGTGCCGAGCTCGGATACAATGAGGATACAAGCAATGTCGGCCCTAATTTTTCCTTCGACATTGGAAAATCAGAAAGGGGCGAAATCCTCGTCTTTCGGATATGCAATGTCATCTGTTAAGTCCAAGTATAAATAAGCTGAACCCCAGGGCCGCTTCCTCCAGCAACTTATAAATGCCTCTATAAGATCGATCTGGATGACATGAAAATCTTTCATATCAGGTGCCTTTAAGCTTATATCTGGTGTGTGCTGTGACAAACCGAGTTGTGAAAAGGATTGCAACTGATAAAGATATTAAGACAAGATGTCAAAGGACACCAAGTCCAATCTACCCGTCTACCGGCCTAATGGCCGCGGGATTGGGGTTGTTTTCGAGAATATTACTGTGAAGAGTGAGGGTAACAAACAGCGAACCGTTTTCGACCTACTGGAGCTTCTCAAAACTGTTATTTACACCCCGGTTTCCATGATCTTTCACGTGTTGGGACGCCAATCCAATGCCACATCAACCGTCATCATTGACGATATTACTGGAGTTATCTTCCCTGGAGAAACGATGCTTGTCCTAGGTCGACCAGGATCCGGATGCACCACAACGCTCAAGGTTATCGCCAATGACCGAGAATCTTTCAAGGAGGTTGGTGGAAAGCTTCAATACGCCACTATTCCTGCCGCCCAAATGACCGGATCGCTCAAGTCGGAGGTTGTTTATAACTCTGAGGACGATATCCATTTTCCAACATTATCCGTTCATGATACCCTCGACTTCGCCCTACGGTTGCGGAAGCCGGCGACGGAAAATACCACAAGTGATCGTGAATTTTCTGAAGACTTGATTGAGAGATTGCTCTCATCGCTTGACATGCTTCATGTTAAGGGCACAATTGTGGGCGATTCATTCATCCGTGGAGTCTCTGGTGGAGAACGCAAGCGTGTGTCCCTGGCCGAGGCCTTGACAGTCAACTCAGCTGTCTCATGCTGGGATAACCCCATCCGAGGGCTGGACAGTTCTTCCGCTTTCAAATACCTGCGTCTTCTGAAGGCCATCTCTCAGGAAACCGGAATGGCCAATATCGTCACCATATACCAAGCCTCGGAATCGATGTTTCATGAGTGCTTTGACCGCACACTCCTGTTGTACGATGGACGTATGATCTTCTGTGGACGGATAGAAGAAGCGAAACAGTACTTCATCGACCTGGGCTTCTACTGCCCAGACCGACAGACAACGCCAGATTTCATTACGGCCGTGACCTCCCCAACCGAGAGGCAAATTCGGGAAGATTATGATGGCCCACTGTATCTCAACAAAGACTCTCTCGCTGCAAAGTTTCGCGAGAGCCGCCATTTCAAGCAACTCCAGGATGATATCACATCCTATTACCAAACAATCGGGGGAGACTCCACGCGGGAGATCGCCCTGCGTGATGATTTGCAGAACGTCCGATCGAAATACACGCCCACAAACTTTCAAGCGACCAATTCCATTTGGAAGCAGGTCATGGTGTCAACTAGGCGATACTACCAACTGTTTTGGGGTGACCGGAATACTTTCTTTACGATTCTCGCTCTATGCGTCGTGAATTCAGTCATCACGGGTTCGGCATACTACGATGCTCCCAAAACTGCCACCGGATCTTTTGAGCGAGGTGGTGCTCTTTTCTTCTCTATCGTCTACTTCTTTTTGAACGCAATGACAGAACTTGTCAAGACCGTCAATTCGCGGTCCATTCTTCTAAAGCAGCACAAGATGGGCATGATTCACCCAATCGCCTACGTCGTTACACAGACACTGGCTGATATGCCGTTGGCACTTATCCAATCTCTTCTTTTTGCCTGTTGTTATTACTTCCTGGTAGGGTTGACACAGACTGCCTCGCAGTTCTTTATATTTGTCCTCATTGTGTTTGTTCATTATTCAGCCGTGTCAAGTCTATTCCGAATGCTGGGTGCATGGTCACCTACATTAAATTTTGCTCTTCTTCTTGCTGGAAGTGCGATGCCAGTTGCATCTTTATACTCGGGTTATGCTCCTCCTGTGCCAACAATGCATCCCTGGGGTTCTTGGATTCGTCGGATTGCTCCTACACCCTACGCCTTGGAAGCGTTGATGGGTAACGAGTTTTACGCTATCACGCTTCATTGTACGGAGTCTCAGCTTGTCCCATCGGGTCCTAGCTACGGTGATATTCGCTACCAGGGCTGCCCCATGGCCGGTTCAAAGATCGGCTCCGCAGACGTTGCAGGATCGGTCTATTTGGAAGACATCTATGCTTTTTCAAGAGCTCACTTATGGCGGAACTTCGGTATTAACCTTGTGATGTGGTTTCTTTACACTCTTTTGGCCGCCATTGGGCTTACAATCCTGACCAAGGACAACGGCAGTTCAAGCGGGCCTGTCTTTAAGCGTGGCGCCAAGATTGCACTTGGGAGAATCGTGGAAACCCCGTACTCGGATCCTGAAAAGCAACCTGTCTCCCAGCCTCAGCCTGCATTTGATGATTCAACTTCCTCGACAGTCAACAATAGTCTTGCCTCACCCTCTGACAAGGAGCTCAGTGAATCAAAAGAGAACCCCGTCAATTTCACTTTTTGTGGAGTGAACTATTTCGTTCCTGTCGCCAGTCAGCAGAAACAATTGCTGGATGATGTCTATGGCTACGTGAAGCCTGGCCAATTGACTGCTTTGATGGGAGCATCGGGTGCCGGTAAAACCACTCTTCTTGACATCCTATCCCAGAGGAAGTATCAAGGCACTGTCGAAGGACGCATCCTTCTGAACGGCTCTGAACTCGAGCCGTCATTTGCACGATCCTGTGGATTCTGTATGCAACAGGATGTCCACGAATGTTCAACAACAGTGCGAGAGGCTCTTCAATTCTCCGCCCACCTGCGCCAATCTGCCCAGACACCAGAATCCGAGAAATTGGCATACGTGGAACATGTCATCTCCTTATTGGAATTGGGAACGATCGCGGATGCCTTGGTTGGAGAGGCTGGCGATGGTCATCTGAACGTAGAGGAACGAAAGAGAGTGACGATTGGAGTGGAATTGGCCGCAAAACCTTCTGCTTTGTTATTCTTGGATGAGGTCAGTATCCAATTCGCCCCATGAGACAAAATGCAATTGCTGTTCCCAGACTGACAATCGCTATAGCCTACCTCTGGACTCGACAGCCAAGCGGCTTTCTCCATTGTGTTCTTCCTTCGCAAAATTGCTGCAGAGGGTATTCCAATTGTCTGCACAATCCATCAACCCTCCGGTATGCTCTTTGAAATGTTCGACCACGTTCTTCTGCTGGCATCCGGCGGTAAGACTGTGTACTTTGGTGAGACTGGTGAAAACGCGCAACATGTTCGTGATTATTTTGCCAAGAATGGTGCGATCATGGGTAAAACCGACAACCCAGCTGAATTCATCATTTCTACGGTCGCTGTTAAGCCTGAAAATGGCGGCCATGATTGGGTGCAAACCTGGAATGATTCACTTGAGCGTCAGGTGATTCTCGACCGAATCTCGCGTCTGAACGAAGAATCAGCTTCCTGGATACGACAAACTTCGGTTGACAAGGACCAGCAATTTGCGCTTTCCCTCTGGCACCAGACCATTGCCGTCACCAAGCGACACTGGACTGCGGTCTGGAGAAACGGTCTTTACAATTTCAGCAAATTGTTCAAAAGTATCTTCTTCGAACTTTTCATCTCTTTCACATTCTTCAAACTAGGATGTGATATCCAAGGCCTGGAGAATCATATGCTCGGTATCCTTCTCATTGTTTGGATTATACCTGCGGTCGCCGCGGACATTCAAGCTGTCTGGTTCGAGAAATGGGCTATTTTCGAGGCGCGAGAGCGTAATGGCATCTATGACTGGAAGGCTCTCCTTATTGCACTAACAGTTGTGGAAATTCCCTGGAATCTCGTCAACTACACAGTCATTTTCCTTTGCTCCTACTGGACAATGGGGTTTACAAACACACCCGCTATTGCTGGATTCGTGTATTTCATGTACCTCCTGTTATCTGTATTTGCAACCGGTTTCTGTCACTTGATGGCCGCCTTGTTCCCAAATGCAACAATGGCCGGATACGCCAACTCGTTGTCCTGGGTTGTCCTTATGATGTTCTCAGGCATCCCTGTGCCACACTCCGCATTGAATGATTTCTACCGTCCGTGGTTGTTCTGGGCCGATCCAATGCGCTACTTCTTTGGAGCCACTGTTTCCAGCGTGCTACATGATGTGAAGGCACACTGTGCGGAGAGTGATCTGGCAACTTATGACCCTCCCACTGGTCAGACTTGCTATGAATACACGGCGAGCTATATGAATCAGAACCCTGGATACCTGATCAAACCGAATGCCACTACATTGTGTGGCTATTGTAGTTACTCGGTCGGAGATGATTACTCCAGCACTTTAGACTTCTTTTACTCCGAGCGTTGGAGAGATCTTGCAGTTTTCCTAGGGTTCTGCCTCACTACCATCACTCTGGTATTCTTCGTCACTTGGATTACAAGGGTCAAAATGCGACAATGGAGACGTTAGATGGGCCACTCATCTCGAGACGAGTTATTCGCCGCGTTCCTGGCGAGAAATGCCACCCCACCAGCCTTTCTTTCTCCGCTGCCTGTTCTCTTTTTTTTCTTTGTTGTTTTCCCGTTTCTACGATTTCTTCCTATTATATATTTCATTTCCATTGTCATTTTATACTTGATCTGCGTATACATTGTGTATTCATGATTGCCCAAACTAAAATCTAGATCCAAGATGTGCAAAATTCTTTCTTGCGTATCCTTCATATTTCGTGCGGTTTTGAGCCTACCTACGTTCCTCTCCCTGATTTCCGCACAATGTCCGATATTGTCAGTATTCTCCAACACAATCTTATGTCCTACTTCGCCGACACATTTGAAATGCTTCCCGAGTTCTGGCATATCATAACGATGTACCACCAGCGTAGGGAGCTTAGTTCTACTACAATCGCATGTAGACCGACTCTCAGGCTCCATTCTTTGCCAAAACTAGAGAGCTCCATAGACGCGAAGATTTGCTTTCACAATCCTCGGATGTAGCATACCCCTTTACGATCCAATATGTCTCCGCGGTTCAATAACCCTTCGAATCGGACGAGCTTTCGACCGATCTCCCAAAGCCATGACCAGACGCATATATCGAGCCGGTGGCGTAGATCGGACCCATATTTGCCCTGGCCGCCGGCTATTTTGCGTTCCCTTATTGGCTGCGTATATCCATATGTCCCGCATCCGAGCCGGATGCGGCCGAGCCATAGTTTAGCTTTTGGGAACTTCACCATAGTTCGAAAGACTTTTCTTTTGTTACCAATCACTGCTTCAATATGCATCATCATTCGGCTCGGATCGGGGGTCTTGGCACAACCGTTCGTACCTTTAAAAACCTGCAGCCTTGTCCAGTGTATCCATCCGACAGCTCCCACTACAACGTCAAAAACGACGTAATAACCCCCCTCCTTGCCTTCACAAAAGAGTGATATTTGCTGACTACGATTCTTGCAACCTTAGAACTTCGAGTTTTACTGATCACAATGACCTCCAACGAGCCACTTGTACAGTCCCTACTCCAGCGGCTACGTATCCTCGAAGACAAGGATGCACTCTGGACATTGATGAACCGTTACTGCAACGTTGTCGATAATCGCGACTTCAAGGCATTCGCCAACATGTACACCGAAGATGGAGTCATGGAATTCGAAGAGTGGGGCCAGATCAAGGGTCGCGAGCAGATCGAGAAAATTACCTCGGTCGAGGGCGCCTTCCAAGGTCTTCAGCACAACTTAACCAACTTGCAGTTTGAGGTTGATGGTTCGGATGAGGCAACTGGATCCGCTTATCTGTCTTTCTATGCTACGCCGGATCTCTCGAAGCCCGAGGTCAACTATGCTTTCGGTGGTCCCTATAAATTCTCCTTCCGCAGAACTGCTGCTGGGTGGAAGGTCGCGCGCCACAATCTGCGCAAGAACTGGTCTCAGGGTGTTGATACCACTGGTCACTTTACCGCTAAATAAAGAGTCAAGGGTCAAGCCCTTGCTTTCATGAAATTTTTGGTTATCATATCAGATCTTTATTCTGCCAGAATCGATTTGTGGTGGGCATATACAGGGAAGAGTGGACAAGAGGTCGTTGTAATCGTAATCGATGAATTCATAGTATACTACCTATTCGTGGATATGCAGGAATGCATGAAAGAGAAGATGTGCTGGCGATGTTGGGTGAAGCTGAACTGGGTGACATTACCTCGTCAACATTTTTATTGAACCGATTACTATGGCTTGCGTTTCATATACACTATGGCATGATTTTTTGACGTGGTGATTTCAAAATAGATTTCCAGGAACAGTATTCATATCGAACCCATTCTCCAGCCAATGAGCCAAATAATTCACCTCGGGGGCGCTCATCATGGGATCCATTTCCTGGGGGCTTGTGAAAACACCATCTAGACCCAGAGAGTTCATAGGTGGGGAAGCTTGGATGGGCGCGGATGAACCCTGAGTTGCTGCTAAATTTGCAGGGGCTTTGTTGATCGCTAATCTACTGAATGAGTTAGTTTCGTTAATTTCGACTTCTCATACAAGCCAAACTCTTAGACGCACTGTAACTGAGGGATTGACTGGAGCAATTCTGACTCTAGACTGGTAGGTGCCTCGGCAGACATCCAGGTATCTCGCGCAACTTTCAGAATGTCCATGCTGATTGCCTTGCCGGTTGTCGGACCGACATGATCAATTTCATCCAGGCACTCAATGCCTCTTTCTACGGCTGCAAATGTTAATTTTGCGCGGTGCGAATCAATTCCGGGATGCAGCACATCGCAAAGTAATGTAGTGCATGCCGATACCAGAAAGGAAGCCATTGCGCCATCAATTCGAATATCAGGAAATCGTTTGAAGTAAACATTGTGGGCTAAATCAATGAGGCTTTTCGCCGCAGATGTCGACGCATTGATGTAAGCTTGGGTGTCAGTCATAGGAATTTCGTTGCCTTCCAATGATGATCTGGAATCTAACAAATTTGCTGAGACCATGGCTGGACGATAGAGAAGCATTCGCACCATGTAGTAATTAAGGCCCAGGTTAATTCGCTGAACTTCTTGCCAATCATCTCCAACTTTCAACGTATTGTCATAGAATTGAAGATAATATGGCAGTGACTGGACTGAGTTTTGAAGTCCGGTGTCACATTCTGCAATGACTTCTTCCGTCTTCATTAATCTCAGTATTGAGTTGATGCTCGCGGGAGAGTAAATGACTGTAGAAATCTTGTGCGCAACCTTTCCAATTTCTGCCATAGCTCTCACCCATGCACATTCTGTGGAAGGTCTAGAATGTTCTAGGTCCCCAATTTCTGTGATGAAGTCGAGGGCCTGCAGATCTTGTGGAAGGGGGGTATCAATATGATCCATAGAGAGAGCAGATGGCCGACCCATGAAGAGGGCTGATATGCTCTCGTTGGCCAATATGGTCCAAAACGTTAGCCGCAACCGGTGCATACTCAAATTCCGGCCATCCGTCACTTGGCACCGGTTCATACCGAGTGCGAAGAGTGCCCGTGTGGCATAGCCGAGGAAAAGATACGCATCATTGGGTCTCATGACTTGTAGTGCGTACATTGCCTATCACTTGTGATGAGTGGGTGTCCAAAAAGAACTCGATGTGGGATTATGCTCGTACCTTGAGAAGCATGAAGTGTGTGCCCTTGAGGCTAGCCTCCTGTAGGATCATCGATGATTCATTTGCTCGACTGCAAAAGTAATCCGCCCAGTCATCAATCCAGGCAGTGTCTCCTCGGCGCGATGTATTCAAGACGCGGGCTCCAATGGCAAGAGCCATGTATACAAGCTCCTTCCCCCTGAGATTTCGATTTGATGAAGGTGATTGCCACAGCGCGTTCCAGATCTGCATTATCTCTGAATGGACAAGGACGGGGATCTGGGGGTGCATTATCTTGAAATAAGCACTCAATAGCATATCACCGGTGGTCCGCGCCATGAACGCCTCGGGGATTTTGCGTGATAGCGGGTCATTCTCGCCATCAACAGAAAACAGCAGCCGCTCTAGCCCCCATTTTTCCAACTCGTTAGGAGCCGGATGATTCTTCTCAGACAATAAGGTATCTTGAGTGCTCCTACGAATCCGATGATAGATCCTTTGGATCAAACAAAAGTGTGATGATGGACCTAAATTTACTACCTCATTAATGTCACATCCATCAAGTTGAGGGTTAAGTTATCTGACCAAAGAATTGGAATGCCCCTGTCTTTGGATTGGAGATTCCGATACCCGCTCTGAGCTCCTGCTGCTGTCTCTGCAACCCGAGATCGTTCGTCAAATTGACGTGAGAAGCTCTTGATTGATCACGCGGTGTACGATTGCCGATTGCCGCATGCTGTGTCAGAGACTTCGGCCGGATATTTGATGTTGATTGTTTTTTAGGCATCTTCTTACGATCCCGAATGCCACCCGTTCGGTATATGCATGACTGGTGTTGCTTCCAACATGGCTTGCAAGGTTGTTCTCCGTTGCATTTGATCTTCCGGCTGCGACACTGCTCGCAGGCACGGGGGATACGCAATTTCGTCACCCGATTTGGAATCCCGATTCGGGGCAATATTTCTTGGGCTTGATGTTCATCCATGGCTACCGGGATGCAATGTAGCCGGGAGTGCGTCGCGTCTTCTGAGGTACCAATTCTGCCTAGGTCCGTGGCCGCGTTCTGAGCAATTGGTCCGTCAAATTTCGCATTCATCAACCCAGGGGCCACAAGAGGGGAACTTTCTCTCTTTAACTAGACTCGATGCATGCATGAATCATGATCCACCGAGTTCAGGGCGGCTCGAGTGTATAATTACTAATACCAGCCACCGGCAGTCTAAGACTAAGATTAGAGACTATTATTGGCTGACTATATCCGAGCATAAGTACAATTACATCAGCTTCCAAGTTTTCAAGTTGACTTGCTTAGACCGCGTGAACCTAGTATTTTGGTTGCTTACTGATCGCTCGGGTTTTCATTCGTTTTGGTTGTCTCCAAGAATATAACCAGAACTGTGATAGAGGTATCTGGGAGAAAGGCAAGCAAATCGACATCATGAAGCTCTTGAAGGGTGTCCTTGCCTAAGGATATCGCATACCCCCTACTTTCTGAATTTTGTCTTCGGGTTTCGGTGCCCGTCTGGCAAAGTAGACAAGAAGCACTCAGGCAGAGGAGATAAAGGTAGACACGAGGAACAGATAAAGTTGCTTCCGAGGAGGAACCACATGCGTGCAGAGGATTTGACGAGGGATAATATTGGACATCAGATGGGAGCCCTCCCTTCCAATCTTCCAACAATCGTATACATTCCCACAGCACATTTGATGACAATCGCCGTTTAGGGGCAAGGGAACAATTGCAGCCCGATGATGAAATCACCCAATCCTTGTCATACAAATATATCAAGATGAAGTCGATGCAATGGGCCAGCTTGACTTCTTCGATAAAGAGGGCGGTGATTTGCTCTTGGATATCTCTAGCTAAGAAGGAAGCAGTCTCCTCTCCCAGAGCAAGAGCGACCAACGGATGATACGGCTCAGGTTGAGTATTTGCGAATCTCAATAAAGACACCCATAGAGTGTTGTCTGGCCCTCGTGGTCGGGATTTAAACCCAACAGAAAGGATCCGATCGCGCACGTACAAGCACCGACATGTTCGGGTTTTCTTGGTCAATTAGCCTAGCTCCAGGTCTTCATTTAGAGAAATACGCTCGGGTGTGGAACATGCAACGTTGAGCCAATAAAGCGGATTCTTCGGACGCATGCTGTCTTCGTGCCACTGTGTCATCGACAGCAACGCTGGGTTTTCGATGTATGGGCAAGTTTCGGTCTCGAACTCGTAAAGGAACTTGATTATTCAAACGTTATTCTGTATCCGACCAGGCCAAATATGTTATGAACGATCGCTCACCTTGGCCCGTTGGGAGAGGGTCTGCCGCAGACCATTTCAGCTCGAATAACCGGCCTCTTTGACATATTGATTTTCGACGAAGGCACTGCCTGCGAGCATAATAGACTGATACAATAAGGGACTTGCAAATTGAGTCTCATCTTCGGCAAGTATATTTGTCAAAAGTTCGTTGGTATCCAAGACCGGTAGAAGGGGGTGGACGTATTTCACATACGCTCTGAACAGTTAGCTTTGAAGTCCGCATGGTAGGAAGTCCAAGGCCCCCTTCATCAGCAAAGATTTGAAGTCGTCTTCTTCAAGGTGCAAAAGACCGACCCGGAAGGTCGTGGCCTGTTCAAAGTTTCGGACTTCTTGTCCGCCGCTTGAATAATAATGCGATGATGGTTCAAGGTCATCGACAACCGAGAGCAGGTGGTCCAAGGGATGTGTTTGGAGGACGTTAGGGCCTGTCATCGTATGTTTCGCATGGTTTTTGCGATTGAAAGGGTTTCCATAAGCATGGACCGCAAGGGACGATCTAGTTGTTGACAGAGATTAACATCATCACAGAACTGCAATGAGGGTTATGTTGATCACCATTCTCTTCCGACCCTTTTTCTGCAATTGAGCAAGAATCAGATAAATTATCAATACTGTCACGTCTCTCGCAAGGAGATACAGCTGATCCCAAAGACGAAGCCGCATGAGTAACGAAATCCGTCCGCAGTCTTTTCCTAGGGTGCCTAAGAATTTAGCGCCCTGTTGAATCAAGTCGCGCACACTTAGCTTACCGTCTTTTGGTCGGAAGAAAAGTGCAAGTCAATATTTTCCTTACACACCGGGAACACGCTGTGGAACCTTCAATCAATTGACATCGCAGCTTTGAGCTTCCATGTTCCAAACAGGTTTGTACAGCTCGCTTGGTAACCCGGCGAGTTCGTCGTTCTTTCGTAACTGGCTCCACTGACTGCGACTCAGAAGCACGTGCTTCCATTGCGGGGAAATTTGAAGGATCGCTAAGCTTTCTGGGTAAATTCCCCCGCTGTGTTGAGGTATTGTAGTTGTTTATGGGGAAGATGGCAACCCGTACATCCCCCACAGCAGCAATCTGTGCTCACAACGATGCCGGTGGCATTGCCACCGGCTACCTTCAGCTAGGACTGACGATATTGTGATGGTAAAATAAGGTTCCATGCTATATTCCGACCCCGAAGTGGATGATCTGGTCCTCGCTAAGCCAGGGATTCTTTCCAAAATTGTTGGGGAGATATAGATACGATGTATCATGTCAGGCCGCGCATTGGCCAATTATAGCCAAATTAGTCAACATATGAACGCGTCATTGGCCCTTGATTTACACGGTCATATTGCAAAGATATGGTGCCGGTGGGACTTATGGGAAAGTTCGCCCCCAATTCCAGATGCTATTCTGGCCATCAGGTGCCATGTTGAACATGACTTATTGCAAAGATCGAAGATGTTAGATATAAAGATCACACGACAATCGATGAGACACGAGCGCTTACATTCCCCAAATGCACCAAATGTATTGTCCAGATCCTCGAAAATATATGCCGAAGGAAAATTGATCGCGTAATCAATTTCGCTTGGATCGTCTGAAGCTCCGGCAATGTCAAAGAGCAACGACTCGGAGGCAGACGCTTGCATTTCACCTTGGTGCGGTCCTACGCCAGCCATTGGAGCCTGGCGGGTGGTGGGCGTCGTTGGCCAGTTGACAGTCGTATCCTTAGAAACAGTCGCCTCTGTACCATTACCTAGAGCACGAGACAATTCGCGTTGATTTGTAACTTTTAACAACTCGGTCAACAATTGTTCCGTATGTTTGGCGATTCGATTCCGATAGCCAACGGCTCGACTGGCGCGAATTATTTTCATGACACCGGTCTTCGCTTCTAAGGCAGCTGGCGAAAATGGTGAAAATGTCGGTTGAATGCAAAGTATGACGCCAGCCGTAAATTGCTGCATGGAGACAAAGGATGCCCCAAAGTGACGCTGAAATTTGTCCACTGGAATTTGTGAAATTCGAAGAGCGGCTGCAGTGGCTTCCACCAGTGAGCGGTGTATGGCATCGGCGACAGGTTTATAAATGGTGCGACTTCTTCGCTCTAGTAAGGAACGATGGATTTGGATAAGTGCGGAGTCATATGTTAGTTGTAGTATGGCAGCCTGGAGAAAGACTGTCTCTGCCTGCTCTTTCACTGCCTCAGAAGCTGCCTGGAGGTTTTGGCAGATTTTTTCCCAGCCACCACTGATCCAAAAATCGAAATCAAATATTCGAGGAACTCTATGGCGCCATTGCCTTAGGTTCTCGTCCGATTCCCTGACTATCTGAGCAATGGTCTCCAGGTCTCCATCACTAATCCTAGGTCCGAGGCGGAGCTGGCGAAATCTGACAAGAGTATCATGCACGATGCCATAGACCTCTGCTTTCATCACATGAAAGACATCCCTCCCGATTGTCTGGTCATGCGGGGCCACAGGGCAGTGATTCAGCACCCAGGGATCAATCATGAGATCGTTCACGACCGTCAATGGATGGACTTGCGCGTGATCAATGGACACCGATCGTCCATAGACCATAGAAGTGAATGTGTCGGACACAATTAGGTGATTCCAGCACCGAGATCTGGTCTCTTCCATAATCGGATCACTGCTGGAAGTGTTCTGTATGTCGAGGGCAGATGCAGCTCTAACAGCCATTCCAACAACTGTCCAGGCTAGACCAGGGGAATTATGAAAGACATAATAACAGGACAGTAGAATTGGAATCTGAACGGCCTCGATCTGGCAATCCTCCAGAGTGTCCAATAGATGCAGCCGGATCTCTGCAATAAGCCCTTTGAGCATATTGTTTGCATCGATATTATGTGCTCGCAATATAGCATGACCGGGCCAGTCCGCATCGGGAAGGGCTGACTGTAGTCCGATTGCTGCGACAACCAGGGCGGCCATGCACGAGCCAAGATCTTCTCGGCGCCATTCTTGGTGGCCGATGATCCTCTCGGCCGTTGCCCTGAACGAGGGCTCAACAAAGACCAGAATAAACCATTGCATCCGTTGGAAGAACGCGTCAATCAGCACATTCATTACTGGTACTGGAGGTGAGTCGATTACTTGGAGACGCCACACCTGGTCGCCTGCATTGTCAGCACCTATGTCGCCGGGAAGGGATGCCCCAGTTAGAATACGGCCAGCGTCCTCTTCATTAAAAATACGCCTTGCAAAATCAATTGTAGACGTGTTGGGATGCACCTGCTGCCTTTTCGCGGATGTTGTGTTCGATGCTGGTGAGATCGAACTTTGTGGAGACGGGCACACGAGAGCCCTCGGACTTGGGTTGATGGCTACGTGCTCCTGGTGCCGTATCCCTGGGCGACGCCGTGGAGCTCGTTGAACGGTCGTCTCGCATTTGCGGCCGGCGCGGGTGCACAGTGTACATGGTCGACCAGTATCGCACTGTTCAGGCAGTTAATAAGCGCGAGCGCAACTGAGACTAAGATTTCCCGCCGGCGGTTACGGTTCTGTACCTTCAATTTTTGCCGGTGGCACCGATCGCATGCCTTGGGCGTGCGTTTCCTTGAGGCTGGCGGGATGTCACCTTGCATGGTACAGGAAAATGAGGGAAAGAAATGTGCGATACTATGCCAGCAAAAGACTGCATAGCGAAAACGGGGGAAAAGAAAGTCTGGGGGTGCGATCGGGCCAAGCGCGTGGTTCGACAGTAAGCGGGACATGCTAATTAGTCTACCTCTCACTACCTTGGAAAAAAAAACACATTTCCTGCCTTCTGAGTGGTCGAAATTTTCTGCTAAAAACAAAATGAGCTAGAGGTGATTTAATCCAGCTGTTTTTCCATAAGGAACAACTCATGCTCTGCATTGACAGGATCTTTATGAAGACGAGTGATAATGAATAATGCTTGATCACGGTGCCCCTGTTGGAGAGCCAGCGGGGGGATTCGGGAACAAAAGGACTTCCCACGAGGACAATGATCAAGAAAAGAACCTGAACGGCGAGTGGAAATCTCCAGGAAAAGCAGACCATAGGGTCATCTGTCTTCATGTGATAACAGGCATAACCAAGCCACGCCGCGAGGGTATATCCAACTGCGTACATGATACCAGTTGTGGCAACCATAGCTCCTCGAGATTCAGCCGTGGCAATCTCTGACTGGTAAGTTGGAACAATACAAGCCAGGATCCCAGATCCAATGCCTGCCACCGATCGGGCAAATATAAACATACCCATATCTACGGATCCGGCACATAGCGCACCACCAATAATGAGAATGATCAATCCTGTTTGCATTGCCCACCGGCGGCCAAAATAGTCGCCAGCCCATGCCTGGAAGATGCATCCAATGATCGCACCGGCGGAATTGACACCATTAAGGGCGCCAATCATGTTGGTGGTATGGGCATAGCCAGACTCACCCTCAGATGGAAGGTTGAAGTATATGTGGAAGTTGGGCTGTCCAACAGTCGAACCAATGATGGCAAGGCCATAGGCACTAGAAACCGTACCAATTGCGACGTAGATGACGACCCATATTGTGTAGCAGTTAACGTCGAGATGGTGAACCATCTTGTGAAAAAATGAGATAGAATAGAAAGGGATGTTGCCTATGTGAACAGGAGGCGAAGATGGTAGGGGGTTAAGTACCAAATTACATCGCTCTTCACAAAACAGCATGGTGATTGCGATCGCGTCCATTGCCGGTGGGTATTGATGGTGGCCTATTATAGAGGTTCCCAACGATCTACGGAGTATGTTCGCGGAGAAACGCGAGGTGGACTTCACAATACCCTTTCCCATATGGAATCAAAGCCCAAAATTGAAGTATTGGTCTCGGATCAACTCCACCCTAGCCCCCCGAATTTCCAACGTCATGCGATCTCGTTGTTTCCTTTGAGTTGCCACCGGCTGCTGCCACCGGTGGTTTGTATGAAGTCAAAGACCAATCAATACAGAGTTGGCACATGCTTTTGTCAGCTATGCGGTGATTTCACCAGCGGCGAATACAATGTGAATAATCTGACATCAATGTGCCATTGAAATTAGTAAAACCGTAATTCCCATGGTGGTATGTATCTACCTGCCCAAGTGGCTGGTTTCCCAAGTTTTGAGTCCGTTTTCAGTCGTTTTCAGTTGCTCTTGTCTCCTACTCAATTTTCATCATTGTTATATCATTAATCAGTGTCCTTGATTTTACATTCGCCATCCTCGCAGAAATAGAACGCCCAGTTCAACTTCGGAAATCTTTGACATAGTTTCACGCTCCGAGCATCAGTCCCAGAGTCCCAGATATGAGCGAACTACGAATCAAAATCGATTCTATCTACGTCTTCCAGTGTTCTCAGACAGTGACACAGGTAATACGGCAATCGTGGTGGGAGGAAACGGAATTTCGGGAATATCCATGGTCTGTGTCATCTCTTGCTGCTCCTCTTGTCACTTCCAGCTTGAATTGAAGCTGAATCGAACACAGATAAAACTAATCTCTGAGTCACCCAGACGCTCCAAGAGGATATACACTATCTCTCGACAAGCGCCTCCCATTGCACTACCAGAGCAAGTGTCGCATATCTAAGCAGATCTTCTTGGATCAGTTGACAGAATTGCTGAGACATTGTGCAAAAGCAATGTCAACGCGACACACGTGTTCTTCTTTGCCTATATTCAGCCTCAGTCAAGGGAAGGAGGTGGAATCTGGAGCACTGCGGAGATGGTCAAAGTGAACAGTAGGCGCAAATCCTTATTCCTCTGACGGGCAAGGGTGACTATTCGATTCAATTCGGTCTACAGAAGCATTGTTAGCCAACTTCTTGGGTGCCCTAGCCATGAACAAGATCATCCCCCAAATTGTTGTACTCCGGCTCGGTGCCAAATATTGTGGGCTTCACTTGGGCCAAACGGCAAATTCCCAGGTGGAAAGCTTGCCCCGAGTGACTCTAGAACCAAATTTCTAATACGATCAAGATCTCCTGATTGAGTTCAGCAAAGAGCACGGTAGTGGGCGGATTACCACCCGCCCATCCTACATTGTGGGTACGGCGACAACCCCCGTGATAAATCTGTGTTTGTCATTAGGGATTTATGCATCATTCCAAAAGTATCTTCTCAAATCCTTGTATTTCCCTGGTTACATCTCTGCGTGTCATAGTCCCGTAGAGATGTCCACTGCGCGAATGAATTTCTATCTATCTGCATGGTCACCTTACACCCGGGGTGAGGAATCAAAGCTTCAACACCTGTGACTCTAGCCCATTCACCTGGAGCCTCTTTTGGCCCATGCTAGCAGATCACTATGGCATTCCATGGAACGGGTCGGCAACAGACCCCAACACCCAATGGAGAGAGATAAATACACAACAAAATCCTCTACCCCGTGGCTACGGAGATCCGGAAACTTTGCGATTCGCCTTCTCTCTGACAGAGTGGGCAAAGCAAGCTGAGATTCAAGAAGCATGGAAGGAGATCGAGGCTACGTATGGTGTGAATTGGAGTGGAATTGACGATGTCGAGAAAGTCTTTGGCTTCACGGATTTCGCCTTGATTACCCCTTATCCCTCAAATTTCAGGTGAGATTCTCTCCACTCTTCGTACTCTCACTGGTTCAAGTTCGCTGACTCGTTCATACTTGTGATTTTTGACAGCAGGGACAAGGCTCAAACGCTAGGATTTTTTGGCTATGTCGATACCTGCGAGTCTATTCTTAGAGTGTTGGACGACTTCGTGGATATGAACATACTCCCCATAATCGCATAATGCTAGCTTAAGCTGAAAATCAAGTTATATTATGCAATAACGTATTTCACAAGCGAGTGACACAATTTGCATATGACCAGTGGATCAAACGACAGACGCTATTGCCTCAAATAGGTGCTCCGAAGTGGCCCCGACCGGCCTTAAATTCTGGGTCCGAACCTTCTCTTTGCCTACATTCTTAGACCGATAACTAGATCATCTTAGTTGTAGATTCTTTTGTGGGAAGCAGATTTACTTCTCAAACGGTTGTAGTCTAGTATATGCAAGAAAAAGTTAATGCGGGAGAGCTGCATCTTTCACCTTTCAAGCTCTGCCATATCTTTGTTAGTACCCCTATAATAAACAGTATTTCCCCGTTCAGACAGCTTACCCGTTGGGGACCGGCGGTGTATAGAATGATTATTATTAGTCTTCGGTCTAAACCCTCTTACCCAAACGGTCGACGGTTGCATTGAACGGCGCCTCTAGTGGCTAGCGCTTTCACTGCAGAAGTTCCTTGTCCGATCAGTACCCTCACTGATTTTCTTTGCACTCAACTTGTCTCCATTTTCAACTTCGAGGAATATCTGAGTGAAAAAACACACCGCCGAAATGACAGAGAGTGATGCGACTAGCACAGCAAACATCAGGAAACGCTTCCTGACAAGCTCGGACACCCATGGAATCGACAGTTTACCCAGTTTCATTCCGTCCGCGAAGCAACATGCAAACGTTGCTATTCACTGCGGAGATCTCACCACTCAATTTCAACTCCAAATACAAAGCGCCAATCCGTTTGCTCCAGGCCATCAAAACACCTTTAAAGCTTGACATAACCGGAAACCACGACTTCACCATGGACGTACCAGTGTTTGACAAAAAGGTTGCAGAGGCCCAGTCACCAGAGAGTGAGCGCGTTGAAAGAGTGTATGGCTCTGACGGGAAGGCTAGGAGATTGTTTAAAGACACAGGGATTACCTTTCTCGACGAAGGCGTACACTATTTCCATTTATAGAATGGCGCTTTGCTGACTATTTATGCCAGTCCATACATACCTTCACTTAGAGATTGGGGTTTTCAGTACCACCCTGACTAAGGCCATGACTTTTTGATTGACGATGGCAGTGGTATCAACACCGTGGATGTTGTGATGACACATGAGCCGCCAAGGGGAATTATGGACTACACTCACTCTGGTGAACGGGCAGGCTGCCCTGACCTCTTTCGCGCTCTCGCTCGTGCTCAATCACCACCACGGATGCATTGCTTCACATTCATGGAGAGTGGGGTGCGAAACTCGTTACGTGACGGGACAGAACTACCGCTGTACCTTCTCACCTAACGGATATTGATAGTGGACAGTCTTGTCCTATAGCGAAGCTCTCGGATATCAAACACGGAGTCAGGCAAAACTTGAGTGGCGACGGTGCATCTTTGAAGTTTTTTGCTACTAGCTACTGTTATAGGGTTGCTCGTCCACTGAACTGGGGTTCTCAAAAGCTGTTTGTGAATGCTGCCATCGAGGGGATACCTCGAGACATGGGAGAGCAGAAAGGAAATCCATCGATGCAGCTACCATGGGTTATTGACCGTGAACTGCAATATTCTCCCCGAAGAGCAGAAGACTCAAGCAACCGGAAAATAATGAAGTTTGTAAGTAGCCTTCTACGAGATATTTTAATTAAATTGAATTTCCTGTGCTGCTCGAGGTCACCTTTCATACCTAGGAACGGTTTGATGGCCACGTCATCATGAATTGATGCCATTTTCGCACATCTTTCCTGTTCACACAATATATAATTAACGTCAAGTCCTCTATATTACTCGTTGAGCGTCTAGGGCACCACATAGAAGCGCTGTATCTTTCTAACGAACCGGAACCAACAGAGAAATCTTTGCACCCCTGAATGCAAGTCGCGAGACCTTACCATATTTCTCCAACTAACCCAGTTTCTATACATTAGTTATGTCATACACATAAATAGCACTCATCACGCTAATTCTAGGAATCAGCGTTTAGTCTACCCATTATTACAATACCATCATTATTCTATACGCTATTATCAGATTCTATCTCGCTTACCTACCTCAACCCGGAGACTAGCGTAGTCTCTCAGCTTCTTAGGGTTGAATACTATCGCTACTTTCCTGCTACCGTATACTCTTCTAGTTATTAGACACCTTGCGATTATAAGCTTTCCTGGGGACGCTAATATAAAATAGGGACGGCGCGATAGCAGTCTAGTCGAGTAGATAGGTCGATAAATAGCAATAAATCCAAACAATAGGTTAGGTAGAAATGATAGGCAGATAACGCCTACTATAGATAATCTGATGCTATACAAGGAGCATAATTATAAATCAAGAATCAAGAAATGAATGGCATTGTTCCTTGTTTACAGTCGCAATCTGGTTTTTATCCTTCATTTGGAATGAAGTATCTGTTTATTACCGTACTGTCCTTGACCAATCGATGATCTTGATGACTTTGTATTGCTATCACCCCTTCTTCTCTCAATTTATCCATGGATGGTTCTGATCTAGCTACATAATCGATGAAATCGGATCATCTATAGATCCGGTGCTATACAATATTCGTAAGTTATGGCCGACAGGATCTTGATGTCTCCGAGGCTGAGGCACTAATTACAAATGTCACGTAGTTCGACACTTCAATAACTTGAACTCTTAAGCGGTCTTTAAGTATTGACGTAGTGAACGACTAGTGAATGTCTAATTAGATAAACGAAGCCATGCAAATTGGTTCTAATTTTATTTACGTGTTGGGATTATGGAAAAGCTGAAGAGAGACCTACCAGCAAAAATTTGTCCTGCTTCCATAATAATATAAGGGTGAAAGATAGAAGCCAAAGTAATATCAAAATCAACAAATATGTGTAAACACGATGGAAGTGAAAATTTCACACGTCAATAGGTGTATAGCTTATATCGGATATGTACATAGCAGTGGATGACCACAGATCTATTTTGCTAGCTGGTAAATGAAGACTGCCCGTGATTATATGAAGGCCAAAGAGCGACCGTTAACTTACTCCGAGACCAAACATGACGAAAACGGCGACCGATCGGCGGGTTCTGCCTCATGCCTGACGTACTCCCCTTAATCTCCGGCTTTCTTCTTTCTTCACTCTTCACCCTTTGGACATTCAACTTGATATAATCAAACGCTCAGAAATTCTCTCCGCTGAAGTTTCCACCGTCCCGTATCCAACGCCTACCACACGATCCAACTGCATCAAACCCCGGTTTCGAGGACAACCACCGATTCCCATTCTGTCGCTTAGGCCAGTACACCAGACTAGTGGTCTCAATGTTTCCTTCGGCTTTCTAGTGCGTGCAATTGGAGGCTTTCGCCGCATCGGACATTTTCTACGATCGATTTGCACATAAGGCAATGGCATCCCACCCCGAGGTCCGGGCCAGGACTTCGGCCTCCGATATTCCCTTGAAAGACCTGGAGTCGGCGACCATTTCCAACAATACAGGAGTTCCGTCGCGCTGGAATGGCTTTTCTCAATTTCATCCGTCAAACATCCTTGCACACCCCGAGAAACTGGCACCGAGCATGTCGCAGGACGACTGGGTAGCTTCTTTGGAAAACGCATGGCACAAGTTGGCAGTCGCGTTGACTCCGAGCTTCCTTCAGCATTGGGTTGGAGGTGAGGCGCCGCAACCTGCGAAACTCCATGCGATAGCCGCTCTGGACGGTCTGCGCGGCTGGGCCTGTCTGTTGGTCTTTAATTTCCATTTCCTCTTCACATACACATGGAAGGTTGCAATAGGATGGGGATTTGGTGGAGAGAACTTTGCGATTCATCAGCTTCCCATTCTGCATATGTTGATCTCGGGTCACATCATGGTGGCCATTTTCTTTGTCCTCTCCGGCTACGTCCTCTCGTACAAACCTCTGAAAACAATCCGAAACAGGTCCTTTGATCAAACATTCACGACGCTAGCATCGGGAACTTTCCGTCGAGCATTCCGACTCTACATCCCCGCGATAGCTGGAATCCTATGCGTCTTTGTGGCTGTCCGTCTCGGTCTGTATAATTACTCCCAGGGTGTCATCAAGGAGGGCCACACTATTCTCGGCACCAATGAGCAGCACCCGATTATGTATAAATCATTCACAAAGCAAAGCGATGATTTGTGGTTTACATTGGCAACATTAATGAACCCATTCGACTACAACCTCTTCTACAACTACTACAATCCCCACCTCTGGACAATCCCCCTTGAGTTTCGCTCCTCGCTCATCCTTTTCATTGTTATCCTGGGGACATCACGCTTGGTGGCACCCGTGCGCATGACGGTTGTCTCCGCTCTGACCTGGTTCTGCGTGCGCTATGGCCGCTGGGAAATCGTTCTCTTCCTTTCTGGCATGCTGATGGCCGAGGTAGATCTCATCAACGGAATCTGGGAACAACCAAAGCGGACCACAACAGAAGACGAGAAAACCACCATCCGCTTAAACACTGGCAGTAAAGTGACTATCAATGTCTCCCGGCGCTGGCTGTGGATCTCACTCTTCGTAGTCGGTCTATACTTCGGCTCCTGCCCCAACATCGGCTTCAAATGGACCCCCTTCTACGGATGGCTATGGCATGTCACTCCAAAGACATACCCAGAACCACACCGTTTCAGTCAAACAATCGGTGCAGTCCTCATCGTCTTCTCTATCAATCACTCCCCGGATATTCAAAAACTATTCACAACCCCCTTCTCCCAATACCTGGGCAAAATCTCCTTTGCGTTCTACGTCGTTCACGGTCCCATTCTCCACTGTCTGGGCTACGCGATCATGCCCAATATCTGGCATTATACTGGCAAGGAAACAAACTTCCAGTACTGTTTCGGTTTCCTCATCGGCTGGCTCATTTGCCTGCCTATCGCTATCTGGATGGGCGATATCTTCTGGCGTCTTGTTGATATTCCTAGTGTCAAGTTTGCTCGTTTGCTGGAAGATCGTGTCATTTCCAAAGGTCCTTCCCATGGACCTGGGACTTTATCTTTACCCCGGAGGGAATAGATGCCCTAGATTGTTTGATAGATTGTTTGATTTTTAGCGGGGGAAATTGCCTCTTCATTTTTTCTATACCGTGATACCTGCTTGCTGGGCGAGCTTTGTTGTTTTTCTTCATGGGGGTTCAAGCCTCTCATCTATATCCTAGACATCCGATTGAATGAAAACTCTATGACTATATCCAAATCATTCACTCGTTTTTGTGTCAGCCGAGATGGAGAATCCACAATACCCCTTAAACGCACGGCTGTTCCTGATATACTACTTCTCTGGATATCCTGCCCTAGCGATATGACTTGAATCCAAGGGACTAAATCTTGTTTTGGCCAGTCTGTTACGATGTTTAATGGATGAAGCTATGGCCAATCTGAAGTCAACTAACTTTATGCTGCTACACCGCGACTCAGCCTGGGAAAAACAACCCAGAAACTGGAACATGAGTAAAATCCAATGTGTAATTCATTCATTCATTTACTCGTGCCAAAACAAGTCAGTAGTATGGTCACCATGAAAACCCAATCAAAAAATAAAAATAAACAAAGTCACACACAAACATGTTGTCGCTTGACCTATGCAGAACAGGGGGGAGGCAGGGGTACAAACAATAGCGAGAAATCAAAGGAAAGTAAACAGAGCAAATGTGACAAGAGTGTGACAACCAAGGAAGCAAAATAAGAGTGAGTATCAAGGAGGCTAGATACCATAAGCCCACGCAGTAAGAAATCGCAGAGCGAATAGCAACACAGCACACAACCAACGTCAGAAACAAGAGATGAGTGTAAGAAACAGATCTAATGCAGAAAAGCAGATTGTTGGAAGCACAAATACGATTGCATGGAATTTCAATATCAACCTCCCATTCCCGCTCCTCGCTTCTCCCCTTTTTTCAATGTTCGATCCCATATGAGGTGATGCTTATAAAGCAACGCCGGTGATGCCGCGTCCACCACAGATACCTAGCCATTCACGTGGGAGGCCGGTGTGGTTTGGTCCGCCTTGGGGTGACCAGCTTATGTTGGAGACTTCGTATTCGCTTTGCCAGACGGCGGCGGGGCCGCGCTCTGATGTTGTGGTTGGGGCGCCGGGTGTGTGAGGGGTTGGTGAGGGCACAGGCGCGGCGTTGTGCTGGTTGATTAAGTCCCAGAGGAGGACCATGCTGTCATCACCGCCAGATGCTAGGATACCGCGGCGGCTTGGAGACCATTCCACGCAGTTTAGGGCTGCGGAGTGGCCCTTCAATTCTAGAAGAGCTTGGCCAGGTTGGCGGACGTCGAGGACTCGGACGACGCTTGAGTCTTGGGAGAATGTTGCCAGGAGGTGGGCATCGTGGGGGGAGGCTGGACTGTGTAAGCTGGGAACGGATTATAGATTGTGTTTGGTACTTACCAGCGATTCTCAGAAGAGGCGGCGGGTACAGGCCATTTTGCGATTGGCCGGGAGGGCTAGAGTTACCAGGGGTTACAGCTGCTGAATGCGCCGTCAGTAAAGAACATTGAGTGTTTTGGACGAATACTTACGCTTCTCGTTTTTATCAGTTGGCTCGTAGATGATGGTACTATGCTCGAGGCTTCGCAAATCGAACATGCGCACACTTCCATCTGCACCACAGCTGACGAAGACATCGACACTATTAGCGCAGAATCGAACGTCATAGACCTCCTTGTCGTGAGCGATCAACTGGGTCTTGGCGGTCAATGTTGGGATATCCCAGATGGTACAAGTTGTATCAATACTGGAAGTGATGATCAGACTGGGGGAGATGGTATTCCAGTCGAGGGATGTAATGGGAGCCGTGTGTTCAGGGGACTTTGAGTTTGACAGCAATGCCAATGGAGAGAGCTTTGATGTGGCGGCCTCCCGCTGGCTCGAGGGGCGAGTAATCGAGTTCGAGCTTTGTAGGGGCTGCGAATTTGGCAGAGACCATAGACGGAGATGGTCTCCTGATGTGGCGAGCAGATCAGTTGATTGCTTCTGTGATGACGGCGGTTCCCACAAAATGCGAGTGACGGGGTAGGAGTGAGTCGCCTCTGCCGTTTTGACGTATTCCAATTTGATCTCTCCAGCAGCGGCGTCTGGGGTGTCTGGGTCTGGTTGCGTCCAGTGGGAATCGATGATTTGGATCTATCAATTGGTTAGCGTCACGCCATTCCTGCACGGGCAGACTGCACAAACGTAATTGTGGTTGTCTTCTAGATAGCTCCCAAGAGCTAATTTTCCACCAAAGCCTGAGTTTCCGGTAATTGGCCACTTGCACCAATCCACCGCGTAAATGGGCCACGGTGCGACATAGTTGCTGTTGGTTGGCACTTGATTATCTCCATTGTAAGGTACCGATGAAATTCCAGGGTTCATGAGCGCCTCACTCAAGAGGTGCTCACCAGGAGATCTAATGTCGGCCAGACCGAGAGGGGAGTACTTCGAGCCTTGCGGGGTATGAGGCGGAAACCCTCCAGGGGAGGAGGGGTACTTGGAGCTCTCTGAAATACCATGTTGTTTGTACACGGACTGCTCAAATCCAGCGGGACTAGATTGCGAATGTCCATGTGAGTTGATCATGCTTGCGCGGTGGTTCGGCTGTGTCGAGGAGTGAGGCATAGTAGGGACGACCGACGGGGCGGTGTTTATCGATACTGCCGCTGGACGGTTCTGGTGTCCTGGCTGCAAGGCTCCAGGGAGCGCAGTGCTGCTGTGATTTCCATCACCTCCATACTGCGGGGTTGATTGGACATTGATTGCGGGAAGTCGGGCACCACCGTCGGGCGCTGGGTAATCTTGCGAGGAGGATTGACGTGCCAGGTTGGGATTGCTTAGCGCGGTCGACGGGATGTGAAGCTCCTCGGGCTGGCGACTGAAGACGGTTGACCGCCGATGCGAGTCATAAGGCTGGGTCGGGTTGGCCATGATGTGAATGGGCGAAGGTGGATATGCAGGGAAAGGTGCGATGGATCTTGGGCTCACGGATGAGCTCCACCTCGAGATGTGAGGTATCGGCTCGGATTGGATTGCAGTGCAACATTGATCGGCGTAGAGAGACGATATGTTTGGGTCAACTACGGCAGGCCATTACCGCCATCCGCCCAAAAGGCCCGTGCGCTATATTCTGCCAGAAACAGCTGAGTCATGCCACCAGGCGGTGGGTGGATTGTTTGCGGCACGTGTCTTTTGAGCTGATGGCCGGAATGGTCTGCTGTAGCCAACGAACAAGGGGCTACTGCGACAAAGAGCTCATTACCTTTGGAGCGGAAACAATAGACGCCCCAGGCTTGCGAACAAGACGCAAGGTGGCTTCCTTTTAATTTCGTAAGCTACAGAATTGAAGGAATAAGAAAAAAGGCAAAAACTATCTTTTTGCTTGAAACAAAGCTATGCATGTCACTTCGTGTGAGCGAGGAAGTATAAAAAGCACTATTATTGTAGCTCCAGGGCTCTATCATTGTGTACCGTCCCACGGGTATGTGTGATTTTATGAATCAATTTAACCATTGAAGTGAATATATGGGATTTGGGCAGATAAGGTACATATACCTTTAATTTTCCAGCATATTGTACCCGACCCTGTCCTACTGTGTTTGCAAATAGTTTCAGCTCTTCGTTTGCGAGATGCCAAATTTGGCAGTGATATAGCTGTTTGGACAACTTAGCCCTCTCTTCATTGACAAGATCTCTTTTTAAGGTGGCCTATCGAATTCAAGATGGTTGCAGCTTCTGCAACTTCTGCAAGACATGCAAGATATCTCGCGGACTTGGCAACAACTAATACTAAGGCGGCTAAACCCCGTTGATAGTCTAGTCAATAAGCTAAGCATGAAGCATTTCGTGGAGAATGTGCTGACTCAGCTGAGCGGGTAACCCCAGAGATCCGATCCCTCTTCAGAGCTGTTGATTCTTGGTCTGTTTGGGCTTCCGTTTCTCATTTCTCGGGTTTCTATTCTCTTTTTCTCTGGGTGTGTCTGTGTGTACTGGCTGTCTTGATCCTGTGCATCTAGGTCTATTCATTTGACTCATTGTTCTGCATCATGTCTGCTCAAGCCTCGGCTCTTCTACTTCTTCCCCCGCCTTCTGCCTTTTCGTTTGAGCAAGTCAAAGATGCATTCGAACCATCTTTGGCCGATGTTTACACGAAGCTGTCGGATAAATTGAATGAGAATGATACAGCTATACTAGACATTGCCCTGGCCATCCCCGGTCTACTCTCGAACTGTCAACCTCGGTCGAAAGTGTTTGCGCAACTCCAACATTACCTGAGCAGCATCTATACCCTGGTTGGTGCCGTCTGTGCAACACACAATATCGAGCTGGACTCTCCGGGTGGCATCGATACCCGGGTGGTATTTGTTGATCATGCGACTAAACCGGCTGAACGCACTCCCTTTGGGCCCATTCTGGACTGGCAATCACTTGCAGATTGTGATCGTCGCTGGGACCAAATCTATTATCTAGGAAATACTGCCGGGAAATCTGTGGCTGATTCCTTTATCAGCCATGTTGGTGTCCAGTCTAGAAGCGGCAGAGCGGCAAGCCTGCAAGCCATCACCGGCCATCCTGAATGGACGACTTCTGGTTCCCTTTTAAATCCTGACGACCAACACTCTACTCCGCACTATTCCGTGGTCGTGGGTGGCACATTTGATCATCTCCATGTTGGTCACAAGCTCCTCCTTACAGCTGTTGCATTGGCCTTGGAGCCCCACCGGGAAGGACGCCTGACCATCGGAGTCACAGGGGATGCACTCTTGACCAAGAAAAAATATGCCGAAGTCCTTGAGAGCTGGGAGCAGCGTTGGCAGAGTACTGCCGCGTTCCTGACGGCCATTATGGATTTCTCTCCTGGACAAAAGTCACCCCAGATTGAACGTGGATTCTCGCCGGACCCATTAGGCCAGACACCCCTCAAGAATGTTCTCACGAGGATACAACCCAACTTGTCTTTCAAGTTTGTGGAAATTTCCGAGATGTTTGGGCCCACAATCACGGAGGAGGATCTCGGGGCGATTGTAGTGTCCAAGGAGACCCGATCAGGAGGGGCCCTGATCAATGACGAGCGTGCAAAGAAAGGGTGGAAGGCCCTTGCGGTGTTTGAGGTGGATGTACTCCAATCTGGAGAAGCCACCGACTCTGAGAGTTTCGAATCGAAAATAAGCAGCACAGATATCAGGCGGCGACGGGCTCACCGGGCCAAGGTATGAAATGTAAATAATCCGAAGTACATTAGTTCGGTCTGGTTTCGGCCATTTCTTTCCCAATCGCACTCGCATGGCTCGTCACTCTGCATGATGTGACGGGTTCTAGGCGGGGTTCGCACCAACCTCCGCCTTTTGACTCGCTCTCCGTGAATGCTTTACCTGCAGGTTCGCGCTGGCTGGCCGCAGAGTCAATCAATCATGTGATTCCTGTGTGCAATGATCACCAATGAAGTCCAAAGTCTAAGATTGCGGGAAACGGCGCTAAATAAGGGCCCTGGGGACATCCCGGTCGCGATAGGATGAGAAGAGCTCGTGAGACTAGTCAACTTGTACATGTGCATGTACTACTAGTGTGAAGGGAATATTGGGTTTTCTTTTTGTTTTCGTTTGGGTTTTTTATATGCCCAACCTCCCCTCTCCTGGCTCAGCTTCGACTTTACTCCCAACCTCGCCATAGTTCCATGTTGCTGCCAATTGCTCAACCCGATGCTCTGGCGGCCTTGTGCGCCGATCATGGAGCAGCCACGTCACGTTGGTGATCTTGCCGATGAGCTATTGAGCGAAATACTGCTTTTTCTGCTGGAGCCGACGCCCAGAGCTCTGAACGGTGGAATTCACGCCAATGGCTCTGGGAATGCAATTGAATACGGGGAGGCTTCTGACCTCGATCGCTTTCGTCTGGTCTGCAAGCGCTTCATGCGAATCGGCACCCCTCATAAATTTGCACGTTTCAGCTTGCGATTCTCCGAACGTGGCTTCCGACGCCTGGAGCAACTATTAGAAATGCAGCTGGCCTGCTATGTAAAGACTCTCACGTACATGGTGCGGCCCTTTTATCAAGGAAGCGGTACCAACTTTCAACCCCGAACTGGTACAAGAGGACAAAAATTAACGAGATATCAACAGGATGGACTCGAGTACTCCGAACACTATCAACGCAGAACAACGCCCTATCCCAACTACATAACCGCCGATTCCAAGAACAAACAAGCCTCCTTGAAACGAACTACGACAAAGCTCAGCTTATACACGCGATCGCCGCCTTCACCTCTCTCCAAGATATACAACTCCTCAGACTCCAAGATGATCCAGACGAGCGCCTAGTCGAATACATCCGCAACCACCACCATAATGCCCAGACCCAACCAGCAAATACCATAAGCCTAGACTGGTCACCAGCCTGCACACGAGCAGTAACAAACCTCGGCATCGCCCTCCTCTCCTCAAAAAGCCACTCAATCCGCTTCACGGCACCCCAAATCAGCCCAGAAGCAACGCTTCAACTCCTACGCGCACCCGCAACCACCCTATCAGAAATGGGAACACGCCTCACAAGCCTAGACATCAACTTCCACTCGACCAACGACAACATCACGCCCACAATGGCCGACTTATCAGGCATCTTCCATCGATTCTTCCTGGCCGCTAAAAATCTCATTGCTATTCACATCGGCTTCCTCGGCAAGACGCCCCTGGACCTCGATCTTGAAAGTGTCTTCCATGACATACGCTGGAAAACGCTTCGCAAGCTGAGCATTCAGGGGTGGAGATTGCATGCGAGTGAGATTATCGATCTGGCACGCCGGCATCGCTTCCAATTGAGGGATTTGGGGCTTGTCGGGATTTATCTCCGGGCTGGTGGGAAGTGGTCGGATGTACTCTCTTTCCTGCGTGAGGAGATGGATCAACTGGAACGGCTGGAACTACGGGAAATAGACTACGCGGCTTATTTTGATCTGGTTTTCGGGTCGAATGTTGGCGTGGAAGTCTTTGATGATTATCCGCTTCCTGTGCAAGTTCCTTCTTCGTTGGATGTTGCGGCGGCGGCGGAGGCGGAGGGCCGGGCGTCTGCAGGGCCGGGGTTAGGGTTCGGGCCTGATGGGCCGTCTGGTCGGATTGGGCGTTATGGGCGGGTTTCTGTTGAGAGGGTTTGGGTGTTGGGGGCGGAGGGCCTAGGAGATGATGGGATGCATGTCTTGCATGAGCAGATGCCGCTTTGGGAGGCTTGGGTCTTGACTGGGGATGTTAGAACTAGGAGGAATGGCAATGGGAGTGGAAATAGGAATGAAAACGGCAGGGTGCATGGGTGGAGTATCTAGTTCGGGTACTTTTGGTGTCTTCGTCAGGAGGGGATATTTGCTTCATTTGGTGTTTGGTGGCTGTTTAAATTACTTTTTTCGGGGCTTGCATGCGTTAGAGCATTTCTAGTTATATAGCTGGTCACAAATAAATTGTTTCTCGGCTATCATTTTGTTTGATGTTTCAAATTAAATTGATTGGCATGAGTGGTAATGATGCCGACGCAGATGCAAATGCAAATAGAAATAGGAATAGCTCAATAGAGACAGACAGGCATGCAATAGTACCGTACATATACATTTTGTGGACTTCTAGTGTCATAGCAATATCTGAAACACAGATCTGAAACCGAGGAAACGATTCCTCCACCAATGGGTATCTCCAACAAAAAAGCGAATCAAACTGCCATTAAACAAAACACTGGTTCCAGTTTCCGCCGGAACGTGCGAAATCTAGCCCTTTGACGAAATCGGCCCGACGACAGCGCCCAAGCTTATCAACGTTGCACCCATGCAACGGCACAACACGGTCATTAACTAGAGCCCGGACAAATGGCTCAGGGTTCGGGTCCGAATGACACTGCATCATCTCGAAGTATGCTCGCGCACCGAATGGCACGGTCCAGGACGCAGAGTATCCGTTAGTCTGTGCAGAGGACTGAACATGAGTGCGTGGGAGCGTGGCGGTGCTGTTATACAATCCCAACGCGAAGAAGATGGGGATCATGCCGTTGTCATGTGAGAAATCTGCGTATGTGGTGTAGTTCAGGGGGAATGTTGCTGCGCCAGCTGCATCAAGAGTGTGGTTTGTGCTTGTGTCATCGTGAACGGGGGTTTGAGTAAGACGGGCGATCAGTTCGTTTACAAAACCGACACCTTGAGCTGGGCCAAGAGTATTGCCTGCTCCATAACCGTAGTACTTGTCTAGAGATTGGAGGTAGTTGTATTGGATCCATTCTTCTTCCGTGAAGAGGTCGCAGAATGGGGATAGTGTTGATCCGACGGTTGATTGGGAAACTGTGTCGTAGGGACACATATCCATGAGGTAGACAACCTCTGTGCCGGAGAGCTCAACGCCTGGGATGTTGGCTTCGAGACGTGTACGAATTGCTGGCGTAAAGATGGATGTGAATTCGTCATCGACGTCATCACCCAGTGTACTACTTTCGAAGTTTGTGCATGTGTTATGATTGAGAGTGTTGTTGAAGCCAGGGTCTTCGGAGATGAGGACGCTGATTTGGGGAGCTGGCTGCTGGTGATTGGCTTTTTGATCTTTCGACTTTGCATATTGGAAGCCGTTGATGAACTTGTTTCCTGATTCCACAACCCGCGATGAATCAGAAGAACGAACGAAAGGCACAGACTTCCGGGTCAACTCCGCGTAACGCTGGTAGAACTTCAATCCAGACTCGACCATCTCGCGCTTTCCAAACGACGTCAGATCATCGCTGCCCAAAGTGTAGTTGTACGACTGAAGGAACTTTGTGTTGCCCTTGAAAGCCGTAGCGTTGGCTTGGATCTTAGCGATGAGAGCTCCATATTTCGCACTCTTCGACGCGGTAGGGTACCGAGCGCCATGGCGGGACAGCACTTGAACAAAAGTGATGCGACAGTCATCAGGTACCTCATCGGAGATAGCAGACTCCTCTGCAAGAGAGAAATAAGGTGAATACTGTCCCCAACGGTGCGAGACCTCAGGGTTGCATTGATAACCACCGTTAACAGTATTGCAAGTGCCATCACTGTGCGGCGTCCTCTTCGACTTTGAAAGAGGAGAATTTGGCTGGTCAGGCTGCGCTCCGGGCATCTCTGTTGTCAATTGTGAGGGTTCGTAGTCCGATCCCGGCACAAAGTACACAGCCGACAGGAAGAGCATGCCCAACAGGGCAGCCATGGTCGCCACCGACCTTGTTCGAGACCGTTGCTGCTTCGAGCCGTGATCACGGCGGCGTCCGAGCAGGCTCTCCTCCTCGCCGCGGTGACTGTAATAGCCCATCTTAGATTGGCCTTGTACAGGTGATGTCACAACAAATCGAGTCCAAGTACTCAAGTAAGTAGCACCACTACTGAACCCGGGATTGAAGCCTGATGAGTGAGTTGGGAAGTCAGTCCATTCTTCAATGTGCCTGACATTTTAAAGAATTCTGCGCAACCCTGGCTGTTGTGCTCGTGAGTCGTTGCTGTCATGTGATTGGTCGGCGGTTGTATGAAGCCGACAACACGTGGTGTATGTCTGCCCCGTGACTTGATCGGTACTTTCCAGTACTTAGTTTTTAGTGTGTTTCACTATGAGGGTGTGGGTCACTCTACGTACATCTAACTCTACGTGGACTGATGTTTGTATATCTTCACCTCGCTTCTAGTAGGGCGATTTTGGTATGCAGAGTGGGCTTCGGGTGTTTCTTGTTTGTATCGTATACGTCGTATCACATATTAGGTCGTCATGCATATGCTCTGCATACTATTATCTCATTTGGCGTATCTTACCGCTAGTTCCATTTTTTGACACAATCCTATTCTATATGAACACTTAGGCTATGACAATCCTTGGGCTGATGGTCATTTCGTGTTTTGATTTAGAAATCAGATTCTCAGTAGATGAGCTTCAAAAAAAGCGTATATGCTATGGCCATAATGATACTCCAATAAACTTGGCTTGACATTGTTCTTATCTGTATCATCAAGATTCTTTTATTCAATGTCGCCTTTAGTTAGGGCGTTTCCAGAACTATGTGAACTCACTATGCTACCTTGTCTGAGGAAAAGCTCGTGAGACTTGATGTATTAGAGGTAGATATATGTAAAGGGGGCTCTTGTAACCCTAACTTCGTATGGGGTAGGTTTCAACCACCAAACTTTCAGAGATGCTAGTTTATACCATTCAAGATATTAGCACTGGCAGCCTCGAAATCACTTGGGTAAGATATTCCAGTACGTGTAAGGGATTCACGCCTGAGATACGAGCCGCCGGTCCTTCTTTAAGGACTATTTGAGTATTCAGACATACGATGTACAATCTCCTCTATCGATAGAGATACCTCTTTAACTGTCGTCAATCCTTAAGCATCACCCATCTCTGCCGGTTTCACTAGCTAGTGAAGGAATACGATAAATGTATCGAACTTCCCTGAAAGCGCATTTAAGCTTGCGCAGTATCTCATCTGAAACATCATCTTCTTTAGCTTTGTTTTTTTTTTATAATATGAGAATAATTATCGGTAATAGAAAGCTTAAAGGCCCCTGCAGCCTAGTCGGCTTTGCTGGTTATTTTCGTCACTTCTTCAGATCGCGTCGGGACTAGATTTTAAGCTTGCATCGCTCATGGTGCTTATCGTTCGTCAATTCTTCCGTATCCTAGGTCACGTTGTTCCCTGTTCGGACAGACTCGGCATGGGTGCGTAGCCTTTGAAGACTCGCGCTTCGTCTGGCTAAACTGGACATTTATGCATTCAGATACAATAGTTTTTTGTTTCAACCACGCCTGTGGTATGTTTTGATTTGGGTAAGGCTAAAGTTGGCTCATTTAAAAAATAAAAGATCTTTGAAATTATAGTTTATTATTGTCGTATGCCAATCATGCGTGGTTCGAATAACAGTCGATGGATTGAGTGTGATAGCAAAAATATATCTCACTGTGAAACAGAAATATATAACATCGAATATTTAAGAGTCAAGACAGCTTTGACTCACGATTTTTAATTCAGATGTGCTTGACCAAGGTCAAATATCTGCTTCAGACTACGAACGTAGGAAAATATTCGCAGTGGACAAAATCGTACCTTGATAAGATCAAAGAGGCGTTTCTTCATGATTATGCCGCATACTGTAGCATTTGACCAATATTCAAGGCCTCTCAAGGCTTCCAACTAATATGAGTAGCCAGAAGAGCGATCGTGCATGCTGCAGACTTGGTTGCTATAGTTATGTTTGTGTACCTGCAGGAACTGTATAGAAGCCGCGGGACCCAAAATATGGCATGTTCTGCGGGAAGATTCAGGAGAATCTTTCAGAACCTGTGCAATTGAAACCGAATGTACAACACAATTGATTTGCACCTTCATTAAGAATATTATCTTATCAACTCTCAAAAGTCGAGGTCGAAGTACAGTACAAAGTAGAGTGAGCCAATCAAGAGTGGGACTGTTGCCGAGACGCGCCCCCCAAAACATTCCCGACTTCCCCCCAAACAAACCAGCCTCCCCATTTCCTCTCAACTTCACACATCTCACAATGCCTCCATTGAGGGATTTCGATGAAGATTCGTTTTCACTGACAAATATTGAACACGAAATCATGGGTACTTCCACACGCCGTGTCGACGAGCCCGAGCTTGACTACGATATCCACACTTCAACCCTCGACCAAGCCTTCCCTGATTTCTCTCAAATACAGACCTCCGAAGAAGAAGGAGAGGAGCTTACCGTCAGCGATATCGAGATGTCTGTCGAATTGGGACGCGGTGCGGGCAAGGCGGGACGCGACGACTCGCGAAGCTCTGTGATGAGCTTCGAAAACAGTGTCCGCTCTTCTTCACCTGCAATTCGCGTCGAATACCCAACACCACAAAAGCCCAGTACGCGCCCACAACGTCGCGCTATGAGTGAAAATCTCCGAAAGAATGCTCAAGTGCGGCGAGCGACCCAAGCGCAGAAGGAAACTATGAGTCCGCAAGTATCAAAGTCCCAGCGCGACCAGCGCCGAACATTTTCAGATATGCACGCCAAAGTGCGTGACAACTACGATGGCTCTTTCCTGGGCGATGAACGCCCAGCCCCAGTTTCAACAAAGACGCGCTCGACGCGTTTCGGAAATGCCAACACCTCGCAAGAGATCGCAGACGCCGTTGAGCGAGCTTCGCGTGATGCCTATGCTAAGGAGCTGCGCAAGTCCACATCAGGTACTCCTCGCAAGCCTAGTGCCAATGCAGTCAACAACAATATTGGTGATACTATGACCCATCAATCATTCCTTCTCCCTGACCTCCCTAATATCTCCGAACTCGTGTCTGGTGTGTACGAAGATGGCACGCCTGTCTATAATCGCCAGGGCAAGATGCGCTCCACTCGGTTTGTTTCACCACTGCATGATCACACCGAAATGTCTCTACCCCATGATCATTTCCCACTGGACGCAGTGCCTGTTCCTGAAGATGAAAAGGCCTTGTTCGTTTCATTGAGACTGCTCCAGGATAAAGTGGCCGAACTGAATATGTGGAAGTCTGATGCCGAAAGGCGAATGGAAAACTATCGCCAGGAGAACGCCTCTCTAAAATCGAGCAAGACCCGCCACTCAGTCAAGTATGATTCGGAGGACAATGAGCACAAGAAGGGATCTAAGCGTTTGGCGAATGAGAATCAGAGTGAGTTTTCTTGTGATGCAGGTTGAGTTATTTAGCTAACGGTTGGGTACAGAATTGGAAGCAGCCAATCTTGAATTACAAAACCAGCTAGACATTGCCGATCGAAAGGCTCAGGTTCAAGAATCCGCCATCAAGCGTCTGAATCACGAGAGAGAGTCTGCAATTTCCCAACTTGGCGCAGCTTATCTCGAAAATAGAGAACTCAAGACCGATAATGAGGAGTTACGGCAGGAGAATGCGGATCTCAAGTCCCAGATTTCTCGGTCTTCGCACCGCAAGAACCGCGAACAGGACACCCTCGAATCTGAGGCTAGCTCGACCGTCTCCGATGCCGACGACAGCCAGCTGTACACTGAGCGCAGCGCTGACATGAGTCGCAGCACTAAGGATCTCACATCCAAGAGTGCTCGCTCTCATATCAAGAGCAGACGTCAGGATGATTCGCGTTCTAAGGTGTCTAACCAGGTGGACAAGGAGATTCACCGCCTCGAGAAGGAACGGGCTGATGAGGCTCTTTTCTCGATCGAAGTGCCCACTCCAAGGCGCACCTCGGGTTCCAAGTCCTCGAAGCCGACGACTCGCACAGTTGAGGCAAAGAGCTCCCGGAAACAGCCCAACACTAGCAAGCAGCGCGTCAAGCGCGTTGTGGTTGAGGATGTGAGCTCGCCAGTTGAGGTGACTGAGCAGACAAAGGAATCTTCTGATGCTGATTACACCTTGTTGAGTGTCATTGATGAACATGAAATTGCTCGTCTGCGCAAGACCCTGGAAGAGGAAAGACTGATGCGCAAGCAGCGCCGCTCAAGTATTCCCAAGGAAAGCAACCCCACAGAGACTGTCAACTCAACCAGACAGAGCATATTGAAAACTCCTGCTCCTCGCAAGTCGTCCATTCGCGAGAGCAAGCCAATCATCCCTCGTCCAGCGTCTGCTGCCGGTGATATCACCACTGGCTCAAGAGCAACCACTGATGGAGAGACGAGTCTTACCGTTCCAATTGTGGAGCGTTCGAGGCGTCACTCAGATATCTCCTTGCCCCCAACCACCCCTCTCAAGAAGACACGTCCTGCTCCTGACATGACCTCTGCCTTCATCCTTCCTGATATTACTCTCCACCACGCCGACTTGGCGGCCAACGACCCATCGAAGCTGCCCCAGGCTACTCAAAAGGCGTTGGACAGCCTTGCCCAGCACGACGGCAAGAACTGCACTGTCTGTCATGGCCGCTCGAATGACAATGAATGCAACCACGAGCCAGTCAAGGTTCCCAAGCCTGTTCCAGTGTCGGAGCGCATGCCTAAGCCCTCAGTATACAACGAGGAACCGACAATGCGCCCATCGCAACCCCCTGCCGTCGCCCTTGCCACCGTTCTCAAGAGCCTTGAGGACGAACTCTCTCACCTGAAGATGCAACTGGCAACCTACCAAAGCGCCTTCAACAAGCTTGACGCATCCCTCGGCAAGCGACCCCGCAAGGCTCTCCTCGAAAGGATCGACAAGCTCCTCAAGGACGTCGACATGAAGTCTGACCAGATCTATGCCCTGTACGATGTGCTCGAGGGCCAAAAGCAAGACGGCCACGAGATTACCGAGCAAGAAATGGAAATGACCCTTGAATCTATCGGTATTGATTTCGGCGCATCCCACGCACCGGATATGACAGGCACCACTGACAAGTCCTCTCGTCACACTGATCAAATTGATCTTGATGACGAAGAGGATTTGCCTTGGGAGGGTATTGAGAGTACTACTGAGATGACTGGACATCTCTCTATTCGCGGTCACTAAATTGAGACTGATTCTGTTGCATGGCATTGCGTAGCATTGCATATCGATTTTTCCCTTTCTTCTGGGCACTTTGGTGCTACTTTTTTTTGTTGTCGCATGGTGTTTGGATTGAATCTGTATGTTTAAGTGGTTTGGACTGGATAATTCATTGTTGGGTAGTTCTTGATAGCCGATGTCCCTGTGACCTTCAAAACAAAGTCTTTATTTATTTCTCTTTGAGCTTGCTACTTGTAGTTGAATTGAATGTACATATAGTAGTTTCTTCATTCAACTGACCATGTTCTATACTTGTTTACAGTTTGGATTTCCTTGTCCATAAAGTGACATGCAAATTTCATATTTTAGTCCAGCCTACCTAGGTTTTTATCGGTGGCCGACATGACTGGTAAGACATGATAAAAAAAAGGAAGAAAACGCCATCGCTATGCCCCGAAGCTTCTTGAAGCCTTATTAAAGTTTAGTCCCAATGCAGGCCAGACAAGAGCACCGGTCACTATGCAGTATCCTCTCCCCCAGTAGCAGCAATAGCAGCAGCCTCAGTAGCCACAGGCTTAGAAGCATCTCTCTGCGAGATCTCCTCATCTACAAAGCAACTCAAGCCCGCGAAAGCCTCAAGCATTGTCCGCGAGTAATACTCGCCCAGATCGAACCCACCAGCCTGCATCCGCGTATCTTGCCGAATAGGGTCCAAATAAGTGGAGGGATAGTACGACTGCAAGGAATAGTAATCGCGCTTGTCGGGCACATACCCCATGAAGGGGTCGTAGGGCTTCTCCGGCTCGGGCGTCTTGATCTTGCGCAGACCTTTGACAAGCCCTGTATCTGGTGCACCGGCGCTCTCCATAGCCGAAAGACCGCTGGCGCCGCGCTTGCCTTCTGTTCCGCGCAGTGCAGCTTGTTTCTGTCGGATACGTTCCTCCTCGCTGCGTCTTGCGGAGGACTTCTTAAGAAGGACTTTGTGGCCTTCACGCGCGATGGCTGCGGCATCGGTTGATGAGCCCGAGGCTAGTCGGGAGAGGAAGTCCTCACGTCCGGCTTGGAGTTCGCGGCGCTCTATTTCGTATTCTTGGCGTGCGGCTTGTCGGCGCAGTTTGGCTTCTTCTTGTTCGAGCGTCATGCGTGCTTGGAATGAGTGTGCTTCTTCGACTTCCAGGGCTTGGTTTGTGCGGATTGATTGCATGTTTTCGGTTGCGTATTTTTGGAGTTGGGATTCGGTTTTCGCAACGTCGATGCGCGTTACTAGGTTCATGATTATCTCTTCGCGTTGTTCGAGGAAGTCGTCAAAAGCGCGTTTGGAGTCGAACTCTTCTTCGCGGCGGTTTAGACTAGAGATTTCGTATGTTAGTTATCCATATGCTGAGGCTTCTCCGGGTACAAATGAACCTACATTTGCATCACGCGCCGCCGAATATCTACTTCTCTCTCCACTCCGATATCCTCGAACGTCTGCTTGCGGAACTTGTTCTTACGCAAAGTCTTGCGACATCCGGCAACGGGACAATTCGAGGGACCTCCGGAAAAGATGCGGTCCACGCATGACTCGCACATCTTGTGGTAGCATTCCGGGTTGATGAGAAATCGCATATCGGGATTCAGGTATCGCGAGGATTTGCAGACGGGGCAGACCTCTGAGAAACCGAGTCAGTATGACAGACCTAAAAGAAGCTCTAGAGTACTAACCGTCATCGTCCCGACGGGACACGGCATCTTTTGAAGCCATCGTGAGGACGTTAAGCTGAAGCAAGAGTGAAAGTGACGTGAGGACGAACTGCGGAACTCGATAAGCACGTGCGCACGGACCACATCTTCAACTCATCTTTCGGGACTTTTTTTTTTTTGCCTCCAAACATCCCGCCTTTCCCTTTCTTCTTCACAAATTATATATCCTGCGTGAAGCCATTCCACGCTTTTCAATATGGGTGTTCCAAATCACAGCCTTGACGCTCTCGAAGAGCAGCGCCTCGCGCTCGAAAACAACATTCTCCAACTACAGAAATCGCTTTACCACTGGCGAACTTGGGAGGCGGAATACGACGGACTACGCGAAGAAATCGGCAATTTGGACGATGAAGCCAGTACAGATGATTTTCTCAACGTCGCTTTGGAATTTGGAGGAACTCTCGTGGACGAGAAGGAAATGCAGGCGATACTTGGGTCGCAAGGTGTGATGCGGTCTCGCGGACAAGTGATTGATCTTCTGGGCCGACGCATCGACTATGTGAAGCAAAATGTGGCGACTATGGAGAAGAGACTCCGGAAGGCCGAGGATGAGCTTTTTGCCTTGGACGCAAAGGATCAACCGGTGCAGGAGGGCGCGGAGTTTCCCATGCAAGAGATTATGGAGGAGCTTGACGAAGATGGAAATGTTGTGTCGAGCTCGATCAATACTCCCGGAAATCAGGCATCGGAATTGTTGGATGTGCTGAAGAAGGCTGGTGTCCAGGATATCCCGGATGCTGAGGAGTCGAAGATTGCTGTCACCCCGGCTGAGGCTACAACCGAGGAGACCGTGGGTGAGCCGAGCAGCACAACAGCTACAGGTCAAACGAACGGTTCTTCGAGTGGTCAGACTGTGCCTCTTCCGTCAAATGACATTTCCCGCGAAGATCTCGACCTCAAACGCCCTGTGTCTGTGGTAACCCCCGAGGACCGCCAGCAACCGCCTGTCACTGATGTCGATGAAACCGCAGAGGATGCGAGATTGCGCCGTGAAATGCTCCAATACGGCATTGACGAGGTGGGTGCAATTGTGGCCGAGCTCGAAATGGATGAGTCCGGAAGTGAGGTTTCCTTCGACGAAGACTATGATTATGACTACGATGAGGAAATAAATGAAGACGAATATGGCCGCTCTCACACTGCACTTCCCAACGATTATCACCTACAAATGCGAGAGCTTGAAGCCAAGCTCAACGCTCGGGGTTTGATGAACATGGGCAAGGATACGCAGACATTCCCTGAAGAAGTCCAACAGGAGATCGAAAATCCCACTGTGGTTGATACCGAAGGCGACTCTACCTCGAAGGAAAAGAAGCCAAAGAAGCGGGTTGCTTTCGCCGATGAGCTTGACATCTCACCAGCCCCAGAACCCCATGTCACTGCCGAGAAGATTTCTGCCCCGCAAGATGAGCCTAAAGTGCTCGCTGATTCGATTGTTGAGCGCACAAGTCGTTCTCAGGAACCGCCTCGGCCTACCCCTTCAGGCCCTAAGAAGACTTCCCGATTCAAGAGTGCTCGCGATGCCGCACCAGGTACTCCAAGTAGCGACTCTGTAACTTTAGGCGCTACCATCGCGAACCCGTCAGAAGTTACAGAAGCTCGAATCCGCAAGCAAGCAAACACTGCTCCATCCACAGCACCTCCCACTCTATTCCCTGCCACACCCAAAGAGCCCAAGCCTTTCTCCGCGCCCATCACCGACATCACCGAGAATGAACACAAGCCCTACACGCCCAAACCTCCTCAGGATAGAACACTGGCGGAGAAGGTTTTCGAGCGTCAGACCACACCCGGAGCTGCAAAGGCACCAGAACTGGACCACTACGACGAAGAACTCCACCAAAAGCAGATAGCCTCTGAATTCTTCCACATGCAGAACCGCATGTCTGGAAAGGGCAATTCTCAATCCGAGGAAGGGCAGGTTATCCTGCCACCCGATTCGGAGGAGCCAATCAAGCGTGTGAGCAAGTTCAAAGCGTCGCGTATGGCTTAGTTCTGAATAGCATGTATTGGATTAGCATAGATGGTTATACGTATTCATGTGAAGTTACTTATAGAGATGATATACATATTGCATGCCACAGCTCCTGCCGTATTCACTTCGGTCGTAGACAACTATTTCAGTAGTAGGCTATAACGTTAGAAGGCAGAAGAGTATACATCGATGAAGTGCAATCCACACATCTCTGCATTCGATAGGAGAAACCAATAGCTTCGCAGACGTCAAGTCCAGACCAACCAGGCATTAAGCTGGCAGATATAAGCTTACTGCCACGCTGAAGATCGTCACGCCTCTACGTTGTCTATGCTGGTAGTTACTGGGATCGTTACGATCAGATAGACCAATACTGCCTGCCCATAGCCATCTTCCTGAATCGAGCAAACGAAGCAAACGCTTTCATCACATATAATCACCGTATTTTCTTCACTTCTTCCTCCTTCTTCTTCTTCTTCTTCTTCTTCTCTTCTTATCCATGTCTTCTTGTAAATCCACACTTCATGGATCCTACTGGCTTGCCATGGAGGCCCCTGGATGGGCATACCTTTCTCTTCTTAGAGGACTATGGTAACGTTCGTCTGCTGGATTACATAGATTAAAATGAGAGAATTTAGAAGACTGTAACTCTTCGCTTACTTCCCTCCGGGGGTGTTCTGCAATGTGCTCGTTTTGAGTTTGGAACTTTCTCAACATTACTTGTAGTACCTGTTGACGATGTGATCTTCAGTGTTGATAATGTCGTTGATGTTGTCGTTGATAATGACATTAATCAAGCCGTCAACGTCAGTACCAATCATGTCTACAGCCCACCACCTCAAGCAAACTACGTGTTGTCACAGTCCCTCATCGCCATAGTTTTAATTTTGATATTTGAATGACGTACAGCTCACTCCAAGCTCCAAAAATACAATCATTAACTCATAAGGCATGCAACGGCCATAACGAGCAAGTCAAAGTCATGCTCACGTAGAAACAACAAAAGAGGGAGAAAAAAGCATCACGTCCGAGCTCAACAAATGGATTACATATGCATACCCAGGTCTCGATGCCACATGCACAACGCACCTAGGCGAAAGCCTAGCCCGATGAACAGCAAATGTACCAACACAGCGAAGAGCTGTGCCTGGACACTTTGGACTCGGAGGGTCAATACTGCTGAAAGGAGGACTGGGTAGAGGACCCAGGGGTTCACGGTTAGGGGCGAGCAGGGGTGAAGAGTTGAGACGACTTTGATGAAGAAGAGAGAGAATTGCAGGGTATGAGATGATGGATAGAGGGTTGTTAGAGGGCTTAGAAAAGGGAAGCGGCTTGGTGGTGGTGGGAGGAGATGGTGGTGAGAGAAAGAGTGGGATTGGGCGTCGATAGAGGACTCTTCTTGGGTTCCTCGGGTTGGAGATAGTGGTGGGGAGGTAGAGTAGCGGTGTCGGACTACGAGGTCTTGGTTTGGAAGGAGCAATGGACTATCTTCGAAATTGGGGTCCTCTGTCGGCTGTGAGCTCGCTGGAAGATTACTCGAGGCGTCAAACATGGAGTCGCGTCGGAAGGCCGTAGACGTGCGAGGTGTTTTCTTTGCTGGAGAAAGGGCACGCTCGATTGATGGCTGCGGGCTGTCCACGGGGTGAATTCGAGCACCTGGAAGATCGGGACCTGCCGAGCTGGCCTTTCTGAAGCGGAAATTGTCATTTCCGTTGGCATTGGCGCCGGCTTGTATACCGCTAAGTACTTCCTCGGCTGAAGGGCGGCGATTTGGGTCTATGGAGAGAAGACGTTCAAGGAATTTGTATAGTTTCTCCGGAAGGTCGGGCCGGATTGCTCGTGCATGGTCGAATCCAGCCCAGCTGGTGATCTCCGCGCGGAGCTGGTCCAAGTCTTCTTTCTCTTCGTTGATGATGTCTGCGTTGGCATATGGCAGAGCTGCAAAGCAGAGGAAGTAAAGAATCATTCCCAAAGAGAAGATATCAGACTTGAAGGTGAAATTCCCGAATGGTCCATTGGGATATTCCTGTCGAAGAACTTCCGGTGCACAGTATGAAAGGGTGCCCGTTGCACCAGTTGATTTGCGCATTGCATTCTGCTGTTGTACTTCACCAAAGTCGCTGACCAAGACCCTAATACCATCACTAGTCTCATGGAGAAGACAATTGTGTGGTTTCAAATCACGATGAATATAACCATTGGCATGAAGGTAGCGTAGACCTGCAGTGATATCCCGGAAGAAAGAGTAGATCTGGTCCAGTTGAAGAGTGCGAGGACCTCCTGTGCCGGCTTCAAACTCGGGTTCGCCCTTTGATTTCCGCCGGAGACGGTCCTTCAACTGCTGGGCAGTCGTCGAGGTCTGAACAGAGCCACAGATGTAGTTGTGTAAGTCGCCAGCATTACAGTATTGCTGTAGGATAAACGCGCAGGCCACACTGGGGCCGAAGTTGCTGATTTTGGCATTTTCCAGCCAGACATGACGGTAAGACACGAGGTTTTGGTGTGAAAGATGCTGTAATAGTTGGACCTCGCCAAGAACCTTCTCCAGCCACTCATGGTCGTCCCCGACGGGTACACGCTTGCATGCATAGTCGCCAAGAGAGACCCCATCCAAGACGTGCTTTACTAGTAGTACCACACCTTTTCCACCCTTGCCCAGGATTCGTTCCTCGACAAAAAATCTTTTGAAATAGTCCGGACTAAATGCTGCAGAGGAGATTCCTTGGGGCCCGGATGCAGGTTGAGAACGGGGTTCGTTGAGCGGTGTCCCAGGAAGCGCAGGTTGGACAAGGCGACGGTGTGGGGAAGGAGGAGATGATGAAGCAGCGGAGCCGGGGAGACTATTGTTGAGCATGCGAAAATAATTGGGATTGATGAATTCTCCCTCCGACTCATGATTTCCACGGTGCCGTCCCCTGCTACTGTCGCGCATAGGACGGTGGCAGAGCGGACAGTTGGCGAGCTCTACATCGTCATCGGTGTCGGCCGTATTGCGGAGAACGAGCTGCTGCGAATCGCGGTCGAAGACAACCACGGAGTCATTGTGCCGCCTGATATTGTTAGATCGGATAGAAGCAAGGGGTATGCATCACTAACAGCACAACATCCAGGTTTCCTCCATTATAGGGAACCATAGACATATTGTCTGGCTTACTTGGTGAGGGGATGGCGCTGCAGCTCTGATGACGATGGGATCACAGGGCGGTGAGAGTATACAAAGCGACAACTATGAAGTGCAGTGAATTCCACGAGTTCTAAGGGATTTCAGCGATTTATCTAGAATGCTCTGAAATATCCGAAGTTCTAAAATTGACCAGATTCAAGTGAGGCATCCAGTAAATGAGGCAGAGTCGACTGGGATCCCCGAGGCTGAGTGGGACCCCGAATGGCAACCGCGGTTGACGCTTAAGCTTATCTCAGATCTTCAAGATTGGATCTTCTGTTGATCTTCAATCTTCAGTCTTCAGTCTTCAGTTAGTCTTCAGCTAGTAGTGAGCCAGTCAACTTCCAAGTGACCATCTCCACTCGGTCTTCGCATCCATCATGGAACGAAAAAGCTCGTCGCCAATGGCCCCCACCTTCATGGTCTCCGCACCAGGGAAAGTGATCGTCTTCGGCGAACACGCAGCAGTATACGACAAGCCAGCCATAGCAGCCGCAATCTCACTGAGATCCTACCTCTTGGTGACAACCCTCTCCAAGTCCCAACGAACCGTCAAGCTCAATTTCAGAGACATCGGCCTGGACCATACATGGAAGATCGACACTCTCCCCTGGGATACATTCCAACAACCAAGCAAAAAGAAATTCTACTACTCGCTAGTGGACTCACTGGACCAAGAGCTCCTGGAAGCAATAAAGCCCCACGCAGAGGCAGTGTCCAAAGATCTCCCCGAGAAACAACGCAACATCCACATCCGATCCGCAACAGCCTTCCTCTACCTCTTCCTTTCCCTCAGCTCCCCAGAAAGTCCAGGCTTCATCTATACTCTCCGCTCAACGATACCCATCGGCGCCGGTCTGGGCAGCAGCGCAAGCGTCTGCGTCTGTCTAAGCGCCGCCCTCCTCCTCCAAATCCGCACCCTCGCAGGACCCCATCCAGACCAACCGCCCGAAGAAGCAGAGACCCAAATCGAGCGCATCAACCGCTGGGCCTTTGTGGGCGAGCTCTGTACACATGGCGATCCTAGCGGGATTGATAATACCGTGTCGGCGAGTGGGAAGGCAGTCGTATATCAGAGGAATGGTGCAACTGCACCTACCGTCACGCCTCTGGGGAAATTTCCCAAATTGCCTCTTCTCTTGATTGATACACAGCAGGCACGCTCGACAGCGACGCAGGTACAGAAAGTGCGAGAACTGCGGACTAACCATCCCCAATTGACAGAGTCGATTTTGACGGGCATTGGGCAGCTGACGGCTTCGGCGTTGGAGCTTATTACTACTCCCGGCTTTGGTGGTCCGGATAGCATCTCCCAGACTCTCGAACATCTGGGGACGTTGATCCGTGTGAATCATGGATTCCTGGTTTCACTGGGCGTGTCTCATCCGCGTCTGGAGCGAATCCGCGAGTTGGTTGATTATACGGATATTGGATGGACGAAGTTGACGGGGGCTGGAGGTGGTGGGTGTGCGATTACGCTTTTCAAGTCTGATGTGCTGGAGGGCACTGTTCAAGAGCTTGAGCGGGATCTTACTGCTGAAGGCTTCCGGATATATGAGACTGTGCTTGGGGCGGATGGGGTTGGGGTGCTTTGGCCTGCTGTTTTCCGGACTGAAGGTGAAGAGAGTGAAGAGATTGATCAGGAGAAATTCGAGAATGCGCCTGGGCCTGGAGGGATTGAGGAGCTTGTTGGAGTCGGGGTGCAAGAGAATCGTGAAGGGTGGAAGTTTTGGACGCGGTATATTTAGTAGAGAGCTTTGAGCTTAAATGATTTAAAGTTTATTTGACGCGTAGAACGACATCTAATCTATCAAGTTTGATCAAGTCCCACCACACGCATTCCTTCACCACCGCAGAAAAGATCTCGGATATTTCAGACTATATCACGAAGCCAAGGTCGAGATGGACATAATGGGCATAGTTAGGTGGGCTGAATCTAGTCAATTGCCAAAAGCCACCCTCAAGTACTAAACCACCATATGTAATACCATTAATAAGTTAGTCGCAAGTTAGCGCTTTCTGAGGATCGTACTTTATATCCAATTTCAACTCCAATATTGCATCGGATAAGTCATTAATCAAATAAATTTGCATTTGTTGGGCTTCGAGGCCACTCGGTACGTAGTTTTAATCACATTTACCTGAAGTAGCAAAGGAGCTTTGAAACTTCTAGTCTATCGTATCCCTCAGTAAGTATATTTGAATCCAATCTGCCCTTCAATTGGCTTTCCACCGGCAGCAACGCGCTTGTTTGCCCGGTTGAATTTCAGTGTCATTGCGCCCACGATAACGACAACCAAGGCATTGGCGAGCATGGCACAGAGCAGACCTGGTCGATAGTTGGGTGCATCTTGAGCGCGGAATACTGTTGTTCCAATGATTCCTCCGATACTTCCTCCGCCGATCAGCGTCGCGGATGTAAATGCTCGTTTCCATTGTCCGCGGATATTGTTGCTGAAGCAGGGAAAATAAGTTAGAACTTTTTGCATGATAATACAGGATTTGTTAAGTAGTAAGTGATCTTCTTACCTCTGCCATGACACAAGAGCTGGACAGTTTGCGTTTGCTGTAATACATTATTAGTCAAGACCAAAATCCAACAGAATGACCGAAGCATGTCAACCAACTCACCAGCGATAGTAGCCAAGAAAACACCAAAATATCTGGGCGCTGGATCTTCAAGATATCCCAATAAACCAAGTCCAAGTAGTCCCATGAGTGCATTACCGGCAACGACTGGACCACGCAAGCGCCATTTATCGGAGTAAACAGCCTGGACGTACATGACGATGGCGGCAGCAACATAAGGCGGCGCAACAAGACACTGCGCTTTTGCCACGGAGAAATGCATACTCTTCTCCAGGATGATAGGGAGGAAATAGGCAATTGAGTAACTGTTTGTGGTTGTAAGCATGTAAAGGGCAGCATAAGCCCAGACCTTGCTATCTTTGCCATTGGCCAGGTATTTGCCCATGGAGAATGGCTCCACAGAAGCATCGGCTCTGTCATTTTCGATTCTGGCAATGACAAACTGTGCTTCGCGTTCGTTGATGAAATTCCAGGACTTTGGGGCCCGTTCGGGGAAGTCGACTAGGAAGACGTAGGAGACGATTCCGAGGATGCAGGTTAGGAGACCTTCGATCTAGAGCCAGACCACGGTTAGAGATTATACAGTTTTGGGGGAAAGAGATGTATGGCTTCGTACGATGAAAATCCATTCCCATCCAGCTTTGCCGGCTAATCCATCCATCTGCATCAATCCGTAGGCCAGGATACCACCGAAGCCCGAGGCCATACTTCCAATTAGGTAGAATGTGGCATTTCGTTTCTGGAGCTCGTAGCGTGGATACCAGGTACTGAGGAGGTAGACGCTGCCAGGATACATTCCAGCCTCTAGCGCACCTAGAATGATGCGCAGGCCGGCCATGGTTTGCCAATTTGGGACGAAGCCAAAGCTCTATGTGAGAGTGTTCTGTTAAGAGGGAACAATTGAATGCTCTCATGGGAGGCTCACCAGCATGACAGCGCCCCAGACAAGCACAATACCCGCAATGAATAGCCGGGGCCCGACTTTGCGAATGATCACCGTGGCGGGGATCTGGAAGATGGTATATGTGATGAAGAACACTAAAGATGTGATACTGTAGCCATTGTTGGAAGCGTTCATGTTCAAGTCACCCTGCATTCTAAATTGAGTTAGTCGAGTTCATACCAGTGAATTCTGTACGGTTGCAACATACCCAGCAACAGAAGCAGCCCCAAGATTAGTCCGATCCAGCAGACTGACACAGTACAGGAACCCCAACGTGATCACCAGGCGGGTGTCAATCCGCCGAATGAGCTTCTTTTGCTCATCTGGACTGAAAGATGCAATGATATCTGCATGCTGCAGGGCGCCTTTCTCGGTATCTTCAATGTGAGCTTCGTCGGTACTGATGTCCTTCATGGTGATAGTCCTGAAGTGCCGAGACAATAATAAAAGAAAGGAAGAACTGCGTCTGCATCGTAGATATATACCAATTGCGGGGTTGTAGCATTGGCACTGACACTGACTGTGTCCACATTTGTTTCCACATTTTCTCCGCAAACGCATGTTTTGATGCTTTCCCGAGGGCTACGATCTGGGGTAGATCGGCCTGATTGGTTTGTTAACCTCCGGTGGAAAGTTGAACTGGGATATGCACCGTTGAATCTTTTCCACCGGATGTTAACTTGTGAATGATATTGCATCACTTGCCTTTCGATATATGTAGACTTTCCAGGTTCGATATATATCCAATGAGGCTTCGGCTATATGTGTAGCGCTCACGTACAGCGCTTCGATATACGAGCTACACGAGGTGCTTATTGCCAATCTGGCTTAATTTGGTAAATATGACCTTTGGCAGCATTTCACTGCCTCCATGGCATTGAGAAAGGATAACGGAGACCTCCGCGATCCCTTGGCGTCAGACATCTCCGTCATTTGGCCGATTGCGCAGGATTGATTCTCTTATGATATGTCAGATGAAAGGTAACGTTAAAGCGCGCAAGGTTCTCCTTCAAACAATGATATAACAAGCATCCTGCGCCTGCTGATATGGTTGGAGATTGGCGCAGACGCGACGCCGTGCAACTGGGTGACTGAGGTTGGGATCTGGTAGATTGCCGTTCTACCTCGGCCTTCACGGTCTTGGCTATGGCTCAAAGCCTTGGTAAGCCTTGGTTTCTACGAAGATAACACGGTTGATACTTGATCGGCGAAGCAAGCTGCGAGAAAGATATAGCGTGGTGACAACAATTACTCAGTGGCTTGAATATATTACAATGCAAAGGGAAATATGTATCAGAATGAAAACAAGAGAAAGCTCTTGTCTCAGTTAAATGCAACAGCTGAAAATATTGTACATGATGCCAAAATAAAGATTACACTCAAATCTTACCACCGGTGATCTCCTCTCCGAGTTGCTTAACCCGTTCCTGGACAAGATCCCAGCGCGCAGTCTCGCCAGCCTTGCGAGTCTTTCCAGCAAGACTGCTGACAGTGGGTGGGTTACCCAGGTTCCAGATGTTTTCACCGGGCTGGTGGTCGTTGCGCCATGCCACGTTTTCGCCTTCGGGGAAGACCCGGTCGATTTCAGCGGCAAGCTGCTCCTCTGTCGTAATAAAAGTGCGAGCGTTCATGTACAATGAGTGCAGGTGCTCCTGACGCTCTGTTTGCTTCTGTGCCTGCTTGGCCTCCAGGCGAGCCTTGGAGAGCGCGAGGCGTTCCGCCCGGTGGGGATCGGGAATGATGCCTTGCTTGCGAGGCTGCATTTCTTGAATCACTGATGAACGGGTGAGACGCTCATCCTCGCGCATGGGTTGTTGAAGAATCTGGTCTCGCCGTCTCTGGCTCTCGAGACTGCGGGAGATCATTTGGTGATCCGCCTTTTGTTTGCGCTGGTACAAGCTGGTGAGACCCTCCCGCAAGTTCTGTCGTCGCAACTCTGCCATGTGGAACTTCCATTCCTGCTTTTCCGGGTCGCTACTTGTCGGGCTGACTGTGCGTTCTGACTTGGGGACGGGTGTCGCGGCATCAATGTATGCTTTCTTGGACTTGTCCGTTCGGCGGGCGGGGAAGATTTCGCGAGGAACGGGAAGTGTACCCTTCACATGAGGTCGGACGGGGTTGCCAGGCTGGACAATCTTCGGTACATCGATAAATTGAGGGGACTCGGGTCCGACACGGAGGTTGGAGGATGTTGTGAATCCGCGGACCTGCACAGAGGCAGTCCGGCTGCTGCGAAGGACAGACATGGGCGATCCAAGGCCACCGAAAGTTGCTGAATTGGCTGAATAATAGAACAATTGACGTTGGAGCTGAAGCGGAGAATCATAGGGAGGAGACGCGGTCAAGGAAGAAGCGATTTTCCAGTGGTCCGTGCTTTCTTGGCGCCAAAAAAAAAAATAATCTTCGCCGCCTTCCTCTTTTTTCTTCTTCTTCCTCACTCTGCCACTCCCCTGTGTTTGGTCTTGTCTTTCTATTTTTTTTACTCTTCTCATTTCATATTCCAACCTTCACCATGGGTACAGGAAAGAAAGAGGCCTCTCGTAAAGAGAGGCAGGGGAAGACCAGCGATGGCATGGCCAATGTCAAAACCAAGGGTGAAAATTTCTACCGGTATGTTCAACTTGATTCCTAGTCTTAGCCAGTGACTGACATTTGCCTCAGTGATGCCAAGAAGATCAAGACCTTGAACATGTTCAAGGATGGCAAGGCGCGCCGTGACAAGGAAGGAAACATCACAGTCGCTGCAAGCTACCAGTCCAGAGATAAGCCCACAGCTCGGATCGAGCCCAACCGTAAATGGTTCAGCAATTCCCGTGTTATCTCTCAAGAGGCCTTGACCTCGTTCCGTGACGCTGTCGCTGAGCGTGCGAAAGATCCTTACCAGGTTCTCCTTAAGACCAACAAGCTCCCCATGAGTTTGATCCGGGATGACAAGGGTACAATCAATGGCCTGAAGCAGCACCAGGCCAAGATGGCCATTGAGACCTCTCCGTTCAATGATACCTTCGGTCCCAAGGCTCAGCGCAAGCGTGTCAAGCTTGGTGTGGCCAGCCTCGAGGACCTCGCTGGCGAGACCGCCAAGATGCAGGATACCTACATCGAAAAGAACGATGAGGGTACCCACGCTGATGGAAGTGCTATCGTTGGCGGTGATGACAATGCCAAGGAGGATCTTGGCCTGCTCACTACCGCTCGTGAATCTGTCTTTTCCAAGGGACAGAGTAAGCGTATTTGGAACGAGCTTTACAAGGTCATCGACTCTTCCGATGTGGTTATCCATGTCCTCGATTCTCGTGATCCCGAGGGTACTCGTTGCCGCAGTGTTGAAAAATACATTCGCGAGGAGGCACCTCACAAGCACTTGATCTTTGTCTTGAACAAGTGTGATCTTGTCCCGACAGGAGTTGCTGTAAGTCTTAACATTCTATTCCACTTCATTTTCCATACCCCTTTGTCTTGCGTTCTGTTCTTTTTGTTTTCTGTCTTCTCTTTTTGCTTTTTGTTTTGTTTTCTTGGCTTCGAGCCAGTTCCATCGCTAAGTCAAGGCTTCTTCCCGCGACATGTGTCGTGCTTTTGTTTTCAATGGAGGTCTGTCTGTTACAGCTTTGGTAGATTAACACTGTCCCGCACCGAATTTCTTTCTGAAGCTAGGTTGACATGTTTTCGTCTTGAAAACATGTCGCAAGGGACAGATGTGTTTTGTTTTTGAGTTGAACTCTGCTTCTGCCTTTTTGGTGGCTTAGTAGCAGAATTCTTAGTAACATCCCACACATTTCGCTTATACAATGTCTCATTGTCTGGTGACTGATGCTAACTTTTCATCTTCACTAGGCTGCCTGGGTTCGTCATCTTTCAAAGGATTACCCAACACTGGCTTTCCACGCCAATATCAACAACTCCTTCGGCAAGGGATCTTTGATCGCTCTGCTGCGTCAGTTCTCTTCTCTTCACTCCGACCGCAAGCAGGTTTCGGTTGGTTTTATTGGTTACCCCAACTCGGGCAAGTCCTCGATCATCAACACCCTTCGTAACAAGAAGGTGTGCACAGTCGCTCCCATTCCGGGTGAAACCAAGGTGTGGCAGTATATCACATTGATGAAGAGAATTTACCTCATTGATTGTCCTGGTGTGGTTCCTCCCAGCCAGAACGATACTCCGGAGGACATTCTCCTTCGTGGTGTTTGCCGTGTTGAGAACGTCCACAACCCGGAGCAGTACATTCCTGCCGTCCTCCGTCGTGTCCAGCCCCGTCATCTTGAGCGCACCTACGGCATCAAGTGGCAAGAGGACCACATTGACTTCCTGGCACTCCTTGCTCGCAAGGGCGGTCGTCTCCTCCGTGGAGGCGAGCCGGATGTTGACGGTGTTGCCAAGATGATGATCAACGACTTCCTTCGTGGAAAGATTCCCTGGTTCACTCCTCCTCCCAAGCTCCAGGGCCAGGATGGCAAGGATGAGCCGAAGATCGAAGGCCGTGAGGGTCGTCTCGGTGAAATGGGACGCAAGCGCAAGCTGAACGATAACGATGAGCCTGCCGTCAACGATGATGAGGACGAGGACGAGGACGAGGAAGCTGAGTCTTCCGACTCACAGCCCGCTCAGGACGACGTGGATGATAGCGACAACGACTCAATCGCCAACATTGAGGTCAGCGACGTCGAGAGTGGGGAGGAGTGATTGGTTCGTTCATGTTTTCTACGGCACTCGAGTGTCCACCCCCATTCAGCCATGAAACACGCAGGCAACCTGCCATCATGGGGTCGGCCCTTCCTGCTCTTGAAATACTAGAGCTTGGCTGCCTCATTACTCGCCATTCCTGTCTCACAGGATGTTGGCCCACGCTATTCGGCGTCTCGTGCTTCCAATCGCTGTTGTCTTCGTCCTGTTTTGCACAGCTCAGTTCGAAGAGCACGTCGCTACCAAGCTTCGTGTCCGATTGTGAGCCCTTGTACTTTTCGTGCATACCTGGAGTCTGGTGTTTTGATCACAGTCTCTATTTCAGATACCCGATTCAATGGAATCAAAATGAATCAAATCAATTCGGACCAAATATATCCTGAGTAGTTGTAGCAAATCATGTAAGAGTATTGTTGTCTACTGTACATAGATCCCTTAAACCTGAAGTGTACCAAGGTTGAGCCTCAATATACCAATCCCTTTACGATCCATCTGCTCTTACCCTGTTCAAGTCTACCCACCTGCTCCCGGCATACATAGCTCCATCAAACTCTGTCCCTTATATTTCCGGTCAATTGCTAAAAAGCCCCCTCCCCTCCAATAATTTGATAAGTTAGTCATAATCTAGCGCTTTTTGAGGATCGCATTTTACATCCAATCAAGCCATCTAGACAATGTACATCGAGCAACCAATTCCCTCAAACCAGCACAACACCAACTAACCAACAACCAGGAACAGGAACAAGTACAGGTACAGCAGTATACCTCGGACCGGAACAACAAACCAGCGATCATCCCACGTGATCACCCACCGATAAGCCCGATAAGCAATTTTCCCTCCGCCAACCCCAAAAAAAAGACCGCAGGCAAAATACACCGTGCTGCAGGCAGTGCTCTCTCACACTTCTTTCCTGTTCCCTCAACCTCCGATCTCCCCACCACACATACCAACCAGCAAACATGGTCCAAGGATCCCTGAAGAAGGCCGGCCCCGCCACCGCTGGACGCAAGTACGTTACGTTACACCCCATACCCTCACGCTGAAGAGAGACAAGACAATCAATCCATCATCATGGCGCTGGGGTCATTTTTTCCCTTCTCACTCTTCTGCTTGAACGACCCGCCAAGACAGCAAATTGGTCTGCAGTGTCTGCCTTTGGAATTTTACTTATACTTCCTGTTTTATCTAGGCCTGCGAAGACCACCCGGCCTGGCGTTCGTTCGGTCGCGCCTAAGAAGGCCAATCTGATTAAGCAGCGGAAGTTGACTCAGGTATGACTTGTTTTTTTTCTTTCTTTCCCTTTTCTTTTCTTCTCCTTGGAGTGCGCATGTGCTATTCTTGTATTGTTTCCATCAAAAGAGAGAGATCTAACGCATGGCATAATTGCAGAAACTCACATCCGGTCTTGTTGGCAAGACGGAACGCAGTCTTGCGACCAAGGCGGGCCATCTTGAGCTTCTCTCTGGTGGAAAGAAGGATCGTCTGTTGAAGGAGAAGAAGAAGGCCCAGGAGGCTGGTAAGAAGGCTTGAGCTGAGCTTGGTGGGACAATGTGCGATTCCGAGTGGTTTTGTTCTTCGGCTGTTTAGTTTCTGTTTCTGGTTCTGGTTCTAGTTGCGTGCTCGAGTTTTCGATGAGTGCATGAAATCGATACCCTGTTTCTTTTTGATATACTCTCTCTTTGCTTATGGATTTATGTAGATCCTGGTGGTCAATGGTGGGAAGAGTAAATGTGTATATTGTATGTACACCGATATGATATTAGTCCATGTGCAAATCTAGCTATCAAGAGTTCCAGGTTAGGGGAAACATCCAAATTGCGAAATCATCAAATCATAAGCAAGGTAAGAAGAGCGTAGAACAAAAGTCATGATGCCTCCAGTAGGAAAAGAGGGAAGCAGGAAAAGCAAAATCAACATCAATAGACAAGAATTTAAATAATGAAATATGACAAGGAAATATAAAAGGAAAACCGAAGATGAAAATGTAAAAAGAAAAAGGAAAAAAAAAGGGTAAAAGGGTATCAAAAGTCCAACTCCGTAGCATCCATCGCCTAACCAAGTCCATACCATTCACAGCGCGCAATGTTCTGTCACTGAATCACTGAATCGACCAACAGATCAATTCAATCGCGGAGATTTCGAGATCCGACTAGGAACACCAGCCTGCTCGATAAGATCATAGCCCCGCTCCATCCAGCCTTGGAATCCACCATCACTGGAATCAGAAGGGAAATCATCCCAAACAGCATTCTCCGAATCAGCATAAGTAGACCAAATGCCCTTGGGCACATCGGCCGCCGACCAAGAAGGCAGCTTGGCCAAAACGCACGTATAATAAACATAGAGAATACGGCAGAGCAGCTCGACACGGTCGATGTAGTGCTGCTGAGACGGATCGGGCGTTTTGCCGCCGTCGCCGAGGCGCTTCCACCAGGAAACGCGCCAGCGCAGCGTCAGTAGGATGTGGCCTAGCTCGCCGAGGAAGCGAACGTGGGTCTCGTGGGAGATTTGCTTCCATTTGATGTTGTAGAAGTCTCGCTCCAGTTTGCGGAAGCCTTCGACTTCGAGCATTCGGCAGAAAATTCGGGAGAGTTGGGCTGCGAGCAGGATTTCGCGGCGGTCTGAGGCGCTGTTGATGTCCATTGCGCGTTCTTCGCCGCTGGCGTCTAGCGAGACGAAGCTGTATTTGGCACGGCTGGGCATATTGTGCCATTGTGAAAGGAGGGTGTAGGCTTGGTTCATTGGGTCGCAGTCGGCCACGCAGGAGAGCCAATTTTTAGATTTGTCCTTTGAGTCAACAATGCGACGGTCAATGAATTCCAGGAAGGTGGACTTGGAGTTGCCGTTGTACTCGCTTAGAGTCTTGAGGAACTTGTAGCTCTCTCCCAGGTCGAGGACGTACAGAGAACCCCAGGACTGGCTGGCACGGATGTTGAACCGGCCTTGACGTTCAGCGAGCAAGGACAAGAGTTGTCCCAAATCGAACTCGGATGGGATTTCCATCCGGACTCGGTTGGTGCCATCCACCGTTGGGTGATTGACAGCTCGTTGAGAAATGTAATTGCAAGTTCCAAACTCGACAATGCTGGAGAAGCAGGCACGGGCACATGGTTGCTCGTGAAGTGTTGGGCGACAAGCATCGCAAGGGGAGCTTCCATCACACTTGCGCTTGTTCAATCGACACTGAACACAGGTATCCTTGTTCTTCCTGCGCAGACCAGCATTGGCCCGTCCAACCATACTCAGCGGACCCTTGCGACGAGCGCCGCGTGGGGGCGAGACAAAGTCAGCCGAAGAGATAGAGCCACCTTGACCATCTTCTTGAACAATTTGCAATGGTCTTGGCAACCCTTGGTCTGTAGAGCCCGGGTTTCTGGTCTTGCGCTTCCTGACTGCACCGGAGTTCTGCATACCCAGGGGCGCTGGTCGACCGGTACGACCGGCAGTCGAGGAAGCCCTCGACCGGGAGGGAATGGTAGACACCATTGATTCGGGCACCTCGCTGACCATGAATGCTGTGGTCTTGGGCGCTGGCTGTGATCCCTCCCGCGAACTTGGCTGAGATGTCCACTTGACCTCATCATCATCTACTTGATGATCCGCAAAAGCCGAAGGCTCGTCACTAGTGGCGGAGTAAGAGCACTCATAAATTCCAGACAAATCACCTGATACTGACGAGTTTTCTGACTTGTATTGGAACCGATCCTGTGCCATTTGGGCTCTCTGCGGGCCCACGGTCTGAGAGGCTGGCGCAATGTGCTGGATGGGCAGTTGAGACTCCAAACTGTCGAGCCAACGGGACTCGAGGGATCGAATGGAAGTGGAGAACTCCGGTAGGGAGTGATCCTTGGGGGTCTCCTGAGCACCCACTGAGAGCGGCACAGACTCCTGTGTCGGGATGTTCTCCACTGGCACCCCGTGCTGAATTTCAGCCCACTGGTCAGGGATCATAGGGAAGGACTGAGGAATCTGCTGGAACTGCATGATACCCTCACGGGGCACATCTGCGAACCCACCGTGAGGCATCTCGCCCACGTCGTCCACGATGACAGCACCAGTTGAGTGATTCTGTCCTTTCGCGTAAGGGTACATCAGTGAGGCATCCATCGGCATGCCGACAGAGTTGTACAACTGGAAATGGGGCCATGTTTCGTCGGAATGAAAGTTCTCATCGGAAGAAGGGATCGTCTTGGGACTGATCGTCCCACTCCCAATTCCCTCGACGCCGCCATCGGCGTAGTTCAAGGTCTCGGGAGCTACATCGTGTTTTCTGCACATTCACACGCGTCAGCCCCTGCCACCATACTTTTCCTACCCAGGAAAAAGGAATGCTCACCTATTCCCCAACCGACGGAATTCTCCGGTCAACGGACCCTGGAGGGTTCTCAAATCCGCGATATCCGCATCACACTGGCTCGATTCTTGGCTGGTATCCCACTCTGGGGGTTGGTCGTAACCCAAATGTTCCCACGACGCGACAGAAAAGGCGCCTTCAGTTTGCCAATTGTCCAAGATTTTGGGGTCGATCCCCGCAGCGGTCCCGGTGCTTCCACTGTCCATACAGGATATGCTCGAGGGGGGACGACGACCGAGTCGAGCAAAGATCTCAAAAAGCTTTGTGCTTTTTGAGACTTTGCAAGGGTTCAGATGGGGTAGCAAGTGTATGTGGGTTGAGGCAGATGATGGAAGAGGTAAAAGTTGAGGGGCCAAAAGATGAAGGCTGACGGGATTCCCCACCTCAAGATTTTCTGCGATCGTCTCTAGCGTGTTCCTGGCACAGACCCGGATTGGCTCTTGTGTGTGTGTGTTGGGACTGGGATTGCAGTGCCGATTGTGTTACTGTTCTGGCACTCTCCTGTTCTGTGTTTTATATTATATATTGCATATGAGGTTATAATATTCCAATGATCTGACAATATCATGCTCAGGTGAGTCAAGATGCACATGAGCCAATGTGGTAATGGTGCCGACTAGAAGCCGACTACTAAGATGGATCTCCGAGCGCGGGACCTTACGAGAGATGATATGGTCAGAGAAAAGGAGCTATCGAACATGAATGGCTATGGATCACTGTCTAAGGTCCTCCACTATCTACACCTTTAGCTCCCAAGGTTTTTATAGAAAAAAAAGCAAGCAGAATTTTCCCAGTCCAGGTACTACCGATACCGGGTATCTTCCAGCATGCTTAGCTCAGCACTTAGGCTGTGTAAGCCCTGACGTAATCCCACTTAAATCCTTCGGGGCGATGAACTTGCCAGTGACTACACGAGTAAATCTCTAATCATGCAGGGTACACATCGTACCATACAGTACATGTACAGCACTGCAGGGACCCTTTTAAGTCCCTGTATCCAACCTAAATTTATGGAGTACGGGAGTCATGGAGTCAATACAATACTCATCCCGGGTTTAGTTCGAGGCACTTAGCCACATCGATATGCACCTACAATGGTGCATACTTCTAGAACCCCATACACTGTTCAAATCTCACAATTCCCCCATGCACATGAATAATAGAAAACACATCTATGGCCAGCGCCACCGAGAAGCCCGACGGATCGGTTCACCGCAGGCTGCATTCGGGCCTTGCCATTACCGTCCCCGCAGCCTGAACGGCTTCAACCCCAACCCCGGTGTAGAAGGGCTCAATCCTTACCCATCGCATAAGTGCCTGATTGCCGCTGTTTTCGTAAAGTGCTTTTTCTTTTTTCTATTTCTCTTTCTCCCCTGACTACCCCACAAAAACAAAAGGGAAAATTCCCCTTAACAAAAAAGGCCCTAAATCCCATATTCCCCGGAAGCTCAGACCATCCACTTTCGAGGTATATCGCCCTAAGCGCTGCAAAAGACCATGCATATCCTGGTAAGTGCGATCTGCATTTTTATACCTCAATTTTGCTTTTTATCTCTTTCGTCTATCCCGCGGAACTATGACAAATGGAGAGGGAGAAGAAAAAAAAAAAAAAAAGAAAAAAGTTCCAGCTATCGCTATCGCTATCGTATGCAAGGATCTGCTATAGACTGGTGGGGATCATGACATCCGCATGACAGCCAAGCCCCAGATCTACTTCCTTCCATACTTCATTTTCCCCTTTTCCCTGCCTGTTATCTCCACGGAGTTCTCCGAAAAGAGAGAGAGAGAGAGAGAGATAAACCAAGCCAAGAAACAATAATCAGGATTCCGAATTAACCGCCAAGAACAGGTAGTCAACGACGATGGCCCACCAAGCAGACGCCTATCGCCTTACATCCGCCCACTAGTCGACGAACTGCAAGCGAATGGCCACACAGTCTCAGTAGCCATCCCAGCAGCCTCGCGCTCCTGGATTGGCAAGGCCCATCTCATCGAAGCGAAGCTTACTGCCAGCTACGTGCACAAGGATTCCTTCCGCGAGGACGGGACCTGGGATGAGGAGTACCAGCCGGAGCCGCAGACAAATGGCCTCACAGACAGCACATCCACATCCCCATCTCCATCCACATCCTCATCTTCATCCACAGACAACGATAACGATGACGAAGGCCCCACCCCGGACGAATGGGTCATAATCACAAACGGCACCCCAGCAAGCTGCACCCAGCTGGGTCTGCACAACCTCTTCCCTGGACGGCCCCCAGTCGACCTCGTAATCAGTGGACCCAACCACGGCCGTAACGCCTCGACAATCTACAACTTGTCTTCGGGCACGGTAGGCGGAGCATTGGAGGCGGTTTTCTGTGGGAAGCGCGGAATCGCCATCTCGTTCGGCAGCAAGGATGAGCAGCCTGCTGATGTTATTGCCGCGGCGGCGAGACTGGCTGTGAAGGTCGTGGGGTATCTTTGTCGGCATTGGGATGAGCGGGTTGAGCTTTATAATATTAATGTTCCTATGCGTCTCGATGTGGAGGAGAGGCCCGTTCTTTGGACAAGGACGTTGCCTTATTATTGGAATCGGGGGTGTTTGTATGCGGAGGATGCTGGGGGCAAGACGGTCAAGGCGGTCACTAATGGTGAGGTTAATGGTGTGAATGGGCATGGGCTTGAAGGCCGGACTCGGAAACGTCAGTTCAAGTGGTCGGCTGATTTGTCCGATATGAAGAAGACGATGCAGGAGAGTGAGGAGGGGACGGATGCTCATACTGTGTTGAATGGGTCGACGAGGTATGTTTTGTTCTTCCACTTTGCATTTGCGATGTTGGACTGTTGCTGATACGATCCTTCTAGTGTCACCGCTCTCCGTGCGAACTTCTGGCATGTTCCTGGCTTGGAAGGTCCCTTGAACCTTTGATCAGACATGATAAAAATGCTTGTCACGATACCCGTCATGGTCTTCGGGTGCATTTGGTTTTGCTGGCGCTAGATCTTGCATTGATCATAGACATTCTGTGTATATATATCTCGGGAATTGCATACCTGGTTTTATCCTTCAGCTTTAATTCTTATGATTCTTCAATCTTGCGTGAAATTTGACGGTCAATTACTCTTATCCAGGACTCACTACGAGATAGCTTAGATGGCTTCAAGTGAAGTTAATGTAAACGTAGTGCAATGCAAAGCAATTATTGAGGGGTTATCACGAACGAAGATGCTAGAATAAGACAGCAGTTCTTGACAGAGAGAAAAAGCCTAGATAGCACGGGCAGCCTCGCCTGCACCGCTCTCAACAGTAGAAGCCTGCTCAGCACGCATCTTGCCCTTGCCAGCGCCGCTCGCGCCAACGCCCATGCGGCGAGCCACGTACCGCTGAGCAATAGTTCCAGCAGCAAGTGAAAGAGTCTCCTCGATCCATTCCGAGACCCACTCACGCGGATCAACACCTCCACTCTCGATGATCTCGGCAATGGCATCGGGGACGACAACTCGGGCCATGTGGGCATCCTCCGCATCAGGATTCTCGGGAGCCGGAGCCGACTCGTCCAGCCAGTCGATCCAGGTCTGGGGAATAGCCTGGGAGATAGTGTGGAAGGCGATACCGTGGATAGGATCGTGGAGATACAGCGCGAAGCAGATCTCATCCTCCTTCTCCTCGGCATTATCGGCCTGCTCTGACGCACTAGCCTGGAACAGCTCCTTGGAGGTAGTCTGGCTAATAGCTTGAATAGCCAAGAAGATATCACTGCTGCGAACCGGGTTCGATTCACTCAGTACTTCTGTAGCTTGCTTGGCCGCCTCTTCGACACCGCCCCGCGAAGAAAAGTATTCGCTGGCATAGGACTCGGCGCTCGCACGCGCCAACTTGGATCCGTCCACAACACCTCGCACGGCAGAGACAGTTCGCGGTTGTCCAGGTGTGACGGTCCGCCACCACGGGCCGTCGTTCCAGCCCGCGCTGGTCATGTACCCAGTCACATCAAGCCCACGCTTCGGGGACGATTCTTGACCGCGCTGGATCACAAGCAGGTCTCCGCCCTCGACCTGGGACATTACGCGCGAGAACACCGAGTAGACCAACGGGTCGATCCCCGGGTACCCGGACAGGTCATGCGTCACGTGGATTTGAAGTCGTTCATGCGAGGAAATGGGTGGTGCGAGGGTGTGGATGAGGTTCGTGAATGTGGGCAGGGCTCTATCGCGAAGTTCGCCGCCTGTGTACCTCGTTAGTAACCCCACATGAAGAGGATGATGTTAACCCGTAGAAGTAATCATACCGAGATCCCGTAGAGCTCCAACATTGCCCTTGACCTGCTGGGCCCATTTCTGTGCCTCCTCGTTATTCTGGATTTCCTTGACAGCCGCCTCGGCCTGCTTCATCGCCGCAGTGGCCGTCGCAAACAGTCCTCCTGACAATCCGCCCGACCAGCCACCCCACCAGCCACCAGCCTCCTCGGAGGACGAGGCCTGCTGTACGGGTGCGCTTTCAGCCTCAGCGTTGGGCTGTTCAGGCTTGGTTTCTGTGCGCGACGTCCGTCCCGTCTCTTCAGACTGGCGAACCGGCGCCTTGTCTTCGGTCGGTCGGTCGATAGTTGCGCTGGGCCGAGGAGACCGTGTGGATGACCTGGGCTTGTCGGAGGACAGACGAGGAGTGCCTGGTCCACTGCTTGGGCGCTGGGTGGCTAGATGGTCCAGCTCCGCCAGGATGTCTTCCTGCTCGCCTTCTGCATTGTTGGCGTTGGGCTTGACTGTTTTGTTGCCGGATTTGTCGAGACCGAGGTCGTCGAACTGAGCTAAAAGCTCATCGCTGGTTGGTTTGGGAGCCTTTGGTGGCATGTTTGGGTGGTGTTAAGGAGAGGTGACGACACCTGAGCTTGACCGGTGGAGAACCTTTGCCAAGACCCGCTCTGCAGTGTTTAGTCCAACTGCGTCTATGGAGAAGACAGACTGTAGATTGAATTATTTGCCCCTTGAGGTTGTTGCAGGCATATTATATTGTTATTATTCTCGAAGAGAAGTCTCCAATCAAACCATGGATATTTAATAGCGTTCTAGACACGAGTTACGTCACCCTAGTATAAGACTCCAGGGCTGTCAACAGTACTGATGTCAACACCCCGAATAAACTTAGTTCCCTTGACCTCTGTTAGCCCTCTTATACCACGAAACACATCTTTGAGACCAAATGGGCGGAATCGAATCGGAAGCACAAAGCCGACACCCGCGGCTTGAGCTACTTTCTACTCTCCAAGCCTATTTTAGCGGGAGCGGGGTTCATACTTCCTTTTGACACCTTCGCAGCTTGACTCACACCTAACCATTTTACTCACTCTTTGTCTCTGCCCAGAGGGCCTCGCCTTCTAAATATTGAGGTATTTCTACCGATGCAGATTGCAATTGCAATTGCAGCCTGCATCATTGAGTCATTTCCCCAGGCTAACATTAACCTAGATCCGCATCGCGACGCTTCACCCACCCCCACCAACCAACCCAATCGCTCCAATCGCTCCAATCTCCTTCAATCCAATACAAAAAATGCGTCTCCCATACGTGCAGAACCCTCCTTCAACAGAAACAGCAGACGAAGCGCGCATCCTAGCAAGCGTCCAAGGCCGCCGAGCCCCAAACCCTCTCCTCCCACTGGACCTAGCCCTCCTCCATTCCTACCCGGTGACAGAAGGCTGGAATTCCTTCATTGGCGCAATCCGCACACGAACAACTCTCTCAGATGTCGTCCGCGAACTAGCAATCTGCCGCGTGGCAGTAGTAAATGGCGCATTGTTCGAATGGGAACAACATGCGCCACTGCTGCAGCAGGGCGGACTGAGCGAGGAGGCATTGAAGATTGTCGGGGATTCTCAGGCTGACTTTACGGATGAGGATTTGCTTTCGATTTTGAGTGCTGAGCAGAGGGCTGTTTTGAGATATACCGATGCAATGACTAAGACGGTTGCTGTTCCTGACGAGGTGTTTGGACAGGTGAGAGCTTGTTTCAATGAGAAGGAGGTTGTGGAGATTACGGCGACTATTGCCGCTTATAACTGTGTCAGTCGCTTCTTGGTTGCTCTTGATGTTGGAGAGAAGAACCATTGAGGTTATGTGTAGAGTATACTATAGGGTGAAGGGTGGATATCTATATACAGACTGGACAGATTTATAATTTGTCTGATCTGATGTTGTATAGCTAGATTTTGATCCCTTCTTGTTTGGATTATATTTTCTACATAGAGGTTGGAGGCTCTTTTAGAATGTACATAGCGGACATCGTGCATGGTTGGCGCTTTCTAGGCGCCAAGTTCATGCATGTACAAATTAACGCCCCCAGTGAATGTTCCATCGGATGTGACATCAGATTTAGTTCATAGCCGAATCCTAAGCTACTTATACAGTACATATGTACCACATTATTTTCTTGTCTGTGGAGAATAGTTGTAGTCCCTGCAATGCACTTCCATCTAGTGACACCTTCTTCTACACTGTCCCAGTAAAGTCTTTGTTGACCCTAGTCATATGCAAGAATACTCTTCTTAGTGGGCATAATCCTTTTTCTCTCTGTTGTCCTTGAATGACATTTTGACTTGATGCCTCTTTCCATGACTATAACATGATTGACCATGCACTGACTCTGACTGATGCATGCTTAATGAACAAGCAGTCAATGGTCATCATGACTTGTACATGAGTCTCATGACTCTCATGTGTTCATCTAAACCTTCTTTGCGTGACCATTCATCCTATGTTATCCCGCGATATTAAGACGAACACTACGACACTTCCTCGACGAGGCATGACCACAATGTCAATAAACAATGAAGATTGAGTTGAACTATCCAGGACTTTGCAATATTGAGATCGCAGCTGACCTTTGATTCCAGATGATCTCGCATCGGTACTCATTACCCTCCCCTCCCCGAAACACACCATGCCACAGGTTCCAACCCCTAAATAAAATACCAATTGAAGGCAGTGATAATGTAAACCCATCAGAACAGAAGCTGTGATCCTCAGCTACCTCCTGGGTAGCCTGCTTGCTCATTGTCCGTGTTCAGAACTACAATGGTGTCATGAACGTCCTACGCCTTGCTATACTATACTCATACCACGAACCACGCTGATAAAAGTCAGATTAAATCACACAACCATTGGAGATGATGCTTGCTGGTAGGAATGGATCTGAGTGGCACTGCTCTACCCTTGCAGCAGTTGGCACACTGATATCGGACAGGGAGACAGAGGCTGGCAGCCTGCTAATTTTCAGGACAAAACCTTGATCCTTTCCAATCATTCATTCTGAATAGCTTATGCATACGATGGATAGATGAATGGAAGTCATTGTTGGTATTCAATCTCTGGACAATAGAGGGCGACGATCTCATTCTTGAGGCGTGCGTCATAGACCAAAGACCACCAGAACAGTTCCACCTAGTCTCCACCTAGGCAGTAAATCTGGCAAGACTGTATAGAGAATAATAGAACATTGTTGTCTACATGTGGGCTACTGAAGGCCCCTGGCGCCGCTGAAACAGGCTTTGGTGGACTATAAGCATAGATCATGTGACGTGCGTCTGAATTTGCAAAGGGAAATTGCAGTCCAGGCAACGCAGTAAAGAGTCCCAAAAACACTTCAATAGAGTCAAATGAGTTAATTTTACCCAGATTACCTTCATATCAACAACAATCCTGGGTGAATAACCCCTTTCCTCGACATACAGCCATTGATGTGGCTAGTAGATAACTCACACCTGATTGGTGGGCCGCAACGGGCAGTGGAAACCCCCGTAAACGCTACAAACTACAAAACTACTCTCTCTCTCAACCTCAATCTCTTCGCTATTCCATCCTTCTCCCTTTCCCCTTCCCATTTCTTTCTTCTCCTGTAATCGTTTCTCTCTGTATCATCCTTTTCTGAGATTTCTGATCTCTCATCATCTCCCTCGCAGTCTATCGCGTCGAAGATCTTTTTTTTCCATACTACCCGGCGCAAAGATCTGCGCGCCAACAACACAACTTCCCCGGTGTATTTTTCCTGATCCTCTTTCTGTCTGATCTCATCACCTTCGGTGTCTCGTACATCGCGTTGCTCCAAAGTGCAAAGTCTCATCTACCCAGCCTTCCGAGTAAGTACATCCCTGGCAGCCACTCACGTCCACCCTGCACCCTTCTTTGCAGAGCTCACTGACAGCAAGCAGTAATTGGCTGAGACCCAGCTTGTGGTCCACTCAATTCAACACCTCCTTGGTCATCTTGAACATCTTATGGTAAGTGGCCTCGTCTTTTACTCTGTTTTTCTTCAGCTACTTCCCCCATCCGATCTGCACACATTCCTGGCCGACCGTGTCTTCTTTGTACTTGTATCCCTTTTTGTCTTGCTTTTCGATTCCCAGTGATTTGCCCAGTTTCCATGTATGTGGTGTTGGCGCTTCTCATACTACCGTGGCCCTTGACTCCCACGGCTGGCGCGGCGATTACTGGCGTCTTGGCACCCGCAAGCGAACCCAAGCTGACCCATATCTATACAGATCCTTTCTTGAGACTTCACATTCTCCATTTGAGCCTGGTCTTATTTCTGCTTTTTTTTCGCTTGCTTCTCAATTACTCATACCCCCTCTTGTCTTTTCTTTCTCTTTTCCAACATGGCCCCCATTCCCAGGGCCGATCTGGATGGGGACAACCCTTCTTCAGATATCGGTGACAGCCAGGACTCTCCACTGCGCCGACAGTTCTCGGAGCCATTCCGTCCTCAATCTACTTCTACTCAGATCTCCCAGTCACCGGAGCCCCTCCCGCAACATGTCAAGTGCGACTGGTGCGGAAAGCTTCTGGAGCTTCCTGACGATGAAAGCATCTCCGAAGAAGATGTTCTGAATGATCACATCAATGATGCTCATCCAAAGACCATCAGCTTTACTGGATACGATGGCGCCGATGATACTTACGACGAGACTGGCGATCTACAGGATGATGACGCCATTGAAGAAGATGAGGACATCGCAGCTGAACCTGCCAAGCCTGAAGATGACGAACCTCATGATACTGAAGAAATTACTGTTGTGACCAATGGCGAACAGGGTGACTCTGAAAGTATTGCCAAGAGTACTCAGATCACCGTCAACACCAGCCAACATTTTACAGGGAAGCTCGATCTAATCGACTGGCTTTCCAACCCGCGCACTTCATATCCAGAGGAATGTCGCGCCCGCGAGGCGAAATGGCGCCCCAAAGATGCCAAAGCGCGTCTCCAAAAATACTGGAATGTCCATGATGTCCGTCTATTTTCCCCTACTTACGAACAGGAAGCCGCCAAGTGTGAGGCTACTTGGGATGCTGCATTCCATGACTTAACTAAAACAAGAAAGCACGATGCTTCTGAACCCGCCCATCATCCTCTTCCATACAAAAAAGCCAGAGTCGACAAAGGTGAATTCCTGGAAGTCCAGGTTGAAGAAATCGACAAATTGGTGAACATGCTTCACAATCCCACCAAATACTCGCCAGAAGAACTCTACGCCCTCACAGAAACTGCTGCCTTCACCATGAAGACAATCCAAGATGAGTATTTGGCACTTGATCGTCTCAATCTCAGAGCTCTGCGACACACTCGGGGCGATGCTTCATATGAGACCAAGCGACACGTCCTGCAGGGCCACAAGAAGAAAGGTGGCATCCCTCTGGCGAATGTCAATGAAGATCCACTAGACTTTGCCGAAAAGAAAGAGGCAGGGCTCTATGGTTACAAACATCAATACTTCCCCGCAAACACCCCTCTCCTCCCAATTCGCACTATGCAAGATCCATTCGTCCAAGGTGGCTTTGTTCCTACTCCTGCCCAGGCTAGAAAGATGATCGCCAAGAAAAAGGAGACCGGTGAATCCAATGCCGATGGCTGGGCTGTACTGAAGAAACATGGCCTTGACTATGTTCCCCGGGTGTGGGAGCCTCGTCGTGAACCCGTTCTTCCCAAGGTCACACGCAAGCGCAAGGCTGCCGAGGTTGAACTCCCCAAGGTTGATGCCGAAGAGACCCAAAACGAGACCGAAGAAGAAACCGATGACGATAACCACCCCGCAAAGCGACGCACCAGAGGTCGTGGCGGCAAGCGCCTTGTTGGCGAATCCATTCCGTTTGACTCTACTCCTCGCCGGGGCACTGGACCTGGACGCGGACGCGGACGTGGTCGTGGTCGTGGCGCTGGACGCCTCGCCGCTACTCGGGCCACCTTCGAGATCAATGCGGCTCCTCAAACTTCTAGCCGTGGTCGTGGCCGACGCGGTGCAAGCACCTTGGCTACCTCAGTGCCACCAGAGACTTCCTCGTTCCCCATTATTGAACCTCGCACCGAAAGCCCCGTCGACACCCCAACATCGGGCAAAAAAGAAGCTCTATCAGCTGAAGCTATCGAGGAGGCCCGCCGTGTCAAGATCGCAAACTCAAAGAACCCGAAGCGCACAAAGGCGATGCTTGACCACTGGGACCGATTCAACCGCGAAGGGCGGATCCGCAACCCCAAGCGATCCAAGGCCCAAATCGAGCAAGACCGCACTGTCGACGGCGACGGAACTCAGGAGCTCCCCAAGCCTCTCGGGCGCCGCAAGCGCTCTCCCTCCCTCGTGCCGCTCGCTGGCAACCTGGCCCCCAAGGGGCCCGGCGGCCTGCCTTCAATGGTCAGCGTACAGGCGCAGCAGCAAATGGCCCCCCTGCCTCCAATGGGTGTGCCTCACTACGGCCACGGCCATGGGCCCGTCAACCCATACGCTGCTGCGCCTGTTGCGCCTATGGCACAACTGGGCCAACCTATGCCCGCGCAATATGCGCCATTCCCGTACCTCCCATACGGGATGGGTTCCATCCCGGGTCCACACGACCCGCGGGACCCCCGCCATTGAAGGCAGGTCCGCTCGCCGAGGTGGTCAACGGTCTCTCTCTCTCATATGTGAAGCTACAAATCACTTCTTCTTCACTTCATTCTCACTTCGGACACGGATGGGAGAGAGAGACTGGGGATCACCAAGGCACCAACTGATCAATTCGCTGTGTCTTCCTCGGCCCGCCCCTGGGCTGGTCTGAGGCTGTGGGGAACTACTTCTGCCCTAGGTTGCCTTTACTGCTAGTGCCTTGCCCGTCTTGAACAGGGCGAGGCCTGCGGAGGTGACCAGGGCAGGAGTACTCCCTGCAGCCGAAGGCCTTCCTGGGGGCTGTGGCTGAGGCTGCGAATATCAGATATATAATTGAGACGCTGGCACCCCTGCGGGGGTGCCGGCTCATGTATTTTAGCAAATAAATTTGTACGATTACTTGATCTTCAATTCGTAGTACACTAAATAAATCACTAGTGTAGATAAAGTAGAGCATGTAGAGTTCAAAGTAGGAGGGCCATCCGAATGGTAGAACATTTGCTTTATGTATGATTCAGCACGCTGAGCAACAAAACAGTGAAACAAAATCTAAGAAGCCCAAGCAACACAGCAAAGTGAGGCGAATCTAGCCTCGCTCTGTATAGATCAGCCGTGGACGATACATCGGCCTATCTCACGTGACCCTTTATCGCACGTGCCACGTCTTGGCAGAATGCATCATCTCAAGCTTGCGACACCGCTTCAGGAGCATCATCTTTACTTCCTCCCCGCAATCGCGTCTTATTCTCTCCTCGACACACACCGCCAGCATGGGCAAGAAGAGACGTGGTCCCCCGCTCGAAGAGCTTCTGGCTCGTCCGTGGTGTTACTACTGCGAGCGCGACTTCGACGACCTCAAGATTCTCATTTCGCACCAGAAGGCCAAGCACTTCAAGTGCGACCGATGCCCACGCCGATTGAATACAGCAGGAGGTAAGTGGATCTTGTGAAGATATCATCCAACCCCTTCTGCGTTGCGAATGAACCATGCTAACACCACACGCAATTAGGCCTATCCGTCCATCTGAGTCAAGTCCACAAGGAGCAGTTGACTGAAGTGGAAAATGCGCTTCCCAACCGAATGGGTCTGGATGTTGAAATCTTTGGCATGGAGGGTATCCCCGATGATGTGCTCAAGGCTCACCAGCAGCGTGTTGCCATGCAATTCCAGCAGGCCGAGGTGGAGCGACAAGCCGTGACTGGAAACCCTCCCTCTGGCGCTTCCGCTAACGGACAGCCGGCCAAGAAGCCTAAGCTCGAAGCTGCTTCAGATCTCAAGAAGCGATTGGCTGAACACAGGGCCAAACGCGCTGAGGCACTCGCTGGTGGTAGCAGCGGCGATGTAACCCCCACTAGTGCTGGACAGTCGGCCACTCCAACTGGATTCGTAAGAATTTCCCGTTCATTTGACATTACTCTGAAACTAACAGTCATACAGTCGCAACCTCCTCAGGCCACTGCCTCTCCCACTCCGGATCAGCAACATTCTTTCCCTCCGGCGTTTGGTGGTGCTGCCGCTCCCGCCTTTTCCTATCCCCAGACCCACGCCGCTCAATTCCAACCATATGCTGCCAATGGAAGCCCAGCACCCGAGCTGGCTGGTCTGCCTCAGAATTTCGTGCCCACCGGTTACCCCCAGCCGTTCGCCGCGATTCCCGGACAGCCAACAACAACTTATGGGGCTCCCCCATCCTTCCCTCAGCAACACACACTTCCCGAACAACGACCGAGTGGCTTGCCAGTTGGTTTGCCAGTTGCGTCGAACCTTCCACAGCGTCCTTCCTTTGGTGCACCTACAGTCAACGCACACCAAATGCAACAGATGCACATGGGCCATGTCCCACATTCACAGACACCTCCAGCTCACGGAGCAGATGGAAATGTCTTCTCCCAGTCTGTTGACGATTTGATTTCAGGAGCAGCGAATGCCGCAACGGCCCCCAAACCGGTGGAGGTTGCTGAAAAGCCAGCCAAGAAGGACAAGTCGAAGCCATCCGGACACATGATTTACTCCCATGATACTATCAGTCCAGAGGAGAGAATGGCCGAGCTTCCCCGATATGCATTTGTTCCCGACCACGCCACTGAAACCGCCCTCGGTGAGGTTCCCGCCGCCGCAGTTGTCGGGGCCGTTCAAACTTCCGACACAGTGATGGACCCGGCTCAATAGATTCTGCATTGTCCCCCATGTGGCTTTCGCAAGTGATGGATCACGGACCCAGCTAAGTTCGACACATATCAAACCATTCTAGCTATCTATGCATGAGCATTTCACTGGCCGGCGTTTCCCGGTGTTCCCATGACATCCCGTTGTTATCTGTTTCAGAGTCCCTGATCCAAATTTGAATCAGTAGTTCTGGCGAGTCCTCTCACCATCCCATCTTCTTTCCCGACAAGACAAGATTACCCGAGGAGGCGTCAGTACTGGTGAGTTCATATCAGCCATACGAAAATCCGAAAACGAAAACATTCAGAAACCGAAAACGAGAGTGGAAAGAAACAAAAAACATCGGGGGCAACACCGAAAAGTTGCTCATGTGCAAGCGGGCAAGGATCAAATGGGGATCGTGTCTGGTCTATTCTGAGGAACTATCGTCTTGAAGGGGGTGAATCGACTTACCACCTCGACCAGCCTCAGTACGTGTTCTCTGCCCTTTGTTGCGTCATTTTTTCACTTGTTCTTTTTACACCCCGAGTTGTAACCCTGGCTCTATCCCATTTGGTTTGATGTGCATACCTCCAGGTGTGACGATGCCATTTACTCTCGATGTAAGTCTTTAGCGTTTCTCTCGATCTCGAGGTAGGGATTACATTCCCGTCTGGGCGTTCTGGGGCTGGCTTTTATGGGTTGTCTACCTACACAATGGATTTGATTTCTGTACTCCCATGCCCAAGTGGACCATAGAATGTAGCTTGCCGTATGGCAGATCGACCGAGGCGAGTAGTCAAATAGGCGATAACTTGTAGTACTGTATGCATGGATGCCAGCCAACCAACATCCTAACAAAACATGCCATGCCATGCTATAAGTTACCACATAACGTTACTGTAGTATCACATAACATAACATAACATAACATCACCCCAAATCACCAGCCGCACAAAAGCAACTCCTCAAACCATCCATCAGAATATCAAATCCCCTCAAGCAGCCCTCTTCTCCCGAAAAGCCAAGCCAAAGATGACAAGCCCGTAAGTAGCCAGAACCGACAAGCCAAGCGGCACCGGCTTGCCGCCAGTCTTGATCACACGCGGGATAGAGCTACCACCCAGCACTGCAGATGCCAGTAGACCGAGTTCCTCGCCGTAGGATTGGCCAGTGCGGAGGCGCAGGAAGGCTAGCAAGTACACGAAGCCTACGGAGAGGCCGGCTGCTATACTTGGGATTGAGCCTGTGCGGGCGTAGCCGATTGCGCCGCCTAGGGATGTTAGGATGGAGAGGGTGATTGCTGAGGTTGTTGGGAGAGTCTGTCAGGGAGGGAAGACGGGTTGTTAGTTCGGGGTGGTGTGATGTTTTGGTTGTTTTGGTTGGAGGTGGAGGGTTGGTGGGGTGGGTGGGTGTGTGATGGAGGTTTCTGGACTTGTGGCTTACCATCTTGTAGGATTGAGACCAATTGTTGGCTTTTTTATGGGATGTTTGGATGGGAGGTGGAAGTATGAGGGAGAGGAGAATAGAGCTGAAGACTAGTCGCCAATTCACTTATCGGCCGTCATAACCATTGATTAGTCAGATGACGAATCTGGGGTAGATGTGCATAGCATAACTTTGTATAGATCTGAGATGGAAATACACTGGAGATTTTATATGCTACATTCTCCGAAGGGGCTGCCTAGTTTTTGAATGTTGTTTATGACCTTCTAGTTACGATTGCCTGGAGTCTACGTGATATTCTCCTATAAAGTTCCATGTAGCCAATTGACGCTCACATAAAATGCTTATATTGACTTCGTTTGTATCTGCCCATTCAAGATACGAGAAGCAACCCCGCTGTTATGTCATATGTTCAGTTTTGCTCCGAAACTGTGGTCTATCTACTGCAGCAGCTTGGTCGCCGCCTCGATCCGTCCCAAAATGATAGAACTCCATTTCTAAAGCACATATGTTAGTAAAACCCAATGAAGGAATTATCAGGTGAGAAACATACCTTGGCATTTTCGACATCTCCGGCGTCAAGACTCTCCACGAGACCCGGGTAAGTAGCGCCAGCGTAGCCAGTCCAGATTCCAGGAGCAAAGACAACATGCTTAAACCACTCTCGGCCATCCAGACCAGGTTGATACAAGAAAGATTGTTCAATGGTCTTGTACTTCTTGTTGGTGGCGCGGATCTGGAACCAGAGTCTAACCTTCTTCCACCAGTGCCACCATGGCACATTCTCACCAAGCTGGGATGCCAAATCGGCGGCATGGGCATCGAATGCCTTTGCTACTTCCTGGAACTCAAGAATAGCCCTGTCCAAAGGTGCAAAGTGGAACTGTGTGTTCCCTGGGAGATTGTCTGCTGAAGGCTTAATGTGGTCCAAGTAGGATCCCAACCCCAGGGCGTAGTCCGTAGCGTTCAGCGCAAGGAGAGGGGACTCAACCAGCTGAGCAGCGGTCAAGGCCCAGAGCTTTGTGCAGGCTTGGTGGTAAAGGAAGTCACGATCACCGTACTTCTCCATCCACGCGAAGCTGTCGTAATTTGAGTGGTAGTGGTACACAGGATCATTCTTCCCACGACCAAAGCCGAAGTCAAGACTGGCGATGCCAGCGAAATCCTGGAAGGCAGTGAAATCACTACCACTGCCCATTGTTGCGATCTTGCCGTTCCACACATCACGAACTGTTTGACCTCGAACTGTCTGGTTGGGGGATAGAACTAGGCCAGTGACATCGTTGATGACCTTGTTCAAGAGGGGACTGGCCCGAGGCTCAAAGTTAGTACCAGCAGCAGCGACATCGACGTTCAAATATGCGATGTTGGTGGCGGAGAGCCAAGGGAGATATTCCTCCACCCACTCGGTCGAACCAAGCAAGCCGTATTCCTCGCCATCCCAGCTGGCAAAGACGATAGTACGCAGTGGCTTCCAACCGGCCTTGAGAGCCTCACCAAAGCTGCGGACAACCTCATTGAGAGCAGCAGATCCACTGTTTGGATCTCCAGCACCACCGGCAATCCATGCGTCACGGTGGTTACCCAGGATAACGACCTCGTCAGAGATGTGGCCCTTGATAACGCCGATGACATTCCACAATGGGGTCGTCACATATTCCTGGAGGTTGTGGAGGTTGATTAATACATCTTCAGGTGATGGTCCAATGTTGTACTCGACACCCTTGTGGCTGAGACCACCACCCTGCCACCACTCATTGTAGTCTGACGCCTTGGGACCGTGCCCATTGAGAGCTTTCAAGAATGGCAATGCCTCTTTGTAAGAGATGGGAAGAGATGGAATGGAAGGAATAGAGTTATGGGGATCCTGTCGTTCGCATCCAGGCTTCGATGCGTAGCCTGGAGTTGTGGGGTCACCGGGTAGAATACTCAAGAATTGAGTGCTACCTCTCTGGATCGCACTTGGGTTTCGGGCTGGTCCATTGGGATAAGCCTCGTAACCGTTTTCCTCGGTAATCTCGCCGTCTTCCTGAGGGTCGGAGTAGATGACAACACCGACCATTCCAAGTTCCTGTGCACGCTTCACCTTCAATCCTCGGAAGTTGCGGCCATACTTAGCAATCGCAATCTTACCCTCCAAAGTGATGTTGGAGTTGACGAGATCCTCGAAGTCTGCGTATGTGCCAAAGTTGACGTACACGTACTGAGCAGTCACATTGCCACTAGCGGAATAGCCATGGAATACTGGGACACGGTCGGGCAGACTGGAGGTAGGATCCTCTTCCAAGATATCTTCCTCTAATGTAGCCTCGAAGGTAACCTCAGTCTTTTCATCCAACTGCTTCAGCAGAGCCAAGCGGTGGTCAACCGGGTAATTGAGGTAAATATCATAAGTGGCGAGGCTGGTATCTTCGACACCAAACTCCTTCCACTTATCCATGGTCCAAAGAGCTTGGGACAGGTTCTTGCCCGCCAAGTGCGGTCCCGCAGTATAGTAGTTGCTCCACTCACGAGCCTTGGCCGCAGATGGAACATTGAGTAGGATCTGCTGGAGCTGATCGTAGGGAAGACCATAGCTTTCCGGCCATGCGTCATGGGGGATTGGATGAGACCATGGCAGATAAGACCAAATTGAGCCATGCCCGCGGGGCAAGATGGCGGTTGGAATCAGGAACAGAGTTGTTGCCAAAAGAAGTATAGCTCCAAGGGAGATAGTACAAGCTCGACGGAGCGCATTGTGTGGGTATCGATGCCGCTGAGGAGCGACATGGACCTCCAACAGAGGTGTTGTCTCCGAGTACGGCATGTCTTTCTCCCTCATCTTGAGAGATGGATGAAGAAGAGAAAAGGAACGAGTCGAGCTTCTCCGCATGGATTGTATCATCGACCGGCGGCGGGACCCGCCTTATCAGCTGACTAATATATCTTTCTGCCGGTGGCCTTGAATATAAGGCACTTATCTCTGCCAACTCAGGTGTCAATAGGTGCCTGAGGTCCTTACGGCACCTGCCTATTCGGTGCCCTAAAAGATCTCCATTCCTATCCGGCCTAAGTCTATCCTCTAGGATCCGTAATCTTAAAAAGACTATTGCCATCAACATCAGGTGAGGAACTTCTAAATTGTGAGCTTTTACCCTATAAACTGCGAAAACCCATCTTGTTAGCTTGAGTTCATTTCTTGACTTTTTCACACTCGGATATTCGTTGACATAAAATTCAGACATCTCCCTGTCCAGGCCTTAAAACATCATAGCGTCAGATAACTATTTGGAACTGTCTTCAAACTCTCTAGCCGCAAGAGCCACTTTTGCGGCAGCATTCCCGGCGCGTCGTCCAAACACCGCGCCCGAGGTCAAACCACTGCCTCCGGGGTAATTGTTGTAGAATAGACCACCCATCATCTCACCTACACAGAAGACGTTTGAGAGTGGCTCTCCAGTAGTGGATCTAATGAGTCGGGTATCTTTTGGATCGATGGCCAATCCTCCAAACGTGAATGTAATGCCACATGACACTTTCACAGCCAAGAAAGGCGCCTTGTCAATTGCTAGAGCCCAGTTCGACTTGGGAAGCTCCAGCTTCTTGGTCTTTGATTGAGTTGCGACCCCATCACGGATTGCTGGGTTCCATTCCACAGCTGGGTTCTCGCGGCGATAAGCATAGACGGCTTCGTTATACTCCTTGAAAGTTGCCACGAACTGGCCAGGGTCTTGCAAGCCTCGCTGGGCACACTTCTCAGCTAATTCTTTTAAAGTGTCTGCGGTGATTCGTTCCACTCGTTCATCACGATATTCTTCCTCCCGTAGCCAGGGAATTGTTTGCGCGTCCCAAATCTGGAAAACGATATGCTCAGGTTGTGCCAAGATGGCCTTGCCAAATCGAGCGTAGGTATAGTTTCGCAAATCGACACCCTCATCAACAAATCGCTTTCCGTGGATATTGAGCATTAGGCCTAGCGGATACCCAGACTTCGTGTACTCGTTCGAAGCCTCACGATCACCCACATTGGGATCCGCATTTGCATCCCAGGCGACAGAATGGCAGCCGGACCAGTTGCCCACGGGTTTGGCATTGAGTTCCCGGATTGCAAGCTCTAGACAATCTCCTGTGTTGTATGGCGTCCCTCGGACCATGGCCAAGTCCCAGCCCGGTCCCAAATACTGGCATCGCATGCGAGGGTTGGCTTCAAAGCCACCAGCTGCAAAAACGAGGGCATGGGTAAAGATGGTTTCTTTGACTCCTTTGTGAAGCACAGAGGCTTTGACAAGGTGATCGTTTGTCGATACGTTCGGCTTGCCGGAAGGCTTTTGAAGATCTACCCCAGTCAGAGCTGTCGACCAACAAAGATTGACACCATGGCGCAGAGCAGCTGCTTTGTGGTCTTCGACAAGCCCCTTGCCACCATCTTGTGTCTTCAATGCTAGTCCGCCCCAGAACTGGTACCGATCATTCAACTTGTATGCTTGCCGATTGAAGGAAAGCTGAAACCGGATGCCATTCTTGGAAAGCCATTTGATCGTGGAGTTCGAGTCAGAAACAAGTGCTTGCATCAGATGTGAATCGGAGCGGCCCATACACACGCGCTGCATGTCGTTGGTGAAGTCATCAGTCGAATAAGGACCAAGGTCTATTCGGCTTGCCAACTCTCTGTCGACATTGTTCACTATAGGAAGAAGATCCGAAAGACCACCGTGAACAGTGCGATATGCACCGGCCGTAAAGTACGTATTGCCTCCTGCCCATTCCTCGGGGCATTTATCAATCAGAACAACAGACTTTGCCCCAGATTGAGCTGCGGAAACGGCTGCGGAAAACCCCGCATTGCCGCTCCCCACAACCAAGACATCGCATTCCCTTAGGAAGGTCATTTCGAGCAGGGAAGAGGTCTGGTCTGCTTGTGGAGGTAATCCAAATGAAGAACGGAGGATTCAGTCAATGACTGCTGAATTCAATCAAGGGTATCGGAGAATTCTCCGCGTTTTGAGTGGAGTCAATGGCCGGCTGTCGGATATAATGTTGTTTCGTTTGATCGACAGAGGCCTTGCAAGCGGTTTATGCTGCACAAGTTCCGATAAACGGCTAATTCGAGCAGAAGAAAAGTCTCAGAGCTTTAAACTCCCGATGAATTACCAGCCACATCTTTGTAGTTCACAAAGCTCAGAGTGCTGCAACGAGAATCGTCAGTGTCTAGTAAGAGGGAAGAAAATATGAATACACATTTAAATTTAAGTCAAGAATTATCTGCTGGAATGAGCGTAGCATACTGGGAGACAGAGGTAATCAATTCAAAATCTACACTTGTTCTATGATTTTGGATGCTCAAAATACAGAGTAAATCATTTCTAAAATGAAGATCAATCCCTAGAACTGAATCACAATGGTTTCTTACATGGCGTAGTCTCTGCTGGCGTTATCTCGCAAGAAGGTTCAAGGACATAACAATATGATTAAATAAACTAAGCTCCTGTGGTAACAAACTTCACGACCCGAGACTCAATAGCTTCGCAAATTCCCCATCCGGTGCATTGAGCAGATCACTAGGATGACCCACCTCCATAATAAGACCGTCATTCAAAACAGCAACCTGATCAAAGTCAAGCAAAGTGTTGATTCTATGGGCCACCATAATCACAGTGCAGCGCTTGAACGACTCTCGTATAACCGTTTGCACCTTGGCATCAGTTTCGTGGTCCAGGCTATTTATGATTCCCTCGTTAGTCACACGAAAATAAGTGCTGCCTGATTTTGAGGAAAAGAAGACATGCACATACCTGCTCGTTGGTTCATCCAAAATTAGGATTTTACTTCTCTTCAGAAGAGCTCGAGCTAGACAAAATAGCTGCTTCTGGCCCTGTGATAGACTGCTGTCGTCCAGCGCTGTATCTAGGACCTGTTCATCGGAGCCACTGTAGCTCGCTGTGAGAACATTCCAGATCCCGACGGATGTCAGTGCCTCGACAATATGTGTGCTTGAGGCTTTGCCTGCTGGGTCGGCATTATCCCTAATAGTGCCTGGGAAGTGGAATGATTCCTGACTGAGGCAACTGATACGTTGCCGAATTGACGACCGTGACATCATGGAGATGTCTTGTCTGTCGATCAAGATTTGGCCGGAGACTAGCTCGTTAAGGCGTAGGAGGGACAGTGCCAGTGTGCTTTTGCCACTATTTTGTAACAAAATATTAGACTGGAACTCGGGTAAGGAATCATTATGATCCTACTAGGAGAATGGACCAGGATCTTACCTTCCAGATCGACCACACAAGCCAAACTTCTGTCCGGCCCCGATTCGAAGGTTGATGTCAGTGAGCAAAGGCTTGGTGTCACTGACATCCCAAGCAATCCCTGCGTCCTTGAATTCGATCTCACCGCTGGTTGGCCATTCTGTATCTTGTATCTGAACACCTTGATTGCTTTCTTCACGAGGTGTCTCCTCAGAAAATGCTTTGATGCGAGAAATAGCCCCCAGCGAAGTTTCAAGCAATGTCCAGTTCTGAATCAGTTCTGACAAGCCACGCCCGAGATCCATCATCACGACAAGAGCGACTCCTAGAAGGCCCGGATCTAGATGCGAGCGAAGAGAAACAGATAACCCAACAAGGAGCACTGCTATCCCTGCCACAATCAGGTTCAGAACGAGAGCAAGCCAACGTTGGATACATAGAAGAAGGTAGTATGGCCTCTGCGCATTATCTAGTATTGAAAGCATTCGGTTTGTCGTTGCATGAGTCCAGGCAAAAGCGCGAATTGTCGTTAATCCTGCCAGCGACTCGATAAAGTGTGTATAGAGAGGGCTCTTGAGCTCAATTCTGTGACATGTTAGTCCAGGGGGTAAAAGAAATTTGTTCAAAATGCTGAAACGCGACAACTTACTCCAGTAGCCGTAGCTGACGCGAGGTTTGAAGATAAAACCTCTGAATCAAATAAAAAGTTCCGAGTAGAGGGGGCAAAGCCGCTGCTAGGTATGGTAGCGAGGCAATTGCAATAGCCCCTTCGCCAATAGCACCAAAAAACACTGAAGAACAGAGAAATTAGAATGAATATCAGTCAACTTCTCGAAATTTCGTCGGCCAGCTTACTTATCACTGTAGAGAAGAAAGCTCGAGGAAGAATCATATCAACTAGCCTCATGTCCTGGCTGAATCGCGTCACAAGTGCTCCAGTCTCCAGATTGGACAGGAAGGCCAAGGGAGCGCTGTAATGATTAGCAATTTCACGTGCTAATTTCCGGGGCTACTCACGCCATGGAGGTTCGTAGTACAGTTGAATGAAGGTTCTTGGAAGCCAAGGGGACAATGATGACCCATACCCAACTGCCAACAGGTGTTAGAATGTCGAAAATAGTAACGGATGTACTGGGAAAGGCATTGAGCATACAAAACGGCAGTTATAAGTGCAAGAGCTTGGACAACAGATAATGCCCCGTAAATTCCAAGCCAGTAGCCCAGGCGTGAGCTACTATCACTGCTGGAAGACCAGAGGTCAATCCACACATCTTGATAAGTGTTAATTGCATGCCATGATTCATAATTAGGAGCGGAGTGTTAGTTTACTTACAGCGGAACGAATTTGTACCGCTATCTATGACAATGAAAAGAAATAACGCTGCTATTCTTGCCCGTCCCAAAGCGGAAAAGTAGTACTTGTACACAGCAAGGTCGGTTTTCTTTTGGTTACTCTCTTTGGAGGTACTCAAGGCGGGAGCCAGAGGACTCACAATCAAATCTTTAGACTTGATACTTTCTTCCAGGTCATCCGTCTGTGTTGGTGCAAGGTCGTGTTTCTGAATCAGGTTTGAAACTTCGTCCCGGATTTGGGCATAAGTTCCTTGCTTCATGACTTGGCCATTGTCTCCCAGGACTATGATCAAATCAGATTGCGGCGAATACTGGGCTGATGTATGGTTAGCCTCTTATGTCTTCCGGGAATGAATCATACACATACTACTGTGAGTGGCCAGAAACACTGTAGTTCCCAGCTGGCGCAGCAAACCAGTCGAACCAAAGACATTTTGAAACACAATTCGGGCTGTGGAGTTATCTAGTCCACTAAGAACATCATCGAAGCAAGCGATTTTTCTGCGAGCGTATACTGCTCGTGCAATGGCCTATTCAAAACAGTAGGTCAGTATGGTAGAAGCTTTGATACCTGTCTTTACAAATGCACAAACTCACGACTCTTTGCCTCTGTCCACCACTCAGCTTAGATCCTTTACTGCCAACGAGTGTTTCGTCTCTGGCTGGCATCTTCTGGATATCGACATCCAGTGCACATGCATGAATTACAGTTTGATACCAGACAGGATCGATAGTGACGGATGTGTCTTCGCCGACAATATTGCTTCGTATGGAGGAATTGGATAGCCAAGGCGTGTCATCGCAGAAGGCCAAGTTCGGATATTTTACGAAGAGATCCCCTTCTAACACGGGCGTCTCTCCTGCCAGACCTTTGAGAAAGGTAGACTTGCCACAGCCGACGGGGCCGACAATCATGACGAGTCTTCCAGAAGAGGAGGTTTCCATAGTAAGGTCAATACCATTTGTTTCTGGAGCAGAAGGTGATTTCCAGCCGAATTTGACATTCTTTAATGAGATGATCACCTCGCCTTTCCCACCCCGTGGTAGTGGCGAGATCTGGGGCAGGTTGATGCCAGAAAGGCTACTGGCAGATGTGGAGTATGTCGATAGCGGCTCAGAAAGGGTTCTCTTCTCTGTATCAAGCGTAGTGCATTAGCTCATGAAAGCTAACGACGAGGATTTCTAGAGCACAGTCAAATAAATCCAAGATACTGAATCTCTTACCAAGACGATTCTGATTTTTAAGGAAATCTTGTATCCTATGCAGACAACCTATTGAAGCAAAGGTGTCGGGAATCGCGAGCAAGAGATAAATGAGAGGTGTGATCATCAACATAATGAGCGACAATGATGTGATAGCCTTGTTGACAGCAAGGGGCCCAGAATCCTGGATCAGAGCTACTATTGCATAGGCAGCAAACGTCGCAAACTGCCCGATTATGATGGGAATGTTGACTAGCATTTATTGTCAGTAAGTTCTATACGATCTATAGCAAGCTGATTGCCTCCTAGCAAACACTTACCGATGCAGACACGGATGGATTGAAGACGGCGGAATCTCTTGGAGATCTCGAGCTCCTCTGTACGTAATGCTTCAATCTTAGACCCCATGATCTCGGCCAAGCCGAGGAATTTGATGTTGCGGATAGATCCTAGAATGGAAGATGTAAAGTTGATCCGCTTCTCGGTGGCTTGAAGCCAATCTTTCTGTCGGGTGGAAATTGCAGACCCCATAGCAAACGAGGCACCGGTAAATACTAGTCGGCCATATTAGATGATATGAATTAATGTTACAGGAAATCGACATGACTTACCAATCACTATAAATAGAGGAGCGATACAGACGGCGCCAACCTGGGTTTCTAACAACCATGTAGCCAGCCCTAACTGAAGCACGTTCGCCCACGTCTCACAGACCACCGAAAAGAAATACTCGGCGAGCATCTCTATATCAGAGCCCATAAGCGACATTGCGCTAGATTCATCTGTGCTTCCAAGCGGAAGGCCCATCATATGCTGGAAGACTATACTCATTAAACCGCCTCGGATCATTGTCGTGGCACGGTATCCTAAATGCTCATAGGAAGCTCGCGCAATCTATCGAGAATATTAGGGCAATCACACGCCCTGAAATCAGACAAACTTACCGCAGTTCCAGTAAAAAGAATTGCAGTAGCTCCAATCAAGCCATAGCTAATGTCGACCGAAAAAGGATCAGTTCGTTGCAAGACACTAACGACTTTTCCAATAAGAAACGGCTGTGCAATACTGAATCCCACAACGCAAAGCCGCGGAAAAGTAATAGCCGCAAATTCCCAGCGGAGACATCTAATTACCACCCAAAGTAACGCGTGCTTCCCTCTTTGGTCGGACTGAGCCCATGTGTTTGCGAATCGAGTAGATAGCTCCGATGATAGAAGCTTCTCGTGGACATTCGGGAGATCATCCCCAGCCAGGGCTTCGGAATGACCTCTCCATAGGAGCCCATTCAGCCAAGTGAATAGGCCTCGTGAGAAGGGACCGCTCACACTCTCCTTAGAATGATGTTTTTCGGAGGATAGAAGCCATTTCTTCTTCTCGACACTGGCAAGAATCAATAAAATCACCTTGAGGGCCAGCGACGTAGAAAGAAGAACCGAATAATCTTCGTTGTCCGGTGTCAGCCAGGCTGTGCGCACACGCGCAAGATCCAGAATCAACGTAAGGAACAGATATAAAGATAGCAGGAAAGATGGTCTAATTGACCGGACATGCTCTAGGTCCAGAAGTAATACCACACCCAGTGCCGCTACTAGATCGAGAATGGCACTTGCAAGCAGTGTCTTCTCCGCGGGGTGATGCTTTGCAACAAGCGCAATCAGAGCAATCTGGATAGCCACAAAGGTTACCGAGAAACTCTAGTTGAGAGTAGTTAGAGATCAAAGTCCCACTCCGGTGATCTGGGGTCTCTCACTAGGGCCACTATTCGGAATGTAGAAGAAAGCACCTTCCTTCCTTCTCTCCGCAGATAAGCTAGACGTAGCAATGCAAGCAGGAAGAAAGAAGCAGCTGGAAGGATGCTCAGAATCCCGGATTCGAATAGTATGGTGAAGTCGAATCCACCGCGACAGTCTGTACCAACAATCGGCCCAAACTGGTCATCGTCGCATGCACCCATATTGGAAGTGGCACGAGTCCAAGCAAATGGGAACGGTAAAATTTATATCCAAGGATAATGAATGAGGCTCTGGTGAGATTATGGAGGTTATCAGACGCGAAATGGCATATGAAGGCTTTTAGTATCAACGTCAACTCGGCGCTCGGCGCTCGGGCTAACAAGTTATACTTCTGCCTGATAGGGGCACTCCAAGCCTATTCAAGTAGTTCAAGCAGAACGCTTCTTTTGCTGGCAACTGGCTGAGATTCGCTGGTATCAAACTGTTTTGAAATCGAACAGGCCAACACAAGCAGACCGTCGGGTACACAGGGCAGACTACTTCACCATGGTATTTTCAGAGCGAACGTTAATATTAAGAATAGAGTCATGCCCTGTAGGTCTGTAGGTCTGGGGGTAAACTAAGACTGTTAGGCACTCTTGGCAGTGAGCTTCGCCGCCGGAGATCCGATGGCGTCCTAAAGAGGCTTATGTCGTGACAGCCAATCATTCCTAGCAACGTTGTAAAGGCCCAAATCAGACTATGAATGAGTAATTTTGATATTCCCCTCATTGGAACTAGATTCTGTGGATTTCGTGGTAAAATACTCCGTACTCCTTGTTCCTCGGAATTACCTAACCTATCCTGGCTTAGTGTTATGGTATAAGAAAAATACCACTAAATGTAACAGATATCAGAGGTATCACAATAGACAATCTATATACAATCGCTTGAATAAGACAACAATGTAACAAATGCGTCCAAAACTGTTGGTGGTATAAAATGCAAATCAGTTTCGCCTCAAAGCTCGACATCGTCTGGAATCGGCACCGCATCATTCAGCGCCGGGTTGAGTCTCTCGCCAATCTCAATACTCTCCCTCAGGATCTGACGTGCAGCCTCATCACTGACGTCCATATCCTCCTTCACTAGTCGCACCGCCAATTCGGGTACAAGAACAGATTGTGCGTAGCCAGCCACACCAGCAGTCTTGGCGAGATGATCCGACGTAGCCAAACGACGGAGTCGCAAAGAGAATCGGTCGATAACAGCTTGCAACCTAAATATTGTCGATCGTTTAGTATTGATACAACACCAAAAGGAACACGGTCAATTGCATACATTTTACCGGCACCCTTTGTCCCATAATAACCACATGTAATGGTCTCAAGTCCATCGCCATCCAAGGTCAAACGGAAGTTCTTCGCCTGTCCAGACTTCATGCTGGTATCGAGAATATTTCGGTAATAGCATGAAGAATCGGGCACAAGTAGCTTTTCCAGCTCAGGGAAGTGGCGCTGAAGTCGCTCGTCAAACGTGTCCCAATTGATTTCGGGATATCCCTTCGTTTCCCATTCTTTCATTGCGCTACGCTCCTGGTGAGATGCGCAGAATTGCTGCTGTTCACGGATACGTTGCTTCGGCTGTGCTTCGAATGAGTCTAGTATCTCCCGTTCCACTTCTGCTTTACACATTGGACACAGGGCTTTTTCAGGCGGTGATTCTTGTTGGTGCTCGAATTGTGACATCTGCTCGTACAAAGAACCTGACGGTGAGCTGAGCGGGCTGCTCAGAGACGAGTCGCTGTCTTGTAGTAACTGCTGCTGTTCTTTAGATGATAACGTGCCAAACGAAGAGAAAGAGTCATTGGGCAAGATATTAGGGGGCATGTTTTCAGATGCTCCGTTCTTCTTTCTGCCAGCAAATGATCTCCTGGGACTCGAAGAGGGAAGATCCTTAGGCATCTTAAACGTCACTTGAGGTTCATCTGATTCCTCCGGGTCTTTGGTCTCGGACGACTTAGCGCTGGAGTCCGGTGTCTTTCTTTTGACTGGCGAGGATTTGCCAGTCGCAGCTGGCGGCTCGCGCACACTTGAATGCCGTGATAGTGGTTGTGGTTTCGCATACGTGGCCCGCTTGCGCTTTGAACTCTGCGAAGACATGAAATAGGGATTGTTTTCTTCATCACTCATGCCACTATTAGTGCGCAACAGTCCAGTCTTGCGGGCCGAGCCACTGTAATTCTGCGGGCTTCCCTGCGAGATTATGTAGTCATCCGCCAGCCTCTGCTCCATAGTTGCGTTTGCTCGGTCATTCTTGTGACCTTGTAATGAATCGCTTTCATTGTACGCCTCTTCGTCTTCCGAGCTAAGTGGCGCATCATCTATCGCAGGTTCGTATGGTTGCGTGGGGTTTTCGATACTGGGTTGGATATCTGACTCGGTGTCGCTGGGGGATTCGGGCTTATTGAATGTCGACAATAGGTGCCCCCCTGGACCATTGCCTCTTGTTAGGCGATTTGAAGCATAGCTAGCGTCACGCTTTGGGCGACCGCTCATGCTGAATTGCTTCGGAGGGCGTTAGATGTTGGCGTAGTTGTCGGAGTGGAGCTAAATATGATTGAGCCGGTACGCGTTGATGACTCGGCGGGACGCGTGTGCAAACCCAGACCCTGTGCATGCAGTAGAAATATAACAAAATAATTCAACTCAAAAGACTAGAAGACTGGTGCATGTTCATTGAAGCTGCCAAGGGCTGAGACAACGTGAGGGGAACGCGAAACGCGTGACACGTGCCTGCTCCACTCCCGGACTAACTTATACCTCGAGGCTTAAAAGGTCTGGCAATAGAAAATGAATATAGTATGAAAGAAAATCTCATTGGAAAATAATCACATATGCTACAAAATATATGCTTAAGGGTTATGGCACACTATACATTAGTTAAGCTAGCCAATGGTTTGGAAAATCATGATCATGTCATAGTAGTTGAAGTAGCTAGGACCCGTCTTAGAAGGCAACCAGACAAAGATATACACAATCAGATTACACTCAAACAAAATATGCCCGAGCGAGTCATGCACCTCGTACAGTCTTAATGGAAAGAACGGGAGAAAGATAAAAGTATATAGAGGAAACGTAAAGAAAAAAAAAAAGAAATGGGACCAGAAACAGAATCTAGGACGGCCATTACTCAAAAGTCATTGAGATCTCGCCATCTGTGTCATGATCCGCCCAAGCATTAGGCTCCAAGGCCATGGCGCCGATAGCTGTTGTGCCAACAGTAGGTATTACCGGCATTGAAGACGCAGGTTGTAGCTCGGGGCGAGCGAGAGGGTTGTGGGTAGATCTTGGGGATTCATGATAAGAGGTATCGAAGGTCATTTCGAACTCGTCCTTTGGTAAAGTAGAATGCTCATTCGGGCCGTGAGGAGAGTACTGTCCTGATGCATGTGGGGGCTCTGAAGAAGTTCGGGAAGCGGGTGGAAGGTCGGGTATCTTAAGTGCATCTGGTGTCTTTGGTGTCTTTGGTGTCTTCGCACTAGGGGAAGGTTGGGTGGGTGGCTCGGGCTGAGAGTTTAGGTCTAATTTCATCGGAGGCATGGTCGACTCTAGCTGTCTCACTTCGATGGCCTCCGAGGCCAGCTCGGTTCGAATGGCTTCGATATCGAAGAGCACTGCACCAGGGCTGTCGGTATCATTTGAATCTCGCGGGGAATTGTTTCGGTCAATGTCGTACGTCTCCCACTTCTTTTTTTCGGCCATCTTGCCGCGTTTGAAGAGGCCGAAGCGTTTCTTCTCTGGCTTTGCTTCCGCCTCTCGGCGGGCTTCGTCGATTTCACGAATGAGCTCTCGTTGTCGTTCGGCGTGGTTGTCTGGGTCTGGGTCTTCGATTTCTGCGAACTCATCTTCTAGAACTTCCCATCCAACTTCTCGCAAAATACGAGGCATAGCGGTACGGTAGTCCATATGACCGTTGACAAGCGAAGTAATATCGAAGTTTTCAATGCCTGGAATGCCTTCCACGGCTGCAAGACCAGCAACACGCATGATACCACCACTTGTGGCTCGGAAAAGGTAACCCAGAATCCAATCGTTGGTGGCGTAACCGTTCACGAATCGACCAGACACTACACTCCGGGCCTTTAAGTACTCATCCTTGTTTGCAACAACTGGCGACCCGAACAGGTATACGTTCTGGATGAGTCCGTGGGCACCCTTGTTGGCCAGTTCTTTGAGGCAAGAGAAGATGACACGCGCGCCGAGTGAGAAGCCAAGAAGAGTGACAGGCCGGTTACCAAGGTTTCGATCTTGCAAGGAATCGGCCATGACGAGGCCGGCAGAGTTGGCGCGAGCCAAAGATACGATCCAAGGGTTATCGATCAGATATGCCAGTTTGGTGAGAACGAGAGGCAATTGCAATGATGCCATCAACGCCATCAAAATGGTGCTTCCCAGAACTTGTTGCAGACCTTGAGTTAATGCCTGGTAGTTGTTAGCTTGAGGCATAGGGGCATGATAATACCATTTTGAGAACTTACCTCTGTTGCCAGAATGTTGATGGTGTCACCCATACTCCGAAGCATTTCAGGTTCCCACAACACGGAATAGATATCCCCCATGATCGGATCGACGGTACTGAAAGGTAGACGAACATCATCGACCTTGCCAGTCATCCAGCCGGAGACGGTCACAATGAGATTGACCTTTTTATTATTATGAAGAGGACGATACTCGAACGTTTGGACAGCACCAGTCCGGCGATGTGAAGCCCTCATACCAATAGTGCTTCCGCCTAGTGTAGCACCGGAAGCGATCAGGGCGGTACCACCAGCACCTCCCAGGAACGCACTTGTTCCGGAGATACCCACAGTTGTCAGGCCCGCCGCAAGGCCAGCTCCGATGACAGGAGCCAACAGTCCAGCAGAAAGACCAATGACTAGTCCACCGCCCACCGTCGCCAGACCCATAATCATATACTTCTGTTTCAAGGCCATCTTGCGGCGCTTTTCCATGTGATCCGACTCGTCCCAATTCTCTTTGTCTGCTTGCTCTTGCATTTCGAGTGAATCTGTGACACGCTTCTCAAACCGTGAGATCTGCAGCCATGTCACATCCAAGGCTGCACCGACCCTTTCCAAGAGCGTTCGTGACCGAGCATCATATGCTGAGTCTGCAATCAGCACAAGGAAGAGGTCACAGAGCACAGTCCATCGGAGGTCTATGTCGATTCGATCAGTCGTAGGCATTTGAGAAGGAGTCGTGACCTCTGGGGGTTCCTCGGTCTCCTCGGCTTCATATGGCGGTGGAGGGTCAAATTCAGAAGATTGATCTGACTCTGCTGATAACCTCGATTGAGTGTCCTTTTTAAGACTGGGAGACTCTGCTGTAGATGTGGAAGTTTTCGGATCATTTTCGGCCATGGGGTTTTTGACTCGCGCATTTTGCATGAGTGGTCGTACCAGATCCTCTGGTTGGACACCGTGCTCCGCAAGTTGCTCGATCATAATCTGCTCAGCCGAATTGATATCCATATGGGCATAGACTCGCGCCATCATCGCTTGGCCCCACTTTCTCATGGCATCTGAGGCTTTCTGTACTACTTTTCGCGTAGATTTCGTGGTGGTGATGGATGCCAAGTCACGGTTCATCCCATGGATGGATAGCCTCACAACTCCCACATATGCGATCTTCTGTGTCTCATTGAGTAGGTCTTTCGTGGCCTGGAGCTGGCTGATCGAGTCGCGAAGCTCTTCGCCAACTAAACCAGCGGAGTTTCCTCCTGTTTCTCGGAAAAGATAGCTCGTATCCTCATCTAGACTTGTGGCAGACTGAGCATCATCATCGAGCTGCACCCGGGTATAGCCTTTCCCAGCTCCTCCTAGTCCCTGATATACAGCCTCGTCGTCTTCTTCCTTGGCACCTTTGGCGACCAGTCGCCCATAGTCATCGTAGTAGTCGAATTCTCCAAGCGCGGGCATTGACTGCCATTCATCCGGCTCCTCTTCTGAGTCGTCGCTCTCGTGGTGTAATTGGTGGGGCTGGTTCAGTCGCTGGTGGGACCATTCCGACATCTCGACAGGTTTGGGCTTCGAGGTCGACCTGCGGGGGTTTGCAGAGGCGTCCAAATTGTGTGAACTCTCTGCATTTTCAGGAGCACCGCTGTGGGCTTCCAGATCCTTGTCTAGTTGTTCTGCCTTGTTCGTCTTGGCCAGCTCAGGGGCTGCCTCGGGCACGGGCTCGGGTGTGTCCTCTTGTACAGGCTCAGTTGGCTTCTTTAAAGCTTCACTATAGCTTGTCAAGCCCACGACGGTCTCCTCCGGTTTATGGTCGCTATTGTCGTTCGCGGGGGACTCGCTGGTGGGGGGATCGGCCCGGTGGCGTGCGCGGATGGGAAGGCCAAAATCATCGACCTCATCTGGTTCTGTAGTCTCATGCTTCGTTATCTTTGTGGCCGCCTCGGACGTCACTGGTGGAGGGGGCCGTTCTGTGTCCCCTCCATCCTGGTTTGTGGTGGAGCTACCCTGGGGAAGCCGGGTGGAATTGATCGCGTTCGATGGAGAAGTAAGGTTGTCGGAGGTGTCAACCGTGACACCCGGGGCTGCGGTCATGATTTCATCGACAGGAGGACCCCAGAGTCTCCAAGAGGGGTGGTGTGTGGGATCCCAGTGGTCTGTTGCTACGCACGTTCCTTCGCACGTTCCTTCGCGATAGCTTCAAAGGATCACCCATCCGGGTGGCAAGGAAAAAGTATTTCGACGTAGCTCAAGCTGTCAGTTTCAGTGGAATATATCTTGCCCGGGGGGGCCAATTTGTGGTCATTGGAGTGGGATCTCCGCAAGTGACGATCGGTGGCCACACGACAAAAAGGACTGGGCGGAGAACGTGGGAAATCAATTCACCACAGTGTTCAACTCAACACTTGGGATCGTTAGTGAATCTTCGAGTGTTTGAATCTGGATGCCTGGATACGTATGAGTTTTGTTGGTTTGCATCGCAAGGCCGAAAGCGGACATCTCTCCAGCTTCCCTTGTTTGTCAACATGAAAACAGCAAAACAGCTCTGCCCCTACGGTATTGGGTGTCTTTTAGCGTTCTTGGTGTACTTGTTGTACCTTGTATCATCTCGCCACTCCTCCACAATATAAGTTAATTTGCTTTATACCACTTTGATTGTCTATGAGCTGTCTCCTGAGTTGGCGTGGCCAAAACGCTCGAACACGCGCAATAAGCGTCAATAGCGGCATATCGCGATGAGAAACAAAGACGTATCGGGGAATATCAGGTATCAGAAATCATATGGGAATATCCTCCGAGTCCACCTTGCAGCCTTACCATCGATGAATACGAGGGCTACAGCCTTGCAATATCAGATAACATGAAACCCGGGTAAACAGAAGAATCTCACCCAAGTCTATCTAAGTAGCAAACTCCAGAAAATGAGCCTCTGATAAGTAAACGAAATGAAAACACCCGAGCACGGGGGGCGTTATGTCGATCGTGTTCGACTGAGGCAGTGCCGGTGCTTTTGCCCCGGTCTTCAAAGACGTATATCACTTGCAGGATTGGCCCTCTGCACTTCCCCGGCCAAACAAAGCGCTAGAATCATCCCCATGCCGTCATGAACGGAGAATTCAGACTTGATGGGGCGTTGAGTCACTTGTGCAGCTTGAGGCTCCCCCCGAGCTTGGCATTGTCTACATACATCAGGTGTGCTCCTTAACTTTCTTTTTTTTTTACTCTGCTTTCCAACTATATGTCTCCCAGCGACCTGCAGTTCTATCCTGACTATGACGAGTACGATCTCTCTCTGGCAAGGAGATGCCAAAGCAAAGGACCTCCGCTAACAAGCCCTCTCTTTCAAGGTTCCCAGGCTTCCATTGTTAATATCGCTGGCGCGGGGCTGCGCCTCTCACTCCTTCTGAATGCCGCAGCCTGTCAACTTGCACAGTCCAAACTGGAGATACACAGCATTGCCAAGGGTATTTCACTGTTTGCTCTGAGTCTCAAAGATGCGGGACAGACTCTCGAAGTAACGGGGTTCCATCGGACACCAGAGGCAACAGAGAAGGCATGGGAGATCGCTGCCCAGGGCCAGATGATTTTCATCGAGATTGAACACATGCTGGACATGCTGAAGTCAACAGATAGGGAGGATGACTTGAGAAGGATGCCTCTCCAAGAGAGACTCAAGTGGTGTTTTCAGAAACAGCATGTCACCTACTTGCTGGCACAACTGGATTCTCTTAAACTCAGCCTAATAGTCCTGTTGCAGATCTTACAACTTGGAAACATGATCAAATCCAATGTTGATGATGGAATCGATACCGAGTCCTTGGCATCGGTTGCTGATGATACTATTGCGCAGGAGAAAGCAGACTCGCAGAACATGATCATTGTACGTTACTGGTCACTGAAACGTCTTGATCGCCTGTGGGATCTCGTGGAACAGGAAGCGAGGGAGGCAGCCAACAGCCCGACAAAACAGAGAATTCAGTCTAATTATTTGGCGAGCTCGGCTTCTGCGTTCAAACCACTGGTTGCTGCTACTCGCGCTTCCGATCCCATTCGACTGCCTATCGTGACTTTTGGTGAGAGCGATGTGGGCCTGATCGACATGGAACGATCCCCAAAGGATATGGTACAGCTTTCTGAGAGTGCGATGCACCGACTACTATCAATCTGGGTGCCGCTCGTCGACTTCTCAAGGCTACAGGATGCTGGAAAGTCTGTCGCAACCCCTGGAAAGCAAGTCCAACCTCGTGTCTATGTGTCTTCCGATACCGACGACGATGATACCGGATCAGACTTTGAGGGCCTTGATGTACGGGGTTACTATATCGAGGGCTCCACAGTTGACTGGAGAGACCCCCATTCCCAAGAGGCACGTCAGCAGGCTGCTGAGCTCCGTCGAAAGTACTCAACCTGCCAGGCTCGCGTTGAGACCGAGCCGGAACCGGAACATGTCATTCAGAGAGGGGACAGTCGAAACGAATCCAGGAGCCTTATTGATTCGAGCGATGAGAGCGAACAAAGATCAACCCTCAGTCCCTCTCACAGCAAACACATTCCTAATCGCCTCCACGCCAGCAGCCTTTCCTCTCGATATCCTCTTAGCTGGACTAATACCGAGAACCGACCACATCCAAGCGGCAGCTACCCACCTCCTGTCCACACCCTACCACGTCCACCACCAAACTTCTCAGGACCACCGTCACCTCACGCACAGACGAAATCAGCTCAAGCATACTCTCCGGGCCCACCACAACAAGCATACAATCCATACAATGCCCAACCCTACGCCTCAGCCGCTCGATCAATCCCAATAAACAAGCCAACCGTTCCCTCGCCCTACTCCTCTCGAGGCCACTCACCAAACCAAGTCCATTTCGGACCTCCATGGGGTCAGCCCCAAGCCTCATACAACAGCAATCCACAGCGTCGGCCCTATCCATCAGTGTACCCACTCTCGACATCTACGCCAGAAATAGGGTTCCAGCCCCCGTCACCTCACTCTCGACACCGATCTCCAAACCGTTCGCGTCACTACTCTTCCCGTAGCTCCCGTGATTCCCATGAGCCCCACGATATTAGAGAACCACGAGAAGAGGCCAAGGAGCGGCGGAAAGACTTGACCAAGAAAGCCACCAGGGGTTTGGCCGGCATTGGTGCTATCGCCGGATTCCTAGATGCGTTGGAGGCATTCAGCCTCACTTGAAATGCTTTATGAAACATCCTGCTGTTATTGTTATTTTTCTTTTGCAATTCCTCCTTTTCTTGGTCTCTCTTTCCTATGGTCTCGGCGTTTCGTGAATTTCGTTCGGTCTGGTGGCCCATTTTGATACCCATGTCTATTTCCCACACTGTGCATAATCACTGGCAGTTCATAAACCTTATCGGGAGCACTCCAATTATTTCAGTTCCAGAACAAAAAGCAAATCCTGCCGGATTCCACGAATAAAAAGGCTGCCTGAAGATTGTCCCTCGCGGAGATTCCCCGAGGACCCTGACCCTAGTTTTCGGATATAGACTCTATTCGGTGATCTTCCCGTCAGTCATCATTATAAACCCACCGCATATCCACAGCAACGTTTACTATACGTGATTCTCGGAAGATATAGTTGCCATCTGCCGACTCTGAAGAATCCTCCATGTTCATTCCATATTTCTATCTCCAATCCCCCTATCGGAACCATTCAACTTTCAGCTCACAGCACTTCCGAACTCGTATCCGGCTTCGGCTTCGAACCCGACTTCGGATATGGCAACACAACACACTGGATCACCACTGGATACATGCTGCCTGTCTGTATACATACCATACGAATACGAATGTCCCTAAACCAGAGAGATATCTGATATGCCAGCCCGCTCCCCCACTCAAAATCGGACTCTACACAACCGCGGAACTTCCGATCCTCCCGACACTCCGTGATATGTCGCCATATCATTTTCTCTGTCTCTGGCTAAATTCGGGATAAATGCGTGGTGAACAGCCTGGAATTTGTTCCCTTTTTTTTCGGGGTTCTGGGGTTGGGGGAAATTGGGATCTGGTATTAATATTCGCATTGGCCCGGTTCCTGGCTCTGGCTTCCTTTGGCTTTTTTTTCTTTCATTTTTTTTTCATGACTCGCTTGGCTCTTGGCTTCTGGGTTGAGGGCTTGTTGGGGCTTTTTTGGTGAGGGTTTCTATACTTCAGTTTTGACACCCTCAATTTCTGGTTTTTTGTTTTCTTCATTCGTTCAGGGAAATGAATATTTGGTTTGTATGTGGTATGACGTGTCTTTGTTTATTACTAGCTTCCTTATGCTGTTTTTTTTTTGTGTTTCTTTTGCTGGGCTTTTACCCTCAGCTCTATACGTGGATAACTTATACATGCATGCACAGCCCATCCAGGTCCGTCTATACCCCAGGGATATCTGGAGACACCACAACGAGCATGTTCACGTCAGAATTGAAATCAGCCTAGTATGGCTTGCCCTGGTTCATCCCATACTGCCAACGACATCTCATCAATCAAAACTCAGGCAAAGGCGGCATCCCGAAGATACTCCCATCGGGTAACCACCCATCAAGCTCCATACCCGTCCCATGCATCCGGGGACCCTGAGGTGGACCTTGGGCCTGAGAATGTCCATGTCCATGAGCCTGGACATGTCCCGGAGGCTGCATACGCTGCTGAGCCTCGTACGCAAACTGCGCCTGCATAGCCGGATGCGAATGTGCAGGCGGAGCCTGATATCCCGGCGGAAGAGAGTGAAAGAAGTGTGGCCCTGGATTCTGAGCATCCATCGGACTAGGACCCGGTCCGGGCCACATATGCGGCCCGCTGCCCATTGCTACATAACCGCCTTCTATTCCGGCGTGGCGAGGGATTGGACTGACGGCCGCTGAGATCGGGTATGGATCCATTCCTGGCTGGGAATTGGGATTGGGGTTGGGATTCACGGTCAGATGGGTGTGGGAATGATGCGAAGACGGTGTCCCGGTACTGTGGTGGGAAGACGGTCCAAGACCGGGTGTTTGTGCAGATATGCCCATCTGCTCTGCTGTCCCTGTTCCGGTTCCGGTTCCTGTCGATGGACTAACGCTCATCACTCCAACCCCAACTCCAACTCCTGCTCCGGATGGATACCCGCTATACCGTCTTTCTAGTCGGTCGTACCAATCCCGTCCTCTGACGCCGACGACTTGGTACCACCGGCTGGGAATCTTGAATTTCCCTCCGCCGCCTGCTTCGCCGAGTTTCGCTGCGATGGCTTCGAGATAATATGCCACGTTCACTGTCTCCGGGGTGACGACTTCGCCGAGTGCTCCTGTCCGCACGGAGAAATGAATCTTTAGCAGGGCCGTTACGGCTGTTGCTAGCCGTGTGTACATCAAATTGGGCAATTTCCGCATCGTGTCTATGCTGCATGCTAGAACTGTGTCTAGCATCTCCTGTGCCGCGTTCATCCATTTAATGTTTATATCGATGCGGATTGCGCTCAGGCTGTTTGTGTCGCCGGTTTGTTGGCTGGCATTTGGTTCGATTGGGGCGGTCGTTGGGTCTGGGTCTGAGGATTCGGGGTCGTGTTCGGGTTCGTCGTCGAGGGTTGGGAGTGTGAAGTAACGTCTTTTTATGGCGTCTGGGTCGCGGTAGCCTTCGCCTACGCCTAGTTCGTACATTGCTAGGGCTGTGGAGCGATATTCGAGGATCATTGGGACTGGAGATTGGTGGTGTCAGCTGTTGTGGCTGGCAGTGAGAATGGAATGCGATTCTTGCAGATGGACTAACCTGTCAGCATGTCTGAAGGGGTATTCTTCTTCCATGTGTCCATTCGCTTATCGAACCATCGCAACACGGCTTGTACTCTTGACTCTGTCAAGGGTGTGGTGGCACTGGTATCGTCCAGACCAAACGAAGACATTGCTTCGTCTGTTATACGTTGCAGCTCGAACCATACAGCCAAATGCTGATCTGTTCGATGAGGAGAGTGTTCGAGATGTTTGACACATTCTGTCATCCAGTCGTTGAATTGAAGGAGATTCTGTCGACGGGTTTTCATCGCTACTGTTGAACCAAGATGGTAGCAGCCCAAAACGGCTCTGGCCTGTTCAGCCAGCAACTCATCGTGAGGCTCGTGTCTGCCCTTCCGATCGGATTTCTTTGACACTCGACGCTTGTTGGCGAGTCCGATCTCAAGTGCCATCGTCGAGGCGATGTGCGTGTACTGATAAAATTGCAGTTTCAGGGGCGACGCTGGTGGGAAGTAAAAAATGATCATAAGGAGCAGGGCTTGCACTAATTCTAGTGATTTCTCGCCTTCGATGAAGAATCTCTCGGAGTAGAGCCGAACCATCTCGCGATTTAATACCGCTGCCAGTCCTGCGTCGACGGATATCGACGTCGCTGCGATGACGGAGAGAAAGAGAACCGGCTTCGTCTGTCGCAGTTGCGCAGCCGTTGTGCTCAGGGGCAAAACGACCAACGGAAAGAAAGAAGCAAGCTCATGGACAAAATATGCCACCAGCTGCTCGGCATCCTCCAGCGAGACAATACCCCTATCGATCACATCTTTCACAGGCTCAGACTCCTCCATCTCAACGCCGGGCGGTAGCCCAGCAAACGAAGGAGGACCCGAAAAGAGCACACGATCACCAGGATGAGAACTCATCAACTCAGGCGAATACTCCATGAACTGATCCGACGAATGCGCAGAATGATCCCGCATCGTCTTCATCTCGCCGTCCTCGAATTCCCGCTCATCAACCTCACTGCCCTCAGACTCGGGCTCACTCTCCTCTCGGATCCGACCCTTCAACAGTGAACGCATCACCCGCATCTCCTTTTCCAACTGTGCGACACGCGAGTCCGTCCGCTTACGCGGCCGACGTCTCTGCGGGGGAACAAACACACAGGCCCGTTTTCCCTTCGCACATCGCTGGCACTGATTAGGGGTGGACGGGCTAGGCAAACAGCGAACCTTAAGACTGCGGCATGACTCACAGGAGCGGTTCAGCTGCTGCGCCGAGGGGGGTTGCAATGTGCTTGGTTCTCCCTGTGGTGTGGAGGTCTCTGACATGTTCACTTGAACAGGATCCTGGAGTCGGACTTTGGGGGCCCGCGATAGTGGGCTCTGCTTTCACTAAGCACTATCCTGTGAGAATGGAGGGGCGAGATTTCAGTCGGGCACAGGCTATAGGCTTAAAATTATGTCTGGTGGACACACAACAAACACACACCCACAAATTGTCGCAGGTTCTCGTCGAAATGAGAATCGGAAACGGCCTCAAAGGTAAGTCCGGGCCAGTCCTTAGTGTGTATTTCGATTCATCGTATCGAATGGAAGTCAAAATGGGACATGGACATGGAATGATTTGAAAATAACGAAAACTAGTCGGAGTGGCATCTGAACATGTGAGAATCAAAAGGTGAGGCAGAAATTAGGTAAGAATGAACAGGTCAAGATCTCCTGGGGTAAGCAATGGGCCAATTGTGCTTAGACGGGGGAGTCAGGGTCCAAGATGCCAAACCTCGGTGGCTGGAAATGGGAGGAACAGGCAGTGAAGTTATAGAGTTAAAACCTGACCAATCAGCCTGTGAAAACAACTCCACTGCCAGTCGTTATTGGCTCATCAACGCCCGACGGCTATTCCCGATTTGCTCGAAATGGTGCAGTTTGCGAATTGACTTCGCTGTAGGCTGCCTGATGGATCCTGGCAACTTTGGTTAGGACACCGGACCGTTGGTGCTGCAATGCCAATGTTATAGGGTTACACTCTACAACGTGACTCCAACGTGACATGGAATGTTCGACATGAATTCCCCGAATACTCCGTGGCTGGATTTTCGGCTTATTACTTGGGGCAAGTCTATTGGAGAATATTCGGGGAATCCCTTGAGTTCGTTGAATTCGCTGAATTCGCTGTATTCGAGCTCAAAGATAGTATATAAGGAAGTCCCAAATATGATAGAATGGTATGCAATCGAACAAATTTTCACGGCACCATGAGCGATCTGCAATATAAACTCGACGCCGTCGATCCAAGTAGATTGGATCAGCAGCAAAAAGCCCAGTTGTTGCAAGCATGTGACAGACTACGGACTCGGCTGGACAGTCCTTTGGCAACTGCTTCACGTCTGCTATTTTCGGTATGCCGTGTGGATCCCTGTGGAGGCATCTGACAGGCAATTGACATGTGCTAGGGCCACCAAGGAATGGCCATTCGTTTGGCGGTCGATTTGAGGTTATTCGATGCTATATCCGAGCAGGATGGGGCGTTCAATGCTGAAAGTCTGGAGTTGGAGGCAGATCTCCTGCTTGTCAGTAAGTTCGCGATTTCATTCCTCGTCTCTGATATAGCGCTGATGGTCGTAGAGAGGATTCTGCGATTCCTGGCTGCCATGTCTGTGATTCACGAGGTAGATGTAGACAAATATTCCACGACGCCCATGGCAGCTGCTCTAATGTCGAGTTCACCCCTTTCTGCTGCCATCATCCACGGGTATGCTAGTTCGAAGACGGGAATGTAGCATCGCGAATGGCTAACACCATGCAGAACTCACTTCTGGACGGTCCTCTCCAAACTTCCAGAATATTTCCACTCCAACGGCTGGCAGAGTCCTAAAAATGGCCTTGATGGGCCATTCCAATTCGCACACAGCACATCAGCCCACTACTTCGACTTCCTCAACTCGAACCCTTACTACGGCCAAGCCTTCAACACCGTAATGAGTATGTCCTTCCGACGAACCGGCAAAGACTGGTTCGAATTCTTCCCGGTCGCAAATTTGCGCGCCGAAAAGGCGTCCGACCCATTCATAGTTGACATAGGCGGAGGTCAAGGAGAGGATTTGAAGAAATTCCAAGCTCATTTTCGAGACTTACCAGGCCGCCTGATTTTGCAGGATCTGCCCGATGTGGTCGCTGGCGTTGATCTCCCGGGGGTCGAAGTCATGGCTCATGATTTCTTCAAGGAACAGCCCGTCCGCAATGCAAAGGCTTATTTCTTGCGCACTGTTTTGCATGATTGGCCTGATATGCAGGCTGTGCAGATCCTGCGGCGGCTGCGTGCCGCTATGGGCGCTGATTCGTTGCTGTTGATTAATGAGAGTGTCTTGCCTCAATCTGGGGTCGGGCTGTCTGCTGTTTTGTCTGACTTGCATATGATGGCTTCTTACGCGTCGCTCGAGCGGACGGAGAGGCAGTGGAGGGATTTGCTGGAGATGGCAGGGTTTCAATTAGTGAAGGTGTGGTTACCGGAGGGTTGTGCGAGCGATTTGGCGGATCAGTCTGCTTTATTCGAGGCGAGACTTAAATAGGGATATGATGTTACTATAAATGACATTTCAATTTTCTCATCTTCTTCCGTGAACCGCCGGTGATCCACCTTCAATGCTAATCTTTGGCTCCTGGCCATCATGCAGGGGTAGAGTACGGAGTATACTGTAATCAACAAATTCGATCCCCACAGTAATGTCTATTCTGAATATGGTAATCGCAAGCTATTGGCAAGCTAAGTCTGGGCTTTGGTTTCTCGGGAGTTCAGTGTGGAGTATTGAAACCGAGAAAAATTCTACACATAGGGATAGCATACTGTAGTATGTTCTCAGGGGCTTAGATCGAGGCACCGTACCACCGGATCTCCAATGTGATGCATTTCCCCTTTTGTCAAGGTCAGATTCTTCCGAGCCTATGCGGGGTGCTAGCGCAGCGGTCAAGCAGACTAAAGTGATGCTATCGGAGGACGCGTATACCTCGACCTCCCGCTGCGCCATGAGACACTCAGCAACACAATCTGACTCCAAGAAGCGCCCAAAACAGCCACAACAAACAAACAGAACACATGTGGCCTTTTGTCAAGAGCAAAACAATCCAACCTCCCCAGCGAAATGCCTGCTTCATTCCATATCCCCCGGAACACGCGACACAAGACAAGCTTCATGGCCATGTGGGTCTCTGTATGTGGCGGAACGCGCAGACTCTGCTGATTCGATCCACGGATATACCGGCCTCGTTTAATAGTATTCTGCTCCGAAACGAGTACGGAGTCGTCAGCTCCCGCTCAATACCAAGCCTCTTTGGCTGCATGGTGGGCTTCGGAAACCCGGCTTCGTCATCACAGATTAACTCCGGTTCCAATCATAGGTCGCTCAGGGCCAAATGGTGTATTTTTTGGGGTTGAGAAATTTGCGGGAGATAAGTCGTTTCTGCGTATCCGTTGAGCCTGGTTTTGCGCTGCTCATCCATCTTTCGTTTTTGATCTCGTGCGAGTTTATACTGTTTCTTTGCCTTATACCCTCGTTTTTCATTCGTCGATCTTTATATTATATGCTTTATTGGGCCTCGCGTGACCTCACATATCTCATTTCGGCACCTCTTGCATCATACGAATCGAGGGGAATTCTTCCGTATAGCAACCGACGGCTGTATATATCGATATTCAACGCATAAGTAGCCAGAATCTGTCATTCTCCGCCACAGCATGCGATCTCCGGCTACCACTTGCTGGCTCTATGGAGTACTTCTTGTGTCAATTGCCTCCGGAGCGTACGGGAATAACGAGACCCAACCGGACTTCATGAGCGTGCGAAAGAACGTAACGAAAGAATATAAAAGCGAGAAAGAGATACCAACACAGAAATACTTTCGTGAGTACCATCTCATCCAATACCACTTCAGGGTCTTGCCGATCAAGTTATTCCTGTCAACTTTAACTGACTCGCTTGGATCTCTTAGATGAATCATCGTATGTCGAACCTCTGTGGTAATATGTGTTGACCAGCTCCAAACTAACTTGCTACCACAGTTTCCATTATCATTATGACGGCCGGTATGCTCCTCGAAATTCTATCAATCCAGATCAACCACTTACAAGTCCCAGCTTTGCCAATGAAACTCTTCCGGCATCAGAAGTCATCCCACATCTCTCAGCCCTAGTCCAAACCTACTTCTCAACAATGAACGCCATCGGTGCTGAGACATGGATCATGCACGGCACATTATTAGCCTGGTGGTGGAATCAGAAGGTAAGCTCTAGCATTCATCCTCCGGTCCATCCTCACCTCGACAAGCATTGACAATGGCCAAGATCTTCCCATGGGACAATGATCTAGACGTCCAAATCTCGGAACCAACAATCCACTTCCTAGCAGAGTACTACAACATGACGGAACACCACTTCGATTTCCCCAACGTTGACGGCGGTCGCGCCTACATGCTCGAAATCAATCCCAACTACGTCGTCAAATCTGAGCAGGATACAATGAATAAGATTGATGCGCGCTGGATTGATAAGTCGTCGGGTCTTTTCATTGATATCACTGCTGTGCGCAAGGATGAGAGCAAGAGGTTGAATGGACATCCGGAGGCGTTGACCTGTAAAGATCATCATCACTACGAGGTGTGTACTCTTCTCATTCGGTGCGGTGTTTATTTGTCATGTTAACGGTATTTCCAGGAGAGTGACATTTTCCCACTGCGTGAAAGCACCTTTGAGGGAGTTGCGGTCAAGATTCCTTACGCTTATACATGGCTTCTTGAGGAAGAGTATGGGCCCAAGGCTCTGACGCGGACGACCTTCTCGGGGTAAGTTCACCATACACTTCATCGGGATACACGGGGCTAATCGGCTATTTAGACATACCTTCAATGATGAGACAAAGATTTGGGAGTCTGCCAAGTGAGTTCTTTCTGCTTAGTCTGGTGTAAACTTTGTTCTACACCGAATCTTTGACTGTTAAACTAATCTCCTTTTAGGCGAAAGCTTAAACGATTCCTCCGACGAGGCTGGCGAGGTGACGACTTGCCAGTGCGGACCTCTGATCTCCATACTATTATAGAGGCATGAAGGACTGGTCTCGGTGATTTTATATATGTTATTTAGCCTCAGCATATCCCCGGCGTTAATCTGAACACGCATTCTTGTATCTGAATTCCATACCTTCAACCACGGAGATAACGGGCTTTTCCGAAAGAGGGAAACGCCTAGACGCTGAGTCATCAGTCACATGCCCCACTGGATAACATACGAGGCTTTAGAGGTCTTTTTCAGGCTCAGAGTCACAAAAAAAAAAGGAGGCTTGCTCAAGAATGTGGGAGGAGAGAGTGAACACCATCTCATCCCGTTATGTCGTTCCATTCAGCTTCCCCAGAACTGATCGTCAGCGATAATTCCCCAACTTCACCTAACGTGTCCGCCACCATTGCCCCCCACGACACCTCGAGCTCCCGCAGCTGTGTAACATGTCGCCGCAGAAAAGTACGTTGTAACAAGCGGACGCCATGCTCAAATTGTACCAAGGCCGGCATCGACTGTATCTTTCCTCCTCCTGGTCGTGCGCCGCGCAAATCGAAGCGCCCGCCTGATGCGGAGCTGCTTTCACGCTTGCGCCGTTTGGAAGGTGTTATTGATCACCTGCGAAGTGGTAATGGGTCTGGCACAGAGCATTCTTCCTCTCAAGCTCCATCGTTGACGACATCTTCAACTGTTGTCAGTGACACACCGGGGCCCACTGCGGCTCCTACTGCACCACCCCCTGGACCTGCTGGAGCTCAGGGTCAGAGCTCTGATTGTCCATTTGCGGACACGGACCCTAAGAAACCTGCTCCTAATAGGCTTGAAAATGAGTTCGGCCGTTTGGTCATCGATGAAGGTCGGAGTCGATACGTGAGCAATCGGCTGTGGGCTAGTCTTGGAGACGAGGTATGATATACCGAAGCACTGTTACCAGATTGTTCATTGTATTAACCTGGTATAGATTGAGGAGTTGCAAGACATTCTTGATCATTCTGACACCGAGGAAGATGATACCCCCTCTCCAGACTCTCCACATTCAAGTTCACACGATGGACACATTTTTGGATACTTCTCATTGTCTCATTCGCTCCGAGAGTTCCATCCTTCTATTTCCAAAGTCTCTATACTTTGGGAAGCATACAAAGAAAATGTTGCTCCTCTAATCACTATCGTTCATCGACCGACTGCGATGAATTACTTTATCGAGGCAGCACAGCACCCGGAGACTCTTGACAAGAATTCAGAGGCTCTAGTATTTGCTATGTATCTGTCTAGTGTCGTCAGTATGAAACCCGAAGAATGCCTATACCAGCTCGGTGATGACCGCGCGGCTGCTGTCAAAAGGTACCGCTTTGCTACGGAGCAAGCCCTAGCCAAGGCTGGATTTTTGAACACACAGAGTCTGGTTCTCCTCCAAGCCGCGGTTCTGTTCTTGGTTTGTGTGCGACGAGAAGATGATAGCAAGTTCGTTTGGTCTATGACCTCCGTCGTCTTGCGCCTTGCTCAAGGGCTAGGCATACACCGCGACGGAACCAATTTCGCGCTCAAGCCCTTCGAGACAGAAATGCGCCGCCGACTATGGTGGCACATCTCGTTACTGGATGTTCGCTCGTCGGAAGATCATGGGACAGATCCTATTATCCATGAAAGCATGTACGATACTCGGCTGCCATTGAATGTCAACGACGTCGACCTGTACCCCGAGATGACAGAGCCCCCAGAAGAACAGGAGGGTTGTACTGACAGCACATTCTGTCTTATTCGCTGTGAGATCACGAGTGCTTTGCGACGAGCGAACTACGTGTGCCCCGGTGCCCAATTTCGTCCACCTGACAATTTGCCACCAATCAGTCGTTGTGAGCGGATGATTCAAATCATCAGTGATCGCTGTGAACAACGGTATATCAGACACTGTGACATGAATGTCCCTATTCAATGGTGTGCTGCCACGGTGGGACGTCTTATCCTTGCCAAGTTGTGGCTGATCGTCCATCACCCGATGACTCGGAAGGACCGCCAGACGAATATCTCACAAGCAACCCGCGAAAGCTTGTTTTTAACTGCAATCGAGGTGCTGGAGTTTGGCCGCCTGCTCGAAGCCGATCCAAAGACAGCCAAGTGGGGTTGGCTGTTCCGCACCAACATGCAATGGCATGGTGTTGCATTTGTCTTGTCTGAGATATGCGTTCGCCCAGTTTGCCCCATCACCGATCGAGCCTGGAGTGCAGTTAGCTCACTTTACTCGGACTGGGCGTTACATGCCACCCATAAGAAGGGTATGCTATGGCGACCCCTCGCAGCCCTAATGAAACGAGCTGAGGCCACACGTTGCAAACAGCGACATGAACTGATGGTCAAGTTTGGCCCAGCTCCCAACCCACTAGAGCCAGTCGGTGCTCAAATTACATCAGTGCCCAACCACCCTCTTCCCCAAATCCATATGCCGCAGGGACAGACAAGCCCCTTCCAACATAATGAACCAGACGTTTCTCCACAGATCACATCTGATGCCGATCTGAATATCGATTTCAGCGGAGGTCCATTAGGGGTTATACAGAGGATCTTCCCCGATACAAACCTCTTCGCTTCCCAGACCATCTACAGTACCCCATCCACGCAAAGTAATGTCCCAGTAACGAATGAAATTTCACCATCGGGGTTATCGACAGCCCTCCCTTACAATGCCGCCATGAACAATCCCCTCTTGAATCCGGAACCACTGCCAGAAGCCCCTCCGCTAAGCTGGGACGAATGGGATCAGGTCATGCGTGATTTCCAGACGGATGTGGAGAATGATGAATCTCAGCCGACCAAAGGGACTAATGTCACTGAATGGTTTGTTTGAGATGCATTGAACCGGTTTTGATATGCATCGTCTGTTGATGTCTGGGCATCGCATATTTGCCTGTGCAGTTTCTTCTCTTGGCTTCGGCCCTGTAACTATATAAACGACTTTATGAGTTCTGGCGTTGATTTTGGATGATATCCCTCCCCTCATTGTTTCTATATCTCTCTTCTCTCTGTGATGTATGTCATGCTGGTGATGGCAGTCGCGCTACAACACGAGTAATACACGCACAAATTACATCTTGAATGATACCCTGTCTAATTCAAAATAAACAAGAGAAAATAAATAGCATACTAATAACTTGACAGTAATTCAACAGACATCAAGACCTCTGTATACTTTATAGTCCAAACCACGTGACCACGCGATAACGGAGAAGCTCCAAGCTGGCATCAATGATCTCCTCCACTCCGCCATTGCCCTTTCACCCACCGACCATCCCCATACATACCAGGGACCAAAAAGTGTGCCCGACCTCCAATTCCTGATTCTCAATTGCAACACCACTCAAAAATACCCAGCACCCCTCGAAATTCAAAATCATGGCTGTCAAGCGCCACGCGGCCTCAACTACCTCCGCAACACCCTCCACACCCACAACCCCAACAACAAAGCCCCTCTCGTCAGGCCCAGCCACCCTGAAGACAAATGCCTCAGCAGCAGAAATTGCCCAGCATGTCTGGCAGCAATACGCCACGACGACACCGCAACGTACACTCCTTCTAGATGCCTTCATGGTGTTCCTCGTTCTTGTTGGTGGTTTGCAGTTCCTGTACTGTGTCCTGGCTGGAAACTACGTGAGTCATCATCCCCGTACCCTCTGCGCTGCGATATCTGTCTCCCTTTTTCGTTTCAATGGATAGAAAACGTACATCTAATCAGATGAATGAACCCCATAACATGAGCAATCTATGAACAAGGAACAGCGCTATCATTGGAACTATCATGGACTAAGCTAACCTCCTTCACTATGAACAGCCCTTCAACGCTTTCCTGAGTGGCTTCAGTGCCGCCGTCGGCCAATTCGTCCTGACTGCCAGTCTTCGTATGCAAACTAGTGATTCCGGTGCTACGTCGAAGCCAAGCTCGAAGGGAAAGAATGCGCGGTTTGCGGATGAGCAGGATGAGGAGCAGGGGACGGGTTACTCGCATGAAAGGTTAGTTTTCTTCCATCTTGCTCCATTTTATTGCCGAGGTATGAAGATTTACTCACGTTCTGTTTCATTAGGGCCTTTGCCGATTATATCTTTGGAAGTCTGATTCTACACTTCTTCTGCATCAACTTTATTAACTGAGCTGTGCTCAGTTGGTGCTTCCCTCATTGTTCAATCCCGGTCTGATGTGGTCTGTCCTTTGTATTTGGGATTGATTGGATGAGCTGGTCAATGGATGGATTGGGAATGCTGTCTTGATTAGATGTTTGTATTGGCATTTGGGACGTTTTTCTTTTTTAGCCTGTTCCCTTTGGCTGGTCTGTCTGATTAGGATGGGAATTGTTGTTCATATCTAAGGTTTAGTCAGTTATCAATGTGAAGCTTGACTTGTTGAACAAATATGTACCCATGGCTTGAGATGGCATAGGTGTTTGTATAGAGTGAACCCCTACATTTACAGGGGAGTACATTTCACAAAGTATAATCAGTCCATGCAACTTAAAAGTCGATGTATTTGAAATGCAATGGCGGGTATCTATTAACTAGATCCATCTAGATGGATTGAAAACAACAACTCAATGTTGTACAAACAGGGCTGATGACAAGTCTATGCGAGTATCAAAATGCCCGTCCAGGCCTTCGGGGAACAGTCGGTCTCTTAACAACACTTGCCCCAGAACCACCACCTCTTCCTGCGCCTCCACTACCACCGCCTCCACTACCATTGGCGCTAGGCCGCGACGAAGTAGAAGATGACGCAGTGAGACCGCCAACCTTTCGACCCGGCTTGATGACCGGTCGACGCACAGCAGATCCCGCGCCAACCTCGACTTCTCGCTTGCGGCGTGTAGGATCATTCCGCTCTTCCTCGCGCTTTTTATTTGCCGCCGCGCGTTCGCGGTCAAGTGCCATTTGCGATTCGATCTCCATGCGTTTGTTGAATTCGAGTTCTGTTACGCGGCGGTCACGTTGCGAATAACCTTTTTCTTTCACAGAGTAAAAGACACCTCCTAGTTCGGCGAGCCACTTTATGGATATGTTAGTTTAACTCTCATCTTGGGTAAAATAGAGTGGTGAGAGGGAGTCACTTACGTGTGGATCGACTGCTGTCACTGTGGACATGTATTCCTTCGCCGTGAGGATCAACTCGTGGTAGACTACGTACTCGGGAACGTAGCCCAGGCCGTAAAGTGCACTTGTAGGGTGAAGAGCCATAGTCACGCTGGTACGGAGATTGATGAATTCGCCAATACCCTTTACGCGTGCGGCTTGATGGTAAAAGCCCGAGCAGATACATTTGCGAATCGTGTCCCAGTCTGTGCCACAGCTGATAAGTGGCATTTTCTGGGCGGTCATGATGTCGTGGAGTTGGTCGCGGACTTCCTTGGCTCGGCGGAGGGTTTTGGCGTGTAGGAAATGCTTTACACACCATGAGTCGGACCATCCGTTGGTTTTCCATTGAGTGTAGACGTGGAGGAGGGTTAAGTGGTCAGACTCTGGGACGAAAAACTTCTCGCGGGCTGAGTCTGATTCTTCCATTCGTTCTTTGGGGCGATAGAAGACATTAGGGACTGAGAGCATTGCGACGATGGTCAGCATCTCTTCGCTGCAGCCGTATTCTTCGGATGCCATGATGATCAGCTTGGCGAGAGGGGGATCCATGGGGAATGGTGTCATGCGGCGGCCTAAGGATGTAAGATCACCCAAATTGTCTAAAGCACCCAGAGACCAAAGCTCGAAAAGAGAGGTGGAAATTGTCTCTTGTGGGGGAGGATCCATGAAGTCAAAGTCCATCAAATCCTTCACGCCAAGAGACTTGAGCAAAAGAACAGTATTTGCGAGACTGGTACGTTGAATCTCGGGAATCGTTTGGATGTACAACTCGTTCTTGTAGGCCGTCTCGGTGTAAAGCCGATAGGCCTTGCCTGGCCCCGTTCGGCCAGCTCGTCCAGATCGCTGGTTTGCGTTGGCCTGGGAGATTGGCGTGATCTGAAGAGTGTCCATGCCCATGCGCGGGTTGTACACCTTCAACTTGGAGTAGCCAGCATCAACGACATACATGATACCGTCGACAGTCAAACTGGTCTCGGCGATGTTGGTAGCAACAATAACCTTGCGCACACCCGGAGCAGCTTTTTCGAAGATCCTTGCCTGTTGTTCCGCTGGCATTTGACTGTAAATGGGTAGGATGCTTAATTTTGGGGGGTCATTCAATAGCTTCAATCGTTCATCAGTCAGCTCGCAGGTTGCTTCAATGTCCTCTTGTCCAGTCATGAAGACGAGGATATCTCCCGCGCCTTGAGATACGTGAATAGCCAAGATCTGCTTGACCGCGCTGTCAACATAATCCTCGCAAGGTGTGCGAGAGAAGTGAAGGTCAACCGGGAATGTTCTGCCGGGAATGATGAACTCCGGGGCACCTCCGTAAAAGCGCGAGAAACGTTCTGAGTTCATAGTTGCTGATGTCACAATCAATTTCAAGTCTCTGCGCCGAGCTAGAACTTTCTTGAGAAGACCCATCAACACGTCCGTATTCAAGGCTCTTTCGTGCGCCTCGTCCATGATGATGCAGGAGTATTTGTCAAGATCAGTCTGTGCCAGAGATTCTCGCAACAAGACACCGTCCGTCATATCTAGATAGATACTGATTAGCCTTTGTTTGTATATAATGTACAGAAGCAAACTCACATTTAATCACTGTTTCATCACTGGTGCAATCCTCAAAACGAATCGCATATCCAACAGTAGAACCGAGATCTACCTCCATCTCCTCGCTGACACGCTTTGCGACACTCATCGCTGCCACACGACGAGGCTGCGTGCACCCAATCATGCCGTTTTTGGAGTATCCATCCTCATGCAGGAATTGGGTCAATTGTGTAGTCTTTCCCGATCCTGTCTCTCCAACAACAACGACAACCTGGTTGTCCCGGATGACTCTCAAGAGATCTTCGCGCACAGCAAAAGCGGGAAGGTATTCTCTCTGTTCCCGTATAGTCTTGCTCGAGCTGAACGCGCTGGCCCCAGTATCCTTCTTCAGGTGCTTGGCGAACTTGTTCCCTCCTCCTTTGTATGTTTCTTCAACAGGCATGGCAACTGCGCTATCGCCCTCATCCTCCTTGACACCCATCAAGTTGCCCAGAGCTGTGCCAGCCAGGTTTGTCGCTTCCTGGGCCTGTTTCTGTCGCTCGCGCTGTTGTCGACGGTCACGCACAGCTTTGCTTCCCTTTCGACTGAATACCGCCATGTCACTCTGCGGGTCGCGAACAGCGGAGATCGGCTCGAGCTGCTTCGTGAAGATGGTGCGGCCATCGAGGAAAGGTGGCCGGAGGTCGTGGACGAGCAAGTGGACTCGAGTTGCCTCTTCGTCTTCCGGCATAAAATCACCTTCGTGGTCACGTCTTTGTGCCACACCGGATGTGAGCATTCGATTGGTTTCCCATGTGTCGATATCCTTCCGCTTGGCGTCGCGTAGTTGTGGCGGGAGATTGCCAGAACTCTTCTGCCTTTTGGCAGGGGGGCCCATATCGCGAGACATGGTGATGGACCTATTTGCAAGCCAGATGGGACTTGGATCACAAGTTGGGAGCTGTGGTGGAAGTTGCTTCGATCAGCAATCGCCAACGAACTTATCGCTGTCAAACGGTGCAAACTCCGATATCAGTCACGTGGTCTACAATCTGCTTTGTGTTGCACATACAATGGCATCAGCAGGCAGGTAAATTATTTAAGTAAGGTAAAAGAAGCCCGGGTTTTCATTGTAGTACAAATGTTCCAGTGTTTTGCTTGAAACGTATTATTCGCGGGTTGAGATGGGTTTAGAATGTTCATAGTGGCCGCTGCCAAACACCAAACTGCTGCCGCCCCGCATCGTCATCTTAATTTCTCGAGCTTTCTTGTACTGCATACCACACCGTATCACGCCATCATCATGTCTAGCCAGCAGCAGATTGATCCCAAGAAGCAGCAGGGTATGTCCCTCAACTGTCCAATTCTTCAGTGCGAAGGCTAATGTGGCCCCTCAATCCAGAGCTCCAACTCCAGTACACCAACTTCAAGAACACCCTCCAGCAATTAGCACAGAAAATCGGCGATATCGAGCAGGAGGCTGAAGAGCACAAGTACGTTTACCTGGTTTCATATGGTTGTCCGCCAGGAGATCTTGCGCTGGGTTTAGACCAGGAGCTACACCATTTCAGCAGAAAGTCCTTGGCGAAGTTACATGGTGCTAACGTTTTGGTCTCATCAGGCTTGTTATCGAAACCCTCGACCCTCTCCCCCAAGACCGCAAATGTTTCCGCATGGTGAACGGTGTTTTGGTTGAGCGCACCGTTCAGGAAGTTCTTCCCACACTCAAGACGAACTCGGATGGACTGAAGTCAGTATTGGAGGATATGCTCAAGCAATACAAGTCAAAGCAAAACGAGCTGGACTCTTGGAAGGTATGTCGTCTCAGTGCGAGGGTCTCTCATGCCTGAAATTTTCTCTTTCTCGTGAATCAGGGACATTACTAATTTGCTCTTCCAATATAGAAAAAGAACAACATTCAGGTTGTGCAGCCTTAGTGGCCTTTCTTTCTCATATATCAATTTACGTGCCCCATTTGTTGCCCCCGGTGGTACTGTCCAAGTGCGATAGCGTGAGACTACCGGCGTTACTGGGAACGGCAAAAAGAGTAGACATAATGTAGCGTTGATTCGTGCTCTGATGCCAACTTGCAAGAGATTCTTGTTTCATAGTGTTCATAGTACCAAGAAATATACCCATATCTTCTGGATCCTGAGGCCTGACCATGTGAGGGTGCGTGGAAATGTATCAGCCTGGGCCAAGGAATCAACGGTAAATTATCAACTGGCCCGCTGGGCCGGTTCTGGCATAGATGTACCTCGCTCTTATATGACATCTGTCTCATTCGCAAAAAAAATACAACTTATATCTAGCTCTATCACATGGACTTTGTCTATCAAGGTCTCGGCCAGCAAAGGTACAGGGCTGAAAAACTTTATTTCTGTTCAATTCATTGGGTAGCAAGAAGTGACGATTAGATTGAATGCTATGTTTCAGACGCATATAAGTTATCTGTGTGCTTTATGTAGGGTTTGGTGCCTGACCGCATAATCAATGACCAAGGCATTGTTGGGCTATGCAGTAGGCATACGCTTGTAGGACTTATGTTAATGCAGTATCAAGGCAGAAGTATAATTATGATTTCATATGTGTACAGTGCAGCCTCCACAGATGCATATCGAGACTATTTAGATATGTATTGCAATCTGTATTGCAAGTACGGTATATCTCGCGTTTCAACCCCAAGTGCCCGATGTAACGCTGTAATGTAATATATATTCCTGTATCTATGCCTCAGGCGCCCACCATCGGATGCAATCATGACTGAGCTGAACTCGCTCTCTCCCCTCTTTGACTGTGTCGGCTGCTTCATCCGCTTCTTGATCATTCAATTTACCCAGGAAACTTCTGCATCCTATAGTTATACCCGAGAAGTGCTGTTGTGGCTTTGTTTGGCATCTCAATATTTACATTGGTAAGTGACCAACCGAAAGGCGTCCCTTCGATCTGCCCAGGGAGTTCTGGTTCGCCAATTGACCTCAGCTCACGCCCTCCACTCAAAACACCATGTTGACATTAGCGCTCTGATCTCAGATCCAGACGAATCGGAAGACACCACACTAAAGGAATTAAACGGTATGCTCTTCTTCCTCCCTGCACAACTTGCGCCTGTTGGACAGTTGGGCTCCCCCCAATCTGACCCACCCTCGCTGCTCCCGCGTTGCATCCCGCGTCACCACCCAAGCTTCACTGGCCTTCCCCGACTCGTGAGGCGCACTTGATTGGCATTTCCACAACAGCGGGTGCGACGCGATCGCAGTTATTAATCCTGGACGGGTTTCATTCCATTTCCCGAAAACCACGAGGCTAATCCGCCTTGCGTTCATAGAGCTAGATCGCGCATTATTGCCAAATTTCCCCGACTTGTTATTTTGAGGCTACTGTGAAGCGGTTCGTACCCAGCCGATACAACCCTGTCCCGTTTTGACGCAGCCGACTCTGCGCTGTCCTAAACGCAATCGATCGCGCGCCAGCATTAGATCTGACGTGGTCTGACAACAGGCACGCGAAACCTCCAAGCATTGACGCCCAAACCCCGGCTCCACTGCCCGTGTCCAAAACCACTCATAATCATGTCGTCGACCTCCCCTTCGAAGGAACCTGAACTCGACCCCGAGGCGCAATCGGGCGAAGAACAAGAGCACATGGACAAAGACCACCACGACCCGTCAGGACACCAGGGCGAATTCGAGGTGAAGGAGCAAGATCGGTGGCTTCCGATTGCAAATGGTTAGTTGCGTCGACTTGCATGTTTCTATTCCGATTTGCGCGTACCTTGCCGGTGCCCCTCTGTCTTCCCCCGCATTTCAAACTCCGTTACTCCCAACTGTGCTTTGTACAGTCCCGCTTTCGTCTTATTTGATACTCGGGCATGCGCCGCACTGATTCGAGATGGAAGTCGGTCTCGTATCACGCGAATTTGGGTTTTGTTTCATTTGATCGGCACCATACTGACCTATGTTCCTTTAGTGGCACGTATCATGAAATTGGCGCTGCCTGAGAACGCAAAAATCGCAAAAGAAGCCAAGGAGTGTATGCAGGAATGTGTGAGCGAGTTTATCTCTTTCATCACAAGCGAAGGTATACTCGAAAGGTTATTCATAACCCGGCATCTGCTAATGTACCCTCGACAGCCTCGGAGAAATGTCAACAGGAAAAGCGCAAGACTGTCAACGGTGAAGATATCTTGTTCGCCATGACTTCTCTTGGCTTTGAGAACTATGCCGAAGCCCTCAAGATCTACCTCTCCAAGTATCGTGAGGTAAGCCATACCCAATCAGCAAGTGCGCGCATATATAATGTAATATGCTAAACCAATTATAGACCCAATCTGCACGCGGTGAGAACCAGCGTCCCCCAAGCGCTGGCTACGGCGCCGGAGGACCTGTCGGTGGCTCAGCCCGTCCAACAGGATTCCCTGATGCGGAAGCCGGCAACCCCCTGCTTAACCCGAACCTTGACCCATCAGAGCAAGATGCCGCAGCATATGGCTACCCAGCCATGGTTGGCCAGCCCCACAACGGCGCAGGCGGAGACGGCTACTAGGGGGTGATTCCAACAAAGAAGGCATGTCCTGGGATAGCCATCTTTGAGGTTTTCAGAACGGAAGTGTGAAGCGTGCAGGCGTCTTTGGTTTCGGTGTTTGTCTACACTGTTATCTCGGCCACTGGATACAGCGGAATGTGGGGTGTCTCTACCTAGAAGGGTTACCAATCCTTGGATTGCGTTCTATTCGACAGACCAGGCCTGCTTCAAGGCCGTTTATAATGAGGAGTTTTGCGGGTTATTAGGTATTATGGGCTTCATCGGATGACTGAGACTGTACATTGATTTGAATGACAAACTGTCTTCCTGCTATTTGTCTTTTGTATTATGTAGACCGTTGAACGGTATTTATCAGTTGATTGTCTTAATACTTCATGGTATGCAGCTCTATCTACTACTAGGCATTCCATGGCCATGAGCATCAAATTCCATTCTCATTCTTGCACTCACTCAGGCCTTAAATTCCTAGAATGGACTTGTATGTCAAGATCTGAGGACCTCAAGTTGTGAAGTGGGCTGTTGGATCTAATCTCCTCCCAGCCATGAATATTAAAAGAGTACTAAATGATAACAAACCGTTTGACGCCGAAGTCTTTGGCGTGTCTATGTGCATTGTCCTTCAGGATTCGATCTATGGCGCATTGCCCCAGTGGCCCTCAGGCCCATATTGAGCCGGGACAGTAGGCCAGGTATCCACGCCATCCAGCAAGGCAAGTCTAGAAGGGCTAGTCAGTGTTTGATGCTTAAAGTATAATAGCTCGGACGAGTAACCTACGCCATGCCGCCGCTCAGATGCGGTTGAATGTGGCAATGCATGAAGAATGCTCCTGGGTTTTGCACTGGTGGGAAAAGAATCGTCAGCCTGGGTCCAGCAAAGGGATGATCCAGACACATACCATGGTAGCGAATTGCCAACCAAGCCGGTCCTTGGAAGGCTGCTGGACTGGTGAAGGTATCTGCCCGGTACGTCTGTTAGTCTCATTGATATCGAAGTATTGTTCGGGTCGACTCATGCATACCTCTCACGGGAGGGTTGACCAGGTTGAACATCTCTGGTATCTCCTTGATGGCTTCTGCAACTGAACCGTAGGTGAACTCTCCAAGACCGAAGCCCTGAATATGTTAGAAATTGGATGGACCAGATACTGTATCCGATAAGAACTCACAATAACATAAACCGGGTTCGAGTGTTTGTGCAGTGGATGGCCTGGCTGGAGGGTCGTGGAATCTCCAACAATCTTGAAGATAATATCCACCCAGGTGTTGTTCTTAGTAGAAATGACCAGGCTGCTATTCTCCTGCGACGTGGGATCCCAAAGCATAGGCCGGTCAGCCTCCATCGCCAGTTCGTAAGCGTCGTTCCCGTTGAGGGACCACCTCCACGCCTTCTCATAACGTCCGATATCAAGGATGTAGGTCTCATCCGCTTCTTGGTTTGGTCTGTTTGGTACCAGCGGTTTAATGGTGTTTTCATCGAGAATGACAACGTCAGAAGTCACAGGGTTACCACCATAGTCGATAGAGGGCGTGGAATAGATAGTTTGATCGCCATTGGCATATGAAAGAGTAGCTCGACCTGCGACCTTCTGGTTCAACCCAGAGTTAGCAACGAGAATGGGATAATCTCCTGCTGTGTTGTTTAGCTTCACTAGAGCGGAGTAGCGACCACCAATTGCGACTGTCAGTGCCTAGAAAAGGGGTCAGCATTGTATTGGGACGTATGATTGATCAGAAGATATCGCACATCCACTTGCACTGGTTGGATGTATTGTCCATCAACCTCATATACCCACATGGAGTGGTTATTGATGGAAACTGTCTCGGTTAGTCTGCATTGCTCGGATAAAAGACCATTGCGAACATACCAGTTGGAACCGAGAGGCTAGCCGACCCGATGAAGTTGAAGCTTGCCCATCCCTTCCAGCCTTCAACTTGAATGACTGCTTCTTCCGCGTCGGTAGCATTGCAGATATCATACATGGTAGGAGGCACCAAACTGAAGTTGTGCTTTGCATAGGTTGTTTGGGCGTAGGTATTGTCAAGTGCGAGACATCTTCATGATTGATCGTTAGCTATAATGAGAGTTGAATAATTCCCTTAGAATTTCGCGTTACTTACCCTTTCACAGTGTAGTTTTGTCCTTGCAACAGGGCAGAGAAGTCAGGTGGAACCAGGCTGGTGGCATATCCAGGGCTGACGCAGCGTACTCGTCCCTTCCCATTGACCAAGAGAGAGTCGGCACACCTAGAGATATTGTTAGTTGTTGCTGTGCTAATACATTCATCAGACTCACAATGTGTCAATATCCGCGTCCACAGCGATCTGCTGCAACTCTTCGGAGGTGTTGTGGAACCAATCAGAGAGCATAACCAGCTTAGGATCTTTAATCGCTTGGTATATTTGAGCGCGTGTTGGGATATCATTAGCCATAGCATTGGCCATGTCTTTAGCTGCTGTCCGCGGTCTGGATTTCGCATTTTAGCTTTCTGATACTAGTTCTCACTGAATATGATCTTACCTGATGTAAATAGGCCCGTACAAGCCATCTATGAGTTGTCCCGCAGTGTGCGAGTGGTACCTATGTGTTTTTAGCATTCAAGGCTCTGGGCTGGACACAATGAGACTTGCCAGTATGTTCCATGCTGCGAGACAGTGAATTTGGAGATAAATTGACCCCCAGGAGGAATGAAACGCTGCGAAACCCCCGGTACACCATCAGACCAAGATGTTCCTTGCTGACTATTCTCAGTCAGTGGTTGAACTCAATTGACTGGAACAATACAGACTCACTCAATACCGTGATAGTGAATTGTGGTGTTGTAGGGCATGTAATTGTTCACTGTCACCTCGACCTTGTCGCCCTCATCCAATAAGAGTGGAGGTCCAGGGAACTGGCCATTGACCAAAGCTTGCATACGCTCGACTCCATCGGGCGCTCTGGTCTCCCAAGAGAGGTTGAGCTCAAATTTTTTGGGAGACTCGAGGGAAGGCAGAGCAGAACTAAAGCCCGCGAAGTAAAGAATCGTAGACAGCTTCATGACTGCCAGGAGGTCCTCCAAAATTCATAGAGACGGAGCTCCATAGGATCCTCCAGATCAATAAGTACTAACATGCTTTGGCTGAGCTCGGGTATACACTACTGTACTGTACAAGAAGGTCTAGACAGGGGTCCCCCTGAGAGGTCTCCAAGATTTCATTCCTAGCTGGTGAAAAGCCAAGCAATGCCGTAAGGGGCTTGGATAGCTGTTCTCCGTACTGAACCTAAATGGCGATGATTTGCATACCAATCGGCTGGCACTGGCTTTTGACACGATTTGAGATGGTGAACTGCCGATCTCTTGGACATTGTCCACAAGTGATCGGGCCAAGGTCGGACTTCTGGCGTTGGAGTTTCTTTGAGATGCATAAGATGCATAAGTACAGTCTATGTATCAGCCTCGGCAGCCTTCCGGGGGCTGACAGTCTACTGTACAGTACTTATGGAGTCTCTCGATCCACTTATCTTAGTCGGATCGACTGGCCGATTGAGCTTCGCAAAAGAAGATTCGATTTGAGCCGCAGCTGGTAGTTCAATATGAATGCCGAAGAATGATTCCGGAATTTGAGGGAAGAGACCCCCTGATTCAACCTTGGAGACCCTGGCATTGGCCAGCGCATCAACTATTGTATGCTGGCGGGTTTGGTGGATCGGATCCACCACCATTTATGGATTTGCATAATTCCTGCTCTTCTCAGGCAATATTGAGAATAGAGGCATAATTTGAAAGCTACATCCGAGCACTATGTCTTATCTACAAAATCTCTCGATGTGATAACAAATCCAATAGGACCCGACAATTAACACCTTGGTCCACTCCATTCTTTATTGAACCTTGCACACCCTTGAACTTGAGCATTCATGTAAGTTATTCATAAAACAAAAGACATATAATAATAGTCACTGTGGAAAACAAAGTTTTTACTATAGGCATTATGATGAAGCCCTTTCATTAGATTATACTATGCGCATGTAATGTCAAGAACCTCAATCAGACAAAGCATCTCTTTGAGGTCAATGTAGTAATGCCATAGTTAACTATACGACATCCTAGCAGGCCCAAGCTATATAAGCTCGCTTTCATGTCAAAATCAAGTAGCTAACTATCTAACAAACATACATTCACTCAGCTCAGCTCAGCTTAGCTCATCGCAACAACTTGCAAACTGAACAGTTAGTACAACAGCCCTTCTCACACGCAATCCCCGATCTAACATTCATCATGGTCAAGCTGACCAAGAACCCTCCTATTCCAAATCCCCCCAAGCCAGCTCCCCCGCCGCGTGAGGCGGGCGATAAGCCTAACAAGCTGTGGAAGCCTCGCCCTCCTAACCATGCTCCTGAGGCTCCGAAGGAATAGTATTCATATCCTGAGTGGTGGCACTAAAGCTGACCAATTTCTTAGATTCTCTTAATTGGCAAACTTTCTATAACAAAGCGTGATAGTCACATCAAGTATCTTGTAAGTGTGGCAGATATTCTCTTAATGGGGGATCTCAGTTGTGGAGGTACCTGTATACCTTAAGCGCATACAGTGGCCGAAGAGGTTTATTTCCCCCGGTTGAGCCTAAGATTTTCTATTCTTTTCTTTTGTTCTCTCTTTTCTTTTGTGTGATTATGTTATATCAAGGTTCATAGCAATAAACAGCGTTGGCCAAACAATCTTCTAGTTCTGTAAAGCCCTAGACTAATCAAAAGAAACCGCATGTTTTTTTTAGGATGGAGTATTCCATCTTTATTATTTTGATCTCACTCGTTAGTGCTAGAAAACCATAACGATGGCTGGTTGCTGTAGTCCGAATGATGCAAGCAAAGCAGGCAGCATGTTGGAGAGTAATACAGCCTATCGTTTTTAGCCGCTTTACACCATCTGCGCATGCCTGTCTACTTCGCCCCAAACAATTGGCGCATGTCTTCCTGCATATTTTTTGCCTTGCCAGCACAACCCTCCTGCTCCTATCATACAGGTGACACGACATATACTGTACTAACACGCGGGGAAATCTTTGAGCCTCGGATTCTCTTATGTTGTTGAGGCTTCCCTATCTACATATTATACTAGTAAAGGGTGTCGGGGATTTCTCCAAAATTTTAATTTTGGATCAATGCCGAAACTTTCATTCTAGCGCAATCACTTACAAATCCAAGGTCCGTTATTTCAATCTAAATGAGGCGAAGTTGTGACCGGTTATCGGTGGAGCGAGACATCCAATAGTATTAGAAAAACAGGGGTCGTGGGGCATGAGGCTGTGTATGAGCGTGTGTACTAGGTACTAGATTAGTCTGATTTAATTGTCGCAGCATCTGGGAAATTTCAATCGTACTGAGTGTTTCGCTCTCCTGCGCGTCAGACTCGAACTAATAATGAACGTGGGAGGCCAAGTCAACTTGCATCAGAGGGGTAGACCAATCAATCAAGTTTACCTCCCAGGCTCCAACAAAACTTCCCAAGGTCTTTTCGATGGTTTCCAGTCAGCCCGATCAGCCTTGAGAGCAAAGAGCCATGTATTGTAGCTTAAATAGAGGCGCCCACTCACAACTTTGGCTATTACATTCCAATTCTCTTTTTGCTACCTAACAATAACTGATCAGTCTATACAGACTCGCTTCAATTCAAGATGGCTGTGAAACACTCTCTAGAGAATGACAGAGCTGTGATGAATATGTGGGGATACGTATTCATGAACGTGCAGATGCTTCGCACTGCCCTGGATACGTGGAGACCCGATTTTCCTGACGGCAACAAACGCCTTGCTCTTGTTGGAGATAAGGTTCTCGCACTGATTTTTGATCTTGATGGATATTCCAGGAATGATACGCGAGGTAAATCTTGTCGCTTGATGCTCTGACAAAATTTGATTTAACATTATTCTACAGGAAATATGACGATTCGTCTACACTCCCGATCATCAAACAGGAAACTGAATGAGTTGGGGCGTTCGCACAGACTCGAAAGATATATAGTTCTGAATCCGTCCCAATCAAGTGTTTCAAATGATATTATGGCGACCACCGTGGAAGCTCTGGTGGGGGCTATCTACCTTGACAGCGGTAATCTGGAGGTTGTCAAGGCAGCGATGATCGAATTTGGCATCATGCAAGCCGAGACTGAAGTTTAATCTTCAGTAAGATTTCTGTCATTCCTTACTTATTTCGAAGGCCAATTTGACTAACGTATTCTAAAGCCAAAGTGTGTTGCGATTACTCCTTACACGTCTTCGTATATGGCAGGATAAAGGGGCTCGGGATCCCCTCGTGAAAGGCCCGGACCGGTTCTAATATCAGCACTTGGAACATGATATCAGGCCCAATTGCTGATATTTGAACTTTTCCGGGTCTTTCTCGTGGGGGCCCGAGCCCCTTTATGATGGTATGTATGGCTCCGTGTGGTGGGAGTTATATTGAGCCAATTCTCTATGTCTATTTTGGTCTTCTTTGCACTTTTGGTTTTATTTCTATGGTTCGGTTCTTAAGAGAAGATATGGGGTTCTGTCAGAGCCCAATCTTGTCGCGGACAGTTTCACAATACCTGGCAAGCTTCAACAGTACAGGTATTCATGCGGCTAAAGAAGGAGAACCTTATTGCCTCTTGGAGATTCAACATCCCTATCTTCGAGAACTTGCTTTGTTCTCATTTATGTATCTAGCTATAGTCACTCTTTCTTCAGTTCTACAGTTTTAATCTGCTTTAAATTCTACTGTTACGCCTATCACTTATAATGTCTCTATCTAGTAACGCCTCTTGTATTATTGATAGGAACAAAAATAAACATACACATACTTATTCTGATCCAGGAGTCGACTGCTCTTGATTGAACAAGGGAAGTTATGAGGCGCTTTCTAATCTCGAAGAGGCGACAGGAACGCAAAATCCATCACTACGAGTTATATGAGCGGCTTTGGCCGCCATTGATTCGCCCAAGTTTCCTCGACCTAGGTATGGATGAATATTGTGCAGTAGAGAAATTCTACTAGAACATTGATAACATGTGAATTGAGAGAACCGTGTCTGCCCAAGAAATACGATAGGGAATGCAGATTTGGTACAACATAGTGATGGATATTCGATTAGCGTCCTATCTCTTTTCACTCTGAAGTCGCCTCAAATCTAGGGACCAAGTTGTATTCAGGAGGGAGAGCGGGTGAACCAAGACAGAACCCTTGATCAGAAGGTAAGACTATATTGGAAGTCGATCCCGTGCAGAGTAGCGCTTGGAAAACTACTTTCCTTGTGCGAGCACCTTTGACCAATCCTGCTTCTTGAAGTAATCCACCATATTGTCCAGCTGCGGGGGGAGCCCAACTAATTGAAATATCAGCAATATAATAGAAAAACAGAGAAATTCGTGGACAAACTCACATCTTTGGGGTGAATGATTGTGGGGTCATCTCGGCCCTCATAACCAAACTCGTTGCAGTAAGCCCAATTATCGTCTAATTCAATGCTCAACTCGGGCGGAACAGGAACGTGCGACTGCCCTTTATGCAACATGACACATTCCGCCCCTGTTCCACTGGCTTGCGAAAATGCCTCGGAGAGTTCGCGTAGGGTACACCACGCCCTATGGCCGATGACATTCTTTCCGGCGCCCTCTTGCACGAGGGCCTTCACGATCGGCCCAGTGTCTTCTTCCGCGGCGATGAAGGGCAGTTTGAGATCTGGATCGAGATTGCCAACGAACTGAGCTACGCCATGCGCTGCCTAGAGAGATGTTAGAGATGATCCGGCGGGTCAAGGAGATCATTCAACAACTTACCATCACGGGCTGGAAGTTCGGGTTCGAGACAAAATTGCTCAAGAAAAACCCGGCCTGGAAGATGCTTGTCTTCTTCCACAGCTCCGGGTAAGTTTCTTTTCCCCACACCTCCGCCTTGGCTTTCGAGTCAAAATGGTAGACGTGCGTGTACTTTCCCTGGGACCACTTGGTCGCGTTGGAGAGGGAGGACAACACGAAGCGCTCCAGTGTAGGAACCCCCACAGCAGCGGCGATAACGGCCTTTAGTTGCTCGGTTTCATGGTTGGCTGCCCAGACATTGAGCGGCTGACCCTTCGCCTTGGCTTGGTTGGCAGGGTTAAAGTATAGGCCCCAGAAGTCGCTAACGGCGAAGATAGCATGCGCATTCTCGAAGGCCGACACGAGGGTCGATGGCGAATCCAAGTCTGCTTGGACCACTTCTGCACCGCGCGCAGCCAAGGCTTGGGCCTTTGTGCTCGTTGGGTTTCTGGTCACGGCACGGACACGCCATTGCGGCTCCCGGAGGAAGACCTCTGCGACTGAACCACCCTGGTTTCCCGTGGCACCGAGAATAACGATAAGTTTCGTGGCTACCATGATGGATAGCGAAGGAGTCGATGTTTAGCGTTGGCTTGTGTATTTTAATTGAGATTGTTGCGATGGAAAAGAATAAAAAACCGATGCGGCTTGCTAGCTATTTTATAGTTGCCAATGCTGCCGAAATGAGCACCACCCTGGAAGTCGAGGGAACAAAACCATGAAAGAGTGGGAGGCTTCGGCGACTTTTTTTTTTTCATGATTTAGTTTGCTTTGGCCTGATCGACCCGGGTATGGTTTGGAAGAGGTGCGTTTTGTGGATCGTCACCACCAAATTGGATGCGGATGCCACCGGAAATCCTTTAATGACCACTTCAGGTATCCATCTCAGGGCTAATTCATGCTGATTAACGCTGATCAATCATAGATGGTAGCTCCAGCGGCTGGCATAAAATGAGGGATTACTCAACAAGCAATGGATGCAGATCCCCACAGACACCCTCATGGAAACAGAACATCCAATGAGCTTCCGAACGTAACTTAAGTTTACCACTCATCGTGATTCATTTGGTCTCGGTTTGAATTCCCCACTTTCGATCCTATTTTACTGGAAGATCTTGGCAAGTTTGAATCAATGCAGATGATCGTGCCGGAGTCCCCGTCGGCAGCGGAGAGTTAGAACAATCCAAAAGTCTCCGCGGTGCATACGGTGACATAGCTGGATAGAGGCGTGGGGTTATATGAAGCTCAGCACTCACCACTTGCGCGGCTTGCCCATCCAAAATAAACCCCCTTTCATTCCATCTCACTACAAGAAAATCAAGTATTCAGTTTCTCGCAGACGATACACGATGGCTTTCCCCAATCGCCTTTTCACTCCGTCAACATGGCGCTTCATCGGCCTTGGCCTTTCAGCGACTGTCTTTTCTCTCGGAGGCTTAGCAATTCTATCCCCGTCCCTCGCTGCAAGCTCTCTCGGGGTCATCCCTACGACACCAGAAGGTCGCGACACAGCCGACAAAGCAATGATATTTCTTGGAATTCGCGATATCGCCCTGGCAAGCGCGCTATTTTGGTTTCATAGCGAAGGAAAAGGGAAGGAGATGGGCGTTATCTTGACGGCATGGACTGCTGTATGTGTGGTGGATACATGGGTGGCGACACAAGGGCCAAGAGGATGGGACAAGGGGATTTGGGGATTGTGTGGAGGGGCAGCAGTGGTGGCATTTGGGGGGTTGGGACTGATCCAATTGTAAGGCCTGGGAACCGATGGGGTGTTGAAAATTGTTGCAATCAGACCTGGCTATGCTCATCTCATAGCATAACACCGCCAAGACCTTATATACAGCTTCGCCGCCGCCTAATCGCATTCGATACATCAGCAAACTGCTACATTCTTAATAGTTTTCCAAGATGTATGTAAACCGCGTCCAGGCAATGCTCGATTGACCCAATTCGGCCACAGCCCTTCGCGTTCGTGACCCAATTGAAGGACCAGGGTCAGGGTCATGAAGGTCATCCGAGGGTTGCAGCCAGGTCTCGTTCTCGCCTGCCTCACTTTGATCCCGATATGTCTTACCTACATCACCCACACTCACACAAAAGCGTCGCTTTGCTACGTAAGGCATATCGACCAGTTACCGTGTAGAGCCATCAGCTTAGGTACAGCTATAAAGAGAAGCCCTGTCCTGAAATTGCTAGCAGCGAGCAGGGATGGGAAATTTTCTGTATAAATCTTATTTACAAAGCTCAACCCGTAGGAATAAAAGGGACCAGTGTATCAATCGATTCATGAAGGTATGAGTAAAGACAGGAACACGAAATGTTTGTTTGAAGACACAATAGCACGAAATAGCCAACAAGAGATCGTGAACGGAGATCAGACCGCCCTTTTAGGAACGGAGTAAGTCCTGGAAAAAATGTTTCCACTACTATCTGAAAACATGGCTTTATGGGCTCATCTATTGGCATTCAAATTCCGCAGATCTCGACGTGAAGGAATCGGGAAAAGTGCAAGAAACAAAATATGCGCTGCACGCTGAATTTGTAATTGCGACATACCGCTGGGTATTCTCCCCGTGGGCACTTGAGACCCACAAGCCGCGCGCTGGCTCCACTCTCGATCTGTGGGGTTACCGCGCGGCTTTCCCCAAGTAGTATGTGTCTGGACTGTCGGCTCTTGAGTGAGGCTGCATAATCGGTGCATAGTCTCATTTGGACCAAGATGGCGCGACATGACACAAAGCAGGATCGATGCTTATAGATGCAAGTAAATAGGGACTTCGGCAGAGTACATATAACTATAGTGATGTGTCCCTCAAACCAGTTCATCTATCATCAACTCCAATCCCAGCTACAGTTCCAACTCTATAATGTCACCCCAACCAGTCGCCCTCGTCCTCGGATCCGGCCCCCGAGTCGGCGCATCCGTTGCAGCAGCCTTCCGCAGTAAAGGCTACAGCGTCGCAACCGCATCTCGGTCCGGAACAGGAGCCAAGACATCCGAGGGGTATCTCTCCCTCGCCGCCGACTTTGACAATCCCTCCTCAATCCCGGCGCTGTTTGATTCCGTAAAGAACGTTTTCGGCGCGGCGCCTAGCGTTGTTATTTATAATGCGGCGGGCCTGACCCCTCCTCCAGACAATGACTCTGTCCTGTCAATCCCAAGAGAAAGATTCGTGAACGACCTGAACGTGAACACGGTTAGCCCGTATGTTGCCGCCCCAAAGGCTGTAGAGGGGTGGGCCACCCTGCCGGGAGACTTGAAAAAGACATTCATTTACACAGGCAACCCGCTAAACGTCCAAGTTGCGCCCTTGCCGCTGTTCTTGAACTTGGGAGTCGGGAAGCGCGCGAGCACGTACTGGATCGCGGTTGCAGATGAAACATACGCGACCAAGGGATATAGGTGTGTATAGTCATGGAAATGCGGTCGGGATTTCAGCTAACGATGGACGGAATAGATTCCACTATGCGGATGAGCGCGCTGAAGGGGGAAAGGGCAAGGGAAACAACCTTGATGGACCCGCTCATGGGGAGTTCTATACACAGCTGGCCAGTCATGAAAAAGACATCCCGTGGCACGCGACTTTTGTCGCTGGCGAAGGCTACGGCAAATTCGATTGAACCATTTGGGCTGAAATTGGGCGCGATTCTGGGATTGTAGTGCTCTTATCGTTAAACAAGGAGTATGAGCTCCCCTGGACTGTTAAACAATGTACCTAGGTCATATCTGATACTGTTTTCCGCATCTCTGTTGAGCCATATATTCTCCATCAATTCAAGCGCTTTGCGTGCGGTGCCGAATATATTTGGCGGCTGTAGATCGTGAACTAGTTTTCGAAAATGAGATTCATCGGTAGGCTGTGCGAGAAAGCCAGCAATACAGAATGGCCAAACAAAGGTCCGAAGGAGCCTTTGCGCTTCCGTCTTGTTACACAGGATATCGAGTATCTTGGCGACATGGTACGCAGCTTCTGCACTGCGAGGCTGCCAGCCAGATACCACGACAAATAAATAAAGCAACGTGGCATGCGCCCAGACATGAATGGCAAGGACTTTCTCGCAGATGGCTTCTGGTCGTTGGCCATAATTTTCGAAATAATTACTTGATAGAGTGCCAGACCCCCGAGTTATCGCCTCCGGTTGTACTTCCGGTTGTGCAAGGCGAGCCTCCAGTGAGGACTTAATAGGCAAGGCGCGGCGAACTAACTCCGTCATATCGAGACTTCCTGCTCTTTTACAGCGTTGTTTCCATGCGTCAAGACGAGCGATCTGGCTGATGCCCAGTAGGATCCAATTTTGACAGCCCAGCACTGCCTCGGTATGGATAGAACTGTGAGGTTCATCAAGTAGAGCGAGGTGGTATTGGTACAGCTTCGGTTCTTCTTGTAACGCAGTGCTCGCAATAATATCATCAAATATCACTAGCGTAGACGCGAACGAGAAAGCCGCCTGCTCGGCGCTAGGGACCTGGAAGCTGTCCGTCGGCAAGATTCGCGTTGATGGACCAAGAAGATGCAGGACATTATTAAATGCTAAGCGTGGCCCAATCGTCTTAGCAGCACCAATATTTTCCATCAGCCGCTTGAATAAAGCCACTGCCGCATTGAGATGTGCCTGACAATTCGCAAAGCTCATAATAGCAATCTCAAACCGCTGCAACTGCATAATGCTGACCAGGATCTGGGCTGCACGATGAAAGTTCTCCGTTATGTCTGAGACGCCCATTAACTGAATCGATTGCCGCAACATCACAAATGCATCCCTCGTTCTCGCACCCACCAGTTCGTCAAGGCGAGGATCGCTTGACCCGTGAATAAAAGAGAAAAAATATGAGCATTGGCAGAGAATGGCCTGTCGCAAAACTGGACTGTCAAGCATGAGCTCCATGATCCATGCTCGACCACCTTGAAGAATGGGCGGATGGTAGAAGGGAAATAAGAACGGCAGGAGATGTTCAAGATAGAATGTGAAAAGTAAATGATCACATTGGCCCAACGACATGCTACCATCATTGTCATTAAGGAGGTCTGGCCTGCAATCATAAACAGCCGCCTGGGGTTGACCTGCCTCGCCGTTTGCTGGTGACGCGGTTGGAGGAGCCTGGCTATCGGACAGTTGCCCCGGTGGTTCGATGAGCCCGGATTGGACAGTGACAGTACCAGGAGGAGGGCTAGAAGCATAGCCGACTCTCTCCCAGCGGCGACGGTCGGCACGTTCCTTTACCTCGGCCTTGATCTGCTTAGCCATCTGCTTCTGCCTCGCACTGCCATCCATCCATTCAGGTTTATCATGGCTGTAATGGCAGGAGATACAGAGGGTAGCGCAGGTGACGCAAACAGGGCGCCTCTCATCGCACTTTTTGCGTCTGATCCGACAGGTCCAGCAACCATCAAAGCTTCTTGTTGCGCTTTTCTCGGGGAAGCTTTGCAGTGGATGCTCATTCATCCTTAGCAAAGGCAGAAAGCTATCTGGAAAGATGAGCTTGAAGTGAGAACAGGTATCGTCAGACAACTCTCGGGTTCTACCAAATCCGAAGGTCCCCTTTGTTGCTAGGATGTCCACATTTGATTTCGAGATGAGGATTGAACAACTGGCTGACAAAGTGTTCGAGGTAAACTTTGGAAGCGATGGGAGCGTAATTCCCCTACGACAAATCGATCAATCACGTGAGTTGGTATCAACCAACCAAAATTCAGTTAGTATAAAGAACACAATGAATGGGTCGTAGGATAACCATACATGCTAGTACTGAGAGAACCAATTGAATGAATTGACTGAAGAACTATCCTTGAGATCCCCGTTGAGAGCCTCTCATAGCCTGAGAGGCTAGTATTGTGTTTTACAACGCAGTTATTCCGAGTTGACCCGGTTTACCGTACAAAATATATGGAGGGTGGGCAGTCGCTATCAGCCAATTCTTAGTGATGTAATACTACTTCTCAGCTCGACAAAAGATTGATTGAATTTCAGCAAAGTATATATCTGAAGCTACAGCAAGTAGGGTAGATCGGATTTCTCTTTTGTCACGACGGGCAGCAAGACGATGTCGCTTTCTTCCAGCAAAAGGTTCAAGCCAGCGCCCAGCAACGATGTATTTCGCTTTACTTGCCATGTGTTGTGTCCTTGTCACTGCGCTCCCTGAAAAAGATGCTCTAGGAAAGCGGGGTGTGTCTAGGAGAGAGAATTATATTCCCCATTGGAGTATTGTTATTGGCAATGAGGATGTTAGTGGGATTGATGTCAACTACATTCAATGCCTAGAAGGAAGCGATCAAACTACATGCTCAGGGCATTGAAAAAGAAAGTTCAAAATACACGACACCAGGGATCGTATTTTGAGCGTACACAATTTCAGTACATTTAAAGCTGTATAAGTACGCTATTCTCACACCTAATCACGAAGTAGATAGCCATAAGAAGGTAGACTTCAAACGAGTGCAAGAGACAGCGCTTATCAAAAGCCAGAATCAAAGCTGCTCAATCCACTGGAGCGCAGTCTCGGGGTCCAATCGGTGCTGGTATTCAGGATTCACAAAAGAATTGCGGACAATTCCGGTCTTGTCGACCAAAAAGGTGGCAGGAACCGGCACCTCCAACTGGTTATTGCCATAGCGCTTATTCCAATCCACGCCGAACTTGTCGAAAACAGTTTGCATAGATTCAGGCTGAGCGAACAAAAGACCCAGCTTCTTTGCCAGCTCATTGTTGACGTCCGAAAGTACGGAGAATTTCAACGATAGCTTCTCAGACGTGGACAGCGCCTGATCAGGTAGCTCCGGAGAAATCGCTACCAAAGTGACGCCTTTCTGGTGAAATTCGTCTAGGTGGGCTTGCAGTGCACGTAACTCGAGGTTACAAAAAGGGCACCACTCACCCCGGTAGAACGAGACCAGGATGGGCCCTTTGGCGAGGAGATCATTCAGCGTCACTTTGTTGCCCATCGCATCGCCTAATTGGAATTGCGGAAAGGGACTGCCGGGCTGAATCGCTTTCGCGGGATCGTAGGTGTTTTTGAAGTTGCCTACCGCCTCTGTTATGACGGAAGACACTTCCTTCGGAGCAGTTTCAAGAAACTGGTTGTAGGTGGTGGATAATTCTTTGCTGAGAGACATCTCGTCAATTAGGCTTTCAGAAGACAAGGTCAAAGAAATATAGAAAATTGAGTGAAGTAGGTAGTAGAGTGATACTGTGATAGATTGGTGAAGGACATTGTTAGGGGTAGGATGCACGTATTTAAGCACTTCAGTTCGGCTTTACAATTTGCAAGCCGAATCCGATATTATTAATTCAAAAGTCGGTCTCTGATATCATCCAAGCCTGTGGAATGAACTAGACTGTTACCACCTATCATGTCGGAGAAGTCCGTGGTGTGTAGACTCGCTGACAACCGCTGCGAGGAATAACTTGCAGGTGATGAAACCTATGTTCCCGATTAGGAAACAAGTGAGTGGGTCACTCTAACCTAATACGGACGCTGGTCATCCCTGTTAGCCGGAGCCTAACGCTCATTTAGGCCTAGTCGATATATTTTAGTTTCAAAGTGGAGCTCTCCCTAGATGCAAGAAATGATAAAACGCGTCTGATAGATGAGAAATCAAACCTATGAGCATCAATCCACCAAAATATTATTACAAAGTAATTGATAATGGGAAAGCAGATTATCAATCCAAAAGGCAGAGGTACAAATTCGCTATTTTATGACAAGTTGACCGGCCCCAGATCCAAAGTATAAGTATCTGTGTCAGGGCCTGATCGTTTCAAGTCTTATAAAAGAGCGACTCATTATATTTTTGGGACTTGATATAATTCAAGGACATTCTTCGTCAATCCAAACTCGTCAAAGCATTTTAAATCGTATTTATTCAGAGAATATTTCCTCCGCAATGTCGCGACTGATTGTGATTCTTGGTGTGACCGGTGTGCAAGTATGTTTGAATGCCCCTGTGTACGACTTATTTACAATGGTTTGCCCGCGAATTACTGACACAAAAGCTACAGGGAAGCTCCGTGGCCGACACCTACCTTCAAAGTACCGGTTGGAAGATTCGCGGTGTGACTCGGAACCCTGCATCGGACAGCGCAAAAGAATGGGCAGCAAAGGGGATTGAAATCGTCAAAGGCGACCTTGATGATGTGGAATCTTTGAAGCAAGCATTTGTGGGAGCACACATTATATTCGGTGTCACCGACTTCTGGACAATCTTCAAAGATCCAGAGAGCCAGAAAAAGAAGAAGCCCGATCAAGAGCTTGTTGAATACTGCTACGATGTGGAGCTACAGCAGGGAAAGAACATTGCCGATGCTGCGGCGACTGTTCCCGGCCTATTCCGCTATATCTTTAGCTCAATGGCCCACGCAGGAACCTCCAGCAACGGGAAATTCGATAAAATCTATCACATGGACTCCAAAGCCGACGCGGTTCTCTATGCCCAAAGCCTTTCAGCCCTCGCTGGAAAGTTTTCGCAAGTTCAGGCCCCCATATATTTCCAGCTTCCTTGGCAATGGGGACTTCCTACAACTCCGAAGAAGGTATGAAAATGCATCTTGTTTCTTTGAGTTGTTATTTGCCAATTTTACAAAATGGAAGCTGACATTTCATTGAATAGACACATGACGGCAGCTGGCGGATGGCCGGCATCGGACCAGGTGATAAAGGCATTCCGTTCGGAGACGTCCGCAAAGATCTAGGTCCCTGCGTCAAGGCAGTTGCTGAAACTGAGCCCAATGTTAACTTATTTGCCGTTGGACAATATGTGTCATGGTCAGATTATCTCCAAACCTTTTGTGAAACCCAAGGCTTGAAGTATGGTGGTTATGATGCACTTTCTTACGACAAGTTCTGCGAGCTGCTTCCCGGCGGTCTTGGTCACGAGTTCGCCCACAATGTTATGTTTGCGCTGGAGTTTGGTTACGAAGGAATTGACCCTACAGTAGTAAGACCTGAACAGGTAGGTTCAACTTCCATTTAATCCTGTTTTGCTCACAATTGTTGATGAAATTTTTATAGTTGGGTCTGAAGATGACTTCGTTCCGTGAGTATTGCCAGGAGACTGATTTCACGGCATTGAGAGGAGATGAAAACGACGTCTAATGATACCTATGCATTCGGACCACTAAGGTATTCATTGGCCATACGTTCTAGGTTTGGTTGTCATAAGAGTGAGCCACATATGAAATAGCTCACAACTTTCTCCATATGAAAATAGAGAGTTTGGCGCCCGGCTTACAATCAATTTTCAACAAATTAACTCAGCGGAGTAAACACAAGATGTAGTCACAGGGATAAAGGAACTGCTTCTCTGCTGCTGATAGCCGCCATGTTTTCAGATATGATGGCCGATCAATATAACTATTTTACCTTCATAGAGAATGGTATCTCATCAAACGAAACTCGCCAGGAAGAGTTTTTATACGTCTTGGCTTTCATAAACTTGTTGCTAACAGTCTTCTAGAAATCCCTATGGCGAATGGGTAGTAGACAGGGCAGTGGATGGAGTGTCCTCCATTGTTCGGAGTTAAGCTACTGCCATTGTCTTAATGCAGTTATTTGATGCGGGCCGCATGTTTGCTGACAAATACGGTTAATTTATCAACCGGCCGGCCTTTCGAACGCAGCCGAGAACTAGTCACTGCTTGAGATGCTTTGCTGATATTTGGATCAATAAGTGATTATATCGCTCGAACACGCAATGAGCAAAGGGAGCTGGGAGCTTGGAAGTGTAGGTCTACCAGGGCAGGAGGCGCCAATCATGCTCGTCCGTCCCCCAGTTAATCACGGGTGCTGGCAAGCTGACATATAGGTATACAGCCTACAATCACTCAGGACCTCAAGTTCGTGAACCTCTCGCATCCAGATGACGTGCGCCAGAAAAAAGAGGTTCGAACGGAGATCCGTCGTCATGTTATGAAAGATATCGGCCAACGACGGAGGCGCCCACGTTGCAAAGAGACATTGACACAACCCACCCAAGCATCTTCTGTGGAGTTGAACCGTTACAAACCCTCTCAGCACTGTGACGTAAACATAAGAATCGATCCACCTAGTCGGGGCCTAGCTACGCTCGGTGACTTTCCTGTCAATGCTGATATGCGTGTTCTCGAGCTCATGCACTTTCGTAAGAGTTTAACCTTTCCTTTTTACTCTTTGATCGTTTCATCTGACTGTAATTGCTTGACATCAGTCCGTACCGCACCTTACCAACCATTCAGAACACTTTGGATTAATGTAGCATTATGCGACCCTGGAGCATTCCATGTGACCCTCGGTAATGCTGCTGATTTTTTGAATAAGATCAAGGGCAATTCTAGTCTTATCAAAAGCCCGGAGGTTCTTGGTCACTATGAGACCTCAACGAGGCACTTGAGACGACGTCTCAACAACTTTGCAGAGAGTATCTCAGAAGGGGCCATTGCAAACATACTGGCCCATGTCTGTCTCACTGTATGTCTTCCAATCGCTACCACAAGATTTTCAATAACGATTCATTCCTATAGATGAGGCACTTTGAATGGGATAGTTGGAGGGTCCACATGGATGGGTTAAGCCTCATAGCTAAACTACGTGGCGGGTTTGCCGAGCTTGGATATAACATGCCCCTGCTTATATTGCTGTGAGCGCTCTTTTCATCCTCTATGCTTGGACCGAATTTTTGACTGATGCTCACACAGATACGATCTGGCTGGTGGAATGATTTTTGACTCATCACCGAGATTTTGTCTCCCAACAGATCATTTCGGTACATCTCATAAATCCTTGAGGGACGTTCCACCCAGGTTACAAGCCGTACTTATCCAACTTACGTCGCCCACAATTGCTCCAGCGGGCGAGGCCTTGAAATGGATTTCCTTAGTATCCGATGTGATCAACACTAATAGCCGTTCCACATCCTTCTGGAAGAGGGACATCGATGCAATCAGTTTGATCGGCCCCTGCATTCACTTTTTACTCTCGATGCCGAGGCTCCCTCGCAATTTTGAGACCATGGATAACATAGAAGATCTTATCGCGAGAGAGATGGTGCGGCTGACATCTCTGATACTTATGTCAAGGTTGAAAGAACTTTTTGCGTTTCCAGCGAGCGAGAGAGTTGCACTACAGAACAGAATCACTGAGTTCGTGTCTCACAACATAAGATTGGTTGGGGAAAGGTACTTGGAATTGAAAGTATGGGCTCTCGTTACTCTTGCTTTGTTGCAGCCCCATGACGGAAGAGAAGTATACATACAGGAGCTTCGGAGAGAAACGCGCGCAATGAACCGTTTACCGGCATACGACGTGTTTGAGATTACAAGAGACATTGTCTGGTTTGACATTCTAATGTCTCCGTTTACAGATGAGCTGGCAGAAGATATGGAGCTGCAACTCGGCTTTGGCCAAGCCTGTTGAGCATGGTGAAGGCAAATTAAATGACGGATATGCACACTTTATAGAGAACTATCAAGAATACATCGAAGCTTTTGGTCGGCATTAAGATCACAAGCTCTAGCCCCATACAGCCTAATGCTTCACGAGTACTATTTTCATTGATTTGGGCCAAGCGACGCGCCTCAATAGCTTCGAGGTAGCGGACCGGAGGTTGAGGCTGAATACAGCCCTTGGTGTTGATTGGTTTGAACTCTATTTCGGTCCACTTGCCGGCGTCCGGTGGTCCGAGTGTTGAAGGACAACGGCCAAGCAAAGAAACTGAGTTCAGCGACAATCGTCCAAGGCCTCAACAATTTGTAGCGAGTCTATCAGCCACTAGACAAGAATTGAATACACCTGCAGTCTTAGTCTAAGCCATTGCATTGGAAAGCTCTCCGAAGGAGATTAGAAGCATCCTGCACCACACAAAAGGAATACCTGTGCTTTCTCAGCGCACGGAACGAACACACCATAACTGCTTTATGTGCGAATTTACGGTGGGGTGAGTAAAATTCACGAAGTAATTCGTAATTTAGATCGCCAACTGTCTTGTCGAGATCTCTAGTGCCCGAAAATACTAAATTTGTCTTCAAGTTGACTGAATATTGAACCATTCAGGGGTTTAAAGAAGCCTCTATCATATTCCTAATAATACTTCATAGCTTAATGGTGTCTGAATTGCTCTTTATCGCGCTCTCACATACTGTGAGGCTGTGCAAGGTGTGTTGCGAGAGAATCCTCAGTCTTCTTACATCAGCAAGATCCATCGGATGTAGAAGACTCGATCTCACTAGCCATTATGATCATATTCAAGAGTCCATATTATAGACATTTGCCGATAACGACCACGTGAGGAGAGTGCTTTGGCCAACCTCTCTGACTGCCCCATGGTAGAAGAAGAGATGAAATGAGATGACTGGTTTTCATGTTGAGAAACGGACTAAGGGTGCATTAGAAGTCATGTGACGGATAAACATCGAATGGCAAAGCGCAATGGCAATTTTCACATCATGATGGAATAAATGTTAGGCTAAACACCCGGGGCCAGATCGTTGATTGGATGAGCGATCTTCAAATTTGAGTGGGGACTGTTATTGAGTTAGTTTTAAGCTTAGGTAATGGGTCGAGGAGCCCTGGGAGAACTATTCAGTGTAGTTTTGAGCTTTGAGCTCGAGAGCAGTGAGAATACTTCACAAGTGAGGACCAGACTCCTCTCCAATAGGTAGAGAAGGAGAGGATAATGGTGCTTGTTTGTGGTAGAGTTACATACTAACAGTTTCATGGGCTAGGGCAAGCAAACAAAGAAGGTCTAGTATAAATTAAACACTCCACAAAAACCTACAGGATCTATAGACATTGAAAAGAGGTGAGAGTTGAACAGAGAGCAGACAAGAGCATATTAAATGCAGTTTTGATAAAGTAAGGCCAACCTGATACTTGCTAAGATACTTCTCCCTAAATCATATCTGTTTCCCGGTGTCATGGTGTCAAATAGGAGTAAAACATAAGTAAAACGCTCATCTCATCAAGCTGGCTTGCTTCAAATCTATGAGACAGATTTGTATTCTGTTGGTAAAACCAGGAAATACTGGAAAAAACCACAAGCTCCGCGTATGAAACAGTTATCAACCGAAGTATATAAAGCCCTATCAATGTGTCATCGTGGCGAGGCTGGTTTACGTAAGCTTTTGTGCCCTCTCCGCATCCCACGTGAGGACCCGATCTCGCCCCGACTTTTGTCTATTCATTGTGGCCTAACCCTCGGTATAGACCGCGCAGACGCTATTTTCTTTTGTCTGCTCTTCGGCCATGATGCCTTGAACGACTAGTCTTTGTGACTCGAATGATGCAGAATCTTGGTCCACTCGGATCTAGGATGACTTGCTATGTCCTCCGTCAACGATAACTCTTCGCCGCTACCGGGCGACGGATCGAAGCGAAAGCAAGGTACTGCTCCTTTCCGATGTCTTCGCCTGGTCAATATTTGCGTCTCTTATGGGCTACTTCTCGAGCAATGAATGACGGCTAACTGGTGACTCAAAAATTTCTTAGGCTCCGCCGCCTGTGTCCATTGCCACCGGCGCAAAGTTCGCTGTGATGCCCGTGTCGTCGGAACCCCTTGTACAAACTGCCGTGCCTCTGGAAAGTCCGACTGTCGTATACACGAAAAGAAAAAGCGTCTTGCGGTGCGCTCAATTCTAGATCCCGTTCCGATCCGATCTCGGCCACTCCCCGCGTCTGATCCTACTTCGAACCCTTCTCTTGCAGCGGGGACCCCGCTCCCACCAAGTTTTCCCACTGCTTTTCCCGGTCACACACCGCTCGCCGGAGGTATCCCGCAAAATGGCTTCCAGCAAGGTACTGGATCGGAGGCATTCGGGCGCCAAGGCCCGGACTTGGCGCATGCTCACGAGGCACACTCGGAGATGGAGCAACATCTCGTGAAATTGATAGATGAGGAAGATTCTGGTAGGAGGGAAATCCAGAGAGGTGTGCGTGCCTTCTACGTCGGGCATGAACTATCAAATATGTCATTCTTGATCCGGCAACAACGAGACCAAGATGACGATGTATACCACTTTGCCAGCAACGAAATTCCCCGGCGCCAAATGAAGACCGGCCATGATCAGCTTCTAATGGATGCTCTGACACTTCCCGAACCGGCACTTGCAGATGAACTAGTGCAAGCGTATTTTACCTATGTGAACCCAGGTTACCCGATCATCGATGAAGATTTATTCATGACACAGTATCGGAATCGAGATCCCACAGATCCACCGCCGATCTTACTTCTGCAAGCTATTCTCCTTGTTGGAACACATGTTTCCCGTGCAAAGGTAGAGCGAGACGCTCTTAAAGAAATCTTTTTTCGACGCACTAAATATTTGTTCGATAATCGCATTGAGAGAAACCGAGACATTCTCGTTCAAGCTGCCCTTCTTTTGACGTGGCATTCGGACAGTGCAGACGATGATGTTGCTGCAGATGCTCATTTTTGGGTGGGTGCAGCTGCACGAATTGCCACGGGACTTGGCATGCATCGAAATCCCGTTTCTAGTAGTTTCGTGACCCGCGATAGACGCATGTGGCGGAGAGTCTGGTTCATTTTGGTCCAATTCGATGTGTTAATATCTCTATCATACGGCCGACCCCAAGCAATGTAAGTGGTCGCCATGTATTGGCTTAGAGCGATGCTAATGAGTTTTCATTTCAGCAATTTGGACGATTCCGATGTTTCTCCTTTGACTACTGCTGATTTCGAAAACTGTGGTCCCCACGTACAATCGGAATATGTGATACATTTTACTGAGCTCTGCACAATGATCTCATATCTCATTCGTGATCGATTTGGGCTTCGCGCAAGTGAGGAACGAAGAAAGGCTGTTCTGCAGGAAGCTGATAGTTCATTGGCAACTTGGTCTCTAAAGCTTCCTGACAACCTTCGTCTGCGAGCATCTGACATGGATCCATGGTCCGCCATGCTCCATTTGACATACAACAACTTCCTCATTTTGCTACATAGGCCACATCCCAGAGCCTCAGCATACTCCGATGATTATGGTCCCCACGATGCAGAAATTTGTAGTGCAGCAGCCGGTGTGATTGCGTCCATCTTTGAAGAGCTCAGGATGAATGATCGCTTGAAATATCTCTGGTACACTGGTGTTCACACTCTTTTCACAGCCATGATCCAAGTTCGGGTTGAGCTTCGGTTCTCTAATCCAGTTCTTGCGATCAACGCCTTGCGGCGTTTCGATTCAGCATCTTACTCGCTGCGCGAGTTGGCTCAATACTGGGTCCATGCTGGCACAATCCTGCGACTCTTCGAGGATTCCAAACGCTTGCAAGAGGATCTTCGCATGGCAACCACTGAACGGCCCAAGCCATTTGGCGATCCTCAACATTCACACAAACTTCCGGTTGCTTCACCCGCTTCATCAGCATCCATGGCACCAACACCGCGGCCCATGTCATTTGGTGTTCATACCCCGGATTCTACAACCCTACAGCATACTCTCTCACCGCAGCCCCCTACTCAATTCGACAATTGGATCACTGCCCCTCTCCGACTCAATGTGGGTCCATTGGAAAGAAACGATCCCTTCTCAAGCAGCATGCAAGTGGATTCTATCGAGCCGGCTCGGGACTATCCAGACTGGCGCCAGCTGTTCGCGTTTGGTGATGTAGATCTGCCTCCACCTGTTGGGGTGGAAGGTCTCCCCGAGCTCGAAGACGAGTGGCGACAGATATACTGGCAAGATGCCCCAATGGCGGATCTCATCCATGATGGAGGATGGGTTCCTCACTAGTCTTGGCTATTCCATCATAAAACAACTGAAGGTGGCCATACCTTCTTCGTCTTCTTTTCCCTGCTTCACTATCTACCTTTTTCTCTTTCTTTCTACTCCTTGACGACGAGACGAGCCATGCCAAGGCACGCAAATATACACACAATATATTCCAAAGGCCATGCAGGATAATCCTACCTGCAAAAGGCTCTATACAAGGCATAGAGCCTACGATATAATGTCGGACGATCACATACAGGTTTCGATAGAGATATACCCTGTTATATAACTGCAAACAGTGACATCGAATACATTCATCTGCGTTCTTCACCCTGTATATGAATGCATTATAAAGCTCTTTTGCACTCAATCGACGCTCTGGTTCACACTGGATCATTTTGCGAAAAATTTTAATAGACTCGTTTATTCTCCCCGTGTAAAAAGGGTGTTAAGTTTGTACCATCAATCAAAGTAATAAACATCTTGATTATTCCCTCAAGAAACTCATCTACCAGCTCCAAACTGACCCTTAAGTCGGGGTAGCAAGAGGGACCGGAAAATGCCTTCGAACTGCAAGTGTTGTGATACGAGACTGGTGCAGATCAGGAACCAAGCCGCACCGTTAGAATCAACTGCAAGGTATCTATACGGACGATCAAGTTGATTTCCAATCAGCTTGGCTAATTGTTGCCAATATAGCCTCATGTTTCCCTGAGATGATAATACAAGTCATACCTCTGATATACAACAATAAGCAATTACGAAAGTAGGCTTCGTTGATTAAAGCCCTACTTCGTATACGCCCACGAAGCCCTCCGAGTCCACTTAATTGTGCAACAAAACAGATACGCTACCAATGCAAACCCTACCCAAAAACGAACCGTCGCCAATTATCTGCAAGCACTTGAACACCATGTCTCAATTCCCATCCACGAAGGTTACAGATCTTTCGAGCGACATCTTCGAGTAGTGCATCCATCTGCGGACCCGCGGTATGGAGATCACTCTCGATCAAAATTCGGTTATCAGGCAAAGCCTTGATAACATCCGCGATTTTCTTCGCCGGAGCTCCACTGAAGTTGATCAGACTCGAGAAAGAAAAGTAAACATCTGATGGATTCGATTGATGCAAAAATTGTCGGATCGGCTCCACAGGACCAGAATATGAATGCATGCAGATGCGTGGTGGGAAAGGAGGCGGGCTTTTACTATCTGGTGTAGATGTTTCATCCTCAGACACTGCCCCCTCCGCATCCTGTTGTTTATCTCTCTTCCTTCGTGAGAGAATGACCCGTTCATGGCCTTTCCATAATTCCTTTAGAGTATCAAATGACGCGCCGTGTGCTTGTACGCTATGCATCGAAACAGGGCGGTCCATCTCCCCAGCTAACTGTAGCTGTGCTTTGAGGATTGTGCGCTGGTGTTCTAGCTTCACTTTATACGGGGAGAGACGTCGTCCCTCTCGTGAGCCGGGTGTTAATTGGTCATCTCGCTTGTCAAGTTCATCTGGTGACCAAATACCCGGGAGTCTGAAGGCCTTGTCCAACCCAATTTCGCCGACTAGAGCGTTTGGACATGATTGGAGTCGCTTTCTGGTCTCCACGATAAGCTCTGACAGTGGTTTTGGAGTCGGAAGAGCATTGATGAATGTATGGTCGTCTATTGGTGGGGGTGACAGTACCGCCATGTAATGATCTTCTTTTGTCTGAGCAGTGTTTGCATCGGTATCGTCCACAATCTGGTGTGAAAACCAGGGATGCCACCCAAAGCATGGAATTGCTTTTTCTGGGGACTGCTCTGATTTGCCAAGTGACATGGCTGTTTGTTGTACCAGGTCTTGATCTTCGCCCCGCGTAGCCATTATTGTTAGAGTGGTCGCTTTCATTTGCGGGATATCTGCTACCGATGCCATAGTGTCTGTGGGATGGCAGTGGGCATCATGGACGCCAATGTCCCAGGGGAAAGGCTGGGACATAGTGTAAGGAGTAAAGTGAAGCCTAATCGAAGCCTGAAGTCGATATAAAACAGTCGAAAGTGATGTAATCGGCGTTTCTGCCTGGGGCATCCATCACATGTATTTACTCCGCAAATCGAAACCAGCCGAGCATCTGTTGACAATGCCCGGCCTCTTTGCTTTCTTTCCTCCTGGAGAGGATTGAATCCAATGTGGTCTATTCTAACCGGTTTGCTTGCGCTGCCTCTCTTGGCCGTCATTTCCATCCCGCTCATTCTGTCTGCATGGGTAACGATATCATTCGCGCTGTTCGCGCTGGTACTGCGACTTTCGGTTGTTTCTGTTGAGCTGGTGTATGGAATATTCTTGCATTTTCTCTCCGTGCCTACTTCATCGACGTCTTCGCTGTTGACATTTGCAGCTTCGGAGCCTACGACCCCGGCAGATGGTAGATCCAGACGCAACTCCGGATATGGAGTGCAGCCTCGCAAGAATAATAATGCTCTTTCATCGTGGACCATTGGCACGAGCCTGGAAGACCCGGAGAATAGGAGAAGAAACTCCTACGCCCGTAGCATGGTCGAGGCTCACAACCTATCTCCGTCAGCCCCATTTGGATTCCCTGTCTGTGGAGATGAAGGACGGGACTTTGAAGGCGTAGGTGGCTGGCGCTCCTTCATACCCTCAAAGGCTCGCAGTACCCACTCGCTGTATGAGAAAGGTGCAAGCAAAGCTGCAAGTCCGGCATCATCCTCTTCAACCCATAGCCGAAGCGGCGAGACAGATCCAGATGCAGATATCGACGCAGACGAGCGTGCTTGGTTGTCTCTAAATAATCGCCTTGAACTTCCTTCTCAGCTTGTCACTCTAGGAGCTAGTGGCTATCCTGCAACCACACTGAATAGTCCCACGCATTTCGACGACTTCCGCAACGGCCATCATCATTTCCGGACCTTTTCACCAGATGGAACCTCGCACAATCCCCAGTTCGATGGACATCAAAACGGACATAAAAACCATCACCGCTCCTTAACGACATCTTCACTTACCACATCTGATCGTCGCACTGGCACGGGTCTTTCCCTGGCATTGTCGACAAGACCTGATAACACCGCTCCCCATTCCAGAGAGTATGGCTATGGCATGTCTTCGTCAACGCCACGCCTTTCAGCACCCTTCGTGACACCACAGCCATACGCACCATTCAGTACGCATTCACGAACTCCATCTCGTGGCTTGCCGACAAACGGTGCACCATATACCAGCTCATACCTCTCCAGCTTTGTGGATGGGAGCCACAGTTTTGGGAGTAATAGCAGTGGCGGGAGTGGGGGTGGTTACTTTTCTTTGAGACGACCGAGTTCCTCTGGGAATCATACACTCTCGCCCAATGCTAGTGGATATACTACTCCCGGTGTTGGAGTGTCAACTGATGAGCGTGATACGTCATTGGGATTTGCTCGCTTGATGGCGCATTATCCTACCAGTCCGAGGCATCGAAGGCAGAGTGTCTCGGGCTCGAATTCGAGGGCCGTGGGGTCTGGGTGAGGATAATTCAGGGAACTTTTACTGGAACATCAGAGGGTACAAAAGTATCGAAATTGTACATAAACGAAAATACCCATCTGTAATCAAACATGTCGTATACTGGAACATCTTAACTGTTTTGGCAGCTAGTCCAGACACCGTTCTTATATTAAAACACACCAACTCTGTCCATTTCTATATTTTATTTACCAATGTATGTAAGCTGGTATGTAAGGACAAAATCCTAAAAGAGCAAGCGAAACATGAATCGACAAACACCAAGAACAAGCTATAACGAATGCGGCAAAAAGAGAAAAGAGTGTGAGCAAAAAGGCTATACTACACAAGGTCAACAAGCTCCAACCCCAAAATTCATAGAGAATTGTCTAAAAAGACAGTATCTCTTCTGATCATGATGACTGACGGGCCCTCTCCCGTCGGCTGACTTCCTCCATCTCGGCGAGGATAACGCTGTTAAACTCCTCCCAGCCATCCAAGTAGAGATGATGACCAGCTTTCTTGATGACGATCACCTTCGAGGAGCCTTCGTCTGATTGGCGCTCCTCTACTGTAGCATTTACCAGTACCTTCCGCTTCTCTTCTTCTAGACGAGCTGCGGCTGCATGGCCGCCTGAAACGTCCATCCAGTCGTGATCACCGTACATGAAAACCACAGGAAGGCCATTTTCGCGTTTAGTAGGTGTCTCTGATTCAGAAGCGGGAGCTGGGGGTGCGGGGGTAGGCTCTGCTTGGGTTGAGCAGGCTTTAGCAGCGGAGATGGCGTGAGGAAGGGGAGTCAAGGGGGAGTTGTTGTGGATTAATTGACGTCCGAGGCCGTGGACTCGGTGAATGAGAGGGCTTCGGGCGAATGCACCGGGGGCGAGGATATATGCCAATGCGTATTCACCACTGCCGCGCAGACTGAAAATCGAATATGAGTAGTCATGTAGGGCCTTGGATTCCTCGGCTGGGAGATGAGAGAAACGGCGAGAAGTCCATCCAGAGACAAGGCGAGGTCCTAGAGGACCAGTCCATCGAATCAGGCTGAAGGGGGAGATGTTTGCATCCCACAAGTAAGCGAACCACTTGGGAATATTTCGTCGTGGGGGCTGGGCTGGCCCGTCTCCAGGCTGCTGTCCGGTGATAAATCTTCCATCAGCAGTTCTCGGTGCTGATCCCGGAACAGCGACCGGTGCCACCACACTCTGTTGGTCTTGGGTAACCTCGCTGGGCAATGTTGATTCTGAAGGCTCAGCGACGCCAGCGGTGACGGCATATGGGTCCTCAGGAATGCCAACAGGAGAGGCCAAAATAAGTTTGTTCAGATGACCAGGGTATTTGAGCGCATAGGCGACTGCCATGTACCCTCCGAGACTATGTCCCAGCAGAGTAAATCGATCAATCTTGCGCTTGATGCGCCACTCTTCCAAAGCGTCGACAAACCACGCTTCAGCTTCACGAATGGCATCTTCTCTTCCCTTCGCCTTGATTTTGAACGAAGGACGAGTACTCCGGCCCATGCCCAGCATGTCCAAAGCATGCAGTTGCCACCCCTTGAGGCGACTGAGCGGCTCGAAGTTCTTATAGAAAAAGCCAAGACCAGCACCGTAACCGTGCAGCATGACGAGATGCTGATCAGCTTCTTCCCCCACTCTTTCTACCGAGAACTCATTGAGTGCGCGGTCCTTGCCGCTCAACTCCACCATACTTGAGCTCCATTTGCGTGGGCCATAGGGGTCGTCACGGGAGTTTGTACTGATATTGCCCTGCTGGTTGTGATCTGCGGACTCTAAGCTGCCCCTTCTTTCTGTGCCCGTCTGCAGATGGGTGGGCGGTTCGTGGCGCAAGTAGGGAAGGAAGGAAAGGACTCTGTGTTCGGTCTGCGCGACGGGCAGCTTGCCCCACCATTCAGCAAACCCGTCTCGATACGACAGAGGAAACATTGAGGGCCGTGTAGCCGTAGCCTGGGTGGCATATGGAGTGGTTTGTTCGCCCGAGCGGCGACTGGCGTCCTCTTGGGACGAGTTGAGTGATTCGGAGGCCATTGAGGAATAGTGGTGTCCACGTAGGGTATAAAGTGTGTCGGATCGGAATCGTGTGAGTGCAGATTTATTTGTGCGCAACGTAGAGAAGCAGGCGTAGTCAGCCAGTCGAATGGAGGCCACGCTCATGAGACGTTGGGAAGAATCGGAGCGCGAAGCATAACATATAAGCGGAGCCGGAGTTTGCGGGCGGGTGTTAACTCCGTCAGGCGACAGTATTCCCAAGTGATCAAGCTGAGAAAAGGAGATAGGAAAATAAACGACGAAGCAATAGAATGCAAGAAAAATAACCAGTTTATAGTATGAAGTCAGAGGTTGTGAGCGGAGAGGCTGATCACCCGGGGACCGCCTTCCCCAACGGCTTCTTCTGACTTCACTTCATCAACCACCATGGTCTCGCCATTAGACCATTTGGTCAAGGGCGCTCCAACCTCAGAAGTCCGAACTCCTACGCCAGAGCCATTGCACTCCCATTCAGATGCCTCACGCCCCTCCGATCCCCTCGATCACCTGCCATCCGCTCCCCCGCAGATCTACCTGAACCTGTTGATTCTCGAAACCTCGCTGCGAGCCCAATATCTGGCTCTGCGCGAGCGCCGGAGACAGAACACTTTTTTCGTTCTTCTCCTGGCTGCCTGGATTACCTACTTCGTATATGCGCTCTTCCTCCGCCCACGTGAAGATGGCCGCGGCGTCGGCGGCTCAGTCTACTGGGTGGTGGAAATGGGAGAGAAAGTCGCCCTGCTCGGTGGCGTAGTGACAGCCTTACTTGTCTGGGGAACAGGGCAATGGGAGCGCGGTATCCGATGGCCACGGCGCTGGTTAGCAGTCGCGAATCGCGGCCTACGAACCATGAACACCAAGATCATCATCATCCGCGGGCCATTTTGGCAGGAGCTCCTCTCCTACCTCTCTTTTCTGTTCCCCTTCTATGTTCCGTTCTTCCCGTCGCCCACCGGCAATTACCAGCTTGTTGAGCGAAGCCTCTCCGACAAGCGCAGTACCCGGCAACACTACCAGCAATACTACAACGGCGCTGACAGCGAGTCGGGACTGGTAGAGGAAGACCTCAGTCCTGGAGGTGACTATATCCGGCTGCTCCTACTGCCCAAATCATTCTCCCCCGAGTTCCGCGAAAATTGGGACGACTACCGAACGGATTTCTGGGAAAAGGAGAACGAACGCCGTGCCCAGCTCCGAATCAAGCTCCGCGAGCGTGAAATCCACCTCGCCCAGACAGAAGGCGGCTGGCTCGGCCGTTGGGGGCTAGGCTGGCGTGCGTCCCAGCGCCGTCGTCTTGGTGCAACGAACCTGCACCGACCTATCGAACCAGAATTTAAACACCGCCTCGGCCACGGGCATCACCCCTCGGTCTCAAAACTAAGCCAGGAGCAGCGCGGCCCAACTTCCCGCCGCAGTACTCGCTCCGAATCTCACTCGCGCACCTCGTCTCGCAGCACAACACCCGTCGACATCGGCCTGGACCAGGACCGGCCACCCTCACGCTCCTCAACATCCAGCAGACCCCGCCGAGGCAGTACGGCATCCGGAGAAACGACACCGCAACAGCGGAAACGAAAGGGTTCCACGCTCCGCCGGGGTCTGTCACCTCTTACTCAGGCGCAGATTCGGGAGGGCGTGAGAACGCCGTCGTTTTCGTCGGATGATTCGGTGCTGCCGACGGGCGAGAAGGACAAGGAGGAGTCTATACCGGCTTCTGTGCCGGAATTGTAATAAACACATGCATTACACGCACTGCAAATCAGCACCGATTGTTGCTCATGCTTTTCTTTCTATACCCTTGTTCTCTTGTATTTTGGATTGGGAGTGTTGGACGGTTGCTTCGGCCCAGTAGTCTCTTTAATGACTCTGACTGATCATACGCTGCTTCCAGGTTGTGTTCTATACAAACATTGATGTTTCGATTATGGTCCTTTTTTTTCTTTCTCCATGTTGTTCCGCATAGATGCTATGCCAGTGCATGTCTACGGTGTTTTCAATACATGTCTACAGCAGCAATTAGTGAAGTTTTATCAGCTTAACATTATATCAAGATGAGAATCATTCTACGAAGTAGTTAGAAAAGCAAAAGATGAAGCTGTAGTCAAGCATTGGTAATCATTCATATTTCTCATATTGAGTCAGTTCACTTATTTCCCCAAGTTCACTCCATACGCCAAAAACAAAAGCAACGACAAGTGATATCAATCCCAATGCAATGATGATAAACAGCTCATAAAGACCCCGCACAGCAGATTACACACGATAGACATTGTCATCATCCTCAAGGAACATAAGCAAGTTCTGCTCGTTCATGACTCGCAACGCCTGGGTAGCCTCAGGCTTTGAGAAGACACTGCTGGCATCATGGGAATCCTGAATAGCAGTGTTGATAGCACCAATCAGCTCATTAACATTCATCTCATCACCATCGGCGAAGACCTTCGAGCCCATAAGCGGGCCGAGAGTCGATCGGAAGAGGGCCATGCGCGCAGGCGTGATAGGCACTTCGGGTAATGTGGTCTGCGAGTCTGTCTGGGACTCGATGAGTTGCGAGGCGGGCTGCGATGAGGCCATGGACATTTGGGAGTCGGACTGGGTCTGTGTGCGTCCTTGGGTCTGGCTGGAGCGGAGGCGCTGGGCGCGCGGGCTGGCCGCGTACAGGCTGTCGTCCTCTTCGTCTGGAATGGGAACGCTGGATGCGGCTGCTGTGGTGCGTGTGCGTGCTGTGCCGGTTCGGCGGCCCGGTGTTGCTGTTGAGGTGCCCCGGGCTGGTGTCTCGTCCTCTGAGTCGTCATTGAGTTCTGGGTCGCTGTCTTCGTCTGAGGATTCTTCAAAGGATGTGACCTTACGGCGCTTGCGGCGCTCGTCTTCGACAACCTCCTTGAACATGGCATAGCGGAGGATTGCTTCGGCATGTTTGGCGTCTTTCTCGTCGACCCGGCTGGATAGACGGGCCTTGGCGTGTGCGGTTGAGAGACGAATGAGTGTCTCCAGAGTACGAGGGGTGATGGGTGAGGTGCGGCGCTTGTTGCCGGTGAGTTCGTCGTTACGCAGAGCAGAGTATGTGGCGATGATGTGATCCGCGGCGCCCTTGGTCAAGACGGGCTTGACACGGGACTTGGCATACTGAACATACTTCTTGATGAAGGGGATGCTAATGATCTCAACATTCTTTGTGCGGTTGCGGCTGGAGTTAGGGTTGATCATGCCTCCGTGAAGCATGACATTGAACTTCTCGAACACCTCAGTGGGGGCATTGGTATCTTGGCGGTCTTCAATGCCAACACCAAGGGTCTGATTGAGTTGTTCTCGAACAGGAGCGCCCTCTTCGGTGCCAGGTTGACGGTAACGGTGCATGCGTAGAACGTGCTCCGAAATTGTTCGGTCGTGAGCGTCCTCGATGTCATCCGTCACAACGAACAACAAATCGAAACGAGAGAGCAGGGAGTCGGGCAGAGCAATGTTCTTGTGGGGGTCCTTGTGAGGGTCGTATTGACCATAGACTGGATTTGCAGCTGCTAGGACACTGCAGCGCGCGTTTAGACTTGTGTGAATACCAGCCTTTGCGATTGTGACAGTCTGCTGTTCCATAACTTCGTGGATAGCGACACGGTCGACATCACTCATCTTATCAAACTCATCGATACAGACAACACCACGGTCACCAAGAACCATGGCACCAGCCTCCAGACGACGCTCGCCAGTTTCCTTGTCAGAAGTGACGGCAGCAGTCAAACCGACACCTGAAGAACCACGACCAGTTGTAGCAATGGCAAGAGGTGCGGTGTTCAAAACGAAACGAAGGAGCTGAGACTTGGCAGTAGACGGATCACCAACCATCAGGATGTTAATGTCACCGCGAAGATGGGTACCATTGTCCAAGTTCTTCTCCATACCACCAAGCAGCATGAGCAAGATAGCCTTCTTAATGTAGTCATGTCCGTGGATAGAGGGAGCCAGGGACTTGGACAAAAGGTCAAAGACGTTCTTCTTTTTGGCAATTTTGTTGATGTTTCGCACATCTGTATCCGTAATGGTAGCCTGTGCAATGCCACCGCCACTCTTGGAAGACAGTTGAATTATGTTGTTTGCCATGACAACAGTGCGGAAAGTCGAAGATCCGTTGCCTGCATTTCGATTACCCAGGGTGCGGTAGATACCAACCAGCTGGATTCTGTCTCCGGGTTTAGCTGTATCCACCAAGTCATCGTCGAGAATAACATCGACACTTCGGGGCAATTGACCGGCAGGGGCACGTTCGGGCATTTCTTGGATGGAGATCGATTGGTGGTCCAAATATGTCGAGTAACCGTACTCGGTAATGAGCTAGCCATATATCAGTCTCTTGAAAGCATTCCACGGTCTCAAAAAACATACCGGGTTCTTATCATCATCTTCCTGGGGATAGACGTTCAGGCTGGTTGCGCCGCTGGCACTCATAGTCTGATCCCGATATTTTCTTGCAACAAAGCGGTCCTTTGCCTCAACATAGTGAACACTCTGCACGATCTTGGGGCGGACTAGGGAGCATTTTGTGACAATTCCCTCGAGTGAGACCATGTGGTTTAATTGTTGAGATCCCAATGTGCGGGGGTTGCAGGAAAATTCTCCGAATGCACCAACGTAGGCACAGTAGTAGGCCTATCACGAAATTAGCACCACACGGGAGAACGTATTAACGAGATACATACAGCTTCCTCCGAGGTTTCCTTGGCAGGTCTAGAAGGAAGAGTCTTGACAACCTCCTTCAAGGCTCTGTCAAAGGCTTGCGAGTAATCGAACGGCGAATTGAGAAGGCTAAATCAAACCAATGAGTTGGAATCCGGTTGAGAAGTCGAGACTGAAGAGACACATACCCATCAGCAAGCTCGCGGTTGTGTGCTCTGATTTCATCGATGCTAACCTGTTCAAAAATCAGCGTTTGCTCCGGCAGGGACTTCCCAGGACGAACGCACAGTCAAGCGGCGCATGCCCCTATTCAGCATCACCACAATCTCCGCTCGGTAACTAGAAGCCCTTCATTAAATTCATGTCAAGGAGTTCAGCTGGCAATCGACGAACCTGCGTGCCCGTGCATCGCCTGAAAAAAAAATAGAACGTTAGCATATAATCCCACTCAATACAGTAATCAAAACGTACTCGGGTCGAGAAATTCAGTAGCAGCACGCACGCGATCCTGTGCGGCCTCATCACGAAGTTGTAACCCGTCCATGATGTCGTTCAATATGTCGGTGGGTAAGGAAGGATAAGTCGAGGGGGTGAGTGGACCGATCGGGCTAAATTGAAATCGACACGTCCCTGAGTGAAGGCGCGTCCTACGCGTCCGCGCGTGCCTCTGCTTATGTCAGCGTCTTTTTTTTTCTGGGATATATAAGGCAGCTTCTCCCCGATCCTTTTTCTCTTCTTCAAGCGACTCTACGTATGTCTTCCCTCCCCCCCCAATGGCTTGGGCTTCACTCTGGAGAATTTTTACTGACCTTTCTCCTTTACAGTTCAAAGAATCACTTTAGAGTAGACGTCCTCTTTCTAAGCTCTTTATAAGAGCCACAGAATCTCCACCCTTGCTGATGACTGCTATGTCCTCGATGCCCTAAAGTGAAACCTTTTTACTCCCGCCTCGACTGTTACGCGTGCTGTTCGCAGTGTCTGTGTTCTGGTCCAGGGAGTGGTGATGATCTTGACCTGGTCTCGACGTCTGACTTCGGTCGGTCGGTCCTGGTGGGTGTCGAGGAGGTCTGAAAGGTCCTTCTTTCTCTTGGTTGATGGTACGGTTATCTGTCTAGTCATAGTGAATCGAAATACAAATTTTCACAACATCGAAATTTTCCATTCGCACTAGCGTAACTCTTTTCAGTAGCGCGTAACTCTGCCCCCATAGTGGTATTGGCACGCCTCTCCATCCTACCACCTTTATTATTTGTGTTTGTTCCAAACTTGTGTCACATAGGCCGATGCAGTGGACTCGGACGAGATTGTGTGTTGCAGTTTAGCCATCACTATGTAGGCACTGTGACACATGTCACCAGTACATGACTTGGAAACTGGGCTTTTTCTCTTGGTTCTTGAAGCCACTATTTCAGGTGTGTAGCTCGACATAACTTTACATACATAGGGTGCTTTTTCTGATCCTCTGCAGAGAATATCTCATGTTTTGCAACATTATTGTCTACACATAGAGTCTTGTGTAAGAATGAAGATGCAATTCTAATATCAGCTATCATACAATCAACTATCGTACAGATAAATATATGCAAAGGTATACGCAACATGCTAAAATCACAAAGTTTTATGTACAGAATTCCCACCTTCGTCCGATGCTGAACGCGCTCTGAAGGGGAGAGGTTCTTTGGCTCCAAGTTGGGTTCGACGACTCAATGGAACACCCCGTAGGTTTGTCTTACGCAAAAGCGTACCTCGTGGATTAAAGGGCATGGCATCCCTGTTTGGGTTGGGGACGCTCGCGGCATTCCATCCAGCCTTCATGTTGTAGAGATGCCACATCGGGGTCTTAAGCTCGGGAGAGTCTTCAGATGACTCCTCTTTAGATGACTCCTCTTCATATGGGTTCACCTCTGGCCTGGTGGGGGGTTCGAAGGGAGTTCCCAACGGGGGTAGGTTCAGTTTGACCTTCGGGTTGTTCCCAGGGTCCAGTGGAGGACCCTCTGGGAATCTTATGGGGCTGCCAGTGAAGCCACGGAGCAATTGTTTCTGGTACTGGTCATTCAGGTATGGCATGTCGGCAATAATGCGAAGGGTTTTTGGCGCGGTGGTGATGAAGTCGGAAAAGTTAACACTGCCCTTGATGATACTCTGTTCACGAATCTCCTGCAACCTTGTGCCCAGGTACACGATGGTGCGGTAGGAAGGATGCATGTAATCAGGTCGAATTCGCCACCAACGCCTGCGTGCTCTTCTGCCCATAACGCGGCCGGTTACGTTCTGATCCCAAAAGTTCTCAAGATGGAGAATGGACTCGGGTGAACCAGCCGGCCGTAGACCATATCCACGTCTCATGAATTCCCAGCCAGGGAAATTGGCCTCGAACTTTTCCTCAAACAGCTGGAAGGCCTTGAGTTGATCAGAAAGCTCCTCGGATAACGTGAGTAGCTCAATGTAGGTCGACCAATTTTTGGCGGTCAACGTGAAACCGAGTGCCTGGACCTCACTAACGATCTGATGGAGTCTCGCGTACTTTTTTCGACCGGCTAGCGATTGCATGTACATGGACAGGGGGAAATCAAGGATGAACTGCTGACCGCGCACGATCTCAGGCTTTGTCCCCATGGCTGTTGGCGACTCGGCAGATTTTTTCATAGCTGCATCTCTTTCCTTGGCCCTTTTCAAAAGTTCTTCGACATGAGCAGCTTGGTCCTCGGCTGCTAGCATAGTCGAATGAGAAACACCTGGAGTAAAGTTCAGTTCTTCAAACTTGTTGTACTCCTGCACCACAGCGATTTCCAAATCCGCAACTCGTTTCGCAGCTGCTTCCGCGTCTTCGATTGCAGCTCTTTCCGCAGCTTCTCTCCCAGCTCTTGCAGAATCCGCAGAAAAAAATTGATCAGGGTCAACGCGGGTAGCAAAGCTAATGATGCGAGGCCACAAGTTGTTCCAGTACTGTTCGACTACCGTGAATTCCTCGACTTTCAAATGAGCCAACATCAAATACTTGATCAAGTCAAATGGTAACTCTGCCATTTTTTGATCTCGCGAAATTGTAGACGGCCTACTCTGGAGATAATGATCAAGAGCTTCATGTGTCTTTTCGACGGTAGATACACTGCCATATGCTTTGATCATATTATGGTAATGCAAGGTCAGAGCATGTGGCTCGGGAGAGCCACTGGCATGCAATGGCAGTATCTTGGGTGGTGTGGGGTCGCTGTCAACGTTGGTTGATGCCCTCAGTGCCTCTTCTGAGTAAGGGAAAGAGACGTCTTCGGCAAGGGTGTCGGTCATTTTTGCGTTCCATATATCTCTCTCAAGCTGCGTTTTGAGATATACAATTCTGGCGTCCTTTCTGCCTTTACCAAGGCGGGCTTGCATCTCGCGAAAGGTGGCGTTCACCATGTTATGGTTGCCATGACTCAGGTACGCAAGCATCAGGAGCGAGTAATGTACTTCAGTGGGTTCTATGCCAGCTGCGACCATTTTGAGGAGTACAGTACGCGCTTCCCCTGACTGCCGAGTGATGACATGGGCATACATGATGGCCGCGTACGTTCCGGCGTCTGGCTCTAGCCCAAGTGCGTCGGCGGCGCCAAGGATCCGCGTAAAATACCGTTTCTCGACTCTGGAGGCATGGTGCCGTAAACGAGTGTTGAACAGCGCCATAGGGGTCGCTCCGCTCACTGACTGCCAGTAATCGAAGATAAGCTTCTCCGCTTGTTCATAATCGTCATTCTTGAGATATGCTTGCAAAAGCATACGAGCCATTGGCAACGTAATTTCCACATTGCTCGACTTCGCTTGGTAGAAAAGCTGACGGACATTTAGCAAATCGTTGCGTCTGGCAAAAAGCCCCATGATTGTACCGTATGTGTGAGAACTTGGGGTCTCGTTTTGGTTCAACATTCGAGTCAAAACGGAGGCCGCGCCTGACGCATCCCCTGCAGCCACATAGGTCTGGATCAAAATGTTCCAGCAAATCGTGTTCGGGCGTAAGCCAAACTCTGCAGAGATGCGGTCGAAGTGCCGTTGTGTCTCGTAGACATCCCCTACTTGTGCGTGAACAACAAGGAGCGGGCTCAAGAGTCTGCGGCTCTTCGGGTTTCCGTAATCTGCCACAAGCCTGTCAAATATGTAATGTACCTTGTGCACATCTCCAGCCTTGGAGAAGGCCTGAAGGGCTTCTCTGTATGCTGCAATGGAGGGTTTTTTCTCAAAATGAGCCAATTCTTCCAAAAGGTACAAAATGCTGTCCAACATCTCAAAAGCCACAGCACGGTCAAAAAGGCAGGTCAGAAGCTTTTTGGGTGGGTGCCAATTTGGAATCTCCAAGCGAAACTGGCGATAAAAGAAGATAGACCGCACGGACTCAGGCCATGCATCTGAGGTATTAAGTCGCGCGATGACCTCTATGTAGTCGGATTCCTCGAGGGATCTGATGTGTCGGTATTTTTCGAGTACTTGAAGCAAGTCGGATGTCGTTACGGCCGATAACAGCGAGTTGTCGGCGAGTACTTGGTCAAAGAATAGACGAGCAAGTGCGAGAAGTCTTTGATCACCTTTTTCAAGCTCCAGATACTCCACCAATCCGAGGAGACCTTTCGCCAGGAAAGAATTCTTTTTGAACGCATCCAACACTGTCAAGTGTAGTGCTGGGTCACTTTCAATTTCAGAAGTTAAACTCCATATTTCTGAAATTTGAGACCAATTGCCGCTTTTCGCAGCATATAGCAGGTTCCAGACAATACAGGGACCGGCTAGTGGCGTGGAAAGAGCTTGTTTGCAAATGGATATCACATGGGGAGCAACCCAAGGTGGTTCTGAAAGATATTGCGAGCCAATTATATGTCCGTAATTTCGATTGGTGCGTTCGGAGTGAGGAATGTTTTGAAAAACTATCCATGCCCATTCCTGGTGCTGGGAGTTGGGAGAGCGCGACAGATAATAGAGAACTTCCGAATTGTACTCAGGCGGGCTACCAGCTTCAAGGTATAAATCCCAGACCTTGTCAAAATGATCGGAGGTGGGATCTTGTAATGTCCAATGAAGTTCTTCGAGGGTTGGGTCTTCGAACGTTGGGTCTTCGAGCATTGGGTCTTCGAGCGTTCGGTCTTCGAGCGTTCGGTCTTCGAGCGTTGGGTCTTCGTTCCTAGATGAATATTGTGGTTCTAGTGACTCTTCTGAATGCTGCTCGGTTTGGTCTGCGGCAGTGTCTTCCATTGAAATAGCTTGCTCGGTGCCCGATGCTGATGTATAAGATCGTAAGAAGCCCGCGTTGGGCCTTCTTCTCCGCGCTGCAAGCTTCTTCTGAGGGCGAGGTAGAGAGGATCCCATACGACTCGGCGATTGCTGGGGGCAAAGAAAATCGAGAAACAGTCCTCCATCAGAAGCTCCTTTGCCGTGGCCGGTGTTGGGAATGGGAGACGGACGTTGGCCTGTTACCTGCACCAGAGCGAGAAACCAACGGGGGATATCCGCTTTCGTAGAACTGTGCATCCATGATCGACTAGGCAATGACTTTCTGCTTCGTAGCACACTGTTGGGGTCTCGAAGCAAATGCCGTCCCGCACTCTCGAGGCAGCTCGTTGCCCGTTCGAGCATGTCCTCTGATCGTTATAATATTAAGCCAAATGACGATAAGATCGGTTCTCTGTCTTCATTGTATCGAGTTTGGATGGCCTGTCTTGGTTGTGTTAGAAAGTTTTTCTCGGAGCTGTGTTCACGATTGTTTGGTGGTGCCATACCAGGGAGAACAAAACTGATTCGCCGGATTGCAGGCGGTACGCCCAAATTATCTTGCTGGAGCTTCAATTGCAGAATAAAACGTCAAAGTGCTGTCTGTCCGATATAGAATCGCAACATGAGCAGCAAAGTATTGGGGCTTGGAGAAAACACGCAAAAGATTCGGAGGTTGGAAACTGCCGGAGGTTGATCGGACCATTCATTTGCCCGAAAAGCACCACCGCCTTTACTCCCACCACAACCGTGTCCCCTCTCACTACCACAATCGCACACAGACACAATGGAGGTGACTGATTTCATCTTCAAGGAGAGAGAGGAGGCTCTCCTCGTAGGAGATTACAATGCCTACCGGGCGCATACTACCAGAAAATTGCACAAACTCCGCAAGAAGCTTGGACAAGCCACTGCGAAGGGTCGCAAGTATACTGCCAAGCCAGCTGTGACTGCTGAGAATGTCGCAAGCAATCTCTCGTATGGCTCCCTGAATCGTTCATTTTATCCATCTAACCTCATGTGTCGGGCAGATATGTACACCTTTTGCTTCTCGGTTCCGAACGGGCTTGGGCGCAAGCCATGCACATGAAGTCGACACACTCCGCAGATCCTTCGGCCAAGGGTATTTCAGGTGCTGCTAGACGTCATATTATCTCCCGGTTGAACAAGGCGACTGGATATGCACAGCACCTGGTCACATTGCTCCACGAACAATCGGTCTCCGGGGCGAGTGATATCGACATTCTGGAGACCCGCGCCTATCTCGCAATGATCTCTGGGTCTCTTTGGCTTGAGAAGCGCAAGTGGGAGCAGTGTCTTCGTGACTTTTCTATTGCCAGAGTGATTTACACGGCTCTGGGCCAGAGGGTCAAGAAGGACGCTTTCCGGGACCTGCTCTCGGGAACTGTTGACCCAAGTATGCGATATGCCGCTTATCAGATGAAGCTCCCTCGCTCTAAACCTACATCATCCCTGTCGATTGAATTCTTCCCCTCCGATTTGGAAATCCGCGCTGAGGTAGAGAAGATTGCTCCTTCTTGCCTTGCCGAAGAAGCAGCTGGAACCCGACGCACTGCAGAGGGAGAGGTGCAGGAACTGCCTCAATCGGTGACTTGGAGGTCCCGAACTGTGCCTCTTGAGGATGCTTCAATTTCTCAGTCGCTCGCCGCTGCTTCAGCTGCGGAGGCTCATCTTTCAAGTTGGTTGGCAGATGCAGGAAAGTCTGCCACTGATAAGGAGAAGGCTGCTGCATATGATAACGTTATCATTGCAAGCCAGGATGCTGTTGACAGTACAAAAACTGCCATTGATGACCTGGCTAATGAGGGTGTTGATCCCAGCGACAAGAGAATGCAAGCCCTGCAAATCACCCGAACTGCAGTTAATTACACTTTGGTTGGATGGCGAGTGGGACGCAACCGGGTCCTGTGTGGTCACCAAGACGGCTTGTCATTTGAAGAAGCCCCGGCTGGGAAGGACACGAAGCATACCGCTGGAAATGGAAAGAAGCTGAACAAGTTGCGTGAACGTGTTGTTCTCTACGACTCTACCCTTCAAAGTTTGGACTTTATCCTGGAACTTCCTGGAGTTGCGGCCGATTCAGCCTTTGTTAAGGACCTAGAGACCAAGCGACACTACTTCCGTGCGCTCCGGTAAGCCCCTATTAGCTTCCATCCTCCTCACCTCAACGGCATTGACTAGACGACTAACGATTATACAGATGCCTTGCTCTGGCACGATCTCACGGCGTTCTTGGCAAATCCAAGGAGGCTCTTGCCCTTTTCTCTCAGGCCTTGAATCTCGCCGGTTCTGCTATCCCCCAGTCCGCTGATGTTGAGGGACCCCCGAAACTCGACGTCTCCCGGGCGCAATCCGGTGCTCTGGAATCGACCTTGCGGGAATTAGTTGCTCAGTACCAGGGACTAGTTACTCTGGAGCAGCTCCTTGCTGAAGAGGCATCGCAGTCCAGCCAGCGTCCTGTGGTAGAACGACTGCAACAGTTCTCTGCCTCCAAAGTGGATCTTAAGAACCTGGTACCTTACCCACCTCAGATGCAGCCCATTCCAGTGAAGCCGCTGTTCCTTGATGTGGCATGGAATTACATTGACTACCCACGTGAGGGTCAACAACAGGAGGTCCCTGCACCGAGTGCACCAGCCGCTGCAGCCCCGGAAGAAGAAAACAAGGGTCGTCGTGGATGGTTTGGCTTTGGCCGTTCATAAAGCCATATGGCCATGTAGTCATTCATACACTATGAAGCGAAGATATGCAAGGATCCCAGCGTTACAAGATGTACATTGTAGTCTCAATCACACGTGCCAAGACCCTCCTTACTTCGTTGACCAATCAGAGATTAGCCCGGGACTCGGGATTTCAGTAGCCGGATCACGCCTGAGTAATCGTGATCCGGTGATTCGAGTAAACTGTAGGGGATGATATACAGTACAGTAGTCTGATGAATAGATCTTGGTTTAGGTGGACTAGAATCATGCCATTTTCCGCGTATTGCTGTGGGGGGGGGTTTAAAAAAAAGTATGGAACAAGATTGATTTTTCACAGATCTTTAGGGGGTATGGAAATGCGTACTTAGAAAACGACAAAAAAAATCAGATCATCATAAATAGTAGATAGTAAATACTAAATAGTAAATACAATAGTCAAGAAAAATGGAAAACATAAATAGAATTGTACAATCCTACACAGCATAGCCAGTATCTAACCCGCATAAATCAATACTCCAACGTGTTTAGCCAATATGCGTGCATTGATACTGTCCCGGCGCTCCGTCTAATTTGGCGTTCCCGCCCCTGAGGGCCCCCCTCCCAATTCTTTCCCTCCAACTTTTTTCTTTGTTCCCGGGTTTCCCTCTCTTCACTCTCTTGCTCGGAATTCTCGGCTCTCCGAACATGGTCGATATGGTCAATGTGGTCAACATGACTGGGAGCTTCGTCTCGCCATCGGCCGATGCGACAGTCTCGCCCCAACTTTTCGCGCCGGCGGGTCTCCTCGCTACCATTTTGGATGGCTTCACTATCTGGAAGGGCTTCTTGACGCTCTTCCTCGCGGCCGTCCTGTACGATCAGTGTATGTGCAATTGCGACGGATATTGCCTTGAAATTTGCATTTGGAAACTGACCGCGGACCCCTATTTACAGTCAAGTACCACTACCTCAAGGGCGCCATTGTTGGCCCTATGTACAAGATTCCCTTCATGGGTCCTTTCCTGCAATCAGTCAACCCCAAATTCACCGAATACAAGGCCAAGTGGGACAGTGGCGACCTTAGCTGTGTCTCCGTCTTCCACAAGTGAGGAGCCCATAATATTTACTAAAACGCTCGCATGCTTGTCGATAAGTCTGCTAACAGCTTTGATAGGTTCGTCGTGATTGCCTCAACTCGTGATATGTCTCGCAAGATCTTCAACTCGCCCGCTTATGTCAAGCCCTGTGTTGTGGACGCTGCGCACAAGCTTCTCGGAAAGACCAACTGGGTTTTCTTGGACGGCAAGGCCCACGTTGACTACCGCAAGGGTCTCAATGGTCTGTTCACCCGTCAGGCTCTGGCTATGTACCTCCCCCGTGCCGAGGAGGTCTTCAACTCCTACAACAAGCGCTTCCTCGAGAAGTCCGCCGCCCTCAACTACGAGCCCACTCCCTGGATGTCCGAATTCCGTGAGCTTATGTGTGCTCTTTCTTGCCGTACCTTTGTTGGTTACTACATGACCGACGAGGCCGTCCAGAAGATTGCCGACGACTACTATCTGATCACTGCTGCTCTTGAGCTGGTCAACTTCCCCATCATTCTTCCCTACACCAAGACCTGGTACGGAAAGAAGGCTGCCGACATGGTGCTTGTTGAGTTCACCAAGTGTGCTGCTAAGTCCAAGGCCCGCATGGCTGCCGGTGGCGAGATTTCTTGTATCATGGACGCCTGGGTCAAGGCCCAGCTGGATTCCGCTATTTACCGTGAGAAGATTGCCAAGGGTATCCAGGTTGACTCTTCCGAGAAGCCTTCCCAGGTCCTCCGTGACTTCACCGATTTCGAAATTGCTCAGACTATCTTCACCTTTTTGTTCGCCTCTCAGGACGCCACCAGTGCCGCCTCCACCTGGCTGTTCCAACTGATGGCTGACCGCCCCGAGGTCCTCGACAAGGTCCGTGAGGAGAACCTGAAGATCCGCAACGGTGACCGCACCATTCCTGCTACCATGGACCTGCTCGACAACATGCCCTACACCCGAGCTGTCGTCAAGGAGACTCTGCGTTACCGTCCTCCTGTCATCATGGTTCCTTACCTGGTCAAGAAGGACTTCCCCATCAGCGACACCGTCACCGTCTCCAAGGGCTCTATGATCATTCCTTCCGTGTGGCCCGCATGCCACGACGAGGAAGCCTACCCCAACGCCGACTCTTTCGACCCTGACCGCTGGATCACCGGTACTGCTGAGCAGCAGACCAAGAACTGGCTCGTCTTCGGCACAGGTCCCCACTACTGTCTGGGTCAGACCTATGCTCAGCTGTCCCTGATGGCTATGATTGGAAAGGCCAGTATGGAGATGGACTGGGAGCACACCCCCACTCCCGAGTCGGAGGATATCAAGGTGTTTGCCACTATCTTCCCTCAGGTACGTTTCTTTCTCACTTGAATTTCTATCTTGTAATCCATTTACTGACTTGTTTAACTTAGGACGACTGTCTCCTCACATTCCGTCCCCGCCCCTAAACTTTTCCATTCTTGGCTTGCACAAACACAAAAGCGAAGCTGGAGCCCAGCCCCGTTCTCCGGATAGAGAAGGGCTTGGTTGCCTTTTTTTATATTGCCTTCCTGTCCTGGAGATGGGGTGGCCCCTTGAACTTTTTTTTTTTTCTCTTTGATATCTTTCTTCTTTTTTTTTCATGCATGACGGACGCTCTAGAGTATTGTCTTCCCTTTTTATTTCTGGGGAAGCTTGTATACCATTATGCAAAGATGCTCCCAGTGTGTTTATGATTATCTGGCCTGCTGAGGTCGCTGGGGGCTCTTGTTTCTTTTCTGCTCGGGGGACTACTTAGAGCCATGCACTTAGAATAATATTAATTCATCTTCTTTAATGATTTCTCTCCTCTTTTAGACCGCCTTGTAATTCAAATCTTGTGGTCTAAAAGTTGACTTGTAAATTTTATGTTCTTCTTGTCATTAAATACATGCACCACTATATACCCACGTTAGTCCATCATAATCCGCAGATATATATATTGAAGCACACACTTAAGTACATCATAATTCTATCTAAACTAGATCTGCCCGCTAATTAAGCCCCAAAGATCTTAACAGAAGCCTCTTTTAAACAGTGACATCTACTAATTCTCCCAATATAACTGTCAAGGCAAATGGTATACCCGAAGAGGTAAGCGGTGCATCCCGGCAAATCCTGACATCACCAAATCACCCGCCCGGGGCCTATCAACCTCGGAACTCGCGATTCCAGCAACAACCCCAGAACCTTCAGATCACAGCTGGAAACAATGGCTTCAGCATTATCATCAAATATCCGGCGCTCCGCCATCAAGCTATCATCAGCCACAGCCAGAATCTCAGCTCGCAATGCGGCACCATCTGCCATTCTCCAGCGGTCATACATCTCCACACCAACAAGAGGACTACTGTCTACCACACAGACGCGAGCTCCGCTCAATTCATCGGCAAACACCCACCCACTATCCTCCAAGACTCTCCTGAACGGCAAGAATGCCCAGATCCAGAACCGGTCGTATAGCGACGACGCCGGTCCCCGATTCTGGGAATTCGACGAGGTACATCCCACCCCAATTCGTTCCACCATATCCAAACCCATAACATAAACTAATGACTTTCAAAAAGATAAACGCATCCCTCCCATCCACCTCAAACAGCCCAACAACAACCCCCAAAATCAAGCTAGTAGACGTCCGTGAACCAGCCGAACTAATCGGCACAGGCATCATTCCGTCGGCGGTGAATATCCCGCTAGCCTCGCAGGCCGACGCGCTATTCCTCACCCCAGACGAATTTGAGACCCGCTTTGGATTCGAGAAGCCTGTTGCTGAGGAGGGCGAGACGATTGTTTTCTATTGCAAGGCTGGGGTGCGGGCTAAGACTGCGGCGCAGATGGCTGTGCAGGCTGGGTATGATCCTAAGGCTGTTGGTGTTTACTGGGGGTCTTGGTTGGATTGGGCTGGTAATGGGGGTCGGGTTGAGAGGTGGGAGGGAGATGAGTAGATTGGAGGTATCTTGTTTATGGGATCTGTACATTTTAACTTGCACTGAGAATGGAACAAGAGGCTGTTTGTTCATGTCAGTTCTGAAAATAAGTTCGTGGTCTACAACTTGTCCGGTGATGATTGTAACGGACGTATGAAAGGACTAGTCTAGCAATATCAATTCAATTCAATTCACTAACAAACAAGAGATCTGGGGTCAACCAGGCCCTGCTTTTCCTATATCATATACAGGCGACTTCTCTCCTTGTTCGTCCATCAAGTCGTGGTAATTCATTGTATGTTCAAATCGCAATCAAGACAAAATAACTTTTCCGCTTTTGATAGCAATTGTCATAGCTCAAAGGTTTCAGATCCGCTTCCTCCTGGCCAATACCATAAACAAAGAACAAGAGGGCGCCAACGGAGAACAAGTTCGTCACTCACTAGGATGTCGTCATTAAATTCGCGAGGGTAAAAGAGTGATCGGGAGTATGTCCAAGGTTCAAGGAGGTGAATCATTGAAATAGAAAAACCTACACCCGCATGTTTGCCCTAGGGACGAAATCAAGGAATGTCGAAGACGGGCTTGAGCTTCTTGACAAGACCCCATTCTTCCATTGACACCTCAGCACGGTAGAACTCCTTGAGGGTGTCGATACTGGCACGGGAGATGTGCGAGACGAGCTGATCCTTCTCTTCGAGGTGACGACCGTACATGGGCTGGTTAGGGGCTTCGATCTTGACGGCGACGGAGGGTTGACCACGCTTGCAGACGGGGACGGCCTTGTGGTCACGCTCAATGGATGTCCTGTGAACAGTGTTAGAAAGGAAATTCGAGCAATGATCAAATGGTTATGGGAGAAAACTTACACTCTGCCAATATCCACAATTTCCTTGACACCCGCAGCGTTGGTGCGGATGGCAGACAACGGAGTGTGGAGACGCAGACTTCCCTCAATGACATCAACACCGATGACAATGGGGTCAGTCTTGTTGAAGACGGCAACGGGCTTGATGATGCAGGGGAAGATAGCAAGAAGCTTAGCCTCCTCCTTGCGCTGCTCGGTGAGCTGGGCCATGTGGGCAGTGAAGTCGTCGAACAGGTGGTAAATGATGTCCGCAGTGAAGATCTTGACACCAATGTCGTTGGCGTAGGCCTGGGCGTCCTTGTCAACCTTGACGTCGAAGCAAAGCATGACAGCGAATTCCTTGGCCTTCTCAAGCATGGTTCCTGCCATCATGACATCACGCTTGTAGACGGGACCAATGGAAATGTTGGCAACGGGAATCTTGGAGGACTTGAGGAACTCAAGAAGAGCCTCAAGGGAACCAAGAGTGGAGGCCTGGACAGTGACACCACGCTGGTCAGTGGAGACACGGCTGAGCAGGTTCTCGAGATCGGACATGACCTCCTCCTCCAGATCCTCCTCATCGTCATCGGGTCCGACGACAAGCATGCGAGAACCGGCAATGGCATTCTCGAGGTCGTTGGCAGCAATCTTCACACCAAGGGCGGCCTTGACCTCCTTGTTGTGAACGTATTGAGACTTAAGACGCAGTTCCTTAAGCGGCGCCGGCGTCAAAAGTGCTCGAATATTCGTTGTGATAGGTCCATTCAGACCACACATCACAACACGATCACCTTCGCGGAGAACACCGTTAGACAGGACAACGTCAATGGTGGTACCGAGACCCTCGATGACCTTGACTTCCAGTACGGTACACTCAACCTCAGACAGGTACATCAAAGCGTTGGTCATACGCTCCTGGGTCAAGCTGGTGAGGAGCTTCAGCATGTCGGGAATACCCTCACCAGTGTGAGCGGAGGTGGGAACGAGGGAGACGTTGCGAGACAGGGACTTGTTCTCGTAGAAGAGCTCGGAGTTGAAACCTTGCTCAGCGAAAGCAAGCTTGGTAGCCTCAAGACGCGAGCGGAATTCGTTCTGGACACCCTTGTTCTGCATGTTCAAACTGTCCTCAAATCCGTTGTTGTCAATCTTCGTCCAGCCGTACAGACGATCAATCTTGTTCAGTGCGACGATGAAAGGAGTCTTGCGGTCACGGAGCAGACGCATAGACTCGAGAGTCTGGGGCTCGAGACCGTGCATGATATCAACAACCAGAATAGCAATGTTACAGAGCGAAGAACCTCTTGAACGCAAGTTGGAGAAAGACTCGTGACCAGGAGTATCGATGATCAGAAGACCGGGAATCTTGAATTCGAACTTGCCGTCCTTGTTCACAACAGAAGTCTTTGTCTTCAAAGCATCGACGGGGAAGTAAGTGGCACCAATCTGCTGGGTAATACCACCGGCTTCACCCTCCTGCACGTTGGTCTGACGAATCTTGTCAAGAAGCTTGGTCTTACCAGTATCGACGTGACCAAGAATACAGCAAATAGGAGAGCGGAGATCGTCCTTGGAACGAGCTGCCAGAGCTTCCTCGTGCTGCTTCTTTCTGCGCTCTGCGGCCTCAGCCTTGCGTGCAGCAACAGCCCGCTGATTAGCAGACTGCTCCTCATCCTCGGAAGAGTCTTCATCAGATGAATCGTCAGAGTCAGACTCGGAGTCTTCCTCGTCAGCCTTCTCAGCAGGCTTCTCCTCCTCCTCCTTCTCCTCCTTCTCCTCATCGGATGGAGCATCCCAGCTGTCCTTGACATCTTCATCGGCAGCAGCCTCCCAGTCGTCGACGGCATCGTCATCCTCAGGACCGGCAGCGGCCGCGGCAGCGGCAGCCTCGGCCTTGGCCTTCTCCTCAGCCTCCTTGCGACGGGCATCCTCAGCCTCACGCTGAGCCTGAGCACGGGCAGCAGCGGCCTCAAGATCCTCCTCCTGCTTCTTGCCAGCCTTCTTCTTCTTGTTCTCGTAGACGGGGCGCTTCTTCTCGCCAGCATCCTCAAGACCAGCGACCTTGACACCAGATGCCAGCATCTGCTTCATACGCATATCGTTGCGCTCCTTGGCCTCGCGCTGAGCCTTGGTAAGCAGCTTGCCTTCTTTGCGGAGCTGCTCCTTCTTCTCCTTCTCCTTCTCCTTCTTCCTTTGACGGGCCTCTTCACGTTTCTTCTCTTCCTCGTCATCGAGGAGCTTCTGCTTAGCGGCGGTGGCCTGTTCCTCGGCTAGAATGCGCTCCTCTTCCTCACGCTGCTGTCGGAGAAGCTCCTGTTGCTTCTGGAGAGCTGCCAGGTGAGGAGGAAGCTTCTTCTTCTTACCACCAGTCTCGGCGGCGGGTGCAGGCGCAGCCTCCTCTTTCTTGACCTCAGCGACGGGCTTGGCAGTCTCGGCCTTGGGTGGAGGAGCAACCTTCTTCTTTGTGGCGGCCTGTGTAAATAGAAAGAGTCATAGGTCAGGACATTGATAACAGCTACAAGCATGAAGAATTGATATCATACCTGTTCCTTCTTACGCTGCTTCTCCTTCTCCTTCTTCTCACGCTCCTTCTCCTTCTTGCTCTTCACTCGGAACTCGCCGCTCTCGGGCTCTTCAGCCGGGGGCTGAGGAATATCCTTGATGGGCTTGGTCTTCTTTCCGGCGAAGACATCGTCGTCATCGAAGTTGCCCTCTTCGGGCTGCTTGCTGGCCAGGTCGTCGCCGGCAGCGGGGGCATCCTCGCCCTCGACAAAGTCGTTCTGCTTGCCCTTCTTGGCCTTCTTAGCCTTGTTCTTCCGGAGAGCAGCCATCAGGCCACCGACGGGAGCCTCCTCCTCGCCGGCACCTTCCTGGGGCTCCTCGGCCGGAGCATCACCGGCGGGGGCGGACTCGCCGAGGTCGGCCTCCCAGTCCTCCTCCTGTCTCTTGGATCCCTTCTTCTTAGGCGCCATGTTGTCGTAATTTGATGTTCTTTCGTGTCTGTATCCGATTCGAGTGGCGACCGGAGGTAGTGTCGTGGGCGCACAAACGGAGCTAACCGTTTATTTGCGTGGAGAATAAAAAATCAAAAGCCACGAAGCAAATGATTCAGATAGACAATCCCCGGAAAGAAAGGCAGAGAGCTCTAAGGTGGGCCAAGGGAGGGGTGTGGGAGAGAAAAGAATTTCGGGAAGAATCATTGACGGTGGGGACAAAGCAGTCTGTCTGACTTCACGTCTTCCACCAGCTTGACTTACAGCCGTTGTGGGCAGTTTCTACTCTGGAATTTACTGATCTACTCGGGAAATCGACAATTTAGAATACGGTAATAGCATAAAAAAGATTGATGACACTTGTAATCAGTAACATGATACATCCACTCCGCTTAGAAAACTCCGACATCACCTATGTAGTCCTATGTAATCCTTCACTTCTCGACAATTGGGCTGAGTCACATTGGGTATTCAAAACTTGACATGCAAAAAGGCCCGAAGCCACTTGAAGACAGCCTGGATTTGGTCCTCGGATTCTCCAACAACATCTTCAGCTGCCTCATTGAATCTGTCGGCTAGGGTAGGCTGTGAGGCTCCTGCCCGCTTCACAGTGTATTGAGCAAGCATTTTCTTGAGATAGTGTGCATCACGCTCGACGAGACGAGACAAAATCGTTCCATCCACATGCATGCCGGCTGCGAGCTTTTCATTTGGGGCGATGTAGCGTCTTCTGGCAGACCAAGTGGGACAGATAGCTTTGTCTTCGAGGCACAAGTTGAGAAGGATTTGGAGAAGACGCCTCTCAGGCTCAGCAAGAATCAGAATTCGGTAAACCGATCCAGTGAGGGCAAAGCCATACAAGGTAGTTGTAGTGGTGGGCAGTAGCGAGGGGGACTTGCTTCCCTGAGCAAGTCTTAACATTGAGACGGGGAGTTGGGCCGATGGACCAGCTGTCAAATTTAGGAAATTGAAGTCATCTTCGAAGACTCGAACGGAGCCGCCTCGAGTGCCAACGACAATCATGTTCGACTGGTTTCCGTCTGCATTGATAAAGGCATGCGACAGGCCATCGCGAGCGATGCCGTCAGAAGCGATCTCCAGAATGTCACCATCGACAATCTTGTAGATTAGAGTGGAACTTCGCGAGGTCGTGACATAAATCAAGTCACCGTGTACCGTCAAGGAGATGGCTGGGGACGGAAGCACAGCCATAATATCGCGACGCCATTTCACCTCCGAGTTACTTGCAACGACCGGGAATAGTCTCTTCCCAAAGGCAATAATCAAGCTATCACGGTATGCCGCCATCGCATAGACCGGTTTGTCCAAAGTTTGCGAGTATTTTTCAACACAGTTGATCTGTTCCGGGTTGTTGGGATCGGGAGAGGCATGAAGCAGCAACACCCGGCCTTGGCGATCATTAGGGTCATCGAGGATAGGTAGGGAAGTCCCAATTGCAACAAGATGATATTCATTGCCATTCTTTTGAGCAGTCCAGTCAAAGATGCAGGTGACTTTCTCCCCAGATGATCCGCTTGGTCTCCATGGCATTTCGCCTGCTGCTACTGCCTCTTTACCACCATGCTCAATAGGGTTCTGGGAGTCCGGATCCACAAACTCGATGTATGACTTGGTGGCACGACCGAGGCGACCTGATTGGAAGCAAGTCTTGGAAATACTGTAGGAAATAACGAAACGGCGAAGGTGTCTCGAATAAGTCAGCTTGTTGGGAATTCCTGGGACATCAATGCGTCGTGGAACAGTCTTGGCTTCATAACCTAGAGAGCAGACCAAAAGACTGTTGTCGGCATAGCAGAACAACACCACGCTTGTAAAACCAGTTTCTGGGTCCTTTGTCTCAACAAAACTAAAGCTGGAAAGGGTGACAGGGAAATATGCGGGCTAGAATGAGTGTTAGGGACGGCAAAAGACATAATGATGCATTAGACATACGCAGCTTTGATTAGTGATCCAGACACGAGACAGCAAGTAATCTGAAGAATTATGGTTGGATGCATCTGAAATACGCCAGAGGCCATCGCCACATGTGAGCAAGGCAAACGAATTTAAAGCCTTGAGCGTAATCGAGGTCTTTCCAACATGTCTTGGTGTTTGCTGATGCATTTCTAAGGGAGAAAAGCTGTTAGGACTCAAATATGGCACTGAATAGAGAAGGACTCACTTTGAAGGCCGAAGCCGTTCACCTCTATGTCAAATGGCACAAGAATGCCACTCCGAAGACCGCAGAAAAGCATTAAACTGTTTTCATTACCAGCAGAATTGCGAACAATAGCAAGACTGTCAATTGCTCTTGATATGTCATCTTCAACATTGACCGAAATACTGACACTAGCGACTTGGCTGACAGACAGAGTGCCATTGCTGACATGGTAGACCAGCACATCGCCATCACCAGTGCCTAGAAAGATAAGCGCGGTCATACCCCAACTTTGATACAAAATTGAGATAGGTGTCTTCTGAAGAGAAATTGGATTCAAAAGATGATCCAAAGGGTGCTCTTTATCTTCAACAATCTTAGAGAGATGAAGATAGATTCCCTTGGAGTCTTCGACAGTCATGATAATCAAAGAATTTGCTTTATCGACTGTAGCTGTTGTCACGGCATAAGAAGGGTTGTGCGGAATACTCTGAGTGGAGAGGGGGTCATCGGTTTTCAAAAGGGTTATGGCCTTTGCTGTGACTTGAACAATAATCCCACTCTGTGTAGATCCTGTCGCCAAGGTAAAAGTGTCTCCAGGGTCCAAGGCAGTACCATGCTCGACAGCGGAAATTCCATCTTCCAGATTGTAGGTAGTGTGAAGAAGGAGCGAAGTCATTGGATCGGCAATCATGAGGTAAATCTCGCCAGTCGTCTCATTTGCCATTGCCCACATGTCACGAATGTTCGAAAATCGATCTAGAGAGATTTCAACGCCAACCTGCGCCTCGACTCCATACCGCAATTCAGTAATGCCGCCATTGCCCGAGGGAGATGAAGAAGAACAGACAAATAACCGATCTTGATCTTGATCGGTTTTGAGGGGATATTGGGAGTATGAAGGCAAAACAACAGCATCGGTGACGGGTGCCCAGTTGAGAAACCGCTGAACACATCGTGGATGGTCTCGTGCCTCTTGAACAAAGAGGCCGCCATCACCGTGGCTCCCAGCAGCGAGAATAAAATCACCACCTTCGTGGCCCATATCCAATACATCGAATGCGGTATCGACATCACAATGGAGCTGACCCAAAGAGGTTTGAGTCTCTAGTTCGCCCTCATTGCCGAACTCAAGATAATAGATCCACCCATCCTCTCGACAGAGGAAGATGCCATCGTATCTTTGGCTGTACAGCCAATTTCGGGAAGGCCTTGCCCAACGGGTCCAGAGACCAATTTGAGAGGCATCCGAATCGGGAATTATGGCTGGGTACCTCATGGGACGATTCAAGCTATGAGGTGTGTACATCGCCATTGAAGTTGTGGTTATGAGCAAGAATGAGGATTCTTTCGCCAAGGGCACGATCATGGTTGGAAGTGAATCTTGCGGAGACAGAGAAATAGTTGTGATGTTAGGAGAAAGGCGCTCCTCCACGCGAGTTCCATCCCATTCATAGAAGAGAGCCTGTGTGGTAGACTCTTTGTGCACGATGAGAAGCAGTATGATCTTGTCATCATCGACTGCTTTGGGGTAAAGAAATTCCATGAACAGGATGTCGCCAGTAATCTTGAAAAAGTTTTCCTGTTTGAAGATCATTAGGGTTTATCCTATTTGAAAGTAAAATGTAGCATACCGATTCAATGGGCCGAAGACGTCCACGGATCATCTCATACTGAATAGTGTTGGCTGAATGTAGCCACATCATACCAAAGAAGTTGCGCGACGCGCTGACTGCAACTGCTCGCGATCTAATATTGTCAGCGCTCGAAAAGGTCAGAAGTGAGAAAGAGACACCAACTTTGGATCCACCGCAATGTGGCGACCATATTTCTCAGCTGCATTTACATCACGAGGCAATGGTCGGTAATGAGTGATGAAATGGTCTTCTCCCTCTGCATCGCAATACACAAAGAGTAGTTCGTTCGAATCTAGCGCGAGGAATAGGATCTGAGGGGCAAGAGATTCGGCTTGTAGAGTTCCAATCGACGAATTTGTGTGGGCTGCCTGATTTACCCAGGGGGGCTGATTGTCGACATTAATAACTTTGGCTCCAAGAGGTGAGCCATTCAAGTCATTCTTCTCGAAGACATCAGCAAGATTGCCACTGGGGAGGGCTTCCTTGACCTGGATCCGTCGCTCGCCCACAAAGACAACGTCCCTGTGATGCTTGCTTCGAACTCGTGCAGGAAGAATCCAGTTTATGAGAGGGCTGGGGATGATAAGCTGGGTGTGAATTCCAGTCATCTCGACCGGCTTGACGCCGATATCACCCGCGATGGCCACGTTGGACATGGCGGGAAATTAAATGAATGAGCAAAACGATTGGAATCCGCACCGAAAGCGCAAAGAATGGAGATGAAGACAGGGGTATCAAAGAAGAAGGATCAGGTAATCAGAATATGAGCTTGGTGGGAGGGTAAAGTGGGAAGATGAAAAGCGAGGATGAAGACGAAAATATAGACGCGGGGTAGACGCGTCCGAGGAGGACAAGTTGAGCCCTGGAGCACCTTCCTCGACAAGACGTTGGACTGAACCCCAAGCAAGGAAAGTGCGACTTGGATATCAGACCCCAACGAAGGCCCTGGTCACTGGATCAAGGGAAACCCTCGGACTTTTCCATTCGAGGATTGGTACACCCGCACATATGTCGGAAGAAGATTCAAAGAGTACAATTACAGCACTCAGTATCTCTGTTGTCGATGAAGGTATCTCAGAGAAGCCCTGTTGGTCGCATGTTAACCCATGTAACTGTTAGGCCATGAGGCTCAACATACAGCTTGGCTGGACCTGTTCTGATATATGAAAGACACAAAGATTCTCCGAAAGGTGATCTTCACCTACTGAATCGACATCTAAGAAGGCCTAGGGCTTTCTTACCCAGATTTCTTGCGCAACACAACAGCCCACAAGCTCCGTAGTGCCCGGACTTTTACCGCAGAGAAATCGACAAACTCTGGCAGCTAGAACTTGCAGCATAGAGGACGACGGTGTCCGGGAGATGCAATTAAGCCAAGCGATTGTGTATGAGCCCCCAGCGCAGCACAGGTGATGTTGTTGGATTCATGTCACGTTGTGAGTGGTGCCTCAGGCCTCAGGCGGGACGGGATTGCACCGCCGCCTTTTGCATCTTCACTCCACATCTGCATGTATGCGCATCGAAGATTAGAACCAAAGTTTCTCTCGTGTCTCTTACTTTGAAGTCATTCCGGCAAGCTGGTCTAGGGCTGAATTACAAGGCAAAGGTCTTCTTACTCGATATATATCTTCATTTTGTCGATAAGTCGAGCATCATCACGGAGCCACGTCGTCATCAACGTCGGCGTTTCATCCGATTGCAGTTTGTTACTTGATGCAAATGCCTAGTGGCTGTCCTTTATTACGGTCGTACAAAGTCTCAAGTTGGCGGAAGTGGCCACACCAATTGAACAGAGATGGAGCAATATGGAACGGAACCTAATGATGCGAATGTCACCACATCCTTGAAAGATGCGAATTCTGAACAATCAAGTGAGACCGACGCGTCGAAATCATCTTTCAAATCCCAAGAAATCGCGAGTGTCAGAGCCGAAAAGGCGCAAGCTATTCGTCAAGCTTGCAAGTCGCGCGATCTTGAAGCGTTGGCTTCATTGGCAACGTCAGAAGGCGGGTTAATGGAAGATAGTTTGCGACAGGTAGCATGTGAGTCATTTAATTAAAGAAACAACGCAAGATATTGACTAGATTTAGGGCCCATTCTTCTGCGATGCGATGAGAAATCACGATGTGACAAGCCCGCTCCAAGTGATGAGCTCGCAAGACATGTCGACGAAGATCAGGTAGAGCTGGATGTCAATAGGTCCTTCGTTTACTACCCAAAATGTTCGTATCGATCTATGGTCAATCGTTAATACGAAAACGCCCAGCATTACGAACATTACGGCTGACTTGATCTATAGCGCCGGAAGAAGAGCTTCTGAGCAAGAAAAAGCAACTTTCAAAACTGATCACCCAGGTCCTCAGAAACCATCCTATGTTATGTTATTTTCAAGGATATCATGACATAGTCCAGGTCCTTCTACTGGTACTGGGCGAGAGCCAGGCTGTTCCGGCGGTGGCACAAATATCTCTCTTCCACATCAGAGATTACATGCTTCCATCGCTCTCACCCGCAGTGAAACATTTGCACTTGATCCCAGCCATCATCGAAACAACGGATCCCGAATTAAGACGACATCTTGGCAACATCCAACCGTTCTTCGCCCTCGCAGCAACCCTGACCCTCTACGCCCATGACATTCAAGAATACAGCAATATTGCTCGACTGTTCGACTTCCTTTTAGCCCGTGAACCTGTCGTTGCAATCTACCTTTTGCAGCAATGATCCTGTCGCGAAAGAAAGAGCTACTCGATATTCCCGAAGACGAACCTGAAATGCTTCACTTCACTCTTTCAAAGCTTCCAAACCCTCTTGATTTGGATGCTCATATCCTGAACGCGACAAAGCTGTTCAATGATCATCCACCCGAATCTCTGCCGCTTGGTGCTTGGAAACATATCCCTTGGTGCAGTGTGCTCAAGACTTCACGGAATCCATATCAAGCCTATACTGTAGAAGATGCAGTGTATCTATTTGATCAACAGGTTCGACAGCTTCGCTACGAGGAGCGCAAGAAACAAGCTCTCGACTTTATGTGGAGCCACCGTCGCTCCATTGGCTCTATGGCATTGGCTATCCTCGTTGGAGCGGCATCTATCTACCTTAGAAAGAGAGGATTGGACAATGCCATCTTGTCCTATGCTGGTCGAGTTCAAAAATTACTTCGGAAGTGGATCTCTTCTCTTCTGTGAACCTGATTATCATAGACTTGGAGCTCACCACGTGTATGATTATAGAAAAACAAATTACCTACAATAATTAATACTACACTTAAAACATGACAACGAGCACCTTTAATAACCAAAAATAAATCAATATAGCAAATCAATAAACTCGACATGCAGCAGAGGTAAGTTAACTTAGTATTGTAAAAGCGCGGCAGAGTACCCGCTGCTGTGGCTGAGCAGTGGCTTTATCTGCGGAAGCTGATGTGTACACTTGACAACTTCCTTCCAACAGCTCCCTCCAACCCCAACCACAATGGCGAACAGAGGATACGATGTCGTAGTTGACGTGGACGCAGAGGTAAGCACACAAATCCATGGATCACAAATACTCAATCTAACCCACCGACAGGGCGACCTCGGCCACACCGACCTGCAAGAGGACCTCGAATTCCACCCCTCAAGTGAGCCCAGCACGATCCCCAAAGCTCAAAGCAGCAACCCACTCTAACAAGCGGAATCTCCCAACTAGACTTTGAAAGCGACCAAAGAACCGCCAAAGCCCAAGGCGACAACGCCCCGTTCCTGGGCGGCGGCAGCTCATCGCGCGGCCGAGACCGGTCCCCTGGCGGCACGCCAACCAAGCACAGCTGGTGGTCGATGCACTACTACGAGCGATTCTTCGACGTGGACACGAACGAGGTCTTCCGACGCTGTGTGGCAACCCTGTACCCGCGCACCAATTTCCTCGATGTGCTGGAGGGCAATGCAGACTTGTACGGGCCGATCTGGATCGCGACTACCGTGGTGGTGATTCTCTTCTTGACGGGAACAATCTCGCAGTGGTTGTCGAATAATGACGACAAGCATTTCGAGTATGACTTTACGCTCTTGTCTGGTGCTGCTGGGTTGATTTACGGGTACACTGGTATCTTGCCCATTGCGCTTTGGGGTGCGCTGCGCTGGTTTGGGAGCTCTACTGCTGATCTTGTTGAGTGCTGGGCTCTTTATGGGTACTCTAATCTTGTTTGGATCGGTGTTGCGCTGGTTAGTTGGAGTCCGTTGACTGCGCTGAACTGGGCGCTTGTTGGCGTTGGGTTTGCTTGGACTGTTTTCTTCTTGTTGAGGAATCTTTACCCTGTGCTTAATGCTACCGATGCAAAGGCCAGCAAGATTCTTTTGGTCTTGGTTGTTGTTTTGCATGCTGGTTTGGCTATTGCTATCAAGGTGCTTTTCTTTGCGTGAGTTTATTATGATCCCCATTTACTACTACTGGACAACTGATTGACCAATCTACTAGACATGGAAGCCCGGTTTCTAAAAAGAACAAGGAACCTGTTGCTGATGACCAGACTAACGCTAAGCGGGGGATGATGTTTATGGCATAGTGGAGGAACGGGTCTGGAAATTGGGTCATTCCATCTACAATCTTGCTCAGGCAGCAAAATTATTATTCGAGAATTCTAGGCATGTTTCACAATGAAAGCATGCAATGTATTGTACCCGGGTATTTATCGATTGCAATGGAAGTGTCAATTCGTCATTTTTGAAATTTTACACATTTCATTTCATGGAGTGCACTTTTGGTCGTCGAGAGGAGCCAACTAGGAACAGTATGACTGAGGCTGCATTGATTGTTTCATCATATCTAACGCCATTTGTAAACCTCTCCATGTAGCAGCCCAGCCAATCCCCTGCACTGGAGCAGCACACCGAGCACAACACCGAGGAGCGAGTCGCTTATTTGAGCTTCTTCTTGGGGCGGAGCTGGTTGGTGTGGCCGCACTTCTTCTTACGGCAGTTGGTGGCACGGGGAGGAAGACGAGCCTGTTTAGCGTTAGTACAAGTGTTGAGGTAGTTTGCTGCGCATTTCTCGGAAGAATATCCCAATTGGATCGATTGCGCACGGGAGAGGCGGGGTAGTCAACGTACGTAGCACTTGCGGCAGATGGCCTTGTCGCAGTTGTACTTGGAGGCAAGGGCCTTGAGGGAAGGCTCAATGATACCACCACGGAGACGGAGGACCAAGTGAAGGGTGGACTCCTATAGAAAGGAAATCGCATGTTAGCCACTACTCAAGCGCATTTGTAGACCAAGACGTGAGGCAACGTGGTTCCTCCTCTTGCATATTCCGATATGGCGTAGTAATTGTGTGTCGAGTTGTCACAAAAGAATCCGATCCGATCCGAGAATACCAAGCCCCCACTTTTGGTCCAAATCACAAATATTGAAAGGCGTTCGCGTACCTTCTGGATGTTGTAGTCGCTCAGGGTGCGGCCATCCTCGAGCTGCTTGCCGGCGAAGATCAGACGCTGCTGGTCAGGGGGAATGCCTTCCTTGTCCTGGATCTTGGTCTTGACGTTGTCGATGGTGTCGCTAGACTCGACATCGAGGGTAATGGTCTTACCCGTCAGGGTCTTGACGAAACTATATCCAGACGTATTAGTCCATGTCCAAATTTCCTTCTTGTGGGATCGCGTCGGTCGGGAGTGCTTCGTGGGTTGGTGATGACATATATGGATTCAGGATGACCTACATCTGCACTGGAAAGGCGCGGAAAAGGACGTTAGCATGGTGAATTCATAGCAATGCATGGATGCTGTTCAACGGGGTTCAAGGCACGTACTGGTTGCGGGTTTTCGTTGGTGTCGGCTGTCGGTCGCTGTGTTCCAGGCGGAGCAGTCGATTGTCAATTTGAGGATTTCGCTCGCTTAGCCAAGGTGGACCGATTGGGGTTGCCCTAAGCCCTAACTGCTTCCGGTTTCGTCATCGATCACGTGAATCCCCGGGCTCGATCTACATCCAATCAGGTGACGATGTGTGTACTTCCAAGTTTATATTCTTTGTTTTGTTAAAACATCTGTTTCATAATGAAATGATTGCTCAATGATCCATATTCCTTGAAGAGATTCTGTTTGGAAGAGTATGCCGAGACAACATAATTATGGTATGAATAGTTTGATTGAATTACCCAGGCAATGCTAAACACAATATCCCCAACGCCATGCCTGTGATACATCATAATCCCTCATCAACATCCATCGCATATAGCTGCTCGTCCAATTCGTTGATTTGATCAGCGCTCTCATCGGATTCATACTGCGGTGCCCCATCCTCATCGCCACTTTCACCAAACTCAATTCCCTCTCTTGTGTAGTAGTCCCGACGCTCTTGGTCCTCTTGTAATTTTCCGATTCTGTGTTCAACAAGTGATACACTACGGACAAGAGTTTTCAATGGGACTGCAGCAAGCCTAGCAGCAACCTCGTAGAAAGCCCGTGCGGATTCATTAAGCTGGGATTCCCATCTATATCGACGATACCACTGGCCAGGACGTTTGGTCCCTTCATCTCCCTCGGGGACAACCCGTCTGGCTCTCATATCTTGCATGACACTATGTAGTAGGGTATCAAGATTTGAGTTCATCGAACCAAGTTCAGGGCGTGAAGTTGGTTCCGAAACAGCGGCTGGAACTGGCTGAATGGCCGGCTCTGCTCGACTGATAGGGAACAGCTCGGCGATGCGATCCGGGGCTTTCGAGGTATCCAGCCAACTGCTTTCGTACCAATCCATGTAGCTGTCCATTTGAGTGGAAGTCATGTCCATCACATCTTTGTCTGTGACTTGGAGGGCAGTTGCGTTTCCAATCTTATTGCTATAGCGTGGATCATGGTCGTAAAGCTTTTGAGCGCGTACCCACTGAGGCCAGTCCATGGTCTGTGCTGCTGGTTCCTTGTTGCTGGTGGGGTATCTTTTCAAATCATCGAAGGGGAACAGAAGCTTTGTTGCAATAACAATAAGCACAACCATTTGCAGATCGGGGAAATTGAGTGGTCCCTTTCTGGTATACTTTGGGCCTGGGGTCGGATATGTGTATGTGAAGCCAACGAGATCCTGTAAGGTTTTGGTCGCTTCATATACCTCAACTAAAATTTGTTAATTAGAGAGATATTGGTCATGGGGTGGGCTATCGTACCAGGCAAGGCTAATCTTTTGATCAGCCGGCAAAGAATCAACGGTAAATTCAGAGCAGGAAGTGCCATGCCAAAACGGCGTTGATAGAACACCGCTATTTCTAGTACACTATGGTGAAAACGTTCCGGCGTGGGAAGTTTCTTGACCTGTGTTAGTTGACATGAATATATTCGTTGATGATGTGCTCACTTACGGTGACTTCAAGAATCCCTGTCAATTCTGGGGGAGCCTTTCTCTCATTTCTCGAGGAATGGTGGCCAGAACCCGCGTAAAGGGAACATCCTGGCGCATGATCATTCTAGAAATGTTTAGCATATAGATGACAAAATAATAAACTTGAAGCCGATAGAATATACATACTCATGGAAGTCACTCACGCAGACAGGAAGCCGCATTAAGAATGCAGCTAGATAGCATGTTGCGAGAGAATCAATCAGACGAGGCCACTCGAGATATCTTGATCTAGGTTTAAACCCGATCTCTCCAGAGCTATCTATTTCTCCAGGCTGCGAGCTAAACCCTTCATTTTCAGTATCGTCGTCGTCTTCAGTATTAGTGATCTTCAATGTGAAGTCCTGAAGTCGAAGAGCCCAGAGATCACGAACAACAACCTGATACATAATAAGCTTCAATGCTTATCAAAAGGCAGAGTGTTGAACATACCTCAAGTTCTTCAGGGAAACCTAGTTCATGAACCAAAGCATGACTTTGTTTCCATAAAATAAGTTGATAACATTGCAAAAAAAGCGTGTATGCCGCACGTCCACGAAGTGCTTTTCTCGAAGTTAGCAATCAAATTCTCAAACGAAATAGCTATTACATACTCCTGCTTGTCTTCTCCTTAGCTTCCTTCTTCACGCGGTTCAGTCTGCCTAGATTTCCAAAATCATCTGCATCATCTGCGACTTGGACGCCCTATGCGGTATCCTGTCAGTTGAACCCTCTTTCTATCGCTTGATATCTGGCGCGTTGGTATCAGGTAAAGACGTCATACCGCTTGCAAGTGACCGCGCCGACAATACCAAAGACCGTTGTCAAGATAATATCGCCTATCACGGCATCCTTCTTGACCGCAGACCCCTCGGGTAACGTATTCCATCTAGAGAGTTGTTCATGTCGTGACGGAAAAGGGTATATTGAGGCGGAACTTTTTTTCTGCCCTCCTCCAGGTGACCGCCGATTTTGACGCTCCACTTTGCAAAGATTTGGAGATTGTAATCCACTGGTTGCTATTGGTGTGAAGTAGATCAAATGATTTAAATGATTTAGGTATATTACGTCCTTCAAGCAGTTGACTGGATTCATTCATGTCATGAGGTTGAATTGGTCTAGATCTCGGAGCAGAATTTTACATCTCATATAATGTTAAGCAAGAGTATTTATTCGTCACACTATCATGAGATGCTGAGACTCAGAACTGATCGGAGAACACAAATTATGCCAACCAAAGCAATTCGTGGTCCAGCCCAAATCCCAAGGTTACGTGATGGATAGACCTTGAAGCAACGGCGATATCGCTCAAGGTATCGTATCCTTCCATTGAACCATGAAATATGAATTTTTGGGGGGGTTTTAGCCCTTTTGGAACGTAAAGGTTGGCATAACGAGCAAGAAGTCCATGTTCGTTTATTTGGGAGCCTCCTTGCACTCCATGGCGGCCTCCTCACCCATGGCGGTCAGGACAACGACGTCTATAATTGATCAGCAATAATTTTTAGCAGCCGGGAAAATGTCACTTACTGCAGTCCTTCTCCTGGGTGAAGAACATATCCTTGATCTTGTCACCAACCTCGTTGTCGGGGATCTTGACATCATCCTTGGTGTCACCGTTGTCGGTCATGAGGGACATGAAGCCATCCTCGGTGATGTCGAGCTAAAATTGGTCAGTCGATAATTCCATTTCCATGAGATTATGAAACACTTACGAGCTGGTACTCGCGGCGGGTAACGTTGGGGACATCCATGTTGTGGGTGGAGGGGGAGAGATCCTCAAGCTTCTTGCCGGTGAAGATATCAGTAGCGACAAGGTGAACCTTGGCGTGACCGTGCTTGCCAGTCTTGGAGGTGGACATGTCAATGATCTTGCAGGGACGGTTCTTGATCACAACGTGGCCGTTCTTGCGCAGAGCAGAGCACTGCATGGGGAAGGTGAGCGAGGCTCCGGCATCAGCCGACTCGAAGGTGACATCGTGCTATAGCAGATCATGTTAGCCTTCAATTTCAAAAAATCCTTCAGACTGGGCGGGGTGATGAGCCCAGCGTAGTCTCGTGCGAAGAGAGGGGGAGCCGCATGCGGGGCTTGACGAAAAGCAGCGCAAGGCGAGAACATCGGTAGAAAAGAAAAAACGTACCTCCTCGGCAGACATGGTGAATGAGTTGTAAGGGAGGTAGGAAGGATAGTAGGGATTAGGATGGGGAGGGGAAGGAAAAAGAGGAGATCGGGAGAGAATTTTTGGATTTTGCCTGTTGTGGCGGAGACGAGGGGGGTTGCGACACTAGGACGAATAGGGCTTAGCGTATCTTTGGATATCCAACACGTACGGAGCACTCTGTAGTGACCATGTACTTGCGAGCTTGACTTGCTTCCCTTCCTTCTTCTATTTCGTGTCCTGGTGGATTTCTCATGTGGTGATCATACACCATGTGGCGCGACCGCATTTCAGGCCAGTCTACGCCCAACAACCGCACCCTCTCTCCTCTACCGCGACGGTCCTCCTCCCAGCTTAACCCAGGCCCCTATGGCCGGCCGGGCATAACTTCCAAAACATCTTCTACCTCCCTCCTCGTGACTCCAAGTGATTCCACCGCATCCCTGCCAGCAACTGCACGCACAGCCAATGGATCTCCATTGAAACAGACGAGCATTCAGCGACCGCGACCTGATAACGTTCCCGATCCGTTGGAAGTCTTGAATAACATCATTGGAAAGGAAACCCAGCTGGAGACAAACAGAGCACAATCGTTCGAGCTAGACAAACCCACACATATCGTGGAAATTATTCAATTTGATGGGCTAAGTCTTGAGGACTTTCTGACAAAGGAAGAACCCCCGAGGAAGAAGACCCGGGACAGCGATGTTAATGCGCAAACCGTTGAGCATTTTGAGCAAGAGCGGGATAAGTTTCAGAAATTACATACGTCAATCACCGGCTGCGATGAAGTGTCCAAGTCAGTTGAGCTGTATCTCAATGACTTCCAGACCGAGCTGGGTGCTGTATCAGCAGAGATTGAGACACTGCAATCTCGCTCGACACAACTCAATGCAATGTTAGAGAACCGGCGAAATGTGGAACGGCTTCTAGGACCTGCCGTAGAAGAGATCAGCATTTCCCCTAAAGCAGTGCGGACAATCGCCGAGGGCCCGATTGATGAGAACTGGGTGCGTGCTCTGAACGAGATTGATACTCGAACAACGAATATTGAAGCCAAGGCAGCATCCGCCAATGGTTTCAAGGCAATTGAGGATGTGCGGCCACTCTTGATTGATGTGAAAAACAAGGCAAGTCTTGAGTTCTACGCAAACATAACAATCTTGATTAACTTGTGTGAAGGCGATCGAAAGAATCAGAGATTACTTGGTTCAACAAATCCGAGCAATGCGGTCCCCTAACATCAACTCCCAAATCATCCAACAACAACGATTGGTCAAGTTTAAAGACCTATACAGTTACCTCTCAAAAGCCCATCCGAAGCTGGCTGGAGAGATCTCACAGGCATATATTAATACGATGCGCTGGTACTACACATCTCATTTCACACGCTACCTTCAAGCACTCGACAAGGTCAAGGTGTACCCTCCAGACCGCAATGAGGTGCTCGGAGGAGATCCCTCTTCACATCGAACAGGTTAGTATTTTTTCTATAAAATGCAAACTACATACTGACTGTTATAGGAAATATTCTACCTGGTGGCCGGGGTGGCTCTGCTGCACATGATCCTTTCTCTCTGGGGAGAAGGGTCGATATCCTCCGAACTGGCAATCTACAAGCCCTGTCCTCATATTTAGCCGAAGAAGATAATTCCTATCATGGGATCGAAGTGCCTTTCCGTAACTTCAACCTGGCTTTGGTTGACAACGTGTGTGCTGAATATTCTTTCCTTACGGAGTTCTTCTCTGCCAAAACCTTCCATGAAATCTCTCGCAACGCGGTGGAGATATTCCAGCAGGTCTTTACCTTGGGTCAAAACCTCACCAAGAGGCTGATAGAACAAACCACCGATTCTTTGGGTGTCCTGATGTGTGTTCGCCTGAACCAACACTCTGCCTTTGAGCTCCAGCGCCGCAAAGTGCCCGTCGCAGACTCTTACGTGAATGGAATCAACATGCAGCTCTGGCCACGCTTCCAGGTGATCATGGACCACCACGGTGAATCCCTCAAACGCGTTGGGTCCAACACGGGACGCAGTGCTGTTTCTGCCCTTTCTCTTGCAGGCGGAGACGACCTCAAGCAATCGTCGGCACCACACTTCCTAACCCAACGGTTCGGCCAGCTTCTTCACGGAATCCTTGTTCTGAGCAGCGATGCCGGAGATGACGAACCGGTTTCGAACAGCCTTGCTCGCTTGACTGCCGAGTTTAACACCCTCTTGGTGAAGCTCAGTCGCAATGGCACAGACGCCAAGACACGAGAGCGCTTCCTCTTCAACAATTATTCATTGATTCTAACCATCATAAGTGTATGTGGTTTCCTTTTCTCTATGAAGATGTATGCTGACCCGAACTAGGATACCCAAGGCAAATTAGCAACTGAACAGAAGCAGGTGAGTGTTCTCATTGTGTATAACCAGGAATTGATCCACTAACGTGACTAGCATTTGGAGGAGATGTTAAAGAACAGTAGCAAGCGGTAGACATGCCGGATCGATGTACATTCCATCACCCTACACTCTAGATAACCCATGAATATAACATTAATACTCCAACATCACCCACCCTATCCAAGCCCAACTTGAAGTAAGCCAAAAGTCAACAAAATAGACTTATCTTATCAAAGTGGGGTTCAGCACCATCTGGCCGCGGGATCGCGTCATCCAAGCTCTTTTCCGCCATTTAATCTCGTCAAATATAAGTTAGAGCAACCCCTGGGATTCGACAGGGTGTATATAAAATGCATTCACGTGCCTTGCTCAATTCATGCGCCCCGAGCCTCAGGCGCCACTTCTCCAGTACCCGAACCTCCAGCGCCGACTTTACGCATGCAGTATGCATCCCGCACAGACTACAAAGCAGACACTGTAGACACCGCTGACTCTTTCGCCAACAGGTAATAGGCGCAGGAGTCGTTGGACTCGCCGCAGCCCGTCAACTCGCAGCCCGGGAGGGTACATCGACAATCCTGCTCGAGCGACACGATGCCCCAGGAACCGAGACCAGCAGTCGCAATTCCGAGGTCAGCAGCAACCCCCAGAATCAAAAGCCACCACCACCCCAAATCCAGTCTATTTGAACGAGCCTAACCCATCGCAATCCAACCAGGTCATCCACGCAGGCCTCTACTACCCAGCAAGCTCCCTAAAAACAAGCCTCTGCATCCAAGGCCGCGACCTCCTCTACGACCTCTGCAAGAAGAACAACATACCCCACCGAAACACCAAAAAATGGATCGTCGCCCAAACCCCCGACCAATGGGCCGCCGCTCTAAAGATACACGCACACTCGCAGTCCCTCAACGCACCCACCCGTCCAATAGGCCAAGCGGAAGCCCAAGCCCGCGAACCCGACGTCAAAGCCGACGCGGGAATCCTCGAGTCCGAAACCACTGGCATAGTCGATAGCCACTCGCTGATGACATACCTGCAAGGATCCTTCGAAGAGCGAGGCGGAGACATAGCATTCAAGACAAGAGTTACCGCCGTCGAAGCCGTGGACGGCGGGAAGGGCGGATACAGACTGACGGCCGTGTCGGGCGAAGACGGCTCTGAGACGACCATCACTGTTGAGACGCTTGTAAATTCGGCCGGGCATGGCGCGTGTGAGATTAGCAATATGTTGTTGCCGGCCGAGAGGCATTTCGTGCCACATTATGCTAAGGGCACTTACTTCTCTTATGCTGCTAGTCGGCCGCGTACGAATGTCCTTGTGTATCCGGTTACTATGCCTGGGACCGGGGGGTTGGGGACGCATTTGACGCTCGATATGGGCGGGAGGATTCGGTTCGGCCCGGATGTTGAGTGGGTTGATGCTGCTGATGATCTGGTTCCTAGTGCTGCTAGGCTTGAGATGGCGCTGCCGGAGATCAGGGCTTATTTGCCTGGCGTTGATCTTGATGCTATTTCGTTGGATTATTGTGGTATTCGGCCGAAGTTGGGACGGGGTGGAGCTGTTAATGAGGGCAGTGGTTTCCAGGACTTCATTATTCGGGAAGAGGAGGGACTGCCGGGCTTTGTTAATCTTTTGGGGATTGAGAGTCCGGGCTTGACTAGTTCTTTGGCTATTGGAGAGATGGTTGAGGGAATTTTGTATAGATGAGAGGGTGCTTCTGTTGATGTATATATTTTGCTCATATACTTGTATAGTTGTAGCTATTGGTGAACCCAAATCTTGAATAGGGGTTGAGTGGCTAGCTACATGGACTATTTGGTAGATAATGATAAGTTGTAAGTTATGCAGTAAGTCATACAGTTCGTCAGATTCATCTCTCTCAAAAGAAAAAACAGAAATAGCCTCGGCTAATTTACAAGACAGAAACTCCAAGCGAAGAGATCACACTATGGTCACTCTAGGTCCATAAGAACATCACTCATGATAAACAAAATATGCGAGAACTTTTTCACACTCCACTTCCCAGAATCCTTAAGAAGAGAAGCATAGTCAAGAAGAACCCTCCTTGCAGATTGATATCCACTGTGGAAGGGCGTGCCGCGTAAATAAATTGTTGACCCATTTCGAATGAAGTTCACAGCAGGATCATCTGTAGGAGCAAAACTCTGACTGCCCCTCGGTTCCATGAAACTCGTGAAGCCCTCTGTCCCCAGCGAACACCAGTCAACATCATCCATCAGCTCCACAGGCCCAATATTGGTTGCATTTGCAGAGTCGGGGACCATGAACGTGTAAAGACCTAGAACCAATGCAGCAGAGAAGCAAGAAAATAAACATTGGAAGGTGGGATGATCGGAAGCTTTGCGGTTTGTCATCGCTTTGTATATATGCGCAGCATGCAGACAAGCTCGTCTCGCTGCTGGAGTCTGTGCCCACTCGGCGATTTGATTGAGGGCTTTGCGTGCTGAGTCTGGGCCGGCACGACCTGCCCCTAAATCGAAGATTTGGATATCGGCTGTTAACATCATGCACATGTGATGCCACATAATGACAGAATTAGAGCTCAGACGATCGAGGGTTTCTCCGTAGTTCGTGATGAGTTGGGCTTGAAGAGAGGGGAGACACCTTGCTCGGCCATCCATGGCGTATGTGTGGCATGGTGCGAAGGGGTAGCTAGCTCTATTAGAAAGGAGGCGATGGTAGGCTTCTGATTGGCGTATTTGGACGGTCGCGAGGATGGCTTGGATGCAAAAGTCTTCGGTTGGGACTTCGAGGTTGGGGATGTTGGTGTTTTCAGATGGTGCATTGATTGTTGTAGAGAGAATACGTTTCCCGGAGCGGATGAGTTGTGTCCAGCGGTGGGAGGAGTGAGCGTTGAAAAGGTCTTCACCACAAGGGAGAATGAGCTGAATTGTGTCGGGGTTTGTTATTGGGCTTGTTGAGAGGAAGGATGAGTAGCAGGAGTCCAGGAGAAGAAGTCCAAGAATGATCCTTGTGGAATCGTTAGATATGACCTTTTGTGTTGTAATGATGCCTTACCTTTTCGTTGATTCAACTTTGCTCCATGCTTTCCATCTCATATCGAGATCGGCAAATCTTTCGAATAAACTCATGTCGAGGATCTGACCCCCGGTAAAGAGACCATGGCGTTGGGCCACCTATAGAGTTGTTAACAAAGATATAAAAACATGCACAGGTCTTGTACTCACGGTCATGACGTTCAAGTATAATGTTTGGCATTGTTCTAGATGCTCTTTTACCTAAACAGCAGTTAGCACAAAAATAAAGTCACGAATTTGAAGAGCCATACTCCTGTCAACAGAGGAAGATGTAAGAATAGCAGGGCTGTCGCGAACAATGTCATAGTTTCCGAGGCATTCTCAGCTCCGGTGGCGCATCTAAAAAATTCCACTGTTACCTGCTCTAAAACACTCTAGTTAAAATTATTAGCATGTTATAACATGGATGCGTTGTAGCCAAGAACTTACGGTGAAATTGCGAGAGACATAATCAGTTGTCCCTCTTGTATCCAGCAACGTCATGCCGATTATAATCATGACATACAAGAGGGACGGCCGCGCTTTTTTCGCTGAAAATGTCGGCAAATGAACGATAGGAACAAGTGAGATACGGAAATAAAGGTCGAGCGCCATATCCAAGATCTCAGCAGGCGGAAAATCGGGCGAAGAGTTCATAGTAGAGACAGGCGTGGCTGGGGAAGTGCCTTCATTGTTTGGAAATTGCATGTGTGGATTTGTGGATGACCCACGACCGAATACTTCCTGGAGTCTTCTTCTGCAGTCCTCGTCCAGTCCACATCGTGATCCTTGGGCAAATGTCGCCTCAGTGCGAAGATGTAATGACTGAACGGAGAAGATATTATCCTCAACCGAGAACGCGACATCCCGCCACAAGCTATTGATAAGCCTTCCACTATTCATTGGTGCGGGCCAACTACGCTGGACCTTGTAAAATCGTTCAGTGGGGATATTGTCACTGTTTGATTTGGCGCTATCGACTGAATGTCGAGTCTGCTGGCCCGGGGACATGACCAGATGAGGTTCCAACCACATTTGAAGCATGTCCTTAGGAACAGGATCAAATGCCATGTTGGCTCTGGGAGGGGCTTGGTTTGAAGTCACCTCATTCCACCCGAAATAAGGTTGCTGTTCATCAATCATCAATGCTCCGAGCTCTGATTCAGACCGACCATGATGAGGCGGGAGCGGCATGTCTCGTGGAGTAGAGCAAACACTTGGAAGCTGATACGCTTCGGCGACAGTTGCAATATCTGGAGCCGGAATCATTGGTGACGCGGCTATGGCAGAATACCGTCGATTTGACGGTTCTGATGGGCCGCCCATCGCGGTGGACTGAGTCTCATGGCCCTTGGCATGTCTGCTCAAAACATCACTCCGAGAAAACCGTTTCAAGCAGACATTGCATTGATACGGGCGTTCCTTGGTATCTATTCGACGCGTTAGGTTGTGTTTATTGGGGTTGTAAGGTTACTAACGCGACCGCTCGTGTCTCTTGACATGTTCAGTCTTGGAAAAGGCCCTTGAACAAATACTGCACTTTTTGAGGACCATCACAGCTTTGTTGAACAATGAGAAGCACACGCCGGAAGATTCCAAGTTGAGGGGAAGCTTCGATTCCGCGAACCCGGGGAAGTGCGTTAGTCAGCCGAGGATCTTTTTCTTTTCTCGACACGCTTCACTGTGGCTTCACTTTCGCTAATAGACCGAATTACTTATTGATGACTGAACTCTCATCTACGAGACATATGGGGTCTGATTCAGCATTCCCAGTGTACTAATGATCGAGTTGCAGATAAAATTGCCTTTCCCCGCAGAGAAGGATTTGCACCCGAGCCCTAAAGGTGCTCCACCATATATGCGAGGCGCCGCAAGTCAATATACAGTACAGGTGATGCTGATTTATGGCATGATAGTTCTCAATAGCCCTCAAATTGGCGCTTTTTGGTTAGGATTGAAGATTATCAGAGTACGCTCAGGTTGTCTAGGCTCCTAACACAAGGCCATTGATCGTATTACTTGATAAGCAATCTGGAAATCTAGACCTAGTCAACACCTGGAATAGCAGTATTAGCAACAAATGAATAAAGATCCTCATCACCATCAGCAGGAAGTTGTCCACTAAGCATAAGCATCCACCCAAGCCCAGAATCAGGCTGTAAGTCCGTCAGACTAGGATGAGCAAGCGAGATACCCTCATCAGCCTGTGATGTCCCAGTCCCAGTCCCAGTGCTCGGATAATTCATTGTCCGCGATCTCTTGCTCGGGGGATCAGTATCCCCATCAGAAGCCCGACCTTGCTTACTAGCCCTCGTCCTCAACTCCCACTTATACTGCAACCGAACCAACAAATCCTTAACTTTATTAGCGCTTCGCCATGACAAAGAAAATTCATCAAGAGCCCGAAAGCATGTTCCAAGGTGTGCAATTATATTTTCATTCTTCGCGAGCGGGTAATGTGATATCGCCGCGAAGAGAAGAAGTAAAATAGCAGAGGATGTAATGGAGACTGCTTTGACGTTTATGCGGCGAAGGGTGTATCTTTTCTCGTAGAGGACTAGGATCTTGGCGATGGAGATTGCAGATTGGATGCACATCTCTCTTGCGTGCGTGTGGCCTGGTCCTACGGGTGGCTGGGGCTGAAGGTAGTCTTTTGACATCCAAGGTCGGTGAGAGTGTATCAGATTTTGGAAGAATTGCATGTGGAGGAGGAGGACGTGCGGGAGATAGGGGGTTGTGTGGTCGTTTAGGTTTATTTGGAGGGAATCGGGTAGTTTGGATTTCCAGTCTAATAGCCGGGCGACAACTTTGACGTTTAGTTGTTGGAGCTGGAGCTTTGAAATCCCTGAGCCCCCGTAGCTTTTGTATCATGTGTTAGTTGGAGGAAAGGAAAGGGAGAAGACAGGATACAAATACATACAGGAAGTGGCCACATGGGGCCATTATCTCACAAAGCGATATCTCCTGTTCACTCACGGCTTCTACCAAGTCTATAAACTCGTATTCATTGCCGAATGAGATAGGGCATGCATATGATGTCCATTTGGAGGATTCTTGGCGGCAGGTGTCAGCGTTTGGTTTCTTTACCGTCACATCTTTCATGTTGGTGTAGAAAGGTCTGCCAAGATAGAAACCGACAAGACTGCAGAAAGAATTAGCGTGAAGCCTCAATAAATCAATAAGTACACCGAAACCTACTGGTCAACCATATATGCAGCCCAAAAGACAGTCCGGCGTAGTTCTGCATCAACAGCAGTGATAGAACCACGAGCAACATATGAAGAGAGATCGATGTGAAGAGCAAGATCAAAAGCAAGCCTAAGAGCCATCCCTGGAACAAAGTTTGAGTAAAGTCCAAGACTGGAAATAGGCACACATACCACTGTAAAGCCACCCTCTCGTATCCTGGCCGTTTCCAACCTCATGACTGCTCATAATGACCAGGACCTGAACCGTCGCTACAGTAGGAGAGTCCAATTCAATTTCAAGAAGCGCCTTTGCACGGTCTCCAAAGTGTTCCACCAAGGACTTTGGAAACGTGACGAATGATGGATGATACCGAGTTTCAAACGCCGCGCCGAGAGAGCACCTGTTTGTGGCGATTAGTAGGAATTTATTCATTAAGCCCCAGATAGCTTGCTCACATTGCGTAGCAGAGTGCCTCGGAATAGAAAGGTGTTTCTTCATTGGCAAGCCAGGCTCTCTTTGCTTTCTCGAACATGTCTCGATCAACCACATGAAACGACGGGTCTTGCCAGGTAAAGTATAGATTGAGTAGGTGCTCTTCTAGTATCAGCGGAGCTTCTTCATCAGGATCAATCTCATTTTCAAGAGAGTCCAAGGTACGATGATGCGTCTGGCTCTTAGTAGCCACAGGAGCATCGGGGAGGTTGAATGTTGAAGTTGGGCCATAGAAATGGGGTTGTCCTTCAGGACCGAAGCGTAAGGTTCCCACTCGATCGGAGAGCTCATCAATTAGGTCTTCTATCCTTTCTGGACTTCTAGTCTCTTTATCGGGACTGGCTGGATTTGTGGTAACAGGAGCCTCCAAGAGATCCGGCAATATCTCTGTTTCCTGCTCCAGCCCACCCATCTGAGAGTTGCAACCAAGTATGTCTTGGATGTCCGGAGATGACGGAGTCATGCATGTTCCGATATCCATATTCCAGTCCAAGTTGGATAGAGCGGCATCTGATGTGTTTTCCAATGAGTATGGATCTGTGATTGGAATCTCTGCAGTGTCATCTAAGCTAGGCAGTGCGGATACGGCCTGGGGGTCTGATATTTGATTGATATCAGGTTGAGAAGAACAAGAAACTTTGTCTATAGAGTCAAGATCTCTTAACTTGTCGGCATTTCCCGTGATATCCAGATCATTGGAAAAGTCCAACATAGTTGGCACATCAGGCGGTAGATGCTCCGCAGCTGTGGCCTTGGAGAAATTCGCATTCATCTGAGGTGCAGCCGAGTGAAATTCAATCAATCCTAATATGTCAAGAACTTTCGCTAGAGCGTCATCCTTTTCTTGCGGTATGCATGGGGGCTCTAAACCATGTTCATAAATGAATAGATAGAGCTGATTGACCCGACTGGTTAGCAGCTCTATGGCAACTCGCAGTGGCAGTCTGACTTTAGTTAGTGCGTTGTTTATAATTGCATAGCGCACAAACTTTTGAAGCTTACTTCCTCTTGTCCACGGCCTGGTATCGACATTCGCGTTGCTTGTTCACGCAACTAGAGCATTTCTCATTGCCGTCACCGTCACACTGTGAAAGTTAGCCTGCTTACCGAATGAATAGGACTATGGATCTACCTTGACTTTGCTCTCACGACAGGCTATACATGCCATAGCTGCAGGTCGCCTAGACCCCATATGATCACTGGGTTTTGGCATAATTTCAGTCTTGCGTCCTTAGTCAGGCTATCCGTCATAAGCAACAGTACGCCTCGATTGGTTACAAAGTCATTCGAAAAATGGATAGAGGTATGAAGTAAGACGAGATGAAGAATGTTTCAGTTGAATGATTTCCAGATGAAGTCAGGAACCCCAATGGCATTGCCGATGTACTTCTCGGAAAATGGTGCCCGAGGTGGGTCGCCACAGCGGGGGTTCTCGACACGACAACCCATCAAATGTTTTTTATAGAGATCTTGTATGTATGATCGATCTGAAAGTGATTTGCAGGAGACGAACTATGAAGATTTGGGATTACTAGGATGTTTTCTACTACGTCATAACCCAGCGTCGCGAGATTAGTGCCACCTCCACTATGTAATTTTTCTCGAAATTATAACGCTAACTAGAATTTTGATGTCGGTGCATATAAGCTTTAGCCTAAGCAGTTTCGATCTGTTCAAGATATGTCAAGTCCCAGTTCTTGATGGGTTGATCGTTGTCTTCTCCGGTCCGGATCCGAGGCTCGGATCCGGAGAAGGCAGCTTTCATAGACATGAAAATGGAGTATTGAATAGACAACTTGACAACTTGCTGGATGCGACTTTATTTAAAGACTCAAGCATACGCTGCGAGCTTCTACAAAACATTCTACTCAAATACGACCAGTTTACCCCCAAAAACAAACAGTCAACTTCAGCCCTAACTCCGAATTACCTGCAAGATGCGATTCCTGATCATTGGAGGAAGTGGCCGCACAGGCAAGCTAGTCATCAATGAGCTACTTGAGAGAAGCCATGAAGTCACTGCCCTGGTTCGAAGCCCTACTGCTTTGGAGGAACGATCCGGCCTGGATATTGTTCAAGGTATGCGTCTCATACTGTCTACCGGATATGATCATCTCAACTGACAAGCATATAGGCACACCCCTCAATATATGGGATGTCAACAGAGCTTTCAATACCAATATTCCAGACGTCGTAATCGTCACTCTCAGTGCTCTCCGAGAAACCGACAGCCCATTCGCAAAGCCCATCTCCCCTCCTCGCATGATGGCAGACAGCAATGCAAACATCGTGAAAGCGATGAAAGAGTTTGGAGTTCACAAGATTGTCGTCTTGCAATCATTTGGAACTGGTTCTTCTTGGGCAAATATGCCATGCGCCATGCGTCTACTCATGAGCAAGTCTAACATGATCTACTCGTATGACGACCATAACGCCGCAGAAAAGGAGATACGGGATAGTGGTGTTACATTTGTGTTTGTCCGCCCTTCGAGACTTGTCGAAAGTGATATAACTCAAATCAAAGAATGGCCCACTGATGGCAAGGGGGTTGGTCTGATGGGGTCTGCTAGTCGCATCAGCGTTGCTCGGTTTTTAGTGGATGCGGCATTGGATACGAAGTGGGATAGCACTGCTCCTGTCATCACCAATTAAGGAGGTCAAATGTGATTGGGGCTTGCTTTAGTGCCAGATATAAATAGGAATTGTCGCTTTGAAGCTATTGTCAAGGGGCGCTTTGGTCGCTTTCGTCTCCCGTATTGGGGGCCAAATATGGCCGTTGATGATCAATCATTGTACTTTTCGCATTAACTTACTGTCTCTAGCCATGTTATGATATCGGAGTAATGGAGTCTCAGTCTCGCAAGCGTGCGCGCCCCGTGGTATCTTGTCTGCGATGCAGGGAAAAAAAGCTCAAATGCGACCGCGTCGATCCATGCGAGAACTGTATCAAAGCAGGGCATCGTGCGGATTGTGCGTACAATCAACACCCAACAGAATTGGCCTCAAAAACAAAGCGCGTGCAGCTCAGTGCCGATGCGTCGAGTAATTGTGAGCAGCTGAAAGGGTTCGGCACTGGTATCATCGAGGACCTTCAACAACGTTTGACTCGAGTCGAGGCTTTGCTCGCGAGTCGGTCTGCTAGTGAAGGCGTTGCGATTCAAAGCTCCTGGTATGTAAGTTTCTGATCACGTCGACCTGACTGACTGAGACTACAGGCCAAGCAATACACCTGTACAGCTCTTGGGCTTGCAGTCATCAATGGGGACGTTGGTAGTCAAGGGTTCAAGATCTCGCTATCATGGTCAAAATGACAGGATAACCCTGCTGAATCAGGTGAGACCGAATAAGATCTTCTTTTAAGCATCAACTAACACTTCTAAGTTCGAGGAAGCCAAAGCCTTTGTGAATCAATGCTCCCAAGACTCATCCATTGTGAAGCTTGCCAAAGAAGTGCAGTTTCTACAGAGCAAGAGCCAAGCACCTTTGAGCTCTCCTCAATCTATGTCAGAGTTGGAGAGCTTTCCAGAGTTACTACAGCTTCTTCAGTCCCTTCCATCCAAGGCAATGTGTGACAGGCTCGTGGCCGTCTATACCACCAACTTTGAGAAGACACTGAGGATTCTGCATATTCCTTCATTTCTTAGGCAATATGAACATTTCTGGGCAAGTCCGGAGGATGAGTCCTATCTTTCTTCGCCTTTCATTCCTCAACTGACCGCAGTATTGGCTGTCTCTGTCATTTGGGGAGAAGCGAGCAGTAAAATGGAAAACATCACTTCCTGGGAATATTTGAGATTGAACGCAGTCAGCCTGCTACAAGTATGGCTGCAGAAACTTCCAAGAAAACACCGCACAGAGCTTACAACCCTCCAAATTGAAACACTCATCCTCCTAGCTCGCCAACTTCGTTTGACATCCGCCGAAGAATCATGGAAAGCTGCCGGATCACTCGTACGCTCTGCAATGGTAATGGGACTACACATTGATGCCTCTACTTCGACGAAATTGTCAGTCTTCCAAGCCGAAATCAGGCGTCGATTGTGGATCACCATTGCCGAGATGGATCTCCAAGCTTCGATCACATCTGGGATGCCGATTATGACCCCCTTGGTGGACTTCACCAGGCTAAGCCCAGCAAATTTGAACGACGTTGATTTTGACGAATCCAGCACCGAGATTCCTGCTCCTGAAGCGTTGGAGACGCCGACTGATACTCTTGCTCTGGTAATCCTCGCCAGGACGTTGTCGCACCGTGTCAGCGCTATGAATTTCATACAACAATCAAGCCCTGGAATGGATCTGAATGAACGACTTCAACATGGAAAAACACTAGAAGAATGTTTGCGAGATATTCCTTACCCTTTGAAGATCGACCACACTTCGAACAATGACACCATGTCGCCCATACTTCTCAACCAAGTCCTTCTGGACTTGTACATCCGTCGACCCCTTCTCTGTCTATATAGACCAGTCAACACAGATAACAACCAAGACCATACATCCCTTCAAATAATACAGCGAGCATGTTTAAACTCATCACTGATAATCCTGTCCTACCAAGACTATTTCGACCCCAATCTAGCAGACCTAGACGCTCAAAATTCTCACCAATATTGGGATATCTTCTACACCTTCTGCAAAAACGACATCTTGTGCGCTGCGCTCGGTGTATGCGAATACATGAGACAAAAAATACCAACCACAGACCAATATTCCTCGAATGGTTCCTTGGACCCCAACATCGAAAACCAACCACACAGCAAAGCCAGTCTCACAAGACTGGTTGAAAATACCCTGGACAGTCTATCCCGCCGCATCGGCGAGGCAGGAAATAATGTCAAAGACATCCTTCTTCTCGCAGTAGTCCTGCAATCTGTGCGCGGCCACGGCTCACCCGAGACGAAAGATCGGTGGTTGATACAGGGCGCGAAGAAGGCTCTTTCAGCTTGTCGGCAATATCTTTTACCAGCTGTTACTGATCAAAATTCTGCCTTTGGTGTATGTGCAATGTAACACGCTTGGAATATCGTTCTCCGCTAATATGGAAATAGTACCAAACGCAGGAGTCTGTGGGTTCGTCAGGCAACCATCTTGTTTCGCAATTTTCACATCCTCCTCATATACCTCAGCTACAAGATTTGCTGCAGTCATCTGCACTAGCTGTGGATTTTGCTAATTTTCACGAGTTCCAGGAGGATCTGTTCTCGTTTGATGAGACCTTTTATTGGAATTCGTGAATAGAATGAAATCCATTTGCTTGGTGAACATCGAGGAAGTGTTCAATCTTTGCGTCCCGATGAGACTATTTGACTGTTCCTTTTGGCTGGCGCTGGAAATTTACCTGAAGGAGTGATCCCAGTTGGTAAAACGTCAAATCTTGCATCTTTTATGGTTCTCCTTTGGGCAATGATGCATGATTAATTCCGACGAAGAAGCTGGTGTCGAAGTTTTAGAATGCGAAGCCCTTTGCACTGAAGTCGCGATCTTTACAATCGTCTTTCACGCCTGCTCTTTCTAGCTCGTAAATAGCAACTGACGCGCACTAGATCGCGCATGATTGTTTGCCTTGTTTGGTGCCCATATCAAGAATTCTGTTGTTCCTTTCTTTGTGAGGAGTAGGCGGGGGATTGTCCTGATGGTTCTGCCTCAACGAAATTGACCTGTACTGTATACTTCGCCTCCGAACTTACTTAAAGCAAGCCAAATCAGAGGTAAACGAAATAGAGATCGTCCAGCCATATCTCGAGTGATCCCACCGCACGGTCATCCCATTTCACTTGACTTGCTACAGTCTGAAACGATTGGTCTCATTCGCAGCTTTCTGCTGCGGACGCCGGGGGAATTTCAATATTATGAAATAGCACTTTCTCTTTACCAGAGAAATTGACGCTGGAATTCGGATGAAGGAGCTCCATTCCAAGAACTTATTGTATGAGAAGGAATGTTCTCCTCGGTTGTCTCAGTTGGCAGAGCCGGATATCCCTCAATCGAGTTGGAGACATTGAGTGACGGCGCAAGAAATCCACCACCAAAATCACCATCAAGTCCTGGGGTCGGGATTGAAGCCAAAGGTTGGAAATCTTTGTACTTGGAAGAGCTCTCATTATGTACTCGTCTTCTCTTGGGATTTGGTACATCCTGATGCCCTTCCGAGCCAACCCTTTCGCGGCTGGTATAAGCATGCTGCCATCGCCGAATGCCATGAGAAGTATCTAGAGGTAATTGCGACCAAGAATCTATTCCTCTCTTTTCGAGTCTTGGAAATGGCACATAAGATGAGCTGCGATCTTGGTTGCCCTCTCGGGGAGGAAGTGCGGTGGCAAGTTGCTCGTCTGAGACATAGGGCAGAAGATTTAGTAGTATGCTCTCCGTGAGCTGGAGTCTGTTCTCCAGTGCTTCTGCATATCCTTTCTCTGGGCCTCTGTATCGCCATTAGTTCTGTCTGTAAGTCGTTATCGCTGAGGAACTACCTCCGAAGCTGTTCAGGCCAGTTGCATGGCCTGTTAAATTCGAGACACTGTTCGCATACAGGCCTTTCACATTTGATCGTTAGAAAATTCGGAATGCGTAGAAAAGTATTCCATACTTACTTCTTTCCACTGCACTGCATTTATACGATCTATTAGTACGAACTAGAACGGGCTTTACACAGACGTAACTCACCTTCTGCTTCCGCGACCGACACGCATTACAAGCGATAGTGATGCGGCCGGGCTTCTTTTCTTTTGAATTTGATGCCATTTTTTCCTTCTGGCCTGAATATTGTACGGACTAAGTCACGAAGGAGTCGACCGGGAAGTGGCAGATGTCATCGCCTGAAAGTTCTGCCGCCAAATCCCGAAGTTAGGCGGACGATTTTAGTGACCATTTGGACTAAAACGCTTTCTATACTCGACACTGGGTGAAGTATCAGCCGTGTTGATGGGCAAATGTTGCATTCAATCGTTTATTATTTATAGTTTGTCTTTGCATATTCGACTTCATATCATTTTCTTTAGAGCCAACGCTCACTATAAGTTACTAAAACCCAACATGACCACCAGGCCTTCATACCGCATCGCCTCGATCCCCGGAGATGGAATTGGCCCTGAGGTAGTCAATGCCACAATCAAAGTGGTAGAGAGACTGGCAAAGACCCTCAACACGTTCGATATCAGCTTTGACCACATCCCATGGGGCACAGCACACTACAAACAAACCGGGAGCTATGTGACCGGCAACGCACTTGACACCCTGCGCAACTATGATGCATCACTATTCGGTGCTGTAGGCGCCCCTGGTAAGATCAAAACTCCCATAGTGGATAGACCTTCCAAGCTAATTAAGTAAACAGACGTGCCCGACCATATCTCCTTATGGGGCCTGCTCCTGGCAATCCGAGGCCCCCTCCAACTCTACGCAAACGTACGCCCTGTACGAACATTCCCAGGAACAAAATGCCCCCTCACCACAGCCACAGACGGCATTGACTGGATGCTCGTGCGCGAGAACTCAGAAGGCGAGTACGCCGGCCAGGGAGGACGATCTCATGTCGGCCAGCAATGGGAAGCAGCAACCGAAGTGGCGCTGTTCACGCGTGTCGGTATTGAGCGTATTATGCGATTCGCATTTGAAATGGCGCAGTCTCGGCCGCGCAAGCTGCTGACGGTTGTGACGAAGAGCAACTCCATGCGTAACGGCATGGTTCTTTGGGATGAAGTTGCTGCTTCTGTTGCGAAGGATTTTCCGGATGTGACTTGGGACAAGATGCTTGTTGATGCGATGACTGTGCGAATGGTTGCAAAGCCACAGTCTATTGATACTATCGTTGGTACCAATCTGCATATGGATATTTTGTCGGATTTGGCTGCTGCGTTGGCTGGTTCGATTGGTGTTGCGCCTTCTAGTAATCTTGACCCTACACGCAAAAATCCTTCATTGTTTGAACCCGTTCATGGCAGTGCATTTGATATCACTGGCAAAGGGGTTGCTAATCCTGTCGCTACTTTCTGGTCTGCGGCGGAGATGCTCATCTGGCTGGGTGAGAAGGATGCTGCGGCTAAGCTGATGGGCTGTGTCGAACGTGTTTGTGCTGCTGGCATTCTGACACCAGACCTTGGAGGCTCTTCTAACACTCAGGGGGTGGTGGACGCTGTGTGTTTGGAGGTTGAGAAGTTGGCTTGAAAGAGGTCATGATTCATTGTTCCGTCTTTTGTTCTTTCTTCCCAATAGCCTCATTTTGGTCAAATACCTTATATGCGACGAATAGAATTATCAAAGGGATCAACCAATAATTGGAAAGAGTTCTGTATATCCAAATCAAAGACGTACGTGTATGGTGAGAAAATAATAACCCTAGAGCAATTTCTTTCGAGTCGAGACATTGTTGTCTCAGTTCTTTCAAGAAGCATTCCGCGTTCTAGAAAGACTCACTCACTGTTAGTTTCGTGAATAAGCACAATGCAAGGACCTTTGAACTTTCAGAGACAAAATAATGGACTTGAAATGCCATTGTCACAGGGAGAAACCCCTTTGTCCATAACAAAAGCTCCACGAACATGTTCGATCTATGCGAATAGCATCGTGTCGCAGCTGTTCTGTATAAATCTTGAACTCACACCCGGATAATACCCATAAAAAATCAGGAACAAGCCTCTAGTATCCAATATACAGGCTTTACATTGATCAAAACGCCAACATCCCAATTCCAGCCTCAACATCCCCCAAAGGTCAGTCAAATAGACCAGCACAATGAGTTTTCAATACAAGAAGACAAACCCCTACAGATCACTCCAAGATTCTCAACCAAATGACTTTGCATCCCCAGATTATCCAGGCCCAGGCAATGCATTAACAACAGAATTCGCAGGAAGCATGTTCTACCTAGATGGAACCCTAGTCGAAGAACCCGAATTCCACCCACGAGAAATCACGAACTGGGTGAATGTTTTCCTGAGTCCACAGGATATTACCTGTGACGACGAGACGATCATGAGGACCGTCGCGACCTGTATTCGCACTGGTGTTGCTACTGTTACCGTGCACCCCATGCACCACTCCCACCCACTATGTGTCTCAATTAAGGTGCCTGGTGATTACCATTCTAATAAAGCATCTATCTTCGCTGCTGCGGAGCTGCAGGCCGATTGGTATAGGCTCGAGATTCGTTCTGGGAAAGTTCGTGTTAACCGCAATTTACTATTCTGTGGATCTGCTTGACGCTCTGTTTTTTTCTTTATCTTTCTAGTAGTGAATTATTGCTCTCATACACGTCTGTATGTGACATTTTGGTTTTTAATAAATTAATTGTTCTTATGTGTTCATTTCAGAATCGGAACCTGTAGATCGTAGCCATTGCAGTACAAAGGCTTCAAAGTTTGTAATCGTAGAAATCCCTTAGAAACTGGTAAATTGTTGCCCGACCATATCAAAAAGGGAATCGAGGTTGGCTCCCTCGATCAAGTCGACCATATTAAGATCGAAGTTCGATATTCCCTCGGAGTCAGTAGGGTGCGTATCCTGGAAATACATCTGCGTCGAAGAAGGGGTATTGGCGAGAATACCTTGTTCACTCTGACCTGATGGCTGTGTAAGTGCAGATGTAGCGACTGGGAAACCACGCTCTCTGTCTGTGGTACTGTGTTCCCAGTCAGTACCCGTGTTTGGGTAAACGTTTTGATCCCTCAGCTCTGACTTTCTGGGATTTGTGGGCGATTCCTGGTCTTCTTGGGAGTACGATGCACTGCCTAGTTTTCGTCTTCTTTCTTCGCGTGCATTTAGAGAGTTCAATAGCGTAGACTCTCCTCCAGAGACGCCTCTTGCATAGACCTGGGAGTTGACTGTTGAATCTCCACGGTGTTCTGACTCTTTAATTTTTGCTGCCAGAACCGAGAGTGATAGGTGACAATGTTTAGCTGTCTCCCATTGACAAGACATCAGACGCAGGAAGTCCGACAACTCATGGATCTCCCTATCTATATTTAGCAAAAGTGTTATTGGAGAAAGGATCACGACACCCACTGAAGTCCCTTTGCAAGGACATATTGCTTCAATTGACAAGCCAAGGCCAAGACCAACCCCGACATCCATGCAGCCGATAGAAACCCCGGCCAGAACAAAGCCTGTCGACTATTTACTTGTAACCGCAGTGCCGAAAGAATCGACCGAGCAGCCCCAATGCAAGTCTGCAACCCAGAGCAAAACTCCGCAGTTGACGGGTCTAATGACAGCGAAGGCCGGTGAATAATCAAAATGAGGTGCTGATACAGCACCGTGAAAAAAGGGCTGAAATCAAACGGATTATCAGCCCTTCCAGTTTCCGATGCTTGCTCCGATATTGATGAGTTCCGTTGAAGTTCGAGTGGAAGTCCATTCCACCACTTGTGCACATCTGTCACAAGGAACAAGACAGAACTCCTTCGAACAGATCGAACCAAGATCGATTTGTGGAATAGTTCCAGTGCTCTTCCTGTGAGAGTTCCAGAGTCTACATAGCTGGCGAGAATAGCTTCTTTCCCATGGTCTTCTTCATCTTCTCTGTTCTCAGTTTGAGAGTAGGAAGCTCGGCGTTGGTCATTTTTGGCAGATCTTGAACCCTCGACTCTTTCACTGCTCAACTGGTTCATCTGCGCCCCAGGCGAATGCATCTCCCTTGCAGCAGGTAAACAAACATCAATGTCAGAATCCTGAATACCAAGCGGCAACCCTAAAGCCTGACTTAAATAGCGATCAATAGCATACCCGCACCAGAAGATGCGCTTACGCAATTGTCGATCATGCGTCGAAAGCTGCTTATATCGAAATGGACACCGATGAAGACCGGCATGGAGCATGGATCGCAGTACACAGCCACCAAGAGTAGACGCCTGTCTAAGTGACATAGTGGCGATAAGATAAACCTGAATAGCCAGAAGCGCTTGGATGGATGCAATGTCATGTCGAGAGGAGAGCGTCCCAAGAAGAGAGTTGATACTGCTTGGTGATTGAATCTTTGACTCGGATGGTAGGTTCACATCCGGTGCTAGGAGACTGCCCAAGTTGAAAACACATTGGAAGATAGTTGTCCAACATGTACTGCGGTGATCTATGCATGAGGTTTGTGAGGGTGGGTTTTGATTCGCCGAATAAATCTTCTCCATTGCCTGCAGAAAGGTGGGACCGTGCAGGAAGGGGAAGAGAGGATGCCAGACTTTGAAATACATCATCATGAGACTCTTGGCCATATCTGGGGGTGGTAATTTGCCCAGGGCTTCTATTATAGATGGGTCGTAGGTCCATTCTGACGGTGACTCGACTTCTGTTGTTGAGGCGACCCTGACTGAGGCAGTGCGCTGTCGTTTTTCACGAGGTGAATCCTCGGGACCAACTAGTGTATCTTCTGCTGTTGGAAAGTTTGTTTCTGGTGAGTCTGGCCCGTCTGGGTCGTTGAATGCTCGCTTGACTGTCTTGATGAAGTAGACACCACTGGAGCTGCCGACAAATTGGCTGTCTTCATTTGAATGGGCTGTCAATGATCCGATCTCGGGGGTCTCGGGTATGAATTCTGACGCCATTGTGCATATATCATGTCGTGAAATTGAGGTGTTAGAAGCTTGGCCTAGAAGTTGTCCTAGAGAGGATGAGTAATCGGTGGTTGACAACTGCGGTTGAGAGTTGACTGTAGCGGCCACTTGGTATAAACCCGGATCGTGGCGTTACCCTCAACCAAAGATCGGCAAATATTGGTATCATGAAAATTTGGATGCAAGTTTTTATGGGGCTACAAAAAGAATCTGCTTCAATGAAACCTAGGCCACGACCATTAATTGACTTTTTGCTGTTCTTACAAACTCGAGAACAAACTCTGGAACGCGCCCTTCCGCGAGGAGCAAGGAGATCTATGTAGTACCCATTAAAGGCAAGCAGAAAGCATAAAGTATGAATGAAACAAAAATGAAAATATAGAGGGTTCGAAAAGAAGGCATAGCGCCTTGCAAAAGGGAAAAAGACAAGAAGTAAAGCATCAAGATAAACCGCATCCAGCGCCCAGAAAAAACTTTTACCGAACTGCCAAAAGACACTGCCAGCTAAAGCCGAGCATACTAGAGAAACGGGAAATTCATCGAAAGAATGAAAAAAAAAATCCGAATGTCATACCGCATTCACTAAAACACCAATAAGGTGGCTGCCTAAGACACAAACTTTTCGAACCGAGGGATATCAGGATCAGAGGGAGAGATATAGGGATGGAAAGGGTAAAAGGTAGGAACAAATAGTGGAAAAGAGAAAGGAAAGGTCATCAAAAAACGTGCATCCAAAGGTTTCCGAAAGACAGAGGATGAACACATCATTTAAGACTTGTTCTCCTCGGCAGGAGTCTCCTTAGCAGCCTCCTGGGGCTTGGAGTCACCGGCCTCGCCCTCGGTACCCTTGTTCTTCATGTACTCGTCGTAAACGTTGAGAGCCTCGTCGACCTTGCCGCGGAGAGCCTCCTCATCATCAAGCCTGGAATATGGGGTTAGTGAATGATTTACAAAGAAAATAGAGGGAAAGTATAACTTACAGGCCAAGAAGCTCAGAGTTGTCCATCTCAAGAAGCATACCAGTAATCTTTCCAGCGAGCTCGGGCTGCTGGGCCTGGATCTTGGGGTAGAGAGCCTCACCGAGCATCTGCTTCTGCTGGGCGGGGGGAGCGGCAAGGAGGGCAGGGTTGGCGGAGCCGGTCTCGGCGCCAGCGGGAGCACCGGCGGGGGCGGGCTGGCCACGGCCACGACCCATCTGGGGACCACCACGGCCGAAGCCGGGACCACCGCGCATGTTCATGGGCATACCAGGAACCTGACCACGGCCACCGGCACCACGGCCGAACTGAGGACCACCCATGGGGTAGCCCATGCCGTTAGGAATGCCACCAGGACCCTGCATACCCATGGGCATACCCTGGAAGTTGGGGGGAATCTGCTGGTTGGGGCCCATGCCGCGACCACCCTGCTGGGGGAAGGGACCGGGGAACTGGCCGGGGCGTCCACCAGGGATGCCAGCCATGACCATACCGGGCTGGGGAGCGAAGGGCATACCGCCACGCTGGCCGGGCTGGGGCATGTAACCCTGCTGACCGGGGCCGTAGAAGACGGCGGGCTGCATGTAAGGCTGGGGCATACCGGCAGCGGCGGCGGCCTGCTGCTGGCGGATGGTGTTACGGGCCTGGATGCTAGCCTCAAGCTGGCTGCGGCGGACATCCTTGCGCTGGGCGAGAGCAACGTAGAGGGGCTTGGCGTTGACCATGCGCTGGTTCATCTCAGTGACGGCCTTGGAAGCCTCATCGGGGCTGCTGAAGCAAACGAAACCGAAGCCCTTGGACTTGCCGAAGGCCTTCTTCTCGGACTTCTTCTCGGCGTCCTCACCCTCCTCGGAGGTCTCCTCAGTCTTCTCCTCGGTCTTCTCCTCGGTCTTTTCCTCAGCCTTCTCCTCGGTCTTCTCCTCCTTGGTCTCCTTGTCGGCCTCGGCTTCCTCACCCTCGGGAGAGGGAGAGCGCTCAGCAGAGTCGCGCATAACCTTGGCGGAGGTGATGGTACCGTAAGGAGCGAAGAGGTCACGGAGCTTCTCGTCATCGACGTCATCGGTCAAGTTCTTGACGTAGAGGTTGACGCCCTGGTACTTGGAGGCCTTCTCCATGCGGGCAGCCTCGTACTGCTTGCGGAGCTCCTCCTCACGCTCGTGCTTCTTCTGGGCACGGCCAACGTAGAGCTTCTGGGACTTGACGTCCTTCTCGTTCATGGAGTCAACGGCGGCGGCAGCGCTCTCGTGGTTGGCGTAGTTGACGAAACCGAAACCACGGCTCTTGCCCTCGTTGTCATGGCTGAGGGTAGCGGAGGTGATCTCACCGAAAGCCTCAAACATGGCGCGGAACTCATCATCGGTGATCTCAAGGTCAACGTTCTTGATGTAGATGTTGGTGAAGTTGGCCTTCATCTCCTCGAACTTGCTCTGACGGTCCTTCTTGGAGATGTGGTGACCGACGAACACCTTCTTGTCGTTCAGCAACATGCCGTTGACGTGCTTGATGGCGTTGTTGGCGGCCTCGGCAGTCTCGTAGTGAACGAAACCATAGCCCTTGGAGTTGGCGAACTCATCCTGAGCGACCTTGCAGGAGAGAATGTTACCGAAGGCAGCAAAGGTGTCGTGAAGAGCCTTGTTGTCAATGGCGTTGTCAAGGTTCTTGATGAAGACGTTGCCCTGTCCGGTCTTACGGAGGGCGGGGTCACGCTGAGACCACATGATACGGCAGGGCTTGCCCTTGATCAGAGTGTAGTTCAGGTCCTCGAGGGCACGCTCGCCATCGGGGGTGTTGTTGTAGTTGACGTAGGCGTATCCGAGGGAGCGACGGGTAACAGCGTCGCGGCAGACACGGATGGAGGCGACCTGACCAATGGAGGAGAACAGCTCGTAGAGCATGGCCTCGGTGACGGAGGGGTCAAGCTCACCAACGTAGAGCGAAGCCGAGTGGGGCTGGGCATTGGCACCCTCGCCGGCGGGCTCGGGAACGGCGGCGGCAGCGACAGGGGAGCCGGTGGCCTCGGGAGTGCCGTTGACAACGTTGTCAGCGGCGGGGGTGGTGGTAGGAGCTTCAGCAGACATTTTGACTGTTGTTACTGAAAAAAGAAATGTTTTAGCATGTGCATGCCGAGCCTATCGCGCAGAGGGGGAGGGGGAGATATGAGGCAAATGAACTGAGGTTATATGACAGTCCATGTGGGATCTTTCACAAACCACCAGGAGGAAGAGAAAGACGAGGGGAATTCAAAGGGGGGGAGGGGCCATACAGCAAGGTATCCACGAAACAAAGAGGTTGGAGATATTTCACTGAGCAGAGCACACTGCAGGGTATTAGTGGGGTGTAACTCAAGAGTGTCGCATCAAAGTAGACACAAAAGTCGAAAGAACACGACTCTGGGAAAAGAATCGAGTGGGATCGAGGCAAAAGGCGACGTAACTGACCAGGTGAAAAAGGACGATGGAGGCGGTCGTTGAAAGAAAATCTTCCACACAACACACCGCACAATCGGGAGGGATGAGATAAGATAACTGGAAAAATTTTCTGGGGGTTTTTCGTGTTTTTTTAGATTTTTTGCCTTTCGATAAAGATTCGAAAAGAAAAGGAATTCCCTGACGAGAAGAGAGTTGAAGGATGGAGAAAAAAGTTGAGCCGTGAAAGGCGAGGTTTGTTCTGGAAAACTCAGAGGAGCACGAGATGGGGCCGCTAGCCGTATTGGGAATGGTGGCTGCCGCTTTAAGGGCTTACCCGATTACTTTGGGCAGGCTATAGTTCCCCGAGGTTGATATTGTTCATTGTCGATTGTCTCTTGTATACAGTTGAAATGGCTGGGGGATAATTACAGAGATTCATCCCCCTTATCATACAAGGAATGCTCGTCTACCAATAGAATCTTCATTCCTCGACGCCCATGCTATGCATACCACACTACAAACAACCTGTCTAGGAAATAACCCGTTCACAATCCAATGAAAGTCTCAAATATCAAGTCAATCATTGTTTCAACTTAAATCAAATCCTGCTCCTGAGGTCACAGCATACAGCAACTTCGTCCTCAGCGTCTGAGCATCCGAGTACCGCGGCAACTTGAGCAGATTAACGCAAGTGCTGGTACTCGGTAATCTCATTTCATCTTCACTTGAGTCTCGGATATTGAAGAGAGGATTGAGGTGACCGAAGCCCAGCAGTGGTGCTCGGGGGGTAGATGTGACAAACCGGATGACTTGTTGTCGCTCCGCATTGGTCATTTCGCGTAGCACCTGCCAGAATAGTTGAATAGTCGGGTGCTCTAGGTTGTCATCGCCAATCTGATATACGCCGCCGTACGTGGTGTTTCGGCGGAGATCATCCACGTCAATGTCGGCGTTGTCTCCGCTCACTAGCGTTTGCAACTCGGACTGGTTGAACATGGACAACCAGGCCGGTTGAATCATCTGGCCAAGACCTTGCAAGAAAGCATTGGTCTGCATCGCAGGTTGCACCTGCAGGCGATAACGAGCCATGTATGAAATGTAGACAAGTCTGTTCTTGTTGGTTACGACAATTTGTGAGCCTTGGGGTTTCAGTTCGGTTGTAGTGGTGCGGTTTGTGCCGTTCGGCATTGGAATGGTGTTGTTGACTGTGAAGTCGAGAGCAAAGTCTTCAACATCCCCAGGGTAATTTTTGAGTTGCAGCTATAATGATGTTGTTAGTAAATAATGCATAGTCAACAACCATCTGTAGATTCACTCACCAGCCCCTGATACAAACCCTCGTCCAGGTCCTTCAAATCATTCAGGTTGGCTCGGTAAGAAGATTCTTTCACGGCTGACCCAGTACCGCCTGTAAGTGCCCACTTCAACAAGAAGAAGGGGGCAAAGTTGACATCCACCAGGATTCCTTCGTAGAGACACTTTCCAATAATCCGTCCTAGGAACTCGTAGCGTCGCAGGAGACCACGAACTTCATCCTGCCACTCAACGCTGGTCTTCGCAAGACCGGCATCACGGAGGACTTCTTTGAATTGATCGACCGACGATGGATTTGGGTACAGCAGATGCTGGTCATTTTCCGCAAACATGCTCTCGTCACCATCAGTCTTAAAAGCCTCGCTTGTGACACTCGTTAGGAACTCTTTGGTCACACCACCTCCATCGATACCAGCCTCCTTGGATCCAAATTGATCAATAAAACTAATTTGGATCGGTTCTTTGAGACCATCGCCTAGCCCGTAGAATTGAGAGAATGCATCTTCAAATACACTCTCACGACTGATGTCGGCGTGATGCCGGGCTAGAATATCTGTAGCATTAAATCGACCGTTCATCATGGATTGCTGGGCTACGGAGAGACGCCATGTCTCAGGATCAGAAAATCCATTGCGTCGACGCTGTTGATCCCTGAGGATGAACTGGCGGAAAATTTGGACTCTGGTAGCAAACGGGATGAAGAAGGGCATATTTCGGAGAATTTCCAATCTGGGCGCAATGGCAGCGAGGGCCTTGCCTCGAGCAGCTTGCCGTTGACGACGTCGTAGATTTTCGAAGCGGATGGTTCGTAGAGCATGGTTAGGGCCGGAAATGCCGACAGACTCTGTAGTATCATCATCTAATAGATCAGATTCATCATCTTCGCCATCCTGGAATTGATGGCGTTTCTCTTCTTCTCCTACAACGGCTGGAATGAACCCTTCCATGTCAAACCGATCAGTCATAAGCCAATGATCTTTGGGAAGGAATTTCCTCCGTGAGCTAAGTCGATTGTTAGTCATGACATCAGGCTGCGAGGCAGGTATATAACTTACTCTCGCTCATGAAGCATTCTGAGCAGTCCTGTGATTAGCCCTTGAAAGTAGTCCAAAGTAATGCCTGTGACGCCCGGAAGATCATTGGGTTGGTCTTTGGCTTGGGCTTCATTGAACCGCTCTGTTTGCTCCGGAACTTGGCTCGCGGTGTTAAAATAGCTCCTAAGGTCACCGGTAGAGGATGGAACAGGCCCTTTGTCACTCAAAGCGGCAAAATTCCAATACAGGGTGAAGGCGAGATTCTTAAGGAAGATTGTCATCTCTTTAACATCTTCAAGTGGCAAAGCGCTTTCCTTTGTCCATGAAGAATTGGTGTTAGAGGAAACTAAGAACGGAGAGGCACTCGAGAAGAACTCTTCATCATCCATGACTTTCAAGAGGAAAGTGTAGAGCTCAAAAAAGAGGAGGATGATTGTCCACTCCTGGTCACGATCCTCTTGTGAAATTCCGATGTCTGAACCCGGTTTCGGATTGTCTAATAGCGAAAGCACTTTTGTCGGTTCGTTTGTAATCATTTCAAAGACACGACTGGATCTTGCCCCCTGCCAAAAGTACTTGATGGCTGGGATCTTCGCGCCTGGTTGGCTGGGCAGCTGATCACCCGGAGGTGCCGAACCCAAATACAACCACATTCGGATATCATCTCCGCGTCGGGGGAACACTCTCAACAGGTTCAAGGCATACATGGCGAGAATCTTGGCTTCCTTTGACGATTCAGATTTGCTTCCTGAAGCATCTGTCTCGGTCAAATGGGACGGTCTAGTCGGTGAAAGTAGTCCTGTGATGCTACTTTGATTGACAAGGCTGGTGACTTGGTCCTTGACAAATGGGTGCAAAGAAGGACTGCGTGATGAATCGGATTCGTTAGATTCATCCATCTCCAAGCATCTTATGAGATAGGGAGTGCTTGAGCTCAACAACTCGGATACTACACTCAAGAACCCAAGATCAGGAACGCCAATATTAGCTTGTCCACCAAGAGCATATCGGTGGAAGTAAATCAGGTATGCAAGAAGCCAACTCCGAGCCTTGACATCTTGTAGAACACCGAGGTTGGCTTTCGCCGGGTGCATGTATGCACCAACGGCTGAAGCAAGTACCTTGTAGTTGATCTGGTGCGCCAATCCATCCAGTCCGCCAAGGTAGGCGGCTAAGTCCGGAACGGTCAGATATGAGATCGCAAATGCTTCATAAGCTGCCATCGTTTCCGACGTGATTGGCCGTAAAAGGGCAATGGCGGCATTCACAACTTGCTCTGGTGCCAGGTTGTCACCCAGAGACACAAGGCTCTTTGTAAGATTTGCCATGACATGGTAGTAGGTGTTGGCAATCATTGCCATCTTCTTTGGAATCAGGTCCACCAAAAAGACTACCATCCGCAATAGAGGTAGAACTGCTTCTCCATGAGTCGGATTATTTGTTGCCGAGTGGAGAGACTTCAAGACCGCCACTGCCAACCGTCTCAAGAGCTGGGTCCATTCACCCTCTGTCGCGATCGTAGGCAGGACATGAAAGGTTTTCTCAAAGACATTACAGAAGTATAGCAGACGTAATATGTCTTCCGAGCTCCTCGGTGACCCAGCAAACTGAACGAAAAGTCGAAGTTGGTCCAGACATTGTTCTGCATTGGCGTATGGGGGTGCAGAGCAACGCAAGAGATACTGCAGACGCTCAACATTTGTCGTTGGAGCTCGATCCTTACTCTCAACAGAGCTCAAGGCATTCTCTGCTCTCTTCCATTCAAATGTATCCCATTCTGACCTCCACTGGTTGTATGTTGTTGTTCTGCTCTGGTGTCCCCGCCAGAATCGCTGGATAACGCGCGATGCCGACTGTCGGTCTCTGTCATGCTGCCTTGAAAGTCGTTCTCGCTGGGCAATGGCAACTGCAGTCTCGGGTTTTGCGGCATGAGGGGCAGATCGAGTAGGGGAGTTTCCGGGGAATGCAGCAAAGGGATTAGTGGCACGGCCGCTGAGGTTCACCTGCCGTGGGCGACGAGAGCTGCCGGTGAATGATTGAAACATGATACAGCTGGAGCTGCCCTGGGCTGAAACAGAAAACTTGCTTTAGATGCAAACGAAACAGCCCGCATCACGGGTTTGAAAAGGTGAAGAACTATGACATACGCCGATATGGAGGCTTATCGTTCTTATGTGCACGGACCATGTCTATGTTCTCATTCAGGTATCGACCGTACTGCCACGCTCTTACGCTGGCTGTGGTTATTCCATGGCTTATATAGTGGATAATACAGTAATAGACTTGATGAAACTCATGCTACAGCATAGGATCTTCTTTTTAATCCAGGGCCAATCACCCGGAGCTGGGCAGATGATCGTATATGGCCATCGGTACCTCTAAAAACAGGAGTGCACCGTCCAATTCCAAATGAGGTTGTAAAACTATAATACATGGGATATATATTCAATCGGCCGGTGGACAAAGGCCTAGGGTGAGCATTAATGCTGCAGAGGAGGATTGTGGATGGTATGCTGAGCTGATACAGGCGTTACCAGGCATTACCAGGAGCTAGGTTGGAAGCATGCTCACATTCAGCCGGGGACCCACGAGAGCGCGATCATTGACCCGAAATTCCCTTTGTCGTCTTCTTGGACTTTCTGCTAAGCGTGGCCTTCATCCGGAGGCCCTCTTCGGTATCGGCCCATAGGTTCAGATAATCGATGCCCTCAAATCCTCGAGTCACAGTGACCGTCTTGCCATTTCGTTCGAGGTCTTGCACGTAACTTGAACGGGTTGATCGCATGTGTTGTGTGACAAAGGGAGTGAGCTTCAGTCATGTCAGCAGGGATTCGAAGACATGCAGAAAAGCATTGATCACTTACCAGGAAGGGTTCCTTGGAAATGGAATCCTCGGGAAGTCCAGGCAGTTCAAGCTTAGTCGGAAGGATATAATTGCGATGCTTTTCTACCTGGGGCCTGTATTGGCCCTTCTTGTCGAAGGCACCCATGGAGCCGGTCCGGTTTCCCTTGTAGTAGCCACCATTGACTTGCTTCGTGGTCAAGCGCAAGCGCATTAGCATTGGCTCCGTTGGCTTAAACATGGTGCCGGTTCGAGGGGTGGGCAGTTGATGTAGGTGAAGGTGTTGCGGGAGACAAAAGTCGGCGAATGATCGGGTCGCGCTAATCTCCGCGCCGAGAACTTTTTTCTGCCAGGAAAAAAAAGTTCAACGCATCTACACTCCTCTTGAAAGCAGCCGTCGCATGATTCAGTACTTTGAACAGTACTGATCTGAGGCTTCTATTCTATTTTATTTCATTTCCGCCATGCCTCGCAGTTCAGCTCAGCTGCGTGGTCCTAAGGACCCCTCAGCTCAAAAACCAGCGCAGAAGCGGAAGAACGGCCGGGCGCTCAATGCGCTGTCTATTGCAGAGAAGCAAATTCCGACTAAATTAGGTGTTCGACGCAGCCGACTAGGCGCCTATGACGATGGTTCCTTCATTCGCAAGCGAAACAACGGGGACGATGATGAAGACGACGAGGCCCAACATCACAAGCGCCGCAGAACCGAAGACACTGGAAGCCTCGATGGTGGCAGTGATAGTGAAGGACACGAATGGACACTCGGCCAAGTGAACAGCGACGACGACAGTGAACTTGACAGTGACGAAGCTCTGGGCGAGAGCGATGAAGAACGATTTGAGGGCTTCACTTTCCGTGCCTCCAAGTCCACGTCCAAGCCAAAGAAAGCGGAACCCAAGGCGAAGAAACCTAGTGAAATCAACTTGGACGAAGATGACGAAGAGTCGGAGGAGGAGTCTGAGGGTGACTACGACGAAGATGAAGACGATGATCTAGGAGAGGATGCTGTCGACCTCGCAACTGCCTGGGATATGAACGCTGCCGCCGAGGAAGAAGATGTTAAGGAAGCATCAAGAAAGGCCAAGCGGGCTGCCAGAGACGACAGTGATGAAGATTCAGGATCAGAGGGGGACAGCGAAAGCGAAGAAAGCGACGATGACCTTTCTGTCTCCGACGAGGGTGCAGACAAGCACGGTCTATCAAAACTACAGGATTTCGTCCAGGCTATGGAGACCGGCAAGCCTACGAAACGTACTCAAAAGTCACAAGAGCAAGGCAAGCCCTCGGAATACGGTCTTACATCCTCCAACAAATTGACCGTCGCCGATCTACTCCCTTCAATCACGGATTCTCGACTCAAAAGCTCCCTCAAACACATCGACTCTGTCCTTCAAAATTCCAAGACTGGCATTCCGGGCAAGCTAGATGCTCCTCTGGCCAAGCGCCAACAGGATCGTCTGGATCGTGCTGCGGCCTATGAGAAGAGCAAGGAAACCCTCAACCGATGGCTCGACACCGTCAAAGCCAACCGTAGAGCTGAGCACCTCTCGTTCCCTCTGGCTGATCCTGACGCCGAGCAAAATCACAAGAAGATGGATATTGTCAAGCCACAAAATGACTTGGAAAGTGCCATTCAGAACATTCTTGTGGAAAGTGGTCTGGCTGAGGCTGAGGGCCAGTCGGCCGAGGACCAGATCCAGAAGATGGAAGAACTGCAAGCACGCAATATTCCAATCGAGGAGATCCAAGCCCGACGCACTGAGCTCCGCAAGAGACGTGACTTGATGTTCCGAGAGGAAGTGCGTTCTAAGCGCATCAAGAAGATCAAGAGCAAGTCTTACCGCCGCGTTCACCGTAAGGAGCGTGAGAAGCAAGAGCAGCAAGAGCGCCAGGCTCTTATTGAAGCAGGTGTCGACCCAGACGAGATGGACCAGGAGAAGAGTGAACGCATGAGAGCCGAAGCTCGCATGGGCTCCAAGCATCGCGAAAGCAAATGGTCCAAGGGCCTGAAGCAGAGTGGTCGTACCGCCTGGGACGAAGAGGCCCGCAACAGCGCAGCTGACTTGGCCCAAAGAGAGGAGGAGTTGCGGAAGAGAATCGAGGGCAAGCGTGTCTCTACTGGAGAGGACGATTACTTGGAATCTAGCTCTGAGTCAGAGGAAGATGACCCCTGGGCTGAGGATGCATCTGATGTCGAGAGGCAAAAGATCCAAAAGAAGCTCAAGGCTCTCAACGGTGATGATGTCGATGAGGATGCTCCGAAGGGACCTCATGCTGATCTCTTTGCGATGAAATTCATGCAAAAAGCCGACGCCGCCCGCAAGGAACAGAATGATGCCGAGATCCGCAAGCTCGAACGTGAGCTTCACGGAGAGGAGTCTGAGTCTGAGGCAGAGTCTGAGGTTGGTCGACGAAAGTTCGGAAAGACATCGAAAACTGAGCAGAAGCCCGTCAAACCTTTGCTCAAGAACGAGTTTGAAGAAGCCCTCGACTCCGATGATGAAGACGCACAGGCAGCAAGAGCGGGATCAGACGATGATGTTAACATTGTTGTCGATGCTCCGGCTAAGCAGAAATCTACATCAACCAACAAGAACGTCTCACAGCCTTCGCGCAACTCTTCCCAACGGGAGGAGTCCCCTGCTGACGAGGAAAACCCATGGCTGGTTCAGACTGAACGGACCAACCGCCGTCGGACTGGCCCAGATGCCCAGGAGACTATCGATATTTCACTCGACGTTGCCCCTCAAGCCGCCCCTGCGAAGCAACAGAAGAAGCAGAAGAACGCCAAGGCAGCTCCCGCCAAGAAACATCAACTCGAGGATGAGAGCGATGATGAAGAGAACGTGCCTGTGCTACTCAAGAACCACGACCTTGTGAAGAGAGCCTTCGCCGGCGACGAAGTCGTCCAAGATTTCGAGCAAGACAAAATGGACACCATCGAAGACGAAGGTGATCATGTTGTAGACAACACACTCGCAGGCTGGGGTAGCTGGGCCGGTGACGGTGTCAGCAAGAAGCAGCAGAAGAGACAGAAGCGCGACCTGACCACTGTGCAGGGTGTGAAGCCCCAACAGCGCAAGGATGCCAAGCTGGATCGGGTGATCATCAACCAGAAGCGTGTCAAGAAGGTAAGCCTTATCCTTTCTCTACCGTCAATAGTACCAGCTCACTAACATGTTGTATAGAACGTGAAGTACATGGCCAGCCAATTGCCGCATGAGTTCGAGACCAAGCAACAGTACGAACGGTCTCTGCGCATGCCTCTGGGCCCTGAGTGGTCTACCAAGGAGACTTTCCAGAGCGGTACCAAGCCTCGTATCATGGTCAAGCAGGGCATTATCAAGCCTATGCAGAATCCTATGATTTAAATGTATATACGTGAGGTTCGGAATGTGTGTTCAGTTGTATATCCAGTGTCACACTTTGAAGTAAAGTGACTCATTACCACGACTTGTTACAGGAGTTTCAGTTAAAAAGCATCTACATTGTTCACTTGGTTACAGCCGTATTTTCGTATGGAGTAGTCTGTCACTTAAATTGCGACCACGCGACGGCGTCATTTAGTAATTCCCCAGCCTTTCCACATGGAATCAATGTTGTCACGCCGCAGAATTGAATTTACTTTTTTATCTATGGACTAGAATCGTCAAGACGCGTGAGTGACAGCCTCGACTGGGCTTGGAATGTTGGCCACTGAATGGACCGCCTGCTGATCAGGGCATGTGCGATGAATAGGAAAAAGCCTGGATACTGTCTTTTAGAGTTGTCGCCCTCCCTTACAAGTGATTCAGACATTAATCTGCAGGATATTGAGGTTGTGAATAGTCCGAATGTGGTGTGTTTACTGTTCTACTCCACGCGGGTTAATCCCTTGGCAACCCTATGGACTTCACAACTTACATATAATTTAACCTCTTCACTGCAATCCAACTCAACTAGCGTCAACTACAGGGCGAATGTCAGTGAAATATATGGTTGCCGTGTTTACGCCGCATTCCTGTTGGTGGGTTGGCGATAGCCGCATGTTTGGCTGTCCCTACATTGCTGAGCGCACGATGCCCCAAGCCGGACCATTCTTCCCATTGTATCGAGGCGTTCACACTGCTAACTCGCATGATGATCGACAGCGTAAAATTCTTTCCACCATTCACAATGAATCAGCTCGTGTATTTGCCAATTTTAGACAGCTAAGTGCCGAGGGGTTGGTGCCATCTCCTGACTTGTAAGTCTGCTGTCCTCGCCCAGGAACCTTTCGCCCTTTGTCAGTCCTTCGTCGCTCTTTACACGCACTGGAAGTCACATTGTCCCTGTAGTTCATGTCCAATTGGAATGAATTGAGGAATAAAAAGGACTCTCGATATACGATTAAGACCACTTTCACTCTTTCATTTGCATACGAACTACAATCATGATGGACTCAGGATCCAAATGGAAGGCGACAGCCTTGCTAACTTGGCTTCTAGCCGCGGAATCAGTCAATTGTTTACCACGTGTGGACACTGCAGTGGAAAGTATACTGCAAGGAACTGCCACAAGGCGTGATACGGCTTATAGTACTCAATATCCACCTGCGAACGAGGAGGATAGACTTTTTATTCCGGAGTCTCAACCTGTACGTTTCTTTTTTGTTGTTCATTATGCATTGAGTTGATGAGGTATTGGTGTTGACATTATATCAGGAATATCGTGTGGCTTTGGAGACCGACGGCCGTCCCCAGAAGCCTCCATTCCCCCAATTTCACCTCGAAAGATTTGTTCAGGGGTTGGAGGACTTGCTAGGTGTCTCAGAGCCAACTACTGATTCGGAACCAATTGCTGCGACAGAAACTGCTCCTGTCTCAACGGCTTCACAAGAGGAGTCTCAAGTCTCGGCAGTGACTGTTCCAACTGTTGTAACTACTTCACGGGTATCGAAAAGCAAACAAGCTGCAACTTCGGCAACAGGTATGCTTAAAGGAAAAACGATATTACTTTGGTGTAGTTGACTTACTTTCACAGGACCCATTCCAACACATACAGTTCCTACTATCCCTCATCACGTTAAACCAGTTCATTCTCAGGTCGTGGATGGTCAAGATATCTTCGAACCTGTTGCTACAGGAGCTGTTCCTATCAATATCAAGTCTAGACATGATCACCCCGTGCAGAACAAGCATGTAAGCAGACTGCAATCTCGATATTGATCTAAATTGAATACTAACATCATCCGATAGGCCAATACCACTGGCCCAATTGAGACCAACAAGTTCTACGCTGGGCTGTTCCTGGGTACTCAGACCAATGCGTCCTTCGCGCAACCCTATTCCTTGGCATGGTCCAAGGGCGGTGGATCCCTGAAGAGCTGGGGTATGGGTATTTCTCATATACAACCTCACATGCTTGCCTTCGGTCCTAAGAACGATAAGATTCCTGGAGAGCCGGTGTCATACTACATCAATCCTGTTGGACTTCAGCACCTCATTCTCTCAGCAACTGAGCTCGATGAGTCCAGTGTCTTGGAAACCGATGATCCCAAGGCTTTCTCTGCCCATGCTGTCCTGAAGCGCTCCGGAGGTTCTGCCCAGAAGATAACTTTCCCCATTGTGCAGGGCATGGGCTATACGACTGCCATATACAATGACCTGCAGCCTCTTATTGAGAGCGGTGTCTTCTTCCGTAAGGTTGTCGATGTTGGTTCGACAAGCCACGGTATCTTCAAGTACAAGGTTGATCTTCAAGATGACACTACTTGGCTCATGTATGTGACTCCGGCCGATGAAAAAGACCCCAAGTTCAAGCTAGTTTCAAAGTCCAGCTTGCGTGGTCCCCACGGTTTCTCTGGTACCATCCAGCTTGCCAAGAACCCAGCTGGTAAATCTGGCGAGAAGGTCTACGACAACTCGGCTGGCGTGTACCCTGTCTCCGGAGAAATTGCTGGCTCCGTTAGTGATGATGAAGGTAGCTACAGCCTGTCCTGGACCAAGGCTGGAAAGCATGTCAAGAACACCCCCCTGCTCATGTTCGCTCTGCCCCATCACGTCCACTCTTTCGACGAGGAAACCAAAGACCGTGTCACAGATATCCACCTCCGCAGTACCACAAAGGGTAACACCACAGCTGTTATTGGAGAAAGCTGGACCATGACAGAGGAGGATCTCCCTATTGATATGAGCTTCGCTCCTTGGACAGCCACCCACGGTAGTGTGCACAACCTCTCAGCCACCGCCCAGCGCGCCATTCTCAAGGCCGCCCCCCACGAACTCAAGCAGAACATCTCCGAGCAGACCGATTTGAATAGTATGTATTACAGTGGCAAGGCTCTGAGCAAGTTCGCAACCCTGGTCTACACCGTCAACCAGCTCGGCAACAATGTCGACCTAGCCGCAGACGCCTTCCAAGAAGTAAAGAAAGCCTTTGCCCGCTTCGTAGACAACAAGCAACAATATCCACTCGCCTACGATACCGTCTGGAAGGGTGTCGTCTCAACAGCCGGCTACGACGGCGACCTCAACCAAGATTTTGGAAACACAGCCTACAACGATCATCACTTCCACTACGGCTACTTCATTCAAGCAGCGGCAGTTATTGGTGCCCTTGACCCCAGCTGGCTGGCTGAGAACAAGGAATGGGTTAATATGCTTGTTCGTGATGCGGGCAACCCCGTCGACGACGATCCTTACTTCCCCTTCTCGCGCTCATTTGATTGGTACAATGGTCACTCGTGGGCTAAGGGTCTTTTCGAGTCGTACGATGGAAAAGATCAAGAATCTACTTCCGAGGACACCATGTTCGCGTATGCTATCAAGCTGTGGGGACAGACCAGCGGCGACGCAAGCATGGAAGCGCGTGGTAACATGATGCTGGGTATTTTGGGTCGCTCACTCAACAATTACTTCCTCATGGAAGATGACAATGTGAACCAGCCAGCGAACTTTATCAAGAACAAGGTTTCTGGAATTGTGAGTAGCATCCATTGCATGATCATCCTCATATCTATCCCGGGACTTGGGCTGATACTAACACCCCATCTCTAGCTATTCGAAAACAAGGTCGACCACACAACCTACTTTGGAGCAGACCTGGAACTTGTTCAAGGGTATGTTCATCCCCATCGCTATCTCTCCAACTCCAATCAATCACCCACTAACCAAAATCAACCCCATGCAGAATCCACATGCTCCCATTGATGCCTCATAGCCCCTTCACCCGCCGCAAGGAGTTCGTCCGCCAGGAATGGAACAGCATGTTCGCGGCGAACGCCTCCAAACCTGCCGATACGGTCGAGGGCGGATGGAAGGGCGTCCTTTACGCCAATCTAGCCCTCATCGATCCCAAAGCCTCTTGGGAGTTCTTTACCCAGTCGGAGTTTGATTATAGCTGGATTGATGGCGGTGCTACGCGTACCTGGTATCTGGCCTTTGCAGCCGGTAAGTCCCTTTTTCTGTTTATGTGTGGTCGATTGGTTTGCAGAACTCTGACTCTTTTTTCTCCTGCCCTTAGGTCTTGGTGGTGCGCCGTGAATGTTAACTTATATCCCTGGGATGTTTGTTTTAATGAATGGAGTTGGGGGAGCTTTCTACGTTGTTACGTTCATTTATTTACTCTTTTTCGATTGGATTTGGCTGATTAGGGTATAATGTCTCAAACCCTTTTTCTGATGATTTTGTTGTGTGGCTTTTTTTCTGTGCTGCAGTGCGTATATATACTAGTGTGAGTCTTCAATTGAAGTATGACTTCCTGGTCGATTTCTCTTCTTGTAAGCTATTCTAGGTTCGTAAAAAAGTTTTACGTTGTCGATTGATGATATATTCTGCGTTGGAGTTGGAGATAGTACCACTAAGCATTTCTACGAACATCACGTTATTCACTTTTCTCACATTATCAAGATCTTTTTTCTCCATTTGTTGGCATGATCCAATCAAGCTATCAGCTGAACCTGTGTATTTAAATCTATACTGCGTAATACTAATAAGATACAGACAAAATCCATAAATCCTTTCGCGGCTTCATTGATGCAGCATAAGCAATATAAAACGAAAGAAACCCAAGCAACATATTATGTCCTCCCCTCGCCAAGTGGCAACTCCAAATCAACGACCCACGGGGCATTCTGCGGCTCATAATTAACAGTGACAACACTGGCATTAACAAATAGTGTTTCCTCTCCAACCCTCAGTGGCCGTTTCGCCCCATCACTCACATCACAAAACGCACCCCGAAACTCCAACATATCCTCCGGGTCGGTAGGCACATGCTCAAGATTCACACCTCCAGTCTCACCACCATCCTCACTCCAGACTCCCCGCTGCGCACCCCAGCCTTCATGGATATGCCCAAAGACATGCAACCGCGGCCTAGCCCGCCAAGCCGCCTTCATGAGATGCGGACACCCAACATTCAAATCAGGCGGGACAGCATCGAGGACACCCTTCGGTGGGCCGTGTGTTAGGAGGATATCAACAGCCGGGAAATCAGGAATGGGATTCTTGGGTGGTGGACTGGATGATGCAGACGAGGGAAGATTGAATCGGTCTTCTGTGAGGGGGTATGCGAAGGCCCAGTTGTAGAACTCGGGTTGGTAAGGCGATGCATACACTGTGAACTTGGCTCCAGTCGATAAAGTAAATGAATGCATGCCCTCTTCGAGGTAGATGATACCCGCGCTGCGTGCCGCGTCGCCAGTCCAGAGATCCTTGATTGAGCGCGCGTAGGCTGCTAGTTTAGTCTTGTATGGTGGATCGGATGATGTGCGCAGCGGTGTTTGGATGGCCTCATCATCTGTCAGGAAGGTCTCGTCATTGCCCAGTTTTTCGGGGCGCTTGTGTCGTTTATAGCCGTACTCGGTGAAGTATTCTTCATCAAGGGTTATGTCGTGGTTTCCGGCAATGACTAGTTTGAGCTCTGCATTTGCCTCCTTCAGCATTTCAAGCATGATCTCATTCTCCTGGCGGTACCCCACTTTCGTGAGGTCGCCGGCGTGGATGAGGATGTTGGCGCTTGGAAGTGGGTGGCGATAGGCATTATTGATGCTTTGTGATGGATTTGGAGCAAGGGTATGTGTGTCTGAGATCAGACAGGCCCGGGTTTTGACCGACATTGCTAAGGTGGGATTTGGTGGTTGATAGTTGGAGAAGTTAGAAGAAAGTGAGGGGAATCGACAGCAAGTAGCGGGAAATAAGTGTGCCTACGATGAACAGTTACGGGTAACAAATGAACTAGGAATAATTCCCATAGATTGACGGCTCAGAGCTCTACAGACAATTTGCATCTCATGGATGCCCAATTCATGACATAGCTGAAACTCCGATAACCACCCGTTGCAACAACACACACGCGGCCCTCGCCGAATGAGCTTTCCCGAATATTTTATTTTTTCGTTTACTTGCGGATAGCCTTCTGGTAGAAAGCAAGCTCTTCACCCTCCAGAATGTAACCGTCGACACGGCCAGACTGGCCGGGGCGAGAGGCAACAACGGCGAACAGACGACCGGACTCGAACTGGCGCTCGATGGCGGACTCAGCCTTGCCGGACTCGGCGAAGCGGGCAGCCTGCTTCTTGGCGACGGAGGAGGACTTCTTCTCCTCGGTGACCTCGGCGGTCTTCTGCTGGCGTCTACGACCGATGGGCTGGCCGTAGTGGGCCTCGAACCACTGACGGAAGGGAGCAGCGTCGATCTGGACAACGGCGGACTTGGTCAGGGTGTTTGTGCGGACCAGCTCGTTGTTGGAGGGGTGGAAGGACACTCCAATGACACGGGTCTTGCGGGAGATACCCTCGGAACCCCAAGAGAAGTTACCGGAGTCCAGGCGGAGGGCACGGAACTTCTGGTTGCCACCACGAGTGCGGACAAGGTGAATGCGCTTGGAGCCAATACGGGTGTTGGCGGGCTGGCGGCCCTTCTCGAAGGCTCTGTAGAATGACTGGTAAGAATATGCTCCGGTATACGTAGTCCCACTTGCTTGACGGGAAAACATCAATCTCAACCTGGGGGTGTAGAATCGTACCTCTTCTTGCGGTAGGAGGCGCGCTTAGCACCAGTGGCGCTGCGCTTGTGGCGAGAATCCCGAGAAATACCCATGTTTGCGGTTGATGGAGGGGTCTAAGTCGAGAGAGACAATGGTTAGATATTGTTGAAAACCCTGAAGTTTTTTTTTCTTCAATCCTTCTGTTTCGTCTCAAGCGCCGCACAAATCAATTTTGAAATATCGGAATAGTCAGGCGACAGGTTGAATGATGATCGAACGTAGACACAAGGCGGAACAGAGTTGAAAATTGACGATTGGCGATATTGAATTTTGGAAGATTGATTCACAGTCGAAATTGGCGGCGACGAGCGAAACAGAGATTTTGAAGGCCAGGAATGAAGACGTCGATAACTCACCTCTGAATATGCAGCCCTTCACCGGAAACGCGGATAAGTTGTCGTAGGGTTGTCGTGGGAGTTTGAGGTCGTGGAGTCGCTGAATTTCGCAGGGCGCACTGTGTCGCTCGCTTGTGTAGTGCCCTAACTGACACTAGGCTACTTTGGGCTTAGGGCGCCCAGTCACTGACCCAGTCAGCTGATTGCTGAGTCATGATCACGTGTATTTGTTATCCATGTTTTGCTCACGTGAACAGGCAATACACGATGGCGATAGCATTTTGTGGTTCTTCAGGCTGCTTCATTGCCCCATATTTCATATATTTTATACATCAATGGTATTCTATTAACTCATTTCAATCAGATCTGCTAAACCAACCATTACTCGCTCTTCCCCCTCTTCGCCCTCTCCTCCTTAACGATACTCCCAATCCGCTGGAAACACCCAAAGCCCTCCACAAAGCACGATGAAACCCAAGCAATCCACAGCCCCGAGAAAACAGGCACACCAAGTGGTTTCAACTGCAAGACTGCCAACAACACCGATTCCAAAACATGAATGGCCACCACTGCAGGAAACAGGTACGGCTGGATATTGTAGACGAAATGCGCAAAATCAGGGACATACTTATATCCCAAGTACTCGTAGATCATGGAACCAGGAAGCAGGTTGCTGCGCTGGAAGCAGCTGGCGTAGGTGAACAAACACAGTCCAAAAATCACAGCTTGGAAACCGCGCGGGCCTCGGTATTCAGTGAGAGTTACGTCGCTGCGACCTAGGCGTTTGAGGCTTTCTTTGTGCATGGCAACCATACAGCCACGAGCATCAGAGTAGGATTTCATTACTGGGTCGATCGGGACATGGTAGCGCGTGCCTTTGGCAGTGATTGTGAGGCTTGAAAGGCTGATGTCTTCCAGTTGGGCGGTTCGGGCTGCGCTGGCGGAGAGGCCGTTATACGCTTGTAGGAATAGGGCGAGAGAGTCTTGGTGGTCGGCATTCATATGCTTGATGATGAAGTCTTTGGACGACATGATATATAGGCGACCAGGCGAATCAACTGGAGAGGTGGTAGAGATTGGAATCCTGTCTGTGTCGAGAGGGTCAGGAGAATATGGATCCATGCCAAGACCCGGGCCTCGGCTTGTTTCCATGTGTAGAATGCTAACCCTCACTCCGGGGCTCAGTTCAACAATACTCAGTACATGCAATTGGGTTAGTCGGACTACGAAATACATATACGTGTGGGTTTCTTTGTAATTGACTTGACTGTACTCCAGTACTCCATTCATGGGATATACATAGTGTCACACGCTATGGTGCTCCAGAAACAAACATCCAGCAGATATTAAACATGGCCTCTATGGACATCAAACATGGAAATCACTCGTGACGACGTCGAAGCGAAACAGAAATGCAATCGGAAAGAGGGTGGGGAATCACGCCCTGTGGTCGACAAAACGATATCAACTCCTAATTCGGCCTTTGAGCAGACGTTCTTGATAGGGTGGGATGAGGGGGATCCGGTACATCAACTTACATGAGAGCCAGGGTGAGGTCGCCGTGAATACGTGCCTTGAGTTCAACCTCAATTTCCAAGTTCAGTTCCAGTCGCAGTTTCATGCCTTCTTCGTCCAGCATCGACTTCTCCTCCTTGTGGAGGACATCCATGCCACCGGTGGGTTTGAAATTCGAATTGTTGTTGGAGTAGGGTTGCATGGCAGCATCTTCATCGTCGGTGTACTCATCATCATATTCATCGTCATATTCATCTTCGTCGGTGTATTCGGAATCATCGTCGTCTTGTTGTTGCAGGGGCTTCCGGCGCTGCACCTGCTTGTTCTTTTTGGGTTGGGGGATCTCTTCTTCCTCTTCGTCGGTATAGTCATCGGCACTGTCATAATCTTCGCCATCGGACAGGTCTTCCTGCACGGGAAGCTTCTTGGGTTGCTGTTTGGTCTTCTCGACGGTAGCCATCTTGGATGAAGTATATTATAGAGGGGGAGTATAGACGAGGGAAGCGAGAGGAGAAAAGAATAGAGAGACTAGAGAGATGGGGTATCGATAAAAAAGAAATCGAGATAGAAACTAAACATAAAAAACCACAAACAAAAGAGAGAAAAGCAAGAAGATATTCAGTATGGAAATCGGATATCAAGTCTAATGCAGATGACGTTGGCGGCTTCCCGTTTCCCCCCATCGTCACCTTGTCACCTTTCACACACCCGCGTCATCGTGTCAGACCAACCTCTGCGGAGTACCGGACGTGTCAATAATGGAGAGCGACAGGCCACGACCCGTGGAAACACTGACTGGCCTGAACCAGTCAAGTTGAAACCCGGAAAACCAGGAACCGGGCAGTTCGGCGCCCCTGTCATTTCCTCATCTCCAGTGGCTGAAAGAGTGGCTAAAGTGGCATTAGGCGATACACTTCTCCAGGACTTGACAGGCACAATCCCATCCTGACGTCGAGTGGCGTCATGCTCAACGGCCTACGTCCATTTAATCTATTTAAGTGGAGAGCGTCAGTGCAACAAATTCGCCGATTTGTTGTATGATTGGTGCGTGGCAGCGAAGAGCGGAGATATCTATTTTTTCCCATGCTGATCCATGTCTCTGGCCCAACACATGGCCAGGGTTTGCGCTGTTTCTTGCCAATCCCACGTTATACCATTTCGGCCGGGGTTGTCTGTTGCTCCATACGGAGGCGTTCCAGGTCCGGACCATGACCCTCACACGTCATACCGAACCTTTCTTCAAGCAGTGGACGCTGTGTACACGAAGAAGGCTGGTCTAGTCCGCGGTTCCCCCCCTTCGTCATTTCCGCCAGCCCCATCGGGACCAGAGAGATGGACACTGTACAGTGCACAGTATGCGACCACCATACTGGGGTAGCCTGCCATGGCGTCTGGTACGAGCCACACATCCCGTCTGACGTCGGAGGCGGCTCGCAGGTATTGCGACGACCGGTTTTGATCTGCCCCCAATGATATAAACGGTTAGACAAGGTGTTCATTTCATATACCAATACGCACAATTACATAGCAGTTCCTGTTGCCCACCTCTTGTGACGCTTTGTCCCATATCTCGTGCTCGAATCAGTTCATATTCCCCTCTCTCCCCTTCTTAACAGCTTCCCTCTCTCCTCTTTTCTTCTCTTTTCATTATGGCCGATCAGGATCAACCTTCTACTCCCAACCCCGATTCCAACAATACATCCCCCAAGCCAAAGCGTGCCCCTCCCAAATTGGGCAAGAAGTCCCCCGCCAAACAAGAACAAACCCCTCCCCCATCCGAAGGCCAGCCCGAGGACAAGAGCGAAGACTCCGAAAAGAAAGAAGAGAACAGCGAGGAAAACAACGAGCCTGAGCCCGTAAAACAACAAGAGCCAGACTCAGATCAAGAAGAAGAGCAAGAACAAGACGACCCAGAACCCCAACCTGAACCTGAACCGGCTCCCAAGCCAGAACGTCGTCGTCGTCCCCGTCGCCCCCAACAACAAGAAATGGAACAACCCCAGCAACCAGAACGTCGCCGCGTGCGTCGCCAGCGCCAGCCTAAGCAGCAGCAGCAGCAAGGACAAGACGGCGGTCCGCTCGGTGCTCTCGGCGGTCTCGGCGGTGTCGACCAAGCCGGCCAGCTCGTCCAGAACACAGCCGGAAATGCCCTGAACGGCGTGACAGGCGGCGCCGGCAAGGCCGTCGGCGGCATCCTCGGTGGAGGTGAGAAGAAGGAAGAAGAGGATGGTGGTCGTGATGAGCAGCTTCGTCTGCGGTTGGATCTCAATCTGGATATTGAGGTCCAGCTTAAGGCGAAGATCCATGGTGATTTGACAATTGGTTTGCTGTCAGTATTCCCCTTCCTTTTCCCCACCCATTCTACTCTTTCCTATATTCGTCTCGACACACTCTTAACCCCGATCCATTCGCATTGCTGTTAATCTCATGTTCACTCTTATACTTGACTCGAGATATCTGTTGGCGCATTTTACTAACTGACGATGCAGTAATTAAACATTCATCTTCTACCACAAATAGAAGAAGTGCTCATACCTCGCGTTTACGTCGACGTCTACGTTCACGTCTACATCCTTATCCTATCTCCATCGCGATGAACACCAATCCCATTATCCTCGGTGTTGTGGGTGTGTGCCTGAAATGACTTGTTTATGGGTTAACGTTACGGTGATGCAAGATGCATAGTTTTTACTCTTTTTCATGTCTACTTGTGATATCTGTGTTTCTCCGGCCTATTTTGTTTCTCCTTGGCTAGGCTTATTACTCTACTTACTTTTTTTCCTTTCCGCCTTTTCCTTTGGTCCCTTGTTTCTTCCTGCCGTGACTAGGATGTTCATTTCCCTAGATCTGGTCTAACCTGGAGTCTTGTCGTTGTACAGTACCTTTAGCCTATAAGTATCGGGTCTGTTGAAATGGATTAATTGTGGTTTTAAAAGTCGACCTTGTTTTCTGTAACTCAATGTAGCAAATATGTGCACATGTAGATGTGTTTACAGTAGACTTGCTTGGATGTGTCATGGTCCTGTGCGCCCACCTAGGTACTTTATACGCACATCCACCTACCCACCAAGTTACTGTCTACTGTACATCTACATATGCATCTGCGTCGAGAGCTCAAAAGAGGCTGCAGACACATGAATGTCGGACAAGTGAAACATTCCTTCAAGTTACATGCATACATGTACTCATATTTAGCGTTTACATCTACCTAATCCCCCGAGGATGGTAAGAAGCATTAACTACACTTACGGCCACACACACCACCCCCTCGGTCGTCCCATTTATCTTTCTCATCCTGCTCTATTGCCAGGTGAAACAAGAGAGGGAAAGAAAAGCCAACGTATCATCGGATGGGAAAAAAAGAATCAAGGGCATGATATTGTATATGCATTACGCCCTACAAACCATCAAATCTATCTATCGATCGTTATGTGCGAAACAAGTACAAAACCAAAGCCGATCTCTCTGTACAAGATGGATATTGGATCAAGCAAGAGAGAGGGAGAGGTGTGGTGTAAAGTATATCTCGAGGCCGAGGGAGAAGGAGTGAGAAAGGCGTAATGCGGATGAATAGGAGTGACGAATTTGACACAAATCATGCAGACGGCTGTGAAAACAAGGCTGTGGATTGAGTGGTGCGTGGATATTTCACTTTTTTTCCCTTCTTTCTTTGTGTATACATGCTGCTTAGGACCTTTTGCGCAGGGAAGAATGGTCACGCGCATGCTGTCCTACTCACTTTTTTTTCCACTTTTGCAGATATGGGATAGGAAAGAGATATTTCTCTACAATCCTGCAACATACATCAACCCATATCCCAGCGTGACGATGACTACGAAGCACATGAGACTTGCTGGGATACCGCGGGTGAGGAAGTGGCGGACTTGGAGATAGCGCTGGCCTGTTTGGGGGACTTCGGTCATGATGGCAGCTGAAAAGAGGACATGGGGTTAGTTAAGTATTCATACAGTGTATCCAGTGATGGGGAGTGGGAAAGGGTTCATACTCATGTTGGGGAAACCACTGGTTGGCAGTGCCATGGCGACAGAACACATCAAGGCACTGGCCATGACCAAAAGGTTCGGGTGGGGGTTTTCCATATTGACGCCTATTTGACGGACGAGAGGAAGAATGATCAGGGCGGCGACGGTATGCGAGATAAAGGTTGCGATGACAAGGATCAGAGCGCAGAATACTAACAGCACGCTGTACAGGCTGAGGTGCTCGACGCGGGCGGTAATGCCTCCAGCGATGGTGTGCAGCAAGCCTGACGATGTAACAGCCTTTCCGAGGCACAGTCCACCCGCAGCAAGGATGATGATTGTCCAGAGGAAGTTGTTGAAGTCCTCTTTATTGAGAATTCCAGTTCCGAAGAAGAGGACCAAGGGAATGATGGCGATGACGCCCATGTCGCCGAAGATATGTTCGAGTTGGTGGCTGGCGCACCAGAGAGCAATGGTCATGAGAGTAACAATGCTGATGAAGTACTGCATACCAGTGAAGCGATCCTTGACAGGGCGGATAGGGATGACTGTTGCGTTGCGGCCTATATTGAAAGTTGCCAGGAGCAGGCCCCAAACGAGCAGAATTGAGATGATGCAGACGGGTAGCGCGATGAAGAACCATGTTCCCCAGCTGATGTTGGGATACATGTTCTGCAAGGCGATGATGTTCTGTGGTGAGGCAATTGGGGACGCAGCACCACCGACATTGGCAGCGAGCGCGATACCTAGCACAAGAGCCTTGGCGAAGTCTGACTCTGGAGGCATGTTACGCAACAAGGGCTGGATGATGGAGTAACAGAGCACAGGTGATGCGACGTTACTGATCCACATGCTCAGGAACATACTCACAAACATGTTGGTGAGCAGAACAACTGATGGCTTCGATCCGGCTTTGCTCAGCACGAACATGGCCATGCGGCGCGCGATATCATACTTGGAGAGTGCTGCTGCGATAGTGAAACCACCAAGGAGAAGCATGATGACCGGCGTCCACATCGCAGAGAACACCATGCCAACCGACTCCTTAGGTCCCAAACGCTTATGAGGTTTGTCGTCTGACCGCATGATACCAAGTGTGACAACCAGGAACGGAATCAAGAGCGAAGTGACGAACAGCGGGATAGCCTCGGTGGCCCACAAAATACTGACAAGAACCAACATAGCCAAGCAGTTCTGCTGCTCAGGGGTCTCCATAATCTGCACCGAGAGCATCGCGCCAAAGACAGCAATACTCAAGACCAACGTTCCGAAGCTCAAACTACAGAACCACGACGGGAATTGGAATCGGCCTAGGGGAGTCTTGATCTCCTGGGTGCGAATCTCCTGTTTGTCACCCTGTCGCCGAGCAGTAGCAGGATCCTCGTCGCCACCCAGAAGTGTTCGACGGATACCAACGTTGGCGGCCTGAGCACGACGTTCGATTTCAATCATCTCACGCCAGACGGTGTTCCGCTCCCAGACGACATGCTCTCGCAGGTGCAGACGCAGCTCGCGTCGGGCCAGCTGCTGGTTGCCCTTGGTGACAATCCCGGCGTACACACTCTCAACGCTATCGATATGGCTATCGACAGAAGTCGTGGTACTCTCGATGAAAGGCGGTGCCGTATTGACAACAGATGCCAGATAATCACGGCGCAAGTTGCGGTCAAGGGTCTTGTCGTATTTCTTCAAAGCCTTGGAGAAACCAGTTTTGTTCAGTTCAATAAAAGACCGGAGCTCACAAAGCGAGACATAGACCTCAATCAGACGCTTCTTCAGCAAGATTCCGGCATTGTATAGAGCCAAGAAATCATCATCGTTGAAACACGTCTCATGAGGCTCGCGTGAACTCGACTGGCCAAAGTAAGTCGAGTCCGCCAAATCGCCGTGTTGGTCATCTGTGCCGGACTCAAGATCGGTTGACTGCACCATTCGCCGGCGTTGGGCAACCGCCGCCGGTGATCGATCATCATCACTATCACCCTCATCATCCGCCATTGAGTCATTGCTCACAGCACTGGATCTCCGGCGCGGCAGCTGACTACCATTCCGGCGGAAATTGGCCTTGATAATAGTCTCACTGACGGGATCCATATTGACACCATCCGTCTCAGAGAGATAGACATGAGCATCCTTGATAATCTCATCGGCAAGATCGAAGATCTCAACTTGCTTCTTCTGATAGAAGGTGCAGATCTTGTCCATTTCAGCATCAAGAGCCCGCTTGAAGATCCCATCTGGGTTGCTCGTCTGAGCACCCAGCAGCGGTGCAGACTCGACATCAGTAGTGGACTGACCCTCAGTGCGATTGACCTGCTTCTCAAGGGTATATATTCTAGCCACAATGCAACATTAGCATAACGAACCAAACTAATTCTCCGAAGCAAGACAGTACGCATGCACGCCAGTGACAATCTGCGATGTGAATGTGCAATGTGACACCAACAAATCTCCTCGGACAGGAGCATCGATCTCATGGTCTCACACTTCACACCACACGCTCAAACCCAATCTCCCACTCCCCCGCGGAAAAAACGCGCCAACTTACAATTTCTTCAAATTGCTATAGGCAATGTAATTTGAGCTCCAATCTGGCACAGCATTAAACTGCACACTATGTGAAAACTTCATCTTGGCGACGAGATCGGTATCGGTATCGGTATGAGTCTGGGTAGGTTTTTCCTTCCGCAAAGCAACCTCAGCACGACGCCTAAGAGCCTCACTCCAAAATCTCAACCGAGTAAAGCGAACACCACCCGATGGACGGCGCTGGCTCTCCTCAAGTTCGAAACTCTTCTCGTGCGCAGCCTCGGGAAGCTCTAACCCAAGACCAGCTAGCGCAAGCGCTCTCGAGTCGAGTGCAGGAGCAAACGGCCTTGTATTGGAGTATGGGGGCCGATGTGTTGTAGCAGTGGGCCCAAGATCAGGTCCAAGTGCTCGTTCGGGTCCGGTTGCGGCAGTGGTGGTGGCAGTGGGAGTGTCTTGGAGGGGTTGATTATACTCGACAAGTTCGATGGAGTCGGGACGTATGAGCGCCACTGTCGTGGAGGTGGGAGGCCGGAGGGTGGTCGGCCTGGGTCATCCAATGAATGGGGCGGGTGCGCAATAGAAGCGAGGGTTTGCAAAGTACGGAAGTGGGCTTGGGCTTGGATTATTGGTTTTAGGGGGTATGCTGTGGAGGGGTCAAGGTTTCGGAGTTGGTGACGGTCAAGGTGAGGATCGGGTCAGCTGTGTGTCGCACATCAGCCTGAAGATGGAACAACTCCAAATCACAAGATCAGCTCGCGATGTGTTCGATGACTTCAACCGTTTGGGGAATGGCTGAGGTAAGCGGGTTGACCTATCAGGTGGGGCGATATACAAAGCAGGGGCTGCAGAGGTTAAGTTATCGGAGAGCAGAGATGCAGCAATGAAGAACGGCAGAAATGTAGAAAGATGAAAATGGGGAGAGATCTTGGTCAAAGCTGGTCTTATGCAGGGCGGGTAAGCCCATCTGCAATGCAGAGGGGAGGGCACTATATATATAGGGGGCTTACACGTGAAGATCTGCGACTAGGATTGATTTTGATAGCAAGGAATACCTTGTCGATGAAAAGAAGCCAAATCCATTTGACGGACTAATAAATGTACAGATGCAGTGCTCAGAACCCAAACCCCAAAGAACAATTACAGGCCATGGCCAATTTAACGAGCGCGAACGCCCAGGTTGGCACGACCAGAGATACCAATCTTGTGCTGCTGGTCTCTCTTGTCCCAAACAGAGCTACGACCCTCAGCGACGGCAACCAGCTCGGCTGCAACACGGTTGGCGAACAGAGCATCCTTGCGCTTGTCGGACTGGTCGAGGATCCACTTGATAGCGGTGCGACGGCGCTGGCGCAGGGTCAGCGGGTGGGGGATCTGCACGGCAGTACCACCACCGGCGATACCCTTCTGCTGACGAATACGGAAAAGAGGAGCGACAGAGTCGACAATCAGGGTGAGGTAGAGGATGGGGTCAAGGGGGAGCTGGGAGGCGGGAGGAGCGCCGAGGAGACGGCGGCGAGGGTTCACCTGGGGAGGAGAGGCGGTGCGGAGATGGTCCAGAACGATGGACATGTTCTGAGATAAGTCAGCTGGGTCGTCCCAAGTCAACATTGATCGGAGAAGACATACCTTTTGCGCCTTGGTCAGTTTCCCACTCTCCATCATCATCTTGGTGAACTGGTCCTGCATCGTGTCGTAGCGTTTCCGGAAGTTCAGTGTGCGAATGTTGCTAGGCAGAATGGGCTCATCGAACTTCAAGCCGGGGTTCTCTTCAAGAGCCTGCTCCTGCACCTGCTCGATCATGCTAGCAAGAGCAGCAGTAGCCTCATCGCTAGCCTGCATGCCCTGTCCAGCAATGGGGACGGGGATAAATTCATTGTTAGGCTCGAGGTTCTGCACATCCGGCATGCGGCTGCGAGCGGAGGTCGAGAATGAGCGAGAGCCACCAGACTTCTTGAGTTCGTCTTGCATGACCTTAGGCATGTGCTTCATAGCGTTCTTATCGCGGCTGAGGATCTGTTGTTCCAATACCAATACTGTTAACACGATTCCCGACATGCGGATTACACTAGCAAGAATTGGGAATATTTCTCACCTCCTCAACTGGAGTTCCCTGGTCCAATTCGGGGGCAGCGGGGGCACCATCGCACCACTTCTCCTTCTGCATAATGCGCGAGATCTCATGAGCTTCCTCGCTAACATCGGGCAGCTGGTCCGAAGTCGGGAAGGTCTGTTCATCGGGCTGGGGCTCGACCTTCTTTGAGCCATCACGCGAAGAGTTCCATCGCTGCTGAAGGGGCACGGACTGGACAGCGCGGAATCGGGCTGGGCTGGCGATGCTCCGGGGGGAGGAGAGGGCGGGAGTGGTGGAGTGGCGGAGGGCCGAGACAGCCTTGTTCGCTGTAAAGAGGTTGAGCCTGGGTGGCATTGTGATAAATGTGAAGATTGACTTGATTTAATTGCTGACAATCAAGTGTGTCAAGATCGAGTGCTGTTGGTGAAGTTTGCGGTCTCCGGCAAATTTCCGGGATGGGCTTAGTCATCGCCAAGACTGCGTTGTGAGGTCATGCATGAACTGTAGAAGTGTTGGAAACAGGATTGTTGGAGGGGTAGAGTGTAATCTGAGTAATTGGAGAGTCATAAGCTTTGATATTCTCTAGTTCCATGCTTGTTCCTGGCTTTGTATCCAAAAAAAAAGCCCCCCTTGTGTTGAAAGTAACTCGTGGAGTAGGAGTCAACTATATATTCACCAGGGACGACCAGCACAAAATGCCCTTCCTGTATTTACTGGGGAGATGCTATGTATTTCATTTTTATTTATATCGACAACCAATGAAAGACTAACCTAGAAACCCAGTCCAATAATATAAATAGGAGGCCAAGGAGGGCCATCATGCCGCAAACCAAAGGTCTTGGACATGAGCTCGGCAGATCAAGTTCAAAACAGGCATTGATCAAGGAGGACACTCTCGACTACACTTGACCTCGAAGATAATTTCTAGAGGAGCATCCCTTTACCAGAAGAGTACTGTATGTATACACAATAAGGAACCATCGATTGTAACCCTGAGCCGATAAAAACCGAAAACATATAGACACATGGAATTTTGATGACTATCGATAAGTACGCACAGTAGAAGAACCCAAAAAAAAAAAAAGACAGTGGTCAATAGAGAGGACAAGACAATAGACACAAACAACAATCACAGCCACACCACATATCCATCAAAACTATAGCCCCAAGATCAAACTCAAGAAAACAACATCAAAACCAAGCTTCAATCTTAGGCAGCAATGTTATCAGGATAAACATAGAAAGCCAACGCCAGAATGATATACATGCCAAGACACATACCACCCTCAAGGTAGTTCGACTTTCCATCTTGAATAAGAAGCGTGACAACCAGGCCAGAGATGAAGAAAGCAACAGTCTCAAAGGTCTGGAAGTGCAAGGTCATTTCGATACCCATGATCCAGCCCAAGATAACGAGGAAGGGAGTAACGAACAAGGCAATCTGCAAGCTGCTACCAATCGCCACGCCAATTGCTAGATCCATCTTGTCCTTGTATGCAACCACGACGGCAGTGACGTGTTCGGCGGCATTACCAACGATGGGGATGAGGACCAAACCAATGAAAGTCTTGCTCATGCCTGTCTTCTCGACCATGCTGTCGATACTGCCGACAAGGTAATCGGCACAGATGGCAACAAGGATGGTGACGACAATGAGAGCGACAGTTGCAGCCCAGGGGTTGAGGATACGCTCTTCTTCCTCTTCCTCTTCCTCGGGGACAGCGTTCTCGGCATCGCTGCCGTTCGTCTCTTCGAAGAGGTCGGAGTGCGAGCGGAGCTGGAAGTAGAGGTACATGACGTAAATCAGGAGCAGAATAATGGAAGTGCCGTGCGAGAGAATGAGGATGTTCTTCTGTGCACTGTCGTCCGGACTGGTGGCACTATCGCCAGGCTTGCTGGGTGTGCCGTTGGAGATTGCTGCGTAGAGCGTAGCCGGGATGATGAGCGAGGCGGATGCCACGGCCATGAGGGAGGACATGGTTGAAGCAACAGTGCTGTTGAAGCTTTGTTCGCGGAAGCGCAGGCCACCGACGAAGAAGCAGCAGCCGAGTACGAGGAGGATGTTCGAGAGAATGCTGCCGAGCATACTGGCCTGTACGACGCGGATCTGGTTATCTTTCAGAGCGATGATGCTGACCTGTATCGGAGACGATTAGTACTCAAGGCTCTATCGCACCCATAAATTCCACCACCGCCATTCATAGATTTCATAAACATCAAAATGCGGATCGACCGGGTAAACTCACAATCAGCTCAACGGCATTTCCAAACGTAGCATTCATCAACCCACCAAGGGCCTGACCCATAGTAGCAGCCAGCTCCTCAGTCGCAAAACTAAGCAGCGAAGCAAGCGGAATAATGGCAAAGAAATTCAACGTGAACACAGCCGTCGAATCCCAGCCTAGAGCACCAGCCACAATACCTAACGGCACCATAATAAGGAGCAAGTTCACATAATCGCGCACAAGGGTCTTCCACGTCAAATGCACAACATGCATAGGCCACGCCACCCACACGCGACTATCCTTCGGGTGGTGGTGATGATGTCCATGCTCGGTCTGCGCGTGTGGCGCAAGGCCGGAGAAGGAGGATGCACGGTGCGAGCCCAGCAGGGCATCTTGCTCGCCGGGGCCACGAAGGCCGTTTATGCTGTTGTTGCCGGTGCCTCCTGATGACATTCTGCGGCCAGGGCCGAAGCTGTGGCTTCGGAATTGGGAGCGAAAATTGACGTGGGCTGAGGTTTTATTAGTTTTGGGTTCTTTCCGTTGCCTGACGGATCGATAGTTGATTGGATATAAATATTTAAGAGGATGGAAGGATGGAATAAAGTAGTTGGTTTGGTTTCAGGGAATGAAGGGCGATGACGATTATGGGGTGTTATGGAGACTTTTCCAGAAAGCCGAGTGTAGTGGAAGAGAGAGAAACAAGGGAATACCACTCACACATAATTTTTTCTTTCCAAAAAGCCAAGCTTCAAAGGAAATGAATAGGCGGGGTTCAAGCCACTGAATCCCTGGATACGCAAGCGAGTTGTGACCGTGGATGAGAGAGCACAGCCTCGATGCGTTGGAGAGCTTTGCTGAATGATCGGGAGCTTGGACGATCTCACTCCACCGGAGGAGGTGGCTAGCCACGTGATTGGCGGACAGAGCGCCAAGACTAACACTGCCACAGTCAGCACGGACCTCGGTTTCGCATATCAACTATAAAGTACCAGGCAAGGTTCGACTGTAACATTATATGAGGGATATCCTTGTAACATTGTAACATTAGGAAAGATATAGAGGAACTATAACACATGGTATCTATCATAACACCAAAGCCCCATTGGGACACAAATATCAGACTCAAAATGAGGAGGACAATACATCAGGTAGTAAATCACATCAAGAAAAGATTAAAAGGAAAGGTCAGGACTCGGGGGAATGAAAGCGGTCCTATCAGAGGAGAAGCAAAAGAGAAGTGAAGAGAAAAGAAGAAGAAGAAGAAAAGAAGGGAAAGGAACGGAGAAGAGATCATTACTCCTCCTGCAGCGTGCCATTAGCTTTGAAATCCATCCGGCTAGTCTTGCGACCAATTCCCTTTCCTTTGAGCATACTGAATCGCCGGAAGACAGAGTCACGCATGCCACTGTGATTCCCGTTGGCACTGCCATTGCTGACAGGAGATAAAGGCGCTGTGCCATTTGTCGTCGTCAGCGTGACAGAGTTCATGTTACTGTCCCTGGTCGCAGGCCGGGAATAATCACGCGTGGGCGGGAGTGTGGACCAACCACCACTGGAAGCAGGTGCTGGGCGGTCCGGGCCGGCTGCACCGCTGGCTGTTGGGCCGCGGTGTTGGGAGCCGGCGCGGCTGCGGCCATCGTGGGATTGGCCGGTTGTATCTCGAGAGAGATTTCGCGAAGGTTTGGTGTTCAAGGAGGGTTGGGAGTCTTGGCCTGCACCGCCGACCGATGGAGTGGAGCCGTGCTTATGCGTCCTGTCTCCGCCGAAGAAACTGCGTCGTTTCTCACTGCGGCCGCCGCGGGAGTGGCTGGTTGTCCGGCTGTGGATCGTGGCCGTATCATCTTCGGGCTCTTCTTGGTCGACTATCTGGCCCTTGCTGTCGGACTGCTGGATGGTGAAAATCGAGTTTGAAGCGCCGTGGGAACGCTTAAAAGGATTGATGATGCTAATCCGGTGACTGACGGACTGTCGCTCAGAACGTTTGCGCGTGTGGGCCTTGCCACGGGAGGCGCGCATGTCTTGCTCCGGACTGGCAGCTCGCTGGGCGGATTGATTTCGGCGGATGTCACTTGAGTTTGGGGATTGACGGGCCGTCTGGGTTGGCGTAGGCGAGGAGTATTCTGCAGGAGCAGTTGTGAGAGAAGCCAGCTCGGGCTCAAAGACACCCTCAAAGCGGCGGAGGAGTTCGGCTTGAGTAGCTTGATGAGCAGGACGCTGGTACAGAGACAGAGCATGCTTAATCGCCAAGGCATGGTCAACAAGTGCAACGGCGAGCGCATTCTCCATGGGGTCTGCGGCTTCCGGCACTACTTCTGCAACCGAAGCATCTTCATCTACTTCCTCCAGAAGCCTCTCCCTCGCCAAATCAGCATCAGAAAGGAATTGGCGATACAATGCCACACAGTTCGAAGTAGATGATCTGTTCTCCAGTAATTGCTCAAGGGCTTCGGTCAAATTAGATAGCGAGGAATCCTCACCAGAAGCAGCCCGACGCTCAAGAAGCTGAAGCTCCTGAGTTTTCCGCCACGTTCGCTCGATAGCAGTCTGCAAGGGAGACAGAGCAACCTCTTCCGAAGAGATAATCTCACTTCGTCGAAGGATATTGGGGAAGGCATCTGAAACAGTGAAGATAAACTTCTCAACATACTGCTCACGCACATCCGAGCTACTCGTGTGTCGGCGCGACGTGGCTGAGAACCGAGAAGGATCCGAGATGAGTAAGTGTTCACGCACAGAGTACGGAACCTTGGACCTTTGGTACACAGAGTGTGTCACGTCACGGTAAGCGCTGACAGCACTGATCTGCAAGAATTGGCCTTCATAATCGGGAATTTCGTTGGCAGATGTAATCTGCGCAGTGGGATGTTCGCGTTGCATGCGGTCCACAAACGAGGCCATGCGCTCTGTTGGTGAGCCTTCGAAGATGAACTCTTTATCGCGCAGACTAGGAGGGAATCCGAGGCCCTTATAGGCTACGCGGAAGTACCGCGGGAATTGCTTGCCACCTTTGGCGATGGAGTCGTAAATCCGAGCCATGGAACTCTGGGCTCGAGACAGTTTGGCGAAGTCCATTGTCGTGTGCTCGTAGTGAGCTGCCAGCTCCTTGTAGCATGTCAGAGCGGGGGCCCAGGCCATGGCGTTCTCGAAGTGCTGGATAACAGAGAAGTACAATGACTCTCTTCGATCAAAGGCACTTTGAGCTGGGAACTCGGGAGTGAGAAGTTCTGGCATGGTCTTGGTGAGATCCCACTCGTAGAGGTCTGCGTGGAACTGGAGGGCTAGACCGGCTTCGGTGAAGTTGCCTGCCGCGGCTTGTACTTCAGCTAATTCATGGACATAGCGAATGAAGATATCCTCACGACCCATGTCCTTCATGTACTCCATCAGCTTCAGAGCGTGAAGACTTTGAGTTGAGGCACCGCTCTGAGAAGCAACCAGCAGATCCAAGAGTTCATCGACAGTTCCAACAAGGCTCTTGACAGTATTTGATAGCAGTTCATCAGCAATAGTCTCATTCTCGAAGAGATCCAGCAGCTCGCCAATGAATATCTTTTGACTGACACTTTCATTCATGTGCTTGGATTTGAACAAAGTATCCAGACTCGAGATAATCTCAGTTTCAATAATTGAGATATCTTGATTCAGGTCCCATTCACTGAGGATCATGGTCTGAAGAATCTGAACGGCAACATGTCGCAGTCCCTCATGAACACTGAGACACAGACTGATAATTGGAGGAACCAGGCCAGGAACATACTGCACCTGGTATCCACCAAGACGCTTCAGATTGAAACGCTCCCTCTCATCGTCTGTAGTCTCCCAGCCAATAGCTTCCCAGGCAGATTGTAGCAGATCTGCGCCTTGCTCGCGCACATCACCAGCAATCTTCCACACAGCTCGTCGCTTCTGCTCGGGGAACGTCTCTAGTGCTAAAACATCGCTAGAGATCACCTTCAGCAATGTTGTGAAGAATGATTCCCACAGCTTGGTATCAAATGTGTCGGCATCATCGGGTGCCGGGAGCAGTCTTTCAATTAGCAAGACAGCAATATGTTCAAGACTTTTGATGGTCGCACGGTGGTTATATACATGGATACTGAACCAAGTCTCGGGGTACGCCTCACAATCAAGGATGGAGTTGTGAGCCTCGAGAGTCTGCGCAACAAATGTTGCCAGCTCCAGATCTTTCAAGGAGGGAAGTTTGGGAGACACAATCTTGGAAATAGCCGCCATGAGAGCAGATAACTCGACCAAAGATTCATCAAAGCTTTGAGGGGACTTGGCAGTCTTCATCTGGAATGGGAACGCCTTGCTGAAAAGCAAAGATAGGTACTCCGACTCGTCAACTCCTTCGGCCGAGATAGCACAATATGAGGCAACGATGCTAGGCATGAAACCATAGAGCTGAGGATCGGGTTGGCTGAGCAATTGAGCAACAATCGAGCTACTCAACCGAACTTGATCACGATACAAGTCCGAGACAGTCGAGGTAGAGCCCCAGTACGGGGCTAACCAGCCAATACAACTGGAAATCAATGTCCTTCTCTCCTCGCCCGAAGCGAAGAGCTCGAATTGGGTATAGTTCTGGATGAGAACAAGCTTGTAGAGGATCAACATGCCTGTTACGTCTTTGCATGAATCCATGAAGCTCAAAGCAATCATAATCATTTCATCCTTGCCCAGTACCTTAGATAGCTCAGGCAACCAGGTATGGAAGTGCTGGACCACGAGTGTCTTGCTACCCACCAATGCCGGCGAAGGGTTCTTTATCAAGATTTCCAGAGACTTGAAAATCGTGTGCATGTCTCGGTTGAAGGTGGACTGCACCGTGGTGATACCAATGCCTTCTTCCTTTGCCTTTTGCTGCTCGCGAGCCTTGATGATGAACTTCAAGATATGGCGTCCGACCTTGATAGCAGCGCGAAGGCTGCGGGATTGTTGACCGTCGGTACCTGCACTCAGAAGGCGCAGGTAGCTTCGAATGAGACAAGGGGTGGCGAATGGGAAATTGAATTGATTATCAGCGTAGCGGTCGACCAGTGGGCCGAGGTTGAATCGTCGATCGTGAACAATACCCAGGACAGTGACCACGTTATTAAAAATCAAGTTCTCATACTCCTCATTTCCGGCATTCTCCACCAGGATTCCGAAGAGCGCATCAAAGACACCGCTGAGCTGCTTCACGATTTCTATCTCAGGAACGAAGAGTAATCGCTTGAGTGTATCCAAGACTTCATCCACGGGACGTTCCCGCCAGTTCAGGAGACTCAGGATCACTTGGTCCTGTGAGTACTCCGTGCTGCACAGGTGAGTTTCGAGGTGAAGAGTGGCCAATGGACCGGTCACATCTTCATCTTTGGCAGATTCATTCTTGCCAAGTGCACTCCAAGGGAGATTCAGATAAGCACCCTTTCCATTCTCAATACTGGATGTTTGCTTATCATAGGCATGCAACAGAAGAGAATGGCGACCGTCCCTGATGAACGCCTGTTGATCCCAGAGAGGCATCCAGGCGAGAGCGAATGGGAACTCTGGTGCGTCCGCGACACTCATCACGATATGAGAGCCAGGAATTTGCTCTTTGGGAATTTTAAGGCGGATGGTCTGGTTCCAGGGTGTGCCTCGTTGGGCGATCGTGGTGCGCCATGCCGTGTTGCTGGCATTGGCAGACGAAGGGTATACACATTTGTCGATGCGCGCTCCTTTAGCATCACGGACCTCCAGGGTAAGCTGGAGGTTGTGGAGACCTGTTGTCGCCTGCAGAGGTATTTGGCCAGCTTGCGGATGAGACAGAAGTGCGTCGGTGGGGAATACAGCTTGGGAGAGAGTGACGTAGATGTCAGACCGCGGCCGCGTAGGGGCTTTCGAGAATCCAATACGCTGTGTCTGAACGACATCATGTAGAATCGTAGGGTTCTGGCGGATTAAAGCATCGGGGTCACTACTGACGAAAGGATGCAGGTGAAGATGTAGACGCGCAGCAGAATCGCAACGCGCATACCGACCGGTTGGGCTGGGGAGCAATGTTTTTATCAGCTTGTCGAAGCCTTCTGTCAATCCCTCGCCGTCTTCACCATTCTGACGTGGAGACCAAATGTTGATCACCTGCTCCGCATCTCGATCTTGCCGAAGGATCGGCGAGATCTCCAAGATCCCAACGCCAACGGTGCGGATCGCTAAGATCTCCTTTGACGGGGTAGTCTGAGCAGTAGGTTGCTCTTTAATGTTGGATGAGCTGCTTGATTGTCTCGGAAGTCCTTGGCTAGTTGGACTTGACTGATCCAGGCTTGGCCCGCGAGTTTTTGGTGTCCACATCATGCTGCGCCGGGCTTTCAGGCTACCCTTGGCCGAAGGCTGAATGCCATTGGCTCCTGCACTTTTGGCCGGAGTTGGGCTTTCCCGTGAAATTGAGGGTCTTGATACAGGGGTTGTATCAACGGTCGACCGTGTCTCTGGAGCACGGACAGTAACAACTAGATAAAGCTGGCGCCCATTGGCAGATCCATCTCCGATATCCGTGGCGGCCAACTCGGTGAAAAGAGTCTTCAGTTTACTGCTTTGACTCATGTTGATGAACTTGTCAGGAGACGGAATCTCTAGACTGAAGGTCTCCGATAATGGACTCAATACACCAGAGTCTGTACGGGAAAAGAGCTGAATCCCGATAGTCACAGGCCCTGGGGCATTGCCTGATACCGCATTGATATCGAGTAGCAAATGATGAAGCGCCGTCGCATCGGAAGTCGTGGTGGGACGGGACTCCAGCATGCTCATCTCGGACTGCAGCTTTGCAAGCTGGATAGCAGAATCCTCACCTGTTAGCAAACGGCCTCGCTGCTCTGGATCCCGCACAATAACATCTCCACTGAGCATTTTGTTGGCTTTGACCAATTTCCAGACAGTCTCATCCCGTAAAACTTCCTTCTCCTGGCAGGTTAAAACGTTGTGTAGTAATTGGCGTCTCGCGAAATCTAGCTCCTGCACCATCGTAGACATTTCTTCCAGCACATCATACTGCTGAACCAAAAGGAGCTCATGTAAATTCGTCGAATGCCATTCGCGCAGGCATGATGCGATCTCATCAACCAGTGGCTCTGTAAGGGAGGTCGGAGTCTCGTCACCAATTTTCAGCATCGGGACTGGGGCAGCTGGCTTGGGCGCGTTCGGGTCACGAGGAGAAATGGACACGGGGGTATGTGGAATGGAACCAGAACGCCATGTTTGTACAGATCGCGGACTGGACAAGTCTCGCTCGTCGGTCTTGTGAATGACAATATGAGAGGGTTTCCCTTTTTTCGCAAACACGGCATCCGATATCTCGGTTCCCAAGTAGGACTCCGAATAGACCAGGCTATTCCGGGACATGAAGTCTCCTTCAATCCCGGACAAGGTCAGCCTGTCGATGCTCTTCCGATCGCCATTGAGCATTGCTCTCTGGCCATCACCCTCACCAAGTACTTCCCGAATCTCGACGCAGTTTCGTGGGAAGATACCCGAGAACACACGAGCTTCAAGTGTCTGGCCTTTGGTACTCGTCAATCCCGCCAGCAATGACGGCGGCGCAACGAGGTAGCCTCGGCACCATTCACCGTCCACTCCACCCTGTTCAATTATGTATAACTCATCGCCAAGTTCCAATGGAAGGTCGGCCGGGGAGGAAGGCTGAAAGGGGTATATGGCGACGGCAAAGGCGATTCGAGGCAGCGGCCGCCAGGGCATAGCTGTGGTGTTCTAGTCCACGCGCGAGAGGAGCTCGAGAGGGGCTCTGGCGTGCCAGTCCCCACAGATGCGGCAATCCGATCGTAAGGTTCGGGACGAAGGAGGTATTCAATTCGAGGAATGTTCGTTCGAGTCAATCACACGCGACATGCAGTGGAGAGTTTCCAGATCGTCGGGGAAAGACAAGAATGGGCGGTCTAGGGAGAAACGAGAGGAATGTGGAAAGAATGCGATGAGACAACGATCTGCAGTTTCATTAGGAGGTGTACCAAGTGCACAAGGACCTATCAATGACACTCCGGAGGGGTCCAGTACTCGGAAAGAAACCGGAGGGGACAAAAGGACAAAAAAAAGAGGCCGCAATGGGGGGAGACAGGGTCCGGCGTGTCGCAAATGAGATCCGTGCCCCCCTTGAATATGGGTGGAGCACACCCCCTTGGCGAGAACCGTGGGGAAGCAACTCACTGGAAGATGAGCGATGGAATAGTTGGCTAATAAAGAGTGACAGGCTGTTTCCGTTCGCTGCTCGAATGGTCAAATCCCGGTCCGAGGTCTTTGGCCAGGAGTTCATTGTTGAGATTCAAAGTAAATTAAGGTTGCCTTGCCTTAGGCACCAGTCACATGATGAGTCTCCACATTAGAGGTTCCTGATGGATGTATGGGTTTATAGTACCTAGGACTGGTTCTGCTATGGGGGATATGGGGGAAGTCATGATACGGAATGGATGTTGGCCAGATACACTGTACAGTATGTATCTAGGTAGAGATCTGACGCATCAGAAGTGCGAATACAATCAATATACCAACGCTTGTTTTTACATGCCACTTTCATACTGTAAATTGCAACTATCCACAAGCTGTAAGATAGTGGGGGGTCTCAAACCACCAATGACAATACTATCAACATTGTGGCTGCTGTGGGTGTGATGTATATCTGCAGTAAGCCAATAGTGACACCTTAAAAGCTCAGCCACTCTAGACACGTATCAAATCCAAAAGCAGGACGGCTGGGAACAAATAAATAGCTGTAGAACAGAGAGCCACAGAGGATTCATGATGCAATGATTGACACATAGAAGAAGAAAAATCAGACTAGCGCGATTTCTCATTGATAGGTCCATTGGAGGTCTTCAGTGACTATTCTACTGGCCTGTTGCGAATCATGTCGTCTTATCTTTTTTAGACAACTGAAATGCATTATGGAGGAGCCCAAAAATGTTACTATATCCCTATAATTTAGAGCATGATCTATTTTGGCAGACTACGGGCCATGTACTTTAGCTGTATCACCACAATTTCATTGTTGCTGTGTCTGTCGAGAGATAGAATGGCCATACTAAAAAGGACTTTTTTCATTGATTCAGCAAGTTCTGAGAGGATGAAACGAAGCTATTTCACCTAAGTTAATTGTTAAACCATACTGTACATGTTTGGAACCCGAGAACATAAGGCTGAGTCCATAGAAGACGACAACAAAGGTTGAATACCTCAGCAAGTCTATAAAGATACCCCTTTTACTACACCATTCTTCCCATTTAATTTGCTACTGACCTTTTAGATTGTGATGCCTTTTCTTTAGCTGATTATCATTGGATTCTATCCATAAGTTAGTATCTAAGATCTAGCTTTGTTTCCTTAGATCGTCATAGATGCAAGCCTCTTCTTTGTCCTTGGAAAATCGAAGAATGCTTTCTGTACCTATATTCAAGACAAAATAATAAATTTACTATGCATGAAGGTCTACCAGCTGCAAACAATATCCACGCGATCAGGCGTGACGGATAATAAGGAGGTCTGGTCCCCATGGAGTAAAGTCGAGGCCAAGGCTTCTCTTCCTGTCCCGCTTTTGTGTCTTGACAGCTCTCGTCATATAAAACCCGCTTGAAACCACTTGAAACAACTTGAACCAATGGCATCAACGTAAGTACTAATATTCAAAACGCCAACCCAAATCCACAAATACTCAACATTCCATAGCTCAGTCCACGCTGGATCCCCTGACATAACTATCGTGCGGGGAACAGTGGATGACGCTCCGGCAGTCCTCGATATCCTCGATACCGCAGTCAAATGGCTAGTATCGCATGAAAGAACTGGACAGTGGGGATCAGCCCCATTTTCCGAGAATCTCAAACGCGCCGAACAACTCAGAGAATTCGCAACCACCGGCCATGGTCTCTGGCTCGCCATCAAGGTTGCTGATGATACGCCTATCTCTGACGATAACCCCCAAACTGCGAAGGGAAGAATCCCGGGTATCATTGTAGGAGCGCTTGCCGTCGGAGAGCGAGTGCCTTATGTGACTCCTGTCTCCGAGCCTGAGCTTTACGTGCGACTCCTAGTCACGGATCGACGATGGGCGGGCAATCAGATAGGTAAACGCCTTTTGGATCATGCTCGTGGTCTTGCCAACAAGGATGGAGTCTCATTACTACGAGTGGATTGCTATGCAGGGAGTGATGGCAAGTTGGTTCAATACTATGAGTCACAAGGATTTAAGCGATCTGAAAGGTTGAATGTGGAAGGCGTCTGGCCCTGTCAAGTGCTTGCTCAACGTTTAGATCAAGTGAAAGAAGAGGGGGAACCTTGATTCAATCTTTGCCAGGGCATTTACAGTCGCTATAAACAGGACACCTTGGACCAGCAAGAATGGTGAACATCCTAGTCATTGTTGAACACAAGACCATTCCCCCTGGTAAAAACGTTGTACAAAGTTAACGCATATTTCCACTATTTAAATTATCCGTAAGCAGTCGGAGAAGTATTCAAAGCGACAAACGTGACCCATGTAGCGAGTCAGAGATCGATGAGATGCGATGGAAGCTGGGAAGTCAACTAGGTCAAGAGCCGAGAATACAGACAGCCACGAGAAGATATAAACTAATAAAACACACCCAAAACCAACAAGATAGAGAGACTCTCACGTAACACCTAATCCTAGTAATGTTCCGAGATAAACGGAGCTGCATCAACACGGGTACGTCCGTCCATGGGGAATCAAGACAATCACACCATGGACACCCCCCAATCCATCCTGTCCCTCTTTTGCGTAGGGAACGGTACAATGACCGCCGTGTGGAAGTAGACTGAATGATGCAGTTGACAGTATCTCATATTGATCTTAGAATCCAGCAGGTATGCCGTAACCACGGAGCCCTGGCTCAAAATGAGACAGGTGGTTGGACATCTGCATGGCAAGCCATGCAATGCAAACGAATTCCTGAAAGAGCCGACACCCACTCCCTCGCCCGCACATGCAAAAGATACTACTGGAGGAGAGAGAAAGGAAGGTGAAATTGCAGAAGAAGTGGGAGCTGTATGTATCTATTCTTTGGCGCTAGCCTCATCTGGAACTAAGTAAAAATCGACATTCCAACGGTTATCTCAACCATGGGCAGCTACAGCCTCGTTTTTGACATGTTTCATGTATCCATTTCTGAGCTGTTGGATCAGTTTGACCATAAATAGGCGACAGGCACGCGGATCCAACGAGCTCAAACCCCTGCTGCACATTCGGGGTTGGTGTTACATGGAAGCGAGCTACTCATTTACACTGCACAGGTGCTCAAAGATCATCTGTAAAAGCCTGATATTACATAAAGCTCGAACGAGCCCTGATTCCAAAGAGAAAAGCCAAGAATTGCCTGACAGTGTCTTGATATATGCGCTATGTATACAAACCCCTAACCCCACTCGCCATGACAAGAATCCCATACCGGATTAGAGAAGAAGTAAAAAAAAAGGAATCAAAGAGGAAGGTCGCAATTCACCACTCATTTCCTGAACATGCTAAGAGTCTCATCTTTCCGCCAATCCAGATCCAATTGACCTTCATAAACAGTATCAATGATGCGGCGCGTCCGGTCATAAGCATTCTCATACCGCTGTTCGCAAGCACGAAGAACCTTAACAACAAGACTGCGACTCAGACCAGGATCATCAGCATCGCCAAAGTGCTTCTCGACTCGCTTGCGCAACATCTCGATTCCACGTTTGATTTCCTTATTGTCATATGAGGAGAGGACCTTCTTCGCCACCATGCGGGAATGGCTGGCGCGGGCAGCAATGTCGGTGGGATTCCCGCCAGCGGCGAGAAGGTTATCGATTGACTGGACAAAGTCAATGAGCTTGCCTAGCGGGCGGTGGATGACCGAGTCAAGGTAGAGTCTCATGTGCTCTTGGAAGTCTTGTTGGGCGCGGTCTGTCCAGCGTTCCAAGGAGGGGATGTTGTGGACGTCTACTTCTTCGACGTAGTGGTTCATGTTTTCGATTAGGAGAATGTGGTAGTTGAGGACTTCCTTGTCTTCTGGGTCTCCGGCACCGGCTGCCACGCCGGGTGGTTGACCGGGGGCTTCCTTGGCGATGAATTTCAGGGACTCCCACATGGCGCGGTTGATGCGGTCATAGGCGTCGTTCACACTGATGCGAATGTCGACTATGTCGCTTGATGGGCCTGAGAGGAGGGTCTCGACTGCGTTGGAGAAGTTGGGGAATACTCGCATGAAGGAGATTACTCCCTTTCTCTTGTTCACCTTTACTTTGGTGTCTTCGATGCCTCGAATTTGTTCGTCGACGAATCGGTTAAATAGACCCATTAGGCGAGAGTGCATCTTTTGTAAGGAGTGAAGGATGAACTCTTGGTTTGTGTCGTCGAAGTCGACCATGGCGGTCTCCAAAGCGTAAAGGATACCGATTCCTTGGAGGGGATCAGCCTGCATCGCCCAGTCCACAAGACTCTGCATGTCATTAGGCCAGAAGGAATAGATCTCATCCATGATCTGCTCTACTCGCTTCGCCATCGCGCGATCCGGGTCGTGCGACTGGCTGGCAGAGAAGTCGGGGATCGTTCGGCGTTCTGGAATTGAGGATGCGACCAGATCAGAGAACTCAGCACTGGAAAGAGAATCAAGGTGGAAGAAATGAACAATGAAGTTTTGTTCCTGGGCCATCATCTTCAACGTCTCACGCAATGTACCCGAGAATGCCTCGCATGGCTCAACCCTGCCCTGTTTCTTTTCCCCCGAAGCCAGTCGAAGGCCAGCGGCGGCTCGTACTGTCTTGCCTCGTCGCACGGTCAATTTCCGCGCGGCCATGGTAAGACCCTCGGTTTCCTTCTCTTTTTCTTGGTGGGTAAAGAGAAGTTCTTGCTCATCACCAGTGGGCTTGCGAGCCGTTTTCTTCCAGGCCAGATTATTATCCCGGAAGTCACCTTGATACGAGGGCTTGGATTGTTGCTCGTAGAGACCGACCAGGCCATGCCATTCCGCCATGCTAACTTCCTTCGCAAAGAGCATCAGGGCATTGTACCTCCAAATCTCTTGACGGAAATGATCACGCGCGATAGTGTCAAGCTTCATTGCATCCTTGGCACCGTTGGCCGCCGCATCGGTTCGCTTTTGTTCGGCCATTTTGAAGGCCATAGCCATGAATTGCTTCAAGCGCTGGAGGAAGACCATGGCAGTGGATCGGTACTCTTCCTTCTTCTGCTTGATTGCACGCATCTGGCCAACCTCAGTATCAGCGTAGACACCGACGCTAGAGTCGACCTGACGTTTCTTGTTTTGACCAATATCAGAGTCGATCATGAGCATAGCCTTGTACAGTATAGAGAGAGCATGTTCACTGTCCTTGAGACCATCGAGATTGCTCAATGAAGCCTCCTTGAGGGGACCTAGCTCGGAAGAAGAGATCGAAAGGGTCTTCAATAGGTTCTGGAGTTCGTTTTGCAGAAGCTTCTGGTTGGCTGTCTGCACCTGCAGACCTTGGCCCTGAGCTTCAATATACGCCACATCTTCGTGAAGAGTCTATCATAATGTATCGTTAGCGGAATGACGATCGAGTCTATATAATCCCAACTTACGTTCAACTCATGGGAGTAAAGTGTCAATAGACCATCAAGCTCATCACACTCTTCAATAGTCCTGTCAATCAGGCTGGCAAGTTGCTCAACCTTTCCTTCTTGCTGTTCAAGGTTGCCAAGCCAGCTGGTAGCCTCTACGCGGCCAATCTCACGACGAACATCTGCTTCCAGATCTTCAATCTTCTGCTCATCAGCCAACCGGCCGTTCCACCCAAGATCGGAGAGGATGTCATCAAAGTCAATGCCGCGGCCATCCAGAACACCTGGGTTGATTCCAAGGGCCTGGCAATATTTCAAGGTATTGTCCTCGCGGCGTCTGCGGCGACGTCCTTGGCCAGATGGAGACGGTGTCCTTGAACGGGTTTCAACCTGCACAACATCCGTGAGAGTGTTCTTGGATGAGTCAGGGATATCTACATGGGGTACCACAGGAGCGACTGGAGCTTCTTCAAGCTGAGGCTCTGTGATTTCCACCGTTGGGGTTTCAGGCCCGGATGGTGGCTGCAGCAGATCCTTGTCGGACCTTTCTGCCTTCTCCGCCACTGGACTTCGGGGGGATCAGTCGCAGACCGAGTAAGCGAAGGGGCTGGAACAACGCCGGTGATACCATCGGGACCGGCTTCCTCTGCTTGTGACTTCTTTGCGGCTGCCAGCAGTCGCTCACCAGCACCGCCAGGTCTAGGTTTAAAAGCCCCGTAAGCAGCCGCAGCCTTTTTGAATGTACCTGCAATATCTTTGCCTGGCTTTTTCTTGATCATGGGACCGAGGCCTGGCCGGTGAGGCTCGAGCTCTCCAGATTCTCCCACCGAAGCAGATGTAGGCTCAGAAGAGGGTTCCTCTGTGGGAGAAGTTACTACAGAAGGGGTGACTGCAGGGGTCACTTCAGGAGACTTGACTTCCTGGGCGGACTCAACGGGCTGAACAGGCTCAGGCTCCTCTGAAACCATGTTAGCAGCGTATAAAGCAGCAGGCTCCGCGGCTAGTCCCTCAATTCCGGGTGAATAAGATGCTTCACGCGACTCTGACTGGCCTGCGATTGACAAGCTTCCCGGCAAACTCCTTTCTTGGGGCAAGGGTGGTTGGTTTAATGGAGACGGTTTATCACCACCATCGCGTTGTGGTGACCTCTGCCCAAAGCTGCTAACTGGGCTTGGGACTACATCTCTATTGTCAACGGCAGAGGCTGGCGTGATAGGACGAAGTCCGTCTGTGCTGCGCACCTTCTCCGGTGACTTGTCCAAAGGAGGTTGCGCGGCAAAGGTCGGGAGTTTGGGTCCGGGGTCTTGACTGCGAGAGGACGCTGGGCGCAGTGAGTCTGGAATGCCGCTATGGCTAGAACTGGGAGGAGTATCTTTGCTCTTTGCATCGGAGGCAATACGCTCGGCAGCTCGTGGTGGAGGTTGCAGCTCTTGAGGCCCCGAAGGAGTCCCTTTGGGCAAATCGAAGGGCGAGGGCGCCGGTTTTCCATGGCCAGTAGATGGCCGCGAGCCTGTAGATGGTCGGGACATCTGCTCGCGGCTCTTTTGTGCACGAAGGATGGGGTCTTCGGAAGCCTTCCTCCGAGGTGGTTCTCGCGGTGCATCGCGACCAGGATCACGACCTCGATATGATGGTTGTAGCGAAGGCGGCACCGCACTCTCAACAGGGCTTGCCGCAGCTCCTCTTGACGGGGGGCCGTTGGGTGGCCCGGAAGGCCCAGGTTGTCCCGAGCCTGAAAGCTGTTGGCGCTCCCTTTCATCGAAGCCGATGAGATTTGGAAGTCTTCCATTAGTGTATTTTTTGAAGATCTTGACCAAGCTCCCAATGAAAAACTCCTTTTCCTTCGGAGTTCTCGCATGCCAGTAGTAGGGCTTGCCTATCGTAACTGTGAAACCATTGTGTCCGGCCCATTCCTTCTGTTGTTGTTCTGTTGGCGATTGGGGAACGAATGCGGAGAATGATTGGATCGAAGTTAGGTCGTCAAGCATCCAGGTCTTTCCAATTGAGAAAGATCCATCGCTATTCTCACGAGCTTTGTGCATACGAACCCGGCCTGACCGGCGCACCGAAACTATAATGACACGGGGTTTCTTGTTCTCAGATGAGGCATTGGGCGGGGAGGGGCTAGAGGGGTGCGCTGCATCTTCAACGATGCGGACATGTGTGATGTAGGACTCGACCACTATAAATCAAGCAATTAGCAGCAGTCCAAAGAGCCAAAGTCGGCGGATTGGCTCCTTATGTCATCGGGCATGCTGAGCGGCGATGCGACTTGTCTGGACACAATGTACACCACTTTCGCCATGTGTCTACCAACAGCTCCGCGCTAGAGCCAGGGGTGTTTTGACGAGGCCAAGGGAGAGCCGTTCGCGGGATACGTACAAGTGCCGTCAGCATCCTTCTTCGCATAACAACTGTGAATGATGCGCTTCTTCTCGTCGTCGAAATGGTCTGCTTTTGACACGTTGCTATCACTCGGACTCGTACGCGGATCAGGCCCGCGATTTGGCGGAGGTCCGCGGGGGCGGTCTCGGCCGTTCATTGTGTCGTTGGAGGGACACGGAGCTCACTGGTGGGTAGTGTCGAGATCAAGGGGACATGATCCGGAGGGTCGGGGATTCACGCGCCGCGGGAATTGAGATCCAGTTACAATGCAGGTGAGCGCGGTCAAGTGAAACAGAGTTAAGAGCACTCGCGGTGGGCGCTCCGGGGTAATGCGAGACAGTTCATCTGTTTGGGTGGGCACTGGGCGGAGAGCTTGGAGCGGGTTATCGAGTTGATCCGGCGTTACCCTCAGGTATGCAACATCCGAGGCAATTTTGGGGATTTCAATGCAACCAAGTCAATGGACATACCAGAGCTCTTTTCATATCCCAGAAGAGAACGATATATGTAGGTTCCCGAAGTAAAAGTTAGTCCCTGTATGCTGCATGCTGGCCTGAATTTTCAGGATTATTCGTGAAATCTACTTGAATGGTAAGATGTTTCTTCGTCAAATATCGTTCTGATGCAAGCATTGTAATTGAATGTCCCTTATACCTAAGAACAGAACACGACTACTCTCAATGCTCTCTCCAGCTCTCTCCAGCTTCCCTGTCTTTGTATAGAGTCTTTGCCGCTCGGTCCACGTGAAAGGCTAGACTTTTACCGCCCTCAAACAGCCAATCACCGGGATAGAATTCCTCACCGCCTCCTTTACTTTTTTTCTTTTTCTCTTTTTTTTTTTGGTTCCTGGCCAAAACTCGTCTGATATAGTCCTCCGTTTGACCTTTTCTTCCTTTGTGTTGATCCGGTATCCTGTCGTTATGGCTAAAATTTCTTCCCAGGCTTCGGCCAAGGTAGGTTGCTTGCTTGAACAATTTGCAGAATCTGTCTGACAGTACATTCCTCAGTCTCCTAAGAGCGCAAACACAATTCCTCCCCAGTTGATCGCCTCGGTTGCTGCTTTCCTCGGCGAGAACTTCCCTCAAACTGCCGCCGCTTTCACCAAAGAATTGGCCAAGTCGGGTAACAAGAGTGACAACAAGAATGTTTCCTCCCTCCTCGACCTCTTCAAGGCCTCTGCCGTGAAGGCTGCCTCGACCAGCTCCGAGGAGTCGGACGTTGAGATGGGAGATGCCAAGTCTTCCTCCTCTTCCTCTTCCTCTTCCTCCTCTTCTTCCGACTCGGACAGCTCCAGCTCAGACAGCTCCAGCTCGGACAGTGACGCCGACGATGAGGACGACGACAAGTCCGCCGTGGCCCCCGTCTCTGCCAAGAAGACCTCCGGCGTGAAGCGCAAGGCTGAATCTAGCAGCGAGTCTAGCAGCTCTTCTTCCGACTCATCTTCAGAGTCTGAAGATGACAGCCCCAAGGCCAAGAAGGCCAAGATCTCTCCCAAGGAGTCGCCCAAGAAGGCCGCTAAGGAGGATTCCTCTTCATCTTCCTCTTCCTCTGATTCCTCGTCCGACTCTTCTTCCTCTTCATCTGAGGAGTCTGAGGATGACAGCCCTAAGGTCAAAGCCTCCGTCAAGGTCGAGGCCAAGGAGACCCCCAAGGAGGCCCCCGATTCTTCCTCCTCAGACTCTTCCTCTTCTTCGGAATCCTCCAGCTCCGAGTCCGATTCCTCCAGCTCTTCCGAGTCCGACTCATCTGACTCTGACTCTGACTCTGACTCCTCGGATTCGGAAGACGAGAAGAAGGCCAAGGCGACATTGAAGGTTGCTAAGAAGACCCCCCTCCCGGAATCCGGCTCCGACTCCGACTCTTCATCTGACACCAGCAACACCCTCGAAGCTGCTCCCGTTGTTGTGGAGAAGACCGTCACATTCAACGCCCCCTCTTCCAGTGCCAGCCCTGCTCCTTTCGACGGCCAAGGCAAGAAGAAGCACACTGGAGCCCGGCCTACCCCCCTGGCTCTGCTCAGTGAGCTGCCCCATGACCACCCCTCCAACGACTACATGTCATACGCATACGCAGACCGCGCCTTCGCCGATCTCTCCGTGACTCGCGGCAAGGGTTTCACCAAGGAGAAGAACAAGAAGAAGCGCGGCTCCTACCGCGGCGGCCCCATTGATATCACTGGCGGCAAGTCCTTCAAGTTCGATGACTAAACGACTCAATTCTCGCTTCATCCCTACATTGCATACTCTATGCCATAATGTCTGGTTCATCTACAGCCCTCAAGAAATTTACTTGCAAATTCTGTGAAGGAATCCCCCCAAGTCTGGTTCTGTCTTGAAGGGGCACCCGGCTTTTACTTGGTTACTGCAATGCTTGCCGCGGTGGACAAATGCTGGATATTGAACCTTCATATACCAAACATGCATTCCCCTTGTACTTTTCCCCCCGATTTCACTCAGCACGGCGCACATGGAGCTACGGAGAAGGTTATTGGACCCAAATTCTATTGCTCATTTAGCTTACAATCAAAAGTATGGGATCTTTTTTCTCTCTACCACCCATCTGACTTCCGAGTATACGTATATACATGCATTCACATAGTCCATGCTGCCTTAGAGTCCTCTTTTACCTCGACCAAGCGCACATACAGTCTCAACTAAGCTCCATGTAAGTTCCCTCAAATCCTACGATATCAAACAATCCCTCTTGCTGAAAGTTGCATCTTAACACCTTCTTTCAACGGTGTCCGTCGACGTTGATACACACCCACCATCAAAATCAACAAACAATATCAATTCCTCCTCCTCCAAGCCCCAGCCTCCTCCAAAGGCTCCCACCTCGAATCCCAACCATCCCCATCACCCTCCTCTCCATTAGATAGCGGAATATCCCAAAATGCCCGCTGATTCCTCAACTTCGACGTAACAGTCGTAGTGCCCACATCATCCCCATTGGGACGCTCATACCCCGCCAGGTCAATTGCATCTCTACTAACATCCGCTGACGGCCCTGGTCCGGTATTGAGATCCAGACAGAGATTATCTTCGTACCACCCTTTCCGGGGACCAGTCATGTCATCCGTTGAAGCGAAATCCAAGCGTACGATTCCATCGACGATGCCGGTGTAGATTGTCGGGGAAGAGGGGGAGGGAGTTGACATTGTGTAGATTGGGCCGCGGTAGGGGAGACGGCGGCGGCGGGGGTTTGGCTGGGTTGGTGGGAGTGGCGCTGGGTTAGAGAGGAAGACTGAGAAGTCTTTTTGGAGATGGGAGGGGGAGGTGGGGTTGCTTTTGTTTGTTGGAGCTGTGTCGTTGGTGAGATGTCTTTGCGATGAGCTGGGGACTTGCGCGTCGAGATAGCTGTACGGGTTGCACATGCGCATGTCGAATATCTTCACGACAGCGTCGCCGCCGGCGCCGGCAAGGAAGTGGTTGTGTCCGAATGTGTGGAGACTGTATATTGGGTTGAGGTCGGTTATATCTTTGTAGGCGACTTCGTAGGGGCTCGGAGAGCGGAGGTCGTGTAGTCGGACTGTGTAGTCATCCCATGCGGCTAGGAAGACTTCTCCTGGGGGACCGGCTAGGGGGTGGGTGTTGAGAGGTTCGATGGCGCCGATGTTGGCTTTTCTGGTCAGGGCTTTGAAATCGGAATCTAGATTGTCGATGCTGATTGTTCGGTAGGGGGAAATGCCGCTTGGTGTGACCTTGGAGATGCATAGAGAGTCTTTCACGTCGCCTGTTGATACTGCGACGAGGGATTGGGATAGCAGTTTTGAGTACTTGTTTCGTAGGGGGCCCTCTGTGCGCAGCCATGTGAATGGCTCGACTTCCTCTTTGTCTGTTAATGTGTGGTAGAGGGCAATGGATCCGTTGTCAAAATGTGCCCCCAGCACAGGGTCTGGATCGTCACTTAGATCTGTGTTGTCGAGCTTGAGTCCATATGTCAGGAACCTTTTCTTGTAGCTGTGGGTGGCATCGTTCGGTGAAATTGTAATGTGAACAATGTCACCTCGGATTCGGCCAAAGATCAGATGCTCGACGTCGGTCTCATAGCTGTATTCGGGTTTCGAAGATAGGAGATGCAGAGAAGAGATATCATCATAGCTGCTGACTTCCTCAACATCATTGAACATGATCCACTTCTCTTGAGGATGAACACCAGTTTGCTTGATCCGCATCACCAGCTGGTTGGCCGCACCCCAGGCAAGCACCTCTTTCCTATCTGCCCAGCCTTTCCCATTCCAGATTTCATATGAGTCAATCACAGGCCGGTATCCGAGAGTCGGATTATCAGACCGTGAGACATCATGACAACCAATCTTGATCGCAGTCTCTGATGGCACAACAAATCGGCCGATGATGGCTTTTCGGTCCAGAGCCCGGGACCGGGAAGTCAAGGCTTGCGCTGCATCTTTCCAACATGGAGGTGTCTTGACAGCTGGAAATCTGCTTTGAACAAAAGCCCGGAAGATTCTCGAGTCTTCGGCGGAAATAATCTCGTTCAGTCGACGGCATGTCTGGGACAGATGGGCTAATGCATTGGCTGTTGGGAGATATGTTGCAATATGGTATATTATCTCTGAAGGAAGATCGGACAACATCTTGACAGTATATAAGATGTGCTATGGGTGCAGAGCTGCGGGATTCTTAGATCATTCCGACTTTTTTTGTCCGAGTCGTACTTTGGCTTTGCGCCAGGCAACGTTGAGCGGCAGGTAGTAATGGATATACCAAGGACTCACATCCAACCCATCGCACGTAGAGACCACAACTTGAGGCCACAGTCACTGATCGCGTGAGAGCCTATTGAACATTTTGATAAACACCCATTGTGGCTATGACGTAAGCACGTGCCAGTCTCCCTCGCTTGATTTCTTTTTTTTGCCGGAAGTCTTGTAGAAAATAAGTGATTCTATGAGAATAAATACTCATAAGTAAGGTCCTTCTGAACTAGAGATAAATCAGCCAATCCAACCATCTCGTCACTTGGCCGCTTACTGAAATATCCCATGTTTCTTATCGGATTGCGGGGAGTAATGCAGCCGTTTTCGTTGGCCACAGTTCTCCAAGCGGGGAGGACTTTCCCTCTTGTCGGCAAACATTGAGACGAATCGGAGTCACGAATGAGCCGATCTGAGCTAGGTTAATCTTGCAATTAGGGATCATCCTCGGCACCACCTGTAATACACGGCCATGAGAACTTTATACTTCCTTATCTACTTCCCCTCTTGATTCTCGAGACCGAAGGACAACTCTTCCATTCACCATGTTGTCAATCACCACATTAGCTATAGTAGGCCTGGCGGTTCTCGTCATCTACAAGGGGATCATCTATCCGGCATTCCTATCGCCATTATCCAAGATCCCCAATGCCCATTGGAGTGCTCCCATCTCCCCAGTCTGGATGCTCTGGAGACGATTCACAAGCCGGAACAACAGGACCATCCAAGCAGTCCATGAAAAGCAAGGTCCGATTGTCAGACTCGGGCCATCCGAGATCTCCGTAAACTGCGTCGACGGCGGAATCAAGTCTGTCTACACAGGCGGATTCGAGAAACATGACTGGTACCCCCGAGTCTTCGGTTCATTTGGGTCAGTCGGAATCAATTTCAACCTCTACAAGAAGAATTGAGCTAACCAGCTAGAATAGAACCGTCAGCATGTTCACCATGACCGGAAGTAAGGCCCACTCCAACCGGAAGAGGATGCTGTCAAATATCTACTCTAAATCAACCTTGCAGACGTCTCCTCATTTGGGTGTTGTATCCAATGCAGTCATATTCGACCGCCTGCTACCTCTTCTCCAAGAAGCAGCATCATCCGGTAAAGAAGTGGATGTTCACGATCTAAACCAGGGACTAACAATGGACTTTGTCTCATCCTACCTATTTGGACTTCAAAATGGAACAACATTCCTCCAAGATGAGTCTCTCCGGAAACACTGGCTTCATCTCTACCTATGCAGAAAGCCCTTTGAGTTCTATGCCCAGGAAGTGCCCTACCTGGATGGATGGCTGAGACGCATCGGCCTTCGCGTGATTCCGAAGTACTGCGATGAGGCCAATGCGTATCTCGATGCGTGGGCTTTAGATCTGTGCGACAGGGGTGATCACTTAATCGCATCGACTGAACCGGGCGTTGAGCCTAGCGTGTACAAGCAGCTGAAACAAGCTCTAGACAAGGACTCAGCAAAGAAGGGCGTGGCGGATGTGGATAGAGCCCAGCAGCGACTTGATATCGCCTGTGAGATGTATGACCAGTTAACAGCCGGCTTTGAAACAAGTGCCGTGGGTCTTACGTATCTGCTTTGGCAACTTTCTCGGAATCAAGACGTGCAGGACAAACTCAGGGAAGAGCTTATGACTCTCAACCCTCGGATCTCGTATCCAAAGTCTGCGGAGCTTCCGTCTGCCAAGTCGATTGATAACCTGCCTCTATTGGAAGCTATTGTGACGGAGACGTTGAGGCTCCATGCTCCCATCCCCGGGATTCAGCCTCGGGTGACACCATCGCCGCCTTGTACTTTGGCCGGGTATGGAGAGATTCCGCCTAACACTAGAGTGAATGCTCAAGCCTATTCTCTGCATCGCAACCCGGAAGTCTTCCCTGACCCGGAGAGCTGGCAGCCGAAGCGGTGGTTAGTTGATGACAACTCAGCTGCTGAGCTGGATGAACGACGTCGGTGGTTCTGGGCATTTGGAAGTGGAGGGCGCATGTGTGTTGGGAGTAATCTTGCACTGCAAGGTAAGTCCTGGATAGAGGATGAAACTGAAAAGGCTCAGCGCTAATATACGCTCAACAGAGATGAAGCTGGCCGTCGCAGCGATATACACCAATTTCCGCACTACCATTGTCGATGATGACAAGATTGAAGCCATCGATGCGTATACCGTGAAGCCACAAGGTGACAAACTGATCCTAAAGTTCGAAGCCGTATGAAACGAGCAAGACACACACCGCTTGTTACCCAGAAACAGTCGGAAATAAGAGTACAATCGATATTTTAACAGATGGTTCCATATCCCACATAGTAATATACTGTACACATGAGCACAAAGCCCAAAACCCATAGCGAAAGCGTAGCCAACAACGCAATAGCCACCCAACTCAGGACATTTCCAAGAGGGGCTCAATTCAAGGGTCTGCAAAAAAGTTTAAAAGAATAACCCAATAACTCCAGATAGACGACTCGCTTCGCTTCTGCTGCTAAGCCCCGGATGCAATAGCAATCAACGTATTTAGCCGAGGACACCGTCCTTCTTGCGGGGGCCAACGACCTTGGGGTACATTCTCATCAAGTGGTAGTTGACAGTGTTCTTCTTCTTTTCATGGGATTTCTGAATTGTGCATAATGCGCGTTAGTAGGGAATTCCGAGGAAGGGTGATGTAGATTGTAGATTGAGAGGGTTTATTTGGACGTACCGGTGAGTCCATGCACTTGCGCAATTGGGCTTCCAGAGCGACGCATCCCTCGGCACCGTAGCCGGTTGAGGCCCAGCAGTCTATCGAGAAGAGACTATGTTAGTAACCATGTTTTATCGTGGACAGCTTGCGCCATTGAAGATCAACACCACCAGCGAATCCATGGCGTCGGTGTCTACATACTCAGCATGGTGGACATGATTGTAACGCAGGGGTTCTGCTCATTCTGATTCGGGCGGCGAACACGGAGGTGGTTAATGGTGTTCAGACGCATCGGGTTCAGCCGGGTCGAAAGGGATCCCTTGGGTGCCATGATGGGCGATGATGAGATTCGGTGGAGCAGCAGTGACGAGAGCTAGCGGTGAAGCAAGAGACAAGATGCCTTGCACGATCGTGGTCGGAATTGACGTTGGAAACTGGCGCCGGCGACGGGAAGTCTTCGACAAACAAAATCCAACTTTGACTCCGCGGAGGTGGATGAGTCAGCAGTCAGTGACCACTGGCCACTTCTTGGGCTCTTTCTTCTTAACGTTATATTTGGACATTATTGCGCTGGTGATAGCTATTTTAATGCAAATATGGCTGGCAGACACGTCTTGCCAACGCAGCTTCGAGGTGTCTCATCGGTAGCCACCGTAAGAGCTTCGACAGCTTCTTTATCATTCTCCAGGCGGTTCTCCGCAGATTGTCCTCGCAACCAGACATCGGCATCTACGTCCAAGGTACAAGATAAAAAGACCAAAGATGAAAATGAAGAGGGGCGAGATAATGCTATGACGCGCCGTTTGGAGCAGATGACCGAAGATGCCATGCTAGAAGGTGGACGTTCAGCCCGCCGTAACATCGAGCATGCCGGGTTTTCGGAAGAATTGAAGAAACAGCTCGAAGAGCGAATAGCTGCAGCTTCATTCAAGAGCGAGCACGCTGCAGCTCACTCGATAGTTGATATGCCCGTAAGTAACACATGTAATGTGCAACCGAGCACTTATTAACCCACACTCCACTACAGGCTGGTGCAGGCCAAGGCACAAGAGAAATGGCTGCTGCTCCTACATGGACCGGAGAGGAAAGAATGGAAGATACGACATTGCGCATGCTAGACGACGCAAGCAAGCCAATCCGCATGCCCTACAAAATCCCCCAACCAGTCAACCTCCAGCCAGCCTCACAACCAAAGAAATCCCATGGCCAACGCTTAGCATCGGCAAAGGAGCGCACATCCACTTATGCATTGTCCCAGGGACCCGGTCTTTCAGAAGAAGAGCGCGAGAAAATGCGCCAACAAATGCGCGAGAATCTATCACCAGGCGCGCGAAGCATGCCAATCTCCATCTCAGGTCTGTCATCGCTGGCAGACGAACGAATCGAAGACGCTATTGCCCGCGGACAATTCAAGTCCATCCCTCGAGGCAAAGGCGTCAACACCGAGACAGATCATAATGCGAATAGCGCATTCATCGATACAACCGAATACTTTATGAATAAGATCATCCAACAACAATCAATTGTACCACCATGGATCGAAAAACAACAACAACTAGCCTCGGAAACAAGTCGCTTCCGTGGCCGTCTGCGCGCAGACTGGAAGAGACATGCTGCCATGTTAATCTCCAGCAAAGGCGGATCCCTAGAGGCACAAATGAACCGCGCAAAAGCATACGCAGCCGCCGAGAAAAGGCTAGCCGAAAAAGCCCAGCTGGAAGCTTCGCTGCGTGAACAACCATCTGTTTCTGAGATCAACGCCGATGGCCGCATAGTTCAGAAAGCCGAGTCATCGCCATCTTCATCTACAAGCAACGAAGGCGACGAAGAACCGGCTGAGAATCTTGCTCATCTGTCGCCGCTGCGCGATCCCAACTATCTCGCTATCGAGCGTGCTTATCATGAACTTGCTGTGAAACAGATCAATTCCCTTGCACGTTCATATAATCTCCAGGCTCCGCCCAGCGCTCGAAAGGGTTATCTTGATCTCGAGCGAGAGCTTAAAGCGTGCTTTGCGGATGTTGCGCCTCAGCTGGCGGAGGAGATCAGACGCCGGGCGACTGAGCGCGCTCGTCCGTCGTCGAGCGTTGCGCCGGCCTCAACATCGCTTGGGTCTTTAGGCATGGCACAGTCTGCGCGGGTCCGTGATGAGGATAAGGCGAAGGGGTATGGCATGAAGGAGCTGTGGAGGGATTTATTCGCCAAGTAATATGGTGGTGTACTCTTTACTTATACAATGTACAATTTTGAGATTGAACCGGCTGGTTACGGATAAAATATTGATTGATATACTCCTCGTCTCTTGCAACTGTGGATAATTGCTTGTTGATACCGGATGGCTTTGGGACATACCTCAAGTCTCGCGCTTCTAAGTAATAATAGAATCAACCGATAATTGCGTCCAGTCAGCAATTCCAAAATTCCAATTTCAGCCCTTCAAACAGCACTCACACCAGATTTTAAAAAATGCTGGCCTAGAAGTCGCTTGACTTCACATCAACACCGCGATTCTCACACCAGTCTCCATAGCCTCAAGTACAACAGGATCGTCCATAGCTGCACGAACGGCCGCTTCAATGTACACAGCGCGGAGCTCCAGCCTCGACCAGCAAACCAGGTAGACAAGACTCGCAGTCACGATACAAGGGAACACAACACAGAGAAACGCCACGTCATAAAGCAGCATGGAGTAAGCATTGACCCGTTGCCTCCCCGTCACAATACCCGGGATGCCCAGGACGGTATAGACAACAGCGAGTACGAACAGCAAAAGGGCTTTTATGACAAAGAAGTACGTGCCACGCCGGCTCAAAAGGGCGTAAGAGTTTTGTACCGACCCAGGCGGCGGATTATAATGTCGACGGAATATGACACCCAGCGCCGTCTTGACAGACCACAGAAGAAAGACCCAGCTGAAAAGCAGAAACAAGCTACCCAATATGAGTGCCACAGTTGGACTATCGTCTGCATACATTCCAAGATATCCATGGGTTGGAGGCCGATCGTCAGCCGCTGGAGAGCGAGTGAACCCTAAGAAGGAGTCGGACGTGTCGTCTCGTTTGCGCAACGGAATTATGAATTGGTGCCAGGGGATTTTTGGCCAGCTGTTCTTCTGCCAGCCCGCTTGCTCCAGGTCTGAGTCTCCGAATGGAAGCCGGGATATCACTTCAACATCCCCGATCCAGATCTCGTTAATTGCGTTGCCCTGGTCGTAAAAGTGTCCTGTGCACGGCGGAGACTTTTGCGCCCATTGGTAGTTAATGGGAAGCGATAGTTGGCTAAACAAATTGTCACGTAGCAATATGATGTAGTGACGAATGTATCTGGTCGTGGTATGAAATGCGATATGAGATTAAGGTGAGAGCTGCGAGAAGTGGAATGACAGGTGCGCAATAAAGAGGAAGTCACCGAGAGAGAAGGAGCCCTCCAAAGTTGACTTCAATTTAGACTACATAGTTCTTTTGCATCATCTCGCACGAACCATTTATCTTTCATGGGAGTTCAAGTTCATTCGAATGAGTAGAGATCGCCACTGGTGGAAATGGGTTCCCAAACTGGGACAGAAGCGACTCTGTTGACATTCGAAATTCAGCGACCATTTTATAGGTGGAGATATGAATCCTGACCTGAATCATGAAGATTGACGATGTTGAAGTTGATAGAAGACGTATACTTCTGATGCCAAGCCCTGGATCAGCTGATTCGCTGTGAGTGGCCGCCGCCAAGTGACGATCGTGCAGCAGGGCGCGTATTTGTGACCAACGACAGGCGCATACTCACATTTTCTCGACAACTCTTCACTTCATCACATCCTATAAGCAGCTCTTATACGAAACCCCTCCCCTGCCGCCCCCATCACTTAGGAACATGTATCACCTCAATCCCTCGAGTGAGATTCGTCTGATACTTCGACATGTCGATCAAAAGTGACTGCTCCTGCTCCTGCTCATAATATTGTTTCTTTTCTCCCCTCTCTTATAATCTTATAAACCACTCAGGTGCCGGAAATGACTCCCTCTCCGGTTGCCTTCTTTTTGCGTTTGTCCTTCCTACTCCTGCATATAATCCCGGTTCTAGGGGCTCAAAAAGTCCAACCTGAACCGGCTGCTCCTCCCATAGTGAACAAACCACTACTGGCAATTCAGATTGGGAGCATTGCGGGTGCCTACGTGATATTCGTTGCTATCCTCCTAGCTCTGCTCCTGTTTGTCGGACGTCGTCTGCGTCGGACAGTCCAATCATCCAACTATACACTGCATATGGAGATGCTGAAGCCTGTCAGACCGCCTGTCAGCATAGATCCCAGCCCAATTTCTCCCATGTCACACAACCCTTCCAGTCCCAAATCAAGTGCATTCAAGTCCTGGGGATCATCGACCAGGGGTGCCAGACCTTCTCAGCCTTCCGTCAACGGCAGCATGTTGACCATCGACGAGTCTATTGTCGCCACCGACCGGCAAAGAGCCCAGGATGAGATGGAGATGCTGTATGCTGCTGTCATGGAGCATGATGCCCAGAAGGCCTCGGTCCCTGATGTGTCTGGAAAGGAACCAGAGTATTATGCCCCGTCCCCAGACAGCCCGCTCACCAACCCATTCACGGACCGTGGCTCCCATGGCTCTGAAAACTCCCTGGCGCCATTGAAATCCCCAACCAAAGGATTCAACAGTTCCCGTCTCTCCAAGCTATTCAACTCTGGCTCCCGTGCGAATCCAGACCCAAGCAAGGTGCGCTCTCCACGTCTGGCTCTCCGCAAAATGGCCATCTCATCTCCAATGGCGTCGCCGGCGGCTGCTACGCCTCAAACCTACGAGTTTGATAACCCACCACTCTCACCGCGGATTTATAACCCCGGTCCTCCACCAGTGGTGCCAGGACAGCAACCAAGCCAACAGCACCTAAGCCAACAGTACCTCAGCCAACAGCAACCAAACCAACAGCACTTAAGCCAACAGCCGACAATCCAAGGTACCATGCTCAGTCCAATAAAACCTGCCACTGGTCGTGCTCGTGCACCAGCCCCTCTAGCCCTGGCCACTGCATCACCATCATCCTCATCATCTCTTCCCTTCCGTGAAGCCTATCCACCACAAAGCGCCCCGGCAACCAAGACTACCATCCTGGAACGACCCATGAAGTCCCGGGCAGGCCCGGTCACCGGCATGGCCACACCATACAGCCCATACATGCCCTTCACCCCTGTGACCCCCTTCACACCTGGACGCACAGTGACCAAGCGCCAGCGCAAGCGAGAAGAGCGCAGCAACGGCCTCCAAGTATTAAACGAAGACGACCTAGTCAGAGGCGACGATGATATCTGGGGATGAACAAATTGGAACCGAAACAAATTGGAATTTCAAGCAATGATCTTAACTTATATAGCCCTAGGGCAATGTTCACACACATACTGTATACACTGGCTGTATATCCTTTCTTTATCTTTTATTTATCCAACACAACAAACACAACATATCAGTGAAATCGAACATTAATGTCACCCTCCTCTTTACACAAAGCCCAATAGTCAATAAGTCACCCATACCCACAACAAACCCCAAACCCAGTTAGTTACATCTTCTCCCTCAAATGCTCATTGCCTCGCACAATAGCCTCCGCAAAATGACTCCTAGCCCCCGCCCGCTCAAGAGCAAGTAATGCCTGAATCGTACACCCCCGCGGACTGGAAATACTCTCCCTCAACACAGCCGGATGCGTCCCAGCCTCAAGCGACGCACTCAGGCCCCGAATCCCTTGCAACACAATCTCCATCGCATCGCCCCGTTTCAAGCCCTCGGCCACACACCCATCCAGCAGCCCCTCAATAGGAAGAGTCAATGCCGCGATCGACGCTCCCACCAGCACGGTCCCCAGTCCTGTTACGTTAACCGGAAGGTATTTTATCTTGCCCACTTGCTTGAAGATCCACTCCGTGGTTTGGACCATTGATTCTGGAATAGGCGTGGCTGGGCTTGCTTCCTCGATTATCGTCATCGATTCTCCGTATGAGGCGCCCATGTTGGGAATTGCTTTCATGATGATTGGGTCGGGGATTTCTTCGGTGCTGGCGTCGGCGCCAGATCTAGATCCAGAGTTTCTGATTATCGCAAGCAGTTGGTCAACGCTTTGTCCGGCGAGCATGCTGATGACTAGTTTCCCTGCTAGGGCTTCCTGCACACCACTCTCGCCGAGGACGTCCTCGGCCATGAAGGGTTTGCAGCCTAGAATAATCACGTCTGCGGCGCGCATTGTCTGGACATTTTGTCCCGAGACGATTTCTACTTGGTGGGCATCGTGGCTTGGGATCGTGGCTTGCAGCCTTTTTGCTGAGGATGCGGTCTTGGTGCAGGCTTTGAAGTTGGTTATGGGTGGTTTGGTTGTAGATTCGGACTTGGAATCTTCGATTTGGGCTTGGGATTGGGATTGATTGTTGGCTGGGAATGCGGAGCTTAGGATGCCGCTTAGGACGGCTCCGCCCATGTTTCCTTTTGGGTTGTTAGTATGGGGTTTGATGTAGGGTTTGATGTAGGGTTGGGTTTGGCTTTTACCGCATCCTATGAAACCGAGAGTTTGGCCTTTGGACATGATCTTTGGAAATTGCAGGTGTTTTAGGGATGATTCAAGGTCAATTGGGGAAATCATTGGAGAATTGGGAGGGGTTGCTTCGTTGTCTGAGTCACGGATCTCGGGTGAAGCACCCGAGGGGTTCGGTGGTTGGTGCCGATGTTTTGCTTCGGGATGGTTGTATAGGCGGATTTTATGGACCAGTTGGGAAAAGATGGTTATTTGAAATGGGGCTCGAAAATATTGGAGATATCAGGAACATAAGGTCCTGGATACCGCTACATTATACAGTAAGGCAATACGTGGGTTCTACTAATAGTGCTTCATACTAGGGCAAGCTTGCCAGTCACCAGCGATCCGAGTATGGAGCTGACTGGAACAAGATGAAGAAAATCGCAAAAACTAAAGGCATCCAAAATGCTGATTATTCGTTACTCGTCAGCGTCTCATGCAATCATTAAAGAGCTGGCGCTTCCCAGAACTCGCGCTTGATCTTCATAACAGCCGACTGCTTATGCGGGAAGCTAACCTCGCCTTCTTTATAGAAGCCAGCTTCCTGGAGGTAATTGATAAGCCTGAGGGAAAAAAAGGAAGAAAAAGTCAGCATACCCAAACGTAACATTTCAAACAGGATAGAGGGAGAAACATACTTAATATTATCAACGCGAGGCTCCAAGTACACCGCTTCAGTGCGCATATCAGCCAAGAAGCAATGATGAACCAAAGCGCTCAACCAAATCGCAACCCGATGCGCACCCCGGAACTCCTGCTCACCAACAAGCAGATGAATTCCTCGATCATAGTTATCAACGCGATCAAGCAGTCGACCCAACGGATCCTCCTTCACCCAATAGATCTCAAAATATCCAAAGGGCATACCGTCCCAGCATCCAATAACCGGGAATTTATGCTTGCTCGTCAAATTCGCCAGAAGGAACTTCTCCTGTGCAGATTTCGGCCCACCTTCCGACCACATCGCTTCGACGCGCGGGACATTCATCCACCTGTGCAGGGTGTCCACGTCGGAGGAGACGTTCGCCGAGAGATGTTGCTCGATGCTCGTGACAGACGATGTAACCGGAGTCCCCGGTCGACTACCACTGATATTGCGGCTACCGTCCTGGACCGGGACCGGGATCGTTTTTGTCATGGGCACAAATGGGATTCGGAATGAGATATACTGGCTCACGCTGGGGATGTAGCGGACGTAGAAGACTTCGCCCTGATGCGGGGGTTTCGGACGCATTGGGTGTCGCACACCGTGGGTGTAGGTGTATTGGGTGGGAGCGGGCGGGTAGTATGTTGGCAGGTGGCTTCCTGATGTGAAAGGGCCAGCGGAGGTGAAGCAGCCTGCATTTGCGGTGTGGAATTTTGCTTCTGTTGGTGTTAGGGTCGTTGAGCTGGGTAAGCTGCCCGGGGTTGGGGACGATTGCCGTGACTCGTATGGTGTCACCGACGGAGATGGTGAACCAGGGGCGCGTGGTGTCAGAGTGAAGAGGAAAAGACGAGGGTCGAGTTGCCAGAAGCTCCGGCGGCTTACGAACATGTTGGACCAGCTGCTTGAGTCTCTTGTCTCCATTGGCTGTAGGCCGACAGAGGAGTCTTGAGTTGTTATTAAACCCATCCGTTCGAGCTTTTGGAGCAGGTTTCGGCCCTTGAAGATGCCCTCGCGTTTGATATTGATGCGCCAGTCGCCTTTGGGTCGTCCGCAGTTGGGTGTCATGCTTGATGCAGCTGTCTCGAGGTGCAGATCTGGCTCTGGTTCATGGAAATACCACCACATGGTCGCCCACAGCATCATGGCAATCTGGCGTGTGGGCGACGTCACGGGCTTGAATTCACTAGACGGCGGGTTGACTATGTACGAGATATAAAGCGAATCGCGGTTCAAGGTGGGGGTCGTGAAACGGATCGTGTTATCGTCATCACTGCCGCGCTCACTGTCTGCGCCTGGGACTTTGGTCACATTTTGGGGCTTTTCAGTGTGTATAATGATCGTCCATCCCGGTGGAAAGGTGGGGTTCTGTTGAACATTGAAGTCGGTGGATTTGAAGGTTACCCCACCAAAGACTGGCGAAACAGTAAAGGTGAGGCCATTGGGCAAGTTGCAGGTGGTGTATCGCATAGTGAGCTTAGAAGAGGAAAGGAAAAAAACCCAGGAACAGGAAGCGGTTGACGTTTGACTTCTTATCCCTTTGGCTTTGGCCCCTCACTTGCGGGGATTGACAGGGACTGAGCTGATAAAGAAGGAAAGACCAATACTAAGGAATGAATTGGTAATGTGAAGGAGAGGAGTGGAAGAGGGAAAAAAAGTCAGTCCACACAGTCTCTTTGAGTTGTCCGACCTTGGACGTTGATGACGCATAACATCAGCCCACGCGGAGAGAGCTCCAACTGGCCTTACTTTGGACTGCTTTAAGCTCTATTTATATGCAGTTTTATACTCTAATCTGATCCATGGTGGTTGATTTTACGGGCTTACTGCTCTACTGAATTCGATGCTTTTGTTTGTGTGTTCTCTTTAATTTTCTACATAGCTCGGGCGCTATTCCTCTTCTCAACGGCTCACAGTCGAGCCGTTCTTGGCAGACGATCTCTAGACCAATAGACACAAGGCAATAAACAAGCAAAGGGTATTCTACACATTAAAAGTCCTCCACTGTGGTTCCCAACTTCCGCTCCCGCGCCAAGCGCACCAAGTCTCCGCCGGTGACCAGATCCATCAATCCTAGGCCAACCGACTTGTAGATCACATTGCCGCGTTGCGACCATTCGCGCAAGCTCTTCTCCTCATCTACTGTCTCGGCTTGTCGGTGGGCATCACGGACCATCAGCAATTCACCCAGTTCAACAACCTGTTTGGGCTTGATTCCAGCCTGGATGATCTCGCCCGCTTCCTTGACGGCTGCGTCAAGACTGTCAACTACGACCACACCACTGCGGTGGATGTGTCGGTGGAAATGGCGATGCGGCGGCTGTACATTGACCTCATCCCGGAGGATATCGGGGTGGATCTCGGTCATGTGGGCCTTGTATGATCCAATCGCACAGATTAAGCGGCCCTTTTGGCGGCCCTCGCCCGAAGTAATGAACTCCGCAGGGAAGAGCGGCGTAGGAGAGGGAGTGCAGCAGAAGATCACATCGGCCTTGCGTACATGCTCTTTTAAGATCCGGCTGTACTCGCCGAACTCGCTGCTCATGGCGGAGAACTTGATGTCTCGGCGCCACTCAGTGTTTTCGGGCGCGTAGATGTCACGCAACAGCTTGGCGGCACGGTCAAAGGAACGGTTCACAATGTATACTCGGCGAATGTCCTCGCCGCGGAGGACGAGCGCCAAGCGGATGTGCCAATAGGCCTGGGTACCTGCGCCGAACACCAGAAGGGTGCGCACCTTCTTGCGCTTGTTGAACATCATCAGCGAGGCCAGGGCCGTACGGAATGCGGTCAACTCATGCGCGTTGATCAAAGCAAAAGGCAGACTCTCGCCGTCCAGCAGCGTCACACTGCCGCGAGGCGATGTGTCACGAGTGCCTGCGCCCGGCCAAGCGCCAAGGGTCTTGGAAACGTTGCCGGTCACTTTCTGCTGGTTGACACATCCAGTGAGCAGGGTCGAGCTATCCGTGCTACTGCCAGTAGTGACGGACGGGCTGACTGATTTGCCGTCGTCATCTTCCTGGTCCTCATGAGAAGAGCCAACCGACAAGTCACTCAAATCAGAGGATAGTGAAGCCACCGAGTTGCGGAATGAACGTCGCTTGCGGGCTGAGACCTGCTCTTGTTCCTGGACCTCGATGGCATCACGTTCAATAGCGCAACCAGCATCGCCCCCGTCCTGCAGGGAAATCATTTTGATGCCGATAGTCTGGCCCGTAGTGGCGGGCATGAAAAGTGTTGTACAGCCATTGCGGCGGGTGATAGCAGTTCTTTGGGGCTGATAAGCCGCAGAGCAGCCCTTATCCTGGGAACCGCTGGAGTAATCCCGTAGGGCTTCGGCAAGGTTGCGCTGTAGATCGACGACCTCGTCACGGGAGAGGGAATGTAGCAGAGTGCGTAGCTGCGACCGAGAGAGGACGGTAAGAGGCATGGTGGCGGGTTGGGAGGAAGAGTGAAAGAGGAAGGAAGGTGATCTGTGGTAGAGTTCCAGTCAGCCAAGTGCCAAGATAAGAGTGAAACGACACACGCAAGACCTGTTCTATTTGCCCCCGCGCCACAAATCAAGACGTGGGCCCTAGATTAAAATAGGTCGGGCGTTCAGAGGCAGCGAAATTGGCCGCTCCGAGATGACGACTGGAGAGGTGGGGGGGGAGCGGGGTGATCAGCACAGTCATAAATCAGTGCCTTTTTACAGGACGTTTGGACAGCAAGAAAGGTCCGAGAAGCTGATCAAGAACATGAGATACGAGGAAATACAAATCCAAGTTGAACGACAGGTCTGTGCCCGGCGAAGTTGTGACTATCGCAACCGGAGATCTTTGCCGCATTCGGAAGATGAAGCCAAGCCCGATGCGGAAATTTGTATCGGCCGGGTGCCTGAGGCCACAATCTGATAGACGTAGGGCTGCAAGGCTGCATCTGTACCAGTACTCGGTCTTCTTTATACGCATCAGACGCCTCGAGTGTATACACTTCCAGGTCTGGAACTTTCACTTCATATTCTTCCTCTTTGTTTCCATCTCCGTAGGCCTCCTCTCAATCTCCCTCTTTCTTCATATTTCTCTTCGATATTGCTTTACTTCCTTATCCACTTTGTGCGTTTCTCTCAGCCAGAGAATCAGAATCTTCGGCGATTCTATGTATCAAACTAATTTCGTTGGCCTCAACGTCTGCGATGGCGCGCATCATGTCAGTCTAAGAATTGTTTCTGCCCAGCGTAGTGAGGGTAGAACCAAGCGTCGATGGTTAATTTCTTGACCCAGTGCCTTATAAATCGTTTTCCACATGAGCTTATGATGCACTAATAGCATATCTGGGATCTAGACACATCGAGGCGCAATATATTTGGTCCAACTCCGAACTGCTAGAAGGCGGGCACCCGTTTTGGAGTAGATTGGGCCAAAACAAGTCAAGAATCTGATAATTTACCTTAACCATTATACAATATAGCATGACTCATCTAGCATATTGCGCCATTGTGCCTGGGCCGTTCGAACTGTTCGGGGGATATGACATCATTCGGGCTCCTGGGTCAAGCTTGATCACGCGAGCAGGGACAAGTCCATTGGGGGGGGAACAGAACGTACCTTGAACTAAGTACAGTTGAACTAGATATAGTTTGAGAATTTGGTTTTATAAGTGATTCAAGTTCAATTCAGCCTTGGAGAATATACGGATCATCTGACGAAAGAATGGCCGAGAGCTGATAAGACTCGTAGTCCATCGTCCATTGTTGGGGAGCTCGATCTTTTCAGGTATCCGGCGCATATATCATGCATATCAATCCAAACCATTCACCTGAATCATAACGCGTGGTCTTATAATCTGCAAGTCGTACTTGTAACACGAGGATCTGACCAGCTTCCACAGATCGGTCCAATGAAGATACTCCCCCACTTGCTCAACTAGGCACTGTACATGACAGGCTACAGCATGCACATTACTCAACTGCAAACAGAAGCTCCATCTTCACAATTAACATGGATCAACTTGGTCATTGACAGTATCGAGCCAGACTCGTCGTGGGAGATAAGTGTATATTAGCGTTTCTTGGCATTTGGGGGCTGGAAAGCACTGTAATTGTCGACCGCAACACTGAGGTTGGAAAGTAAGAAGCACCAGAAACTTGCTTATTCTGATAGGATCATCACAATTATCATTGTCAAGTCGATCGGGTCACCCGACGTTATCGCCTAATGCAAGGAGGCAATAGTTCATGATTTCTTTTGTTCCTCATTGAAAATTTTTCAATCTCCATCCAGTCCACCAGGAATCCTGAAACCCCCCCTCTCAACCAAACCTAGGCATTTCCTCTGCCTTGTCAGGTTGGAAATGACTTTGCCGTCTATGGACTCGACATGGGGCCTTCACTGGCGCTCATCGGCATGGTTCATCGTCACCGCGATTATCATAGCCCTCTTCACCGGTAAACGCTTTCTTCGCTGATTTGTACAGATGTGAAGATGAAAGCGCTGGAAATGACTGACGTCATACATCAATAGATACATTCCTGAATAGCTTCATCGTCCCGATCCTTCCGTATATGATTGAGGACCGGATCAGCTTAGACCCTTCGCGCACGCAGAGTATAATTACCTGGCTGTTCTTTGAGAGCGCTGCTGTCAGTCTGCTTCTAAGAATGCCGTTGGCGCATTTTGCAGACAAGTCTACGTCGAAGCGGAAGTGGTTCATGTGGGCGCTGGTCATCGCTCTCACTAGCACGATTGCAACGGCAGCCTCGTCTTCTTGTATGTAATGCATTCTTGGCTCGTCTGCGGCGGAAAAGGCCTGAAGAAAGGCTGACCATGTCTCACAGTGGCTGTACTGTTCGTCAGTCGGTTCGTGCAGGCTTTCGCCAATAGTATCATGTGGGTTGTGGGATACTCGACATTAGCTGCCACAGTTCCGATTCAACACACAGCCAAAGTATACTCTGTTGTGTCTGTTGCAAGCTCGCTAGGTGCCTCCAGTGGACCCATGCTAGCTGGAATGTTGTTCCAACTAGCAGGGTACTGGATGGCATGGACCTTGGCGTTTGCAATCATCGCCGTCGACATCATATTTCGTCTATTGATGGTTGAGAAACCCACTGTCGAGGAACCAGGTATGTTTTCACCAGGTTTCGAACCCATCTGAGGTGCTCACATATTACTTGAAGTGACTGTTCCTGCTGTAGACCCTGTCGTCAAACAAGACTCCCCTTCAGAACACTCACCCCTTCTCTCATCCCGACGTTACTCTAACAGTTACGATACCACCACCCCTCAAAAGCACCCCCAGCCAGCACCAAACTTCTACAAATGCCTCTTCGGAAAGCGCAACTACACCGCAGGCCTATGGTGCGCCTTCATATTCGGCATCATATTCACAGCATTCAATGCCACCGTGCCTCTCCACGTCCGGGACAAATTCCAATGGGGCGGAATGAAATCAGGACTGATCTTTGCAGCGCTACAATTTCCCCGTCTCCTAATGTCCCCCTTCGTGGGCTGGCTGAAAGACCGCATAGGAACACGCATCCCAACAGTGTATGGATTCGCCGCACTGACTCCATTGCTTTGGCTCTTGGGTATTCCAGGAAGTGGGCTATACCAATGGGCAGATACCAAAGACCGAGGACCAGCTCTGTATGTGCTTACTATGATTCTGATTGGTATGAACACTAGCTTTTTGAACGGGGCAGGAAGTATCGAAGCGACTATTGCAGCCAATGAGCTGGAAAACGAATACCCCGGGGCATTTGGTCCCGGTGGTGGTAAGGCGCGTGCTATCGCTCTCTCTGGTGTCTCGTTTATTTTGGGTTCTTGTGTTGGTCCTGTCCTGGCTGGAGTACTCAATCAGGAATTCGGGTACTATACGATGAATTGCGTTATCGGTATGTCTGCTCGACTGTTGGGATCTTTCCAATGCTGATATTCTATAGCCTCATTATCTGCTCTGAGTGCCATCGTGGCGTATACTTCCCTCCCAAAGAGAAGATCCACAAACGCGTGAAACCAAGTCGTTCATAGCGCAAAAGCAATTCGGGGTTTACTTTCCATACCATCAAGTAGATAGAATCAGACTATAGATCCGTTCAATAGCATTTACCAAAAGAATAACAGCCCCCTCCTAGCCAAGCTGCTAAGAACAACCCCCGAATCACAGACCAGTACAAAGACCTCTTCGTCATCGGTCTTACAGGCGCAGGTCCAAAGTCCTTCATCGGCGGCGTAGGTCTGCGAGAGATCGCCGCGCTAGACTCACCCCCTGCTGCACGCAGTTTCATATCCAATGTCCATCTTGCCTGCGAGGCACCGAGTGATTGTCCAGTTCTAATTATTGCGCATGTCAATGGGTTTTCGTTTGGGGCAGGACCAAGTATTGCGGCTGCTTGTGATGTTAGGGGTTATGAGCGGAAAGCGGTTTTTAGGATATCTGAGTTTGTTCATCTGGGCCTTTTCCTGGAAATGGAGAAGGAAAAAGGACTTCAGTATAATGGAGAAAGAAACAAACTATCCTCGGCATGGGGGAACATTTACGATTCATGTACGTGTTGGAAATTAACATTTCGGTAATAATATCATTATCAGTTTGTCCATCACATCGGATATACAAACAGAGAAGATAGGTATATCAGTAAGATACATAAACAGCGCAGAGTCTAGGCTGGAGGAGGAAATAACAAGGGCAAGCACCCGATCTGGACCACGTCTTGGGAAGAAACCATCCATGAGAAAACATAATAAAACAATAAACCACAATAGATAAGGCAACGCCCATTGAGAACAGAGACCGACATATGAGCATAAGAAGAAACGCCATACCGATCCCCAGGCAATGCAATGTAACGAGTGTTGAAGTGAGATAAGAAAAAGAGACAAGGAAAGGAAATAGCGGAGGAGTCAGATAATCCCATTCCATCTGTAGTGAGATGAGAAATGAAACGCACGGCAGAAGGTTGTGAGGGGAAACATCAAAGGAAAACCAATGTGAGCGAGGGTATTGGCAACAAGGAGTATCGACGGGGTGAATGCTTTTGAAGCGGAAATAGGTAGAGAGAAAGTAATAAAAGTGATAAGATGTTGACGTATAGGAAATGGGGGTTGGGATAGGATCATATGCATCAGCGATTAGGTTGGGATATTGTAGATTGAGAGAGATAGGAAAAGGCAGGGAATCGAGACCAGCTCGATTTAGTGGGATCGACCGACGCGGCCGTTCATGTAGGAGCCGGTAGCGGAAGCGAGGAAGCGGGCGACAAAGCCGCCGCCGTGGGCGTGGGTGTTGACCTTCATCTTCTTGCTGGGTTGTCGGAGAGGCTCGAAGTGCTTGTGCTTTTGCTCGAGGGGAGCGACGTTGACGTAGCTGTAATTAAGAGAAGAGGCGCATGATGGGCTGCGGCTCAGGTCTGTGAGCATCACATCATCGGCACCGCCGTGAGACGACACGGTGCTGATGCTGGTGGGTGTTCCCCTTGAGCTTGGGGCCAGGCTGGAGGAGCGCGAGCAGAGAGAGTTGAAGGTCTCGGCGTGGGAGAGAGCTGGCACATCACGAACCGAAGGCGGGGAAATGGAGCGATTGGGGCGGCTTGGTGATGCGCGCTGGCGCTGGTAGGGGTTGTAACGATCGTGTTCGGCGGATAGATGTGCGTCGTTGCTGTTGGGCATGCTTGGGCAGGAGACATGGCTGGGGAGACGGCGGAGAGAGTTATCGTTGGCGCGACGGTTCTCACTGCGGTTTTCGAGCTTTTGGCGACGCAGGCGACTGGCCAGCAGATCTGCCGATGCGTGAAGACGGCGCCTGCGGGTTTGGTCAGCATGTTGTTACCAGGGGAAGTTGCCATATGTTGCGAGAGCATACCATTCACGGTGTTGTTGTTGTTGCTGCTGCTTGCGAATGTACTCCTCTTCAGCCTTGCGCTCACGCTCGAGGGCAATCAGGCGCTGACGGTGGGGAACCAGAAAGGGCTCGAGGTATGTGAGAAGATCTTCTTCAGTAACACGGGTATCCCAGTCGAGGAGGAAGAGCAGTTGGCGTTCCATCAAGTTGACTTCCGGCAGCGAGAACCCAAAGCCCTCGAAGCCCTTCACAGCGGTGTATCGGGCCCAATGCTTGTTCTTGGGGCTGGAGTCGTTCAGGTTCTTCGCGGCGAGAATGAGCGAGGCGAGGAAGATCCGGTGGACGGTACAGCGCATGCCCTTGGCGACCGGGGGAAGACGAGCACGCAAACGACCGAGGTATACCAGGGAGCTCATTAGAGTAGGCACTTGAACCTGGGAGCGGGCGACGAGCGAGGCGATGAATTGTTCGATTGAAGGAAGGGCAGGCATGTCGGAAGCCTCCATGGGAGGGGTGGATGGCGGCGTGGGTTGGCCATGCTGGTTGACAGTGTTGGTCACATGGGCTTCACAGCGAATGACCTGGGCTGCTTGTTGGGCCAAATGCGTCACCATCTCCCTGGTGACTCGCTGAGTGACAAACTCGTCGAGCGCTGCTCGGTTGAGCGACAAGGAGTCCATTGTGAATGTGAGTAGTGGAGGTCGAGGTGGTGCAATAATTAAATATGACGGCAGGTGGTAGACTGCAGACCGAAAGCTGGCAAATCAAAAGTAGAGACGATATGTCTGGCAAGGGTTCCTTCGTACAATAGACAAAGGACAATGACAATGTAAATGGGTATAGATGGCAGGAGGTTCCAACAGTTCAAGCACAAAGGCGACACACTCAAACTAAAACAGAAAACAAAAGCACAATCAAAGTCCTCTGAAGCTGGAGCACTTTCAAATTCCTGACCAGCAGGATAACTTGACAATGAAGTAGTTCTGGAGTGAAGGAATGTTGCTGTAAGGATAGTTGGGGTTGTCGTGTCAACCCTCTTTATCGATAGCCCTAACTGAGCTTCTCCAGAAAAGTGAGACCCGGAGATTTTATTCGAGACAATGTCCACAATTTATAGCAATAGATCGAAAAAGATGCGTCTGAGGAGAGACAAAGATTTCCGAGAGAGCGAGGGAAAGCAGCAAAGAAAAAGGAAAGGAAGGATGGGTGACGACGTTGGGCATGTGGATGAGCCTCGTGAAGAATCCGAGGGAATACCACTAGATATAGCATCTGGTATGCGCCAGAGGGCGGGAGGGGGGAGATGGATTTCCAGCTGCAAGGACTTTTCGTCCAGTCAGAGTCCCTGGAGGAGGATAGGCCAAGCACAGGGGTTAGAGAATAGCCAGAGCGGACCTGCATAGTTGGATCTGAGATGCTCGAACCTTTCGCGCGCGGAGTCTAAGCAAATGATTTGTCGCGGAATGTGGTGGAGAAATACTTGATAGACTATTGTATCCCTAGTTTCAGTTCTACTCTAGTACTGTACTCTACTACTCCATGACTCTGCTGTACCATCTCACCCAGACTATACGGTCCTTTGTACGACGATTCCGGCTGTCTTTGGCTTTTCTCTTTGCTGAAACAAAGTACCGAAAAAGCAAGAAAAAAAAAGATCCCACGTCCTGTCGACGAACGTATCAGGGGGATCGTCTAGCTCCAATTATTCACCAGCCCCATCATGAAACTCGCGACCGTCTCATCATTGCGCGAGACGCGGGGGGATGCGATATGTCTATATTAGCATTCCATGGAAATAGATTCTCTCCCATGGATGCTTTGATCTACCCTGGGAACACCTTAAGCCTTAACGCTAACCCGTGACCCGAACCATATTAGGTCCCCGTACTGTAAACTGTCTAATATTCTACTGTCAACTGGAGTATTCCACGATAGTCTTCCACTCCAATTCTATCTATCCATTCGAGAAAAAAAAAGTAATCTCACATTAGCCCAATACATGTCAGTTGCCGACCGTGGCAATCCGACCTAACCATCCCCCTCCCAAAGGATGATTCGCCGTGCCTGGCATGGGGCAAGACACGCCACGATCCCTGTCAACTTTCCCTTTCTACAGGGCACATGTACCTGTACGTTACCAGTGATTTGAAGTTACTCCGCAGGCACACATCCCCATACCAAACCCCCCTGTCACGCCCGCGCCACGAGTTAGCGTGTTCGAGGGGCAACTCCCACACGCATACCAGATGACCCTCTAGGACCAGACCAAGAGGGGGGGCAAAAGAAGGACGAAGAATAGTCTTTCCACCTCGCATGAGGGGAGTCACATACAGTCTTCGCGTTGATCCTCTGATATCATCCCCGTCAGCCAGTCACCGTTTGAGTTGGGTCGCGGGATCGGAGTGGCGGCGCTGGATGTATCGCGTCTGATCGTCCCAGCCTCTGCCGTCGATTTGGATGAATTTGGTTTTTTTTTAGTTCTAGTTTTAGTTTTTGATTCCCTTGTCCCGACACTACCCAGTATGCGCGGTACTGGAGTATGCATGCTACCTACTGTAGCATGTACTGTACAGGAGTTCCATGTCTGGGCCCATTCGTGTCCGAGGCTGCCATGCATGCAATGCAATGTTCCGTGTGCATGCAGAACCCAGAACTGTATTGGAGTACAGTGGTGTGCGTCTAAAAAAAGAATCACTTACGCTGCTACGGGATTTTCTTGTTGGGCTCGCGATCACTGCATGGACTGTATATAAGCGCCCGTCTTTCCCCTCCAGCGCTTGCATGGTTTCAGCACGAACATTAGCACTGGCCGTTCTTTTTGCGGTTGCTCATCTTGTTGGCGCTTAGAGACGGGCTTGTTCTATTGATAGAAGCTATGCATGGGAAGGTGGTTATTCTTAGATCTGGAATGTGCGCGTCGGCGCCGAGTTCTTGATCTTCGCTAGGCTAGCTCCTGGAGTTTTCTTTTCATGATGCGACATACTGTTACTTACTTGTTCCAGGAGTTGAGCGTCTCGCTGGATTTCAGATCTTGAGTATCTGTTTGGTTGGGAGAGTCAACGTCAGAGGATGGCATGTGAAAGGTGAAACGGCGTTTCAAGAGCTTTGTTTCGTGACGTGGACGAGCGGTTAGAGGATTAAGGTGAGACCCTGCGATGTGGTTCGGGCTTGAAACGGCGGATGGGCGGGGGTGGGTGGAAGCGGTTGCCGCATACTGTTTCTGCTGTTTTCTTTCTCTTATAGGATCTGGCTCGAACCCCGCAGAAATAGCGAGGAAAATATCACCGGTCGCTCTGTCTGCGTTTCTATTTCTTCGACTTTCAACCTGATGTTGGTTGTCTCACGGGACAATCAGGTCAGATGATGGCAGAGACGAACTATATTCTCAGTCGCCAAAGAGTCACTGGGATGCTGCCCTCTTCACTATAAACTACAGGAGCGATCCTCGTCAAGCGGGTTGTACAGATGATGCCTGATCGTCGTGATGTTCGTCATGGGGCAATGAGCCGGGGTCCTCAGACGGGCGCCTCCAAGTGGTGCTAACTCAAGATTGTACTTCCAGACATCGATACTGGTATAGTTCAAGAATATCACAATTATGAACAGGTATTGATTGAGGAGGGCTATATCACCCAGAACTAGAATAAACTATACACTCCTCACTCTACCCCCAAGGACCCAGATCACATCACTTAAACAACAACAGCAGAGTAAGAGGAGACAGTGAGGTCAGAGGTACCGGTGAAAGGCTCAGTACCAGCCTGAACGTGAGTAAGGTACAAGCTAGAGCTGAGACCCTGGTTCTGCTCAAGGTAGGTGAAGAACGCGAGCAAATCACCGGAGAAGTTGGTGACGGTGGAAGAGGCGACAAAGCTGTAGACGGTCATGCTGCCGTTGGGGCCCTTGTACAAGTTCCAGGTGACACCGTTGATGGTCGTGGTGGCGATAGCAGAGCCGGTGGAGGAGATGGGGCCAGCGCCGCCCAGGGCAGCGAGCCAGACCATGATCTCGTACTCCTCGGAGCCGTCGGCAGTGGAGCTCAAGAACATGTCGTAGGCGACGTCAGCGACGACACTGGTGCTGGTGTAGCTGTGGAAGGGCCGTGTTAGCTGGTTGGTTCCATTGAAGTCTGATCTCATGCGGGTCATAGCTTCCGCGGGTAGAAGTTCTACATACCTCCACTTCCAGTTGGACTTGATGCTAGTAACGGCGCTCAGCTTCTTGGCGGTGAACTGCAGAGCAACGTTGGCGTAGCTCTTGACTTGGTTGGCGGTGCCGGCCCACGACCAAGAGGTGTGCCAGGCGATGGTGGTGCCGCTCAGGGAGTCAACACCGGTGCACTGCTTGCCGGCGGTGTCGTAGCTCTGGCCCCAGAGGTTGTTGTAGACGATGTAGCTACCGGTGGTGACCGAACCCCACTGGTCACAGAAGTCGGCACGACGGTTGAGGGTCTTGGTAGGGACGGCAGCGGCGTCGCCCACGGCGGCCAGCGCCATGGTAAGGAGGGAAAGAGGAGCGAAGGACTTCATGTTGGAAAGAGTTGGTCGAAAGAAAGGAATGAATGATTATCGGTTTAGAGAAGGGAATGGATCAAACATTGACCATGGACGGGGTCTCGCTGTTTTATACATGGCCCTCTCTTCTCAAGTGGAAGTTTGTCCGATGGGGCTTGCTGGGCTCACGTTCCGTATAGATCACGGAGTGGTCCTGTCTCGGATTTTGATATCTTAATCTGCTCCGGACTCCACACGGATAAAATCAGGCTTGAGGCTTGGTATCACAATTTCTTGCGTGTCAGGATACTTCATCCTACCTATCAACTAGCTTTGTGGAGGTAGATCACCGCCACAAACCTCACATCCCTGGCGCACATGTATTTTTCCACGACTGTAGTGGAAAGGAGACAGGAGACGAGCTTGCGGTTTTGGGAAGAGCTCCGGGCGAACCTGAGACGACGGCGGTGGATAGTGGGTCGTCCGGCTGCTGTGTCTAGAACTCGATCAAATAACATTCGGTTGTAGAACTGGATCCGCAATTCTTCAAGACAATCCAAACCAATCTAACGGTCGCGGTATTTGCGACATTTCTCCGAGAAAAAGGGGGTTTTTTCTCGCTGTGGATCGGTGTCCCAGGTCACCTTTGCCGGCATGAAGAAGTGATGCAGAGTTCAATTCTCGGTCTTGTTAGTCGTCCTTCTGCAAGGGATTGGCGGAAGGATATCGCCAAGCCCACCACGTCGTCAACTAATTCTCCATGCGCTTCATGGATCTGTACCCCGCAAACTAGCGCAATGCCGAAGACTTGAAGAAACAGGCTCAATAATCCCTAGGCTCAATCAAATTGTGGTTCAATATCAGGTGGAACGGAGAACTGGCCGCTTTGCAATGAGCCATGATCGACCTCGCCGACAGGGGGAGTGGGCAGAAGCATATATATAACCGCAGCCTCTGACGATGCTGTGAACTTTGAATTTAACCGGCCACTCGAATGGAGACCAAGAAGCCGAATATACTCACCAAGCGAAAGACCAAATTTCATCAATGGTCGCCCATCGTTACGAAGTGATGACTGTTAAAGGGGTCAATGGTTCCTTTGCGAAACTCGTGGTGATCCCCGCAGACTTAAGTGCCGCTTTCTACAGAGATCAGTTGAGTCCCTCGGGTAGTAGATGGATTCTCGTATTCGCTTGACCCGATATGAACATATAAGCCTCGGGCAGCCACAAACAACCGATCTCGGCAATGCTGAAGGCATATAGATTGAGCAATTGACCAATGAAAGAGTCGGAGTTTCGGATTGCGACGATCCGAATGGCCTGTTGCTGACTCAGCCACCAACAGCAACAAACCCAGCAAACCCAGCAAACAAAACAAACAGAGATTATCACAGGCAAATATCAAGGTTATAGAGACAATTTAGGATGTGTGAGATGTGTAGAGCTAGGAGTTCAAGACATGTAAATATCAAAAGAAATCCCGTCTTTACAAGCAGAACGAGGACCAAAATCAACAAGCAGCAAGGTATAAAAGCCAGTGCTTTGATCGCCCCACGGGTGGGACTCCGGGGGTTTCGCCAGGGGCCCAAATTTCAATTTAAGTGTTTGCCTCTTCCTTTCCTTACCCTTCACAAACAAGATGCCTTCCAAATCCTCCAAGTCCTCCAGCTCCGGCTGTGGCTGCCGCTGCTTCTCGCTGAAGACCCTCAGCTTCCTCGCCATCTTCCTGGCGCTCTTCTCCGCCGTCTACCGCTACCTCGACGCGCGCCTCGAGCAGTTCTACATTTTCGACCCCGAGCATCTGCACGACCTCTCCCAGCGCGCAATCAGCACCCACGGTGAAGACACCCGCTCCATCGTCAACTTCATTGTTGCCGAGCTCGAGCAGAAGGTTGGCCCCAACTACCTCAGCACCGATGAGGAGTGGGTGTTCAACAACGCTGGCGGTGCCATGGGCGCCATGTACGTGATCCACGCCAGTATCACCGAGTACCTGATTATCTTCGGTGAGTATTCCATTCCAATGAAGCTTTTCTTCCCTTTTGCCCCCTTCTAACCATTCCTATCTAGGCACCGCCATCGGCACCGAGGGCCACACCGGCCGCCACACCGCCGACGACTACTTCAACATCCTCCAGGGTACCCAGCTCGCCTACGTTCCCGGCGAGTTCAAGCCGGAGGTCTACCCGGCTGGTAGCGTGCACCACCTGGTTCGCGGCGAGGTCAAGCAGTACAAGATGGATGAGTCTTGCTTCGCGCTCGAGTACGCCCGTGGCTGGATCCCTCCCATGCTCTTCTTCGGCTATGCCGACACCTTCTCCAGCACTTTGGACTTCCCTACCTTGTGGGCTACTACGCGCATCACTGCCCGCGAGATGGTCGGAAACTTGATGCAATTCAAGCTGTAAATTATCTTACATTTTCGGATTTTGTTAAAAGGGGCTTTTGTCGTTTCACAAGCCTCGATGTGTTATATGTGGTATGTACATCATAAGACTTGGAGGGAAATGTTGGATTAAGTGATGAGCTGTTATTTCTTTGACGCCACAAAAGTTACTGGCGAGATTACTTAATGGGTACGGCATAGAGTTTAATAATGAATGATCGGCTGGTATTGCCATGCTGATTCAGAACCATTGATGAGTGTCTCGGTACTCCGTAGATTAGCTGACAATTGGTACCAAAGCAAGGGCTTGATGTAGATGAGGTCATTTCAGAACCACGCAAGGTGAAGTTGCCTCACGCAATATTGATGGATGAACTTGAGACCAGCATGTATTATCGACCGAGGTCTTAAGCCACAGCAATATCGGCTGCCCGATTCCCGATTGCCAATTTCTCAATTGAGTTGTCGCATGCATGCCAATTTCGCAAACCCATGCGCCTTGATTTAGACGTAATGTTTTGATATCCAGCCTGCTTTTCTGAAAATTAATCTTACTAATTCCCCATTTATAGCATGGCAGTACAGAAATACTAGTATTAACTCAAGAGGCATTACCATTGAGTCCTGAGTTTGGTCCACGCCATACATACCCAGACAGACTCCACTCTGGAACTATATCGGAAATCCGCCGTCGGCGCATCGGACATTTACCGCAACAACATAGAACAACCAACGTAGATAAATAGACCATCTATAATGCCAACCAAATCTGAATCCAAGAAACCGAAGAACTCCAACTCAAACATTGCTCACCTCACCTCACTTCCAATCCCACCAACCAACCAACATCACCACCACCAAAATGGGCTCCATCCAAGACTCACCCCCAACCCTCCAAAACCCCTTCCGAACCCGCATCCTCGCCGGCCAAATAACACCTCTCATCTCCATAAAGCACATAACAAGCAACGAAATAGCAATGATGGCCAAAATGGCCGGCTTCCACGGCATGTTCATCGACATGGAACACTCCACGCTCGACCTGCACGCAGTCGGCCAACTCATCCTAGCCTGCAACTACGTTGGAGTCTCGCCGGTCGTGCGCTCGCCTTCCAAGTCACACTGGCACATCAGTCGCATCCTCGACGCCGGCGCTGCAGCCGTCGTCATCCCGCACATCGAGACCGTGCAGGAGGTGCGAGAGCTCGTGCGCTGTGCGAAATATGCGCCGCTGGGTGCGCGCGGTTGCACGAATAACCAGCCGGCGTTGAACTTTGCGCATGTTCCTACGGCTGTGCAGAATGAGGTTCTTAATCGGGGGACTATGTTGATTCCGATGATTGAGACGCCTGGCGCTGTGGAGCTTGCGGAGGAGATTTTGGGCGTGGAGGGCGTTGATGGCGTTCTTGTTGGGTCGAATGATCTTTGTGCTGATCTGGGTATTCCGGGACTGTATGATGATGAGAGATATTTGGGGTCTGTTGTTAGGATTCTTGAGGCGGCGAGGAAGGTTGGGAAGCCGGTTGGTATTGGCGGTATTGGGGGAAGACTTGATCTGTTGGAGAGGTGGTTCTCTCTAGGTGCTACTTGGTCGCTTAGTGGTGCTGATGGGGCTATTTTGCAGAGTGGGATGAAGCAGATTACTCGGAATTATGAGGAGATTAGTCGTAAGTTGCAGAAGGTTAAGAATTAGATTGGATTTTTCTGTTCTATTTTGCTTTTAATTGAATGTACTTTGGCCAGTAGAAGTTCATTTTTGCTTTTGGTTATGCTTATTGGAACATGTGTATGTCAAATGGATCGTCTGAATACAATGTTGCAGGCGGATCTCCATAGGCGTACTCGTTCAGCCCGGCTTCCATGTTCCACAGAGCATCTTCGTTGAATAGTCCCCAAGAAAAAGTAGAACCATCCGATATGGAAGGGTTGATCTCAGCATTGGGATACTGACTGACCGACTCGTGACCACTATTAAATGAGCCTGACATACCAAAGAGAGCAGAGTCGTGGGACGGAGGAAATTGTTCGGTTGGAAATGATGATGAAGACATGGAAGGGCCATGGTAGTTTGGATCATGCATGGTAGAGTGGAGAGGCTCCAGAATCATCGAAGAAAAGCACCCTTGAGAACGACGATTGCACTTGCGAAGAACATTGTCACGCAGTGCTTCATAGACCGCCACGTAGCGCTTTGCATCCGGCATTTCTTCCCCCATTTGCTTTAACGCAGTCTGGCCATGCGTAATGGCACTGATTGCTTCACGGATGGTCTCTAGGTCATGTTCCTTTATAACAGAGAGACAAAACATAATAGATAGACCACCAGTATAAAGCATTTGAAAATAGCTCCGAGTGAAGGTGATTTTCTTGCTCTGGAAAAGCTGACAGAAAATCGTGATGGCACCGACTGCACAATGTAAGCAGAGGACCACGAGATCTTTTGGTGGTGTATTGTTTTGCTTCGGGACAAGGTCTAAAGCCTTCCGAGCTAATATGAGTCTTTCCCTTAAACACAAGAGGTCGTACCATTCTTGCATTTCGTAAAGACACGATGGATTCTCAAAAACAGGGGCAGATTTGCGCCATCCTTGTAACTCTCTGAGCAATTCATCTAATTTGGCATAAACTGCTCCCCTGGCTGTGATGTGATTCTTGTCATGACCAACAATTCTCTTCTCTTGAAATGTGGTGTGTATCACTGAAGTAATTTGCCGAAGGCGAACACAAGCAAAGAATACCGACATTTCTGTGGTCCGTGTTGTGACAGCTGCCACAGCAGTCAAAGAAGATACAGCACAAAAAGAGTTCAAGTCTGTGAATGCGCCTGATCCCTCTGCGGCTTCAAGCTCATCATCATTCGCATCAGCGGGAAACCCGATCTGAATCGCTTTGTCGGTCATAGCAAAGGGGCGATCTAAAGTGATAGAGCTATAACGGTCGATCATGTAGCTTTCCCAGAATACTCGCCGCTGTAGCTGTTCTTGCAACAGACTAATCTTTTGGAATGCAGGAGGTGGTTTATGTAGATTTTGCTCAATACACATGCGCATGCACAGCCGAGTTATTTCCCAAATAGAGATGCCTATGGGGAAGAGGTATTGTTAGTGAATGATGAGCAGGAACCCAAAGGGTGAAGCAAAGGTGTTCCCGCTTACAGCGAGATCCAGGGCAAAATATTACCTATATGATGATAGATCCCAAATCGCCCAACTAATAGAAGATCTTGGATGGAATCAAGCTCCCTTGAGAGCAAACTATCATCAAGATGCTGCATGGCTGATAGAAAGTAGCCGTAAGGGTGATGTGGATGATCACCCCTGCGGTATAGAAGAACCGAGGAAATGGCGAGAATCATAAAGGTACGAAACAAGCTGTGTGATGAGACACCGTGAGTCCCAGGAAGCGGCTCATCTTTTTCAGGTGCGGAGAACACAGAACGGTAGAGTTGTTGTACATCACGTCTAAGGAGAATTGGGTTTTGAATATGAGACCCGGTAAGGCTACGACGGTTAGCCCAAGTTGCCATTCATTATTGTAGTCCAGCGGCCACTTACTATTTGTCAAAAAGGATTCGAGCCTCTGCAGCTGACGGTAAGGAATTTGATCTGATCCCGGCCTCGGCAGGACCAGAGACCTTTGACAAGTTTTGTAGCAACGATGGATCATGGTCTCGCCATGACGAGTCCACAAAGAGATATCGTATAAAGCTAGAGGTTTCTATCAACACTCATTCCTCGAAGAAGATTCAATTTACAAACCTGATTCCACCACCTTCGACAAAATTTGGAGACTGGGTGTTACCGTTTTTATTGACATGATTTTCTTCGTGCGGAGCATCACTTCTGTAATGTTGCATATTTGACATTTGTTCAGTCGCCGATACTGTCATGGCAGATGCGTCATTTGATCTCATTGCAGTCAACTGGCCCTCAAAGCCTTTGATCTGCTCTTCCAGATCACCGATATATCTATTGAAAACATAAAAGTATAAGCAATGTAAGATGTAATGTGAATGAAGAGAAGGCAATATACCCTCGAGCCACTGAGTCAAATTCATCGACAGAGAGAGTCACGCATTCCTCGCCATGCTTGGTACATGGCCCGCACTTGGGTCGAGAATTGTCACATTTGATTTTTCTTGAATGACAGAATTGACACGCGGGAAGCCGAGGGTTATTTGGCTCCGTTGAATCTAAGGGACATGGGGATGTTTGAACAGACGATGTATTCTCCATAATAGCGCCCTCTCTCATCCAGTAATACCTAAACGAGAGGTTTTGAGATGTTCCAATGATTATTTCAAACCACGTAATTCTCGTTGGCTCGATTAATCGGCAACAAGTCCAGGAAATTTTGGCAACAGCATTTTCGAGGAGCGAAGGAAAAACAAAGTAGAGCGGAGGTGCGCTGAGTCTGGGGTACGCTGCGAGTCAGGTGATGGCATCAAGCTTCATGAGCACGTGATACATAAACGACAGTATTATTCAATACTAGAATGGTATTTGAGAGGGATTCTATGATCACCAGTCTTTTCGTGTTGTGCTGTCACGGAACTTCGACAAGTGTGGCAGTTTTATGTGGTGGGAAATTTATGATCGCAAAACCATTGCGGTTTATACATGCAGCAGATTAAATGATTGGTGAAAATGAGAAACATTGGAGAATTCAAATACCGAGGGATTTACTTCGTAATAGTGTGATAATTACTACCAATAAGGATAATCTCTCTCTGACTCCTCCTGTCTTGTTCGTTTACTAAACAAGATATCGGAAGTTATTCTGAATCGCATTTCTTGAATCCTCATCCAAACGCCCCATGAACAAAGTGTCATTAGTCTCGGCTTCAACAGCCAATTGATCCAACTTCTTATTGGCATGGCGAAGCAACACACGGAGGGTCAGTATACAAGACAGCCCAAGTACCTGGAATGCCAAAAGACATCCCCAAGATTGTCTATACATTGGCTCATACTGATCCAGCCAGAAGTAGTTGGCGAACAGGGAAGCAATGTTGGCGCAAGTATTAGCAAGCCCAATCGCGACGGCTCGCTTAATAGGAGGCTGTGTGATCGTGGAAGAAAGCCAGGCGTAGGTAGTGGAGTAAACACCGAATGTACCGCAGCAAACAAGAATTGTCAAGGCATAGCGAGCCCACAGTGAGCTAGTGATGGCGATCAAAAAAACTGTACCGACAATCGCTAGACACTGCGACAGACCAGCGGGAATAGATCTGATTTGATATTTATCTGCCGTCCAGGCCCATCCCATGGCCCAGAAGAAGGCGAAAATGTAGGGCGGCGAGGTGAGGAGTAGAACAGTGGTGTTATTCTTGAACCCAAGCTCCTTGATCAGGGTGGGAAAGAAGTGAGAGTATGAAATGGAAGCCGTGGTACACATTTGTAGACAAGCAAATAGCCATGTGCGGATGTCCTTTGCAGCCCAGGATAGACCACGAGATATCGGAACTTTCTCAGCATCAAGAACAGTGTCGCTTCCAGCATCGACTGCAAGTCGACATTGAGCAACCACTTTTTCAGACTCATTCAGCCACTTGGTCGTGCCAGGAAAGTCTGGAAGAATAAATAAAGCAATCACTCCAACAATGACCGTTGCCAGGCCTTCAAGAATAAAGAGCCATCTCCATGCAGCAAGATTGCCAACTCCACCCATGCCAGACAGTATTCCAGCGGAAATCAAACCGGCGAATGCATTTGAGAGTAGAATACCACAAATGAGAAGAGCCATCCGCACGCCGATCTCCCGTTTTGTATACCAACAGCTGAGATAGTATACTGCTCCGGGAAAGAAAGGGGCTTCGACAAAACCAAGGCAAAATCTCAAAATCAACAGTCCTGGTGTGTTGTGAACGGCGGACGTACATCCACTCACAATGGCCCAAAGAATGATGCATGTTGGCTGCAGAGAGAGAGAGAGAGAGAGAGAGAGTAAGCAGAGTTCCAATCAACTGACTTTCAAAGAACATTGCTCACCAAAAAGATAGAAGGGCGAAATCTTGTCATAAGCAACGTGGAAGGAATCTGCATCAGGATATACCCGGCCGAGAAGATTGAGATGGCAGTCTGGTATTCGGCACCCTTAACCCCAGTATCTTCTTGAAGACCATAAAGACGGGCTTGGGTGATAGAGTTGCGATCCAAGTAGTTCAAGAGATAGATCAAGACGATCAGAGGAAGGATACGAGTATCGATTTTTCGTCGCAATTGGGTCTCAACTTTCTTCCGAAACTCAGGATCATACGAGAAATAAATGCTCATAGGATTAGAAGGGTCATCTGCAGGAGAATCTTCGACCCATACATCCTTGTCTTTGTCGGGTTGGACTTGGTTGTCACCGGTGGAGTTTGTGGAGGGGGCATTGACTGAAGGCATTTTGAATAAGCGGATCAAATTGCCAGAAATGAACTTCGAGAATTTCATAATGTGCGAAGCTTGACATTGTATTTATATGTACTGTAGACTGGTAAGTTAAGCACCCCAGACTGTTCTGTTCCCCAGACAAGAATTTCCCCCTCCCCCGTACTCTTGGCACGACGGGGCGATGTCCGACAGGCGACGGAAAAATCCCTTAAAGCTTAGGTACTAATTTTCAATGATTTTTTTCTGGGTTAAAGTGCTAAAGTGCTGAATTTAGGTTAAATTTGTTTCTCTACAAGTCTATGACATGATGATCCAGTAACATTGTTTATCATTGACGTCCAAACAAACGTTCGGGATTATCAACAAGCATTGAGTGCCACTGCTCTTTAGTGATCCAGTCTGTCAAGGCTGAGAGCTCTGATGAGACGTCAACATTCGCTAGATTTGTTGATGGGGCAAGTGATTGGTTGGTACTGTCCACATGAGGCCAGTCACTGCCCCAGAGTAGTGCTCCCTTAGCATTATTGGCAATTCGTTGTATAATGGGCAGCATTTCATGAAATGAACCTGCACTGCGGCGGTATAAAGCAGACAACTTCACATGAAACCTGCCGGAAGACAGTAGATCAAGAAATGCATCGAATTCCGCAGTATTGATATCTGAAGGCGTGGCACATCCTTGATGGTCTGCGATGATCGTAAGGGCCTTAATTTCAGGATCATGAAGAATAAAATCCTTGAGAGATGCCCATAACTTCAAAGGTAACTGTGCAGAGAGACTCCAGCCACACTTTTGGGCAGGATAAGAACGGGCAAATCGACGAAACTGCTCCTCTATACTGGCTTGACTGCCCAGACCATCGCCATAAAGTCCATGAACTCGACATGATCTAATGCCTAGTTCGTCGAGTAGATCAAACTGATCATTGGAAATAGACTCCCAGTCTTCGTCCATGCAAATGATCCCACGAGCGAGAATATCGGGATGTTCTGCGCGAACACGCTGAAGATGAGCGACCAAGCCTTCGTGCCCATTCTCGATTGAAGCTTGGACCAGAACTAGTCGCTTATATAGAGAAGCATTCACAAGCTCTACCAAAGAAGCAGGCTGAGGTGTATATGCACGAGTGGGTTTGAAGGGGTACTGTTCTGGATCAAAGCAATGGACATGCGTATCCCACACCAGAGTTGAAATCGTGTCCATGTTGAACAATTCAGTTAATCTTTTGAAAACAATACTGAGATAATTGCCAGTAAGAAGAAAAAAAGATACAATCCCCGAGATACCCCGGACCCCGGCTGATTCCCCAACCAGGAACAGTCAGCCAATCAGAATGGGGCGGACATCTCCCTCGACATCGGACCTTCCTCCGCATCTCCTCATTTCATACCATCCGATCTTTAGGAATGTCTGCTGTCTTGTGTATCGAACAATGACGAGACAAGTGGAAGATAGTATCAAGGCTGTCTCTTCAATGACTCCACGGCAACGCGGCCAGGCATGCGAACGGTGCTGGAAACGCAAACAAAAGGTTCGGCCCTAGTCCGTCGTTATAAGCAATAGGAAATTTTGAAATCTGCTTCGGACATCCGATTCTAACGGAGAACAGTGTGACAGGGCACTTCCCGCATGCACGACGTGTACTGGGGTTGGGGTCGAGTGCGTCCCTCGGAAGTTTTCCACTGGTCCAATCACGAACAGCGCAGGGAATCTATCCCATGCAGCAGTGCCTAGGTAGGCATTTGATAGAATTTGCATGACAGTGGAGCGTACCTAACGGACTTCCAGCTATGTAGAGACTCTGAAGAGAAGACGAGATGATCTGGAGACTGACCTTCGGCGCCAACGTGCTCGTCTTCAGGGCAATACACCCACAAGACAAATAGAGATGCCTCAGTTGGCAATCCACTGCAACAAACCTCAGGACAGACCGATACGGCCCCAGCAGGAAATTGCGGATACAACAGTTCAGGCAGCAATGGGGGAAATTGGGCTTTTGTCTCGCAGTGCCATGGCAGAGCCGCGTGATGAAATGAGTGGCTTCTCTCAGGAACTTGCCATGGGCCGCATGGTACGCGCTACCATGGTCATCTCAGGAAAAGATCCAACACGAGCAACGAAAGATGCACCTAAAGGATTAATATCTATGCTGGATCAAACAAGCGTGTTGACCAAGGAGTTCTCTGTCCACTACGTGGATTGTTTCATTGAAAGAGTTGAACCACAATTCCTACATCTCAGTCCGGAAGGAGTAAGAGAAGATGTTGAGGAGCATTTCAAATGCGAAAACAATGCCAGTGAACTTGCCAGTGAAGGTGCGCGGATGAGAAAGTTTAATACCTTCATGACGATCGCTACCGGAATGCTTCTCTCTACCGATTCAGTCAGTCTACATGGATTTTCAAGCAATATTCACGCGGCAGCAACGAAAGTCTTTGCGGAGATTCTCGAGTCCGGAACCAGCGTGAACATCCTCCACTGCATGTTATCTCTGATTATTTACTCTATGCAGAGTTCACTAGGTGGCTCTACCTGGCATCTTCTTGGCCTGGCGATGCAAAAAGCGATTGCGTTTGGGTTTCACAAAGACCCAAGTCATGAGATCGGACTTTCTACAGTGCAAATAAAGGACCGGCGAGATATCTTCTGGGGTCTATACACCGTTGATCGGTATACTATACCATCGCCTTTGTTAGAACTCGACTGGCTAACTGCAGCACAGAACAATAAGTACTATTATGGATCGGCCGTTTAACATCGAAGATGATGATATTTCGGTTATGGTGAGATAACAAATTTGTCTTCCCTTTTCTTTATCTCGAGAAAGATACTCATCAACTGGCAATCATAGTCACCCAATCAATATTTGAGCAGCAACTCTGGAATGACTAGCGTAGCCTGCCATACGGTGGACCATGCCAAGCTCATATCCAGCATACATGAGTGCGACTCACAAGGAACATTATTCCACTACAGCAATTTTTGTTACTGGAAAGATTCTACAACTCCAAATGACAAGAGTGACAAGCCCTCAAAATGGCTTTTGCAGTTGGAATCCAGGGCTATGGTTGAAATACTTAAAAAAAAGGGATCTGCAACCATTGATGAATTTATGATCAGCAATGCCCGTGTGATAGAAGAAGACTTTATCAGAACAGGCACGACATATATCGAGGAAGAACATCAAAGCTCAGATCGTGGTGATTTCCGTGGGTCATTCGTGGATGCATACGACATTTTTGCGACTGGCATTGCAGTGACTTGCCTGTCTCGAAAATCGTCGCGCCCCACGCAAGGGGCCAATATTATTCACAAATGCACCAATTTGCTCACACTATTGGTTGCAGAATTTCCTGCGCTTAAAGATTTTCGTCGTGTACTATGGGCTTTGTCCACAGTGACCCCTGGGAACCCGATAGATGAGCCTATCTTCCAGGAACTACCCGTGGTGATACCGGAAGGTATCCAAAAATTGATCAGAGAATTTGTATCATGAGTCAAGAATATGTTAGCCTCTGTGACAAAGCAAAACAGTTTAATTTACTATTTCACTTGAAGTAAGAGCCGTGGCGGAAAAGACCCGATATGAACGGACAGTGTCCGATACACGATGTGCAACTGTCGCGTGGCGGACCAGGAAGTCGACCCTCAAGAAAGCAACTTAAATAGCATCTGTAGGGAATAAGATTGATCGAATCTGTTCAATATTCCCTCTTATATTTACTTCTCTTTCCGACTTCATTTTGACCTCTTTGTCACATCGTCAAACATGCCTCCCGAAAGTATCCACAGTGAAGACCGGCCATCAGTCCCAACCACCACCAAATCAAAGCCAACAGTCTATGTCCTCGATGCATTCAATCCCCAAGCAATCGCCCATGCCAGAACAATCTTCAACCTGATTCTTCCAGAAGATCCATCCTTCGCCGACTGGCGAAAGAAGGCATCAGCAGTCTTGATCCGAGGTTCATACATGACCGCCGAAGATGTTGCGAGTTGCCCAAATCTTATGGCAATTGGCAAGCATGGCGTTGGAATCGACAAAATAGACCAGGAGGCTTGTTCCAAGCGCGGTATCAAGATCCTCAACACGCCTGGTGCGAACGCTAGAGACGTCGCTGAACTTGTCCTTGCATTAACGATGGCCGTGGCGCGAGATATTCGATCGATTACTACACGTCAAATGTTAAATCCAGTGCCAAAGGAGACGTGCAATGGATTGACACTTTGGGGAAAGACTATCGGCATTATTGGGATGGGTAATATTGGGCGAACCGTCGCGGAAATCTTCCGTGGAGCCTTTGACGCTGAGGTTGTGGCATGTGATGTTTTTATGCCAGATGATGCGTGGCCCAGCATTCCGCATTCGAGAGTGAAGAGTGTCGAAGAGGTTCTCAGGAGAGCAGATGTTGTTTCTGTTCATGTGCCACTCACCAAGGAGACTCGAGATATGATCTCTTATACCGAGCTTCGCATGATGAAGCCAGACGCAATCTTGATCAATGCAGCCCGCGGTGGTATTGTCAATGAAACGGATCTTACTAGAGTTCTATCAGAAGGACATCTTTGGGGTGCTGGATTGGATTGTCATGAGCAGGAGCCGCCTACGTTCGAAAAGTATGCGACTCTGTGGGAGAATCTGAATGTCATCAGCACGCCTCATATCGGAGCTGCTACGGCCAGGGCGCAGACTGCCAGTGCTATGGCTGCGGTGAATAACTTATCTGAGTATCTCATGAGCATTAGGGCTTAGAAATCAATACAAAAGAAGGCTGTTGATTTAAAAATGTATTTACTTTGAAACACTACTATCTTCTTGTCTGGCCTTAGCTGCACCTCTACAGTGCCATCTCACCATTTGAATATTACCCTTCATGCTATCCGTAATGAAGATTGTGCGCCCATCCTCACCACCAAGAGTGCAGTTTGTCAGGTTCTTCCCTCCTTCTGGCGCAGTTACAATCCTAGCTTTCGGAACACCATCCGAGTCAACCACAAAGATAGAAGACAGACTAGGATGACATATGAAAAGATTTCCCTCCTCGTCAACCTCGAGTCCATCCGGCCCAGATGCTCCGAATGACTGAAAGAACAATCCTACTTTCGTGGTACTGCCATCGGCATTGAGAGGTAGACGCCAGATAGCATTAGAGCGAGTCATAGCCACATACAAGAAACGCTCATCCGGAGAAAGAGCGATACCGTTTGGAGAGACACCGTTGTCTACCAGACAGTCAAGCTTTCCGTCGGAAGAAAGCCGATACACTCGGCCCGTGGGATCTGACATGCCCGTCTGACCCTGATCGGTGAAGTAAATTTCATTCTGGGAAGAGACGACCAGATCATTCGGGCCTTTGAAGCGTTCCAGATTGCGACGGGCTAAGAGGGGAGATATGACACCAGCTGAAGGATCGAAGAGCAGAAGTCCCTGATATTCATTAGTCCCCTGTGCATGTTGGTTTGCGACTTTATACTAACTTGCTTGTAGTCTGCAATGACTATACAGCCGTCATCTCTTAGGGCGAGACCGTTTGGCTCTCCATCGTATCTGACACACTCGGTCACTTGCTTCTTCGCATCGATCTTCAAAATTCGCCCGTAAGGGATGTCGGTCACATAGAGGTCTCCGTTCCTGGTGTATAGAGGACCTTCCAGAAATATGTCGGACACAGGTAGTGCGGAACCACTACGCCAATCGGTCTGCTGTCCTGAGCATCGCAACGAGTCCGGGATTCGAATCAGTATCTCGGCCTGGACCACTGGTGGAACGGGGTAGAAATTCATCGCGAATTATGAATCGAATTAGAAGTAAAAAGTAAAGAAACCCTTTTTTGACATGCGTAGCTTGGCACGTACGAAGTCTTTATGTCAACCGTTCATCGCTGCATGGGGTCCTTCACACGGAAAATATCCGAAAGATCGGAACTCGTCTTGCTTTCCCCACAAAAAGTAAGCTATGGCTATACCCCGGAATTTCGGCTCTTGGCAACTGGAGTAAATGATATGAAAGCAAGGTTCAGCTTCTCTCAATCATCTCAAGATCATAAACTATCACTCATAATGGGTCTTATCACAGAAACAAAACAGGCTATTCGGGATTCCCCTAAAGGGATCTTTAATTGGTATGTGCTGATGTGCACTTGGATTTTTGCTTTTCCTGGTGTTGCAAAAGGATTTGACGAAGGTAAGAAGCTACCCTGATATTCGGAAAATTTTCAATGCTGAGAAGAAAGGAAACATCGCATCTATCGTTGTGCAGGCACGCTTCAAAGCGAACTTTGGTCTTGATCGACAATCAGAACACGAGTATGCCAATACAAAAGGTTGGATAGTTTCAATTGCTACAGCAGGAGCTGTGTTTGGCTGTCTTGGGGTATGGTGAATCCTGTGTGCTCGCTGTCGCTCATTAACTTCGTACACAGTGCCTGCCCCTTAACGATCGGTTCGGTCGACGATTTACCTTGCGCGTCGCAACTTTGATATATATAGCCGGTGTACTCGGACAGGGACTGTGTGGCGGAAATATCTCAGGCCTCTATGCTTCCAGATTTGTTTCTGGAATTGGCATCGGGGCAACCACTGTTATTCCGCCAGTCTACATCTCAGAGGTATTATAACTTCCCGATCTGGAAATGCTGAATTGTTCTTACATCTTTAACGCCAGATATCTCCAAAAGCCATCCGTGGTCTTCTCACACTTCAATATGCTGCTTGTCAGCAATTAGGAGTGGTATTGGGCTTTTTCATCAACTATGGTGTCACCAAGTCTTACGCAGGAACCAACACACAATGGATGCTTCCTACTCTTCTTCAACTCCTACCAGCAGGCATTTGGGGACTAGGAACATTCTTGTGTCCCGAGTCACCGCGATGGTTGCTATATGTCGGTCAACGAGACAAAGCCCTGACTACAATGTCCAATCTTCGCCATCTGCCTGTCAATGACTCGGCCCTGCTGGCCGAAGTGACTGGCATTGAAGCAGGAGTTCTGCACGAGAGCGAGTCTGTTGGTAGCACAGGAATGTGGGATCTCGCAAAGGAGACATTTATTCCAGTCGAGAACCGCCGTCGATTCTTCCTGATATTCATGGCGACCCTATTCTCACAGTGGTCCGGAGCCAACGCAATCACACAGTACTCACCGACAATTTTTGGATACCTCGGTATTGATGGAGATGAGTCTAAGTTCTTGGCCACGGGTATATACGCCGTTGTCAAGTTCGTCAGCACCCTCGCTTTCGCTCTCTTCATAGTTGACTTTGTCGGGCGGCGTCGGTCGTTGATGGCAGGAATCGCTTTGCAACTGGTGACTTTGGTCTATGTCGGCGGGTACCTGGGTGGAACTAAGGATATGACTGCTTCATATATTAGCACTGCACCTAACGTCTCTCGAGCGTCAACTGGAGCCATTGTCGCGATCTACTTCCATGCAGTGGCATGGAGTATTGGCTGGTTCAGCATTCCATACTTGGTTGGGTCGGAGATTTTCCCAACTAAGATTCGATCATTCAACATGTCCATCTCTATGGGATTTCATTGGGCATTCTACTTTGGGTGCTCACGGGCGATGCCGAGTTTGTTAGCAGCAACTCAGAAATGGGGCGCTTTCGTGTTTTTCGGTTGCATTTGTTTGATATCATTGATCTATGTCTTCTTTGCTATGCCTGTGAGTTGTTCAAAAATTGATGGATATGAGGATACTGACCATTTTTCAGGACACTACTGGAAGGTCATTGGAAGCTTTGGATAGCCTTTTCCAGCGACCATGGTATACTGTTTACCAAGTAGCATATGCCGACCGTGAGGACATTCAAATTGAGCGACTTGATAAGGTAGAACTTGGAACTCAAACTCATCATGTTGAATAGTTTCAAGGTGTCAAGAGAGGAGCTGGTGTATCTATTGAAGTGGACTTGCGGCCAGAAGGAGCAAATATCACGACTGACATCGTGAAGACACTATCTACATTTGGAAACTCAGTGTTACTTGACTTGAGCAGCCACAATAGCCTCTGTTCACTTTTAGCTTTCCAAGTAGCAAACAGCAAATGCCAAACAGACATTGCCCTTTTGATAATCAAACCCACACGATCTATAAACCTGGAGCCGGGCTTCTTCCCTAAGATCATTCAATGAACCGACCAGATGTGAGCTAAAAACATTTCCCGACTATAAGCCGTCCACGGGGTAGCAGTAAGATCAAAATGAGGATTCATGCGCTCCCGATCCTCCACCGCAGCCGAGAATCCGCGTGCGCGGTGACAGCAACCACACTGCTCAGTACAATGGCCCGATCCCTTCACCCGACGAGGATCAGGGAGATTCTCACAGCATTGACACGTCCGCCCACAACATCCTCCACGATTCGCACAATCCTGACGCAGCCACTGGCTCATCATATGCCACTGAGGCTGCTGTCGGAATGCTAAATAAGCGCTCTTCATGGACCCTTCTGGACATTCCGCAATCAGTTTGACATATGCCTGTTCGAGATTCCGATAGTCGCGATCCAGGGAGATGAGTTCCTCGATTAGCGTCTCTAGACGGGCCCGCTCGTCGAGGGTGCGGTACTGGTGTTGATATTGAATCAATTCTTTGAGATAGGCCTCGCGCTGGGTGGATTCGCGGAGGCGCAGCTCCATCTCGATGATCGCTTGTGCCCATTGCACGAACGTTTCTCGGTCGGTCTCCCACCAGATGTATCGCATTCCGCGGAGCAACTGCGCGTATATCCATCGTCCTGACTTCTCGGCTATTTCTTCAGAGAGTTCCAATAGGCTCTCTAGTCTTTGGGGTTTGGGCCGCTTCGCAAACTTCTGAAGCTTCTTGGTCTTGATTGGATTCTTCATGTTGGATCGGTGTGTTGTGTTGAAGCGACATGGGATGTGAAATGAGTGTATATGGTATTTGCATCACTATTCATCATAGGTTTATTCGGGGTTGAGTTCACGTATGTTTTCTTTTCGCATTCCCGCGTTTAAGTGATTTGAGTGAACAGCTCAACACGCTTGAAAATGGTCAAAAGGAAATCTTACAAGGAGATCTAAAATGAGAGCGAAACAAATGCATGGAAGAGTACACTTGCTTCAGGTCTTTGTATACAAGTCGTGTAATGAACATGTTGTGCCTCCCTCTTGCTTTCGCAAGGTTCCCTGCAACCATGGATGAGACTCGACAAAAAGAAACCCGGTCACCTTCAATAATAACGTTAAAGAAGACGATGTAAGAGGTTGAAACACTTACTATCCAGCATAGAACCCAAAGTGTCTGGGGTTCGGCGTCCTCATCCAGTGAGGAGCGCATAGATAAGCCCAATCCAGTAGGCAAATCCGACGGACCAATCAAATGCCGATATTCCGCCTATTTCGGAGCTCCCGACTTACCTAATGTGGGGGCACCGAGATCGTATACAATAGAAACGATCGACTTCTCAACATATTTGGTCCTTGAAGGTGTCATAACTCACACGTGAATACTACGAAATTTAGACCAGGCCCTACCCAGAAGAGCTACACTGCAGCAAACCATCATGTCAGCAGATTCAAGTATGCCAAAGCGCAGGGTGTTGGTAGTAGGAGCAGGCGGCGTCGGCACCATGGTCTGCGTCGCACTCGAGAGATCTGGAATGGCATCAGTCACAGCTGTTTTGCGATCCAACTACGAGCAAGTCTTAAAGCACGGGTTTGAGATTGATTCAATCGACCATGGCAAACTCTCCGGCTGGAGACCAAGCTCAGGTATGCAGAATCTAAGCCAGCAATACATCTATACATCTGACTAACGAATAAATCAGTTGTCAACGCGGTTCCGCTCGCGGACCAAGAAGCCCCATTTGACTATGTAATTGTCACCATGAAGAATATCCCAGAAGTGAACAATGTACCCAAGATCATAGCACCGGCGGTGACACCAGAACACACAACCATCGTGCTATTCCAAAATGGGCTCTACATTGAACCGCAATTTATCGACGCATTCCCGACAAATGTTGTGCTCTCTGCGCCAAGTTATATCGGTGCACATGAGCTCAACGGAAGCGTTGTCCACGATGACCATGATAACTTCCACATTGGCGCATTCCACAACAAAGCTTTAGAGCAATCAATGGAGCGAGCGAGGCTAGAAGAATTCACTCGGATCTATAACGGCAGCAAGGTCGTCGATGCAGACATGGTGGATGATATCGTCTTCTATCGCTGGCGCAAGGTGCTATGGAATGGAATCTTCAACCCAATGTGTGCCATCACGCAGCTTGACAGTGCGGCGATTAGACGATTCGGAGGCGAGCACAGTCTGATCAGACCTGGTATGACGGAGATGGCGGCGATTGCCAAGGCTGATGGGTATGATCTCGGAGACGGAATCGTGGATGAAATGGTCGATGCGACTCCGCTCGAACTGTCTTTCCGTCCGAGTATGCTGGTGGACGTTGATAAAGGAAATCCGATGGAAGTGGAGGTTATCTTGGGCAATGCTTTGCGGGTTGCGCGAGAGAAGGGAGTTCAGACGCCGATTTTGGACAACACCTATCGGTTCTTGAAGCTCACGCAGGCGCGATTGTTGGCTGCCAGGGGATTGATTATTGAGCCAAAGGAACTTCCAACTGCAGATTTGATATAGCAGGGGTTAGGTATGTGAGATTTTGTGATTAGACATTGTCTTCATTCTGGACGCCTTCGCTGCGAGAAGATAGCAATATAGATAGGGAAACAGGGTGTTAATTCTAGCGCTTAGATGAGCTCCAATCATATCGAATCAACAGGTCGCAAACACAAACGTTCACAATGAAACCTTTCAGGGCAAATGCGGTCAGCACAGAATGCGGGGGACCACTCTGCACTGTCAGTAGCATGAATTCTGACCTGTTCAGCATCTCACAAAGGTCAGAATGGAAAGGATTGATGTCCACGCTCACTGTGTTCCTGACTCGTACCGCGAATATTGCCTTCAGAGTGAATTTGCAGGCAAGAGCCATCCAGATGGAATGCCTGCGATCCCAGTCAGTAGCCCCCCCCAATGACTGTCGCTTCCCCTGCTAAACACCACCAGGAATGGAGCGCATCCACTCACATCAAATTGATGAAAAAGCTCAATATCAAACAATCAATCCTCAGCATTTCCTCTCCAGGAACACATCTCACACCAGGGAACAACGAAGAAGGGCGCTCCGTAACCCGCCGCGCCAACATGGACATGTCCAAAACCTGCGCCGACCATCCGGACAAATTCCGCTTCTTCGCGTCTCTCCCCCTCCCAGACATCGAGGGCTCTCTTGCGGAGATAGATTATGCATTGGACCATCTTGGTGCTGCCGGTTTTGTAATTCTGACGAACTCGCATGGAATCTACCCCGGAGACCCGCGACTGGATGCAGTTTTTGATAAGATGAGCGAACGCAAAACCATCGCTTTTCTCCATCCTACTGCGTGTCTCATTCAGCATCCCGGAGACGGATCCTTTGACAAACTCAATCCCGTCCCTGGGTTTTCGACGCCGATGATGGAGTTCCTGTTTGACTCTAGCCGGGCATTGATGAATCTACTGACGTCTGGCACGGTGGAACGGTGTCCAGGGATTACCTTCTTGGCCTGCCATTGTGGTGGCACTCTCCCTCCTATTCTGGAACGAGTTGCCGAGTTCTCCCCGATGATTTTAGGGCTTGGAAATGCTACGAGTGCAGAGAAAATGAAAAACCTGCTCCAGACGCGGTTCTATTTTGATGTTGCGGGCGTTCCATTTCCTGACCAGATACATGGTCTTCTTCGGATGGTTGATTCTTCTAGATTGTTGTATGGGAGTGATTATCCCTATTCACCGGCGGCACGGGCGGAATCTTTGGCGAAAAGAGTGGATGAGGGCTTGGATAGGGATTTCGGTCCGGAGGTAAAAAGGGACATTTTGCTGGAGAATGCGGAGCGTCTCATCCATTCCATAGATTGTTAGCTCTATCGAATGATCACTATGAGGACCACCTTGTATTTTCTATCAATTATCAATTAAGTGCCAACCAAAGGCCATAAACTATAGACAAGTAATGTTGCTCTAGAGAGTAACAGCATGTACAATAGCTCTGCCAATAAAAAAAGAGCCGATTGAACTGCAGAATATTCTCATAGACCCGACGTGCGGAGTCGATACTTGCAGGGAGAAATGCGGTGAACAGGTGCAACGCATGTAGCTCCCACTGAAAGCTCCTAAACAGACCTCACTTCTTGCCATACCTCGTCGCAGAAACCACAGATTATCAGAATGTCCCATCAAGAAGTTCACTCAAATGTCCACGATCCCAGGTTCCGTGAAGCCAAGCCACCACAAGCAGGCGCGTCCGTCGCAGTCGCGGACTTGTTCCGGCTAGAAGGGAGGACAATAATCGGTGCAAGGGCCCACACAGAGTTCAACATGAACTATACTAATGATCGAACTAGTAACCGGAGCAGCTGGCTTCATGGGAACGACATTGACAGTAGCCATCCTCGAAAGTGGTGCAGACGTCGTCTGCCTCGATATCATGAGCGCCCCAAAGCAAGAAGAATGGGGTACGTCGATTTAATCTCTCTAAAGTTGATGTTGCAAGAATCACCCAATAATGCCGTAATAGAAATCATCGAAGCAACCGCGAGTAAATACTCCAAACGTGTCTTACTTGTGCAATGCGACCAGCGAAATGACAACTCAATCAACGCCGCATTTGATCGAATAATGCCAGACCTCCGATATCCCATTCGGGGTCTAGCAGCATGCGCAGGCGTGTCCGATAATGGGCCCGCAACCGAGTTTCCCTCGGAATCGTTCACTCGCTTGCTCGATATCAACGTTACGGGGACATTCCGAGTGGCACAGCGTGTCGCGAAAGAGGTCATCAAAGCGAATGTCACGGCGAGTATGGTGCTTGTGGCTAGTATGAGTGGATATGTGTCGAACAAGGTGAGTTGGTCGCGGATGAACTTGTCAGCCACTTGGCTAACGGCCAGATAGGGCGTTGATACCGCCGGCTATAACTCGTCCAAGGCAGCTGTGCATCAGCTGGCGCGATCTTTGGCTGCTGAGTGGGGTTCTCGTGTTGGGATACCCCTGATTCGAGTGAACTCGCTTTCGCCGGGGTATATTCGTACTGCGGCTACTGCGGAGGCTTTGCAGAAGCCTGGTATGGAGGTGCAGTGGGTTGGGGATAATATGCTCTATAGACTTAGTACTGCTGATGAGTTTCGTGCGCCTGTGTTGTTTTTGTTGGGTGATGGGAGTAGTTTTATGACTGGGTCTGATTTGAGGGTTGATGGGGGTCATTGTTCGTGGTAGATATTTTGATATCACTACAATAGAGATTGTAATTCTGTTCATACTGAGTAGAAGCACTAGCGAATAAGTTGACACCCTTCAAGCCAGTGTACCATCCATCCTTTATGTCATTCTTTGACTTCCTTTTGCACATTTTTACAATTTCCAAATGACTATATTAGATACCTTGAAGATAGCCTTCTCCAAGCAAAAACAAAAAAAGACGAGAGAATCCAGCTGATTGCTATCTAAACCGTGCTAAACAGAAAGGGAAACTCGTAACGAAGGCTTCCCAGCCCAACCTTGGAACACATGGACCTGGATCCTCAAAGCTTGTTTGGGTTACAAAACCCTCGAATGAAAGCGAGTCAACCCTAACTCGACACTAATTCGACACAAACGGCAGACTGTTAGCCCAAAGATAGTCCGGGGTGCCAAGCCGGCACCTTTGACGTCTTTTGATTCGATGGACTGCTATCGGTTCCCTTTGAACTTCCCCGCAACTATACAACTCCCTGATAAGGTCATGGAGATCCCAGGTTCTTAACCAGGGCAATTCCCAGAGGAATCATGTCTATCCGAAACCAATCCAACTGGACTCAATTGCAATCAATTAGAACCGCGCAATATGGAAGCCGACTCTCATGACAGGGATGAGAACCTGTGGCCACCAGGAACAGTGACTCTGGAAGATAGTAAGGGCTCTCGTCCTCTCATTCTCTCATCCTATCATTATATCGTACAAAAAAGAAGAACAGCAATACTGACTCGAACTGTTAGTCCACGCGTCGAGAGACCAGCTCGTCCTCTTCCCCACCCCCTCATCCGACCCCAACGATCCCCTCAATTGGTCAACAGCTCGCAAAACCCTAAACTTCACGCTAGTCAGCTTCTTCGTTCTATGGACCTTTGTCCAGCTAGACATCGGCTTCACGGCATGGGGACCCATACAAGAAGAGCTGGGGTTCACGGTGGATCAACTTAACGCACAAGCAGCCGTCAACTATGGCGGTCTAGCAGTGGGCTGCATATTCTTCATGCCCCTGGTCCACAAATTTGGAAGACGCCCAATCTACATCTTCAGCGTTGCGCTGCAATTCGCATCCTGCATCTGGCAGGCGGAGATGTACACTGTGGGCGATCTGATGGGCGGCGGCCTGATCTCGGGCATCGGCGGCGCAATCAGTGAAACGATCGTGCAGATGACCATTGCCGATATGTTCTTCGTGCACCAGCATGCGACGATGAACGGGTGGTATGTGATTGTCCAGTCGGCCGGTGCATTCCTGGGCCCCGTGGCGTCGGGTTACATTGTCGTGGCACAGGGGTGGAGGTGGATGTGGTGGTGGTGTGTGATTTTCTTTGGTGTGACGCTCGTTTGCGTGGTGTTTTTGTTCGAGGAGTCGAAATACATTCCCGTGCTGGACAGCGTGGATGTCGTTCCGGCTGTGCCTTCCGTTGCGGATTCATCGAAGAATCCTAAGAATGATGACTTGGACATTACGAAGAACGTTGGTGAAACAATTGCCAGTCGGGTGCCTACTAACACCCAAATTATGCCGAAAACTTACTTCCAGCGAATGGCTTTGGTGACGACTACCGATGAGCCTATTTGGCCGCACTTTTACCAGCCTATTGTTGCTCTCTTCACTTTCCCCGCTGTTACCTATGCGGCTATCACATATGGCTCCACGTTGAGTTGGTTTGCGATTATGACTTCGCTGCAGGCTTCTTACATGATTCTCCCGCCATACAACTTCGATGCTGTGGGTGTTGGTCTCATGAACGTGGCTCCTTTTGTCGGGGCTGTTCTGGGGTTCCCCTTTGGTGGACACCTGAGCGATAAATCTATTCTGTGGCTATCTAAGCGAAATGGTGGTGTCTATGAACCGGAGATGCGTCTTTGGCTGGCGCTCCCTATTGCGGTAATTAGTCCTGCAGGTATATTGATGTTTGGCCTGGGTCTTGCCTATGTGAGTATCTCATGTTAGCAAGTTGAATTTTCGCTCTAATACTTCATAGGGAGTGCATTGGGCTTTACTTGCTGTCGGTTTTGGTTTCTTTGGGTTCTCACTTGCGTCCGTGAGCGGTATTGCGCTTTCGTATCTGATGGATTGTTACCAGGATGTGAGTATCGCAGATCATGTGGAATATTAGGATTACTCGCTGACATCTTGTTTCTTTCAGATCATCGGTGACGCACTAGTAGGAGTGATCTTTATGCGCAATATTTTCTCTGTGGTCGTCCTCTTCGCGCTCACACCATGGGTCGAAGGCATGGGTATGCGCGACTTGCACATCTTGGTTACGGTTATCGCCTTCGTTCTTTTGTTAATTCCTGTTCCTTTGCTTATCTGGGGTAAGAAGGCGAGAGTTGCTACTGCCCCTATGTACAGGAAGATGGCATCGAACCAACTCAGCCACCGTACTATTTAAGTATCATAACTTAAGCCAAACTCATATTCAGCTATTCTAATTTACCAGGCTCACAAAAGCGTGCAAATGCGCAATGTCCTAGTTCAACTCAACCTCACGAGAGCCGAATCAGGCCGAGAGAATTTGTTCAAAAATCATAAATTAAGAAAAGGTTCCAAAGAAGAGAATGACTATCTGGTATAAGTAAAATGAAAATGTGTATCCCTCCCATATTATAACAAAACATAACAAAAACCACTGTTTTGACCATGCAAACAGAGAAAAAGGACAGTGAAAGGAGCAAATTTACTCCTTGTTAATCTTGCTGAAGTTGTTGTACCCGGCAATCTCAATATTTTCCTCGGCCACGTAGGAAATGTGTCCAGTTGGCTTTTGAATACTGCTCACAGTGTCGTTCGAGTTCACAGTACCAGAGTTCTTAGAGACAAGAGTCTCTTCAGATGTACGAACTGTAGATCGGATATGGGACCAGAAGCCAGACTTCCCAAGCTGGAACAGAGGTCGGAGATTAGGCAGACAGGCCGCAATAATCCCGACTGTGGCTTCAAGACAAGTCCACACGACGACTGGGACTTGGTTGTCTATGATTTTGTTAGAATTTGTGCTTGGAGGATGGAGTTGAGGTACTTGCAGGTAATATCTGGACCAGCATCGACCAATCTGATCATGGCATACAAGCGAACGATGTCGAAAACGAAGGTCCTGGAATCAATTGTGTCAGTGCTGATCGCAGCTCAAGCTGAAAGGTAAAACTCACAGGCCACCAACAAGGAAGATACCCGACAGAAGCACCTTCTGGGACTTTGCAACAGGCAATGACCAAACAACCTTGACGGGCATGAGGAGAATGATGAGATCACAGAGAATGTTCGGGATCTGGATTCCATAGTAGAATTTGTATGGGTCGAGGCAGGCTCCTGGGATGGATTGATCCCAGAATTTGTTCGCGGGAATGCAAAGCAGAGCACCAGAAACAAAGACGCCAACAACCCAGGTAAGAACGACGACTGTCATAACATGCACACCGATGACCATGTGTCGAACGGCAAACAGGCGCTTGTATAGTGCCAAGATTGAGAATTTCACAAACGCCACACAGCTGGTGTACACGAAGTTGTTGGAGTATCCGATCTGATTAGGGTTAGGATGGGAGGTAAAAGTGGCTTTGCGGGTGGCGTACCTGGAAGTACACAATCAGATTCTTGGCTGGGACCATTGTGATGTGTGATCCAAGTCCATTGAATAGAACTATAGGATAGTTAGTATTTCGACCGAGTCTCTTCTGCAACGCAGACACTCACGAGTAACAACTCCACTGGAGCAGGCATATTTGAAAAACAGAGCCACCAGAATCAGCCAATCGTCCAGGAACAATCTGCTGCCTGTCATTCGTCGGGCTACCAGACGCAAAATAACGGCGAGGGTAGACAACGTGTAGGCAAATACGAGTGCGATTTTGATAGGCCGAACAACGTCCTGGTTCGGGTGCTCAAAGTCGCCCTCGACCCATGTGGCACCGGAAGAAGGTTGCGCTGAAGACATGTTGGGGGCAGTAGTCAAGTGGATCAGCACCTTAAACACAGGCAAGGCCAAACGAGAGAGAATTGTTGGTTTGAAAGATTTGGAATCATCGTGTAAGGCTGCGCCTCTTAATATACTTTCAAGGATCTGAGATAGGGGTGTCAAGGACCTTCTTGCAATGGAGACATATCATATTGAGCATCAAAAATCTAAATGCCGCAAAGTGACATGAGCTGTCTATGCGTCACATAGATCATCTATGAGACGCGATCCGAGTGCATAAACATGCTCGCAGCCAAGGAAGAAGTTGTGTGCGAACCAGGACTCCAGATCGATAGCCGCAACGACCTCGCATCGAAAGGCAATAAGTTTTTAATCAGAGGCTTGCCAGATCATAAACAATGTGAATCTAATGTGCGCTTTGAAGTTGTGGCATTACCCAATCGGATGCGCGTGTTTGGAGACCTTTTCCGACAGATCACCTCGGAGAATAGATGTATCAGATCGGCTCTGCCACTTGGTGCTCCACTTGGTTGCAGAGGCTTCTCCAAGAACCAGGTAACGGGATGTGGTGAAACTGAGATTTATGATTGCTTCTCTTGTTATCGAGACTGAAGAAAGTGATCGTGAATCGAGCACATATTGCCCATTCTTCGATTTTGAGCACACTTTGGTCCCGCATTGGCGACAATTCAAATCAGAAGCCACCCCTTTCTTCTAAGCAAGGGATCAATAAAGAGACTCATGCTAATTTAAGCTCGCGGGGTAGAGCTTCCGGACAAATTGCCGGAAGTTCAATGGCGCAGATGTGTCGGGTCCATGTCCATTGAGGGGAGACTGATGCCCAGGAAGAAGCGCGATCATCGCTCAATAATTGGGATATCGGCGGGCCCCTAGATACCTTTCTCAGTTGCTCGCATCAAGGTCCTCCCATATGATTGGATAGCTGGTCTAAACAGAGAATCTTCAGTACATGAGAGGAGCTGAAAATGGGGCTCGGCTAGCTCCGTCCGAGCCACAAGGCGATATGTCGATTGTATCTCATACTGTACTGTACACCTTCAATCATCGTCCACATGGTGGTATCTGCTGTCAACCGTTTGAAATAAGTTACTACGCGCATGACAGCACCTTTGTTGTGGATAGTCTACACATCCCACGTCTCATGGAGATCGACAGTCTTTTACTCTTTTCGGGGTCAAGGGACATTGAATCCCCTATATTCTCCTACAGATGACAGAACAAATGACTTGGTTATTCACAAGCAAAATGGGAATTCTGACTCAGACAACGCCTCATTGAGCTGACAAACAAGAGCCATTTCCTATGGATTTGGCATCATTGCATTGCCTATGCATAAACGAGACTTGTGTATCTCTTTTACAAATGAACCAATGTACTCCGTATGGCAGGTCAACTCGCTTTCCAACGGCAGAGGCAGACACTCTTCTGTCCGGAACTCTGTTCTCCTGTGCAGATCCTACCACACTTCATCCCCGGGGAGGACTGCGTCGGGGATTAGGTCCCCGCAACTCAATACAGCATTTTGCAAGTCCAACTTCCCGCGTCGTTCTGGTCGCCCTTGCCATTATACTTTGCCTGGTAAGGGTAGTGGCAAATAGGACGCTGGCGCAAAACTTCGTCGGCCGTCGTATCGTTCTTCCACTTTGTAGCGACAATTTCATTGGGTGCAGTTCCGTTCTCGACCCAAGCCATCATCGCTAGAACAATGTCGTGGCGCGAGTCTCGATATCCAGGAGTGCTGTAGGTTCCAGTATTGATTGTTGCAGCTTGGTCTGGACCGGCGATGTACCAGGGAGCATTCATGTTGTCAGGGGTGGAAAGACAGTGTCTGTTGGGGGTTGCAATGGTGAGTTTGACTTTCTTTATTTGGGCTCATTGTGGGAGTGTCTGAACTTACTCCATTCCAGGGATGAGAAACAGGCGATAGAAATCATCCATCTCGATTCCTTGGGGCTCCACGGCACTGGAGGCCTGGTCGTAGTAATAGATACTGGCATCTGGGGAGACATAGGCATCTGACAGCCCATGGTAATGAAGGAACTTGCCGCCGCGCTTCTGGAAGTCGCTGATGTCAAACTTGTCCGCGGTCGCATTTCCAGGGTTCAATCTCTCGGCGAGCTGGACAGTGCTATAGTCGAGGTCCTGCCAGGAAAAGCTATCCCCAAGACCCATGAGATCTCGAGGATACCAGTACTGCTGTTCGATTGTGCTATTCTCGCCCAGTCCAACATTTCCCAGTAACCATGACGCCTCACTGCCCAGCCACAAGTGACCATACACGAATGTTTGATTCACATCGACCCAATCATTGTACAGCTTGTGCAATGTAGTGAGCTGGTCAGCAGTGAGGCATTCATCCGTCAAGCTAGTCGCATTACAAGCCAAAGTATTAGCATTGAAATTGCAGCCCCGCGGGTCCGAGATGATATTGTCACTGAGGCCATCTTGTGGATCACATTGTTTGATCACTTCTGCGGCCAAAATGTCGAACATCTTCTCGGGGATCGTATGGGACGAATTTGCGGGTGCCTGATAGGTTGTTTGTTTCAGATTCCACAGTTGCTGGTGGGTTGTCCACCATGCAGGCGCACCAGCAATCACACCGTCATAGTCCTCAGGATACATCTGCATATTCTTCATGCTCTGTCGTCCGCCGGTTGAGCATCCGTAGAAGTAGCTGTACTCGGCGGCGGAGCCGTACCATTGGTTGATCAAAAGCTTCCCCAGGATAGTTGTTCCATGCCACGCTCTGTGGCCCCAGTCGATCACGGCTTCTGGTCTACCAATTGCCCAGGTTCCGGTGGTATCGATACCTGTGTGGCCAAGATTGCTGGATAGAGTGGCGAATCCATAATGGTTTCCAGTGCCCTAAGCAGTAGTATTAGCGCAAGCAAAGATATCTATCTAACTGCACTTACCATATCCACCCAATTGATACCCCCTCCGGCGGCAGCTGAACTGTTCATGGTTAGCATCATGGGTTTCTCATGGTGTCAAAGCTACATACAGCAGACGACCATTCCAATCATATGGCAGGATCATTCCAATTAGATAGCTTGAGTTCCCCTCAGAGGCAACATTCACCTGAACGGCACACGACTCGGGGAGCTTGGTGGGGTATTCCGTGGAGGAAGTATAGTTCATGGGGTTGAAAGCGCCATTTTCAGGGATGTATGTCACAGATTGGACGACTGCATTGGTGCCATTTGCATTGATGAACCCTTGGAACGTGGATGTTTTGCATTTGGCATGGTTGGCCGACGTTGCAGCCGCCGACATGCATCCCACCAAGGACGCAACAACTGCCACTTTTTGAATCCACATGATTGGACTTTTTTCGGAAAAGACAAAGAGAAACTCACACCAACTTGCAATGCTAGAATTGTTTGAGTGGCCTTGATCCAGGTATTTATCTCCATCAGGCTGACCCTGGTCCCGAATATCCCTCAAACGCGTCATGTCCAACAGCTCACCGAGGTGGCTCGACATGGATGTTGCGGGAAAAGAAGGGGACATCTGGAGGAAGAAATGATCGTCAGGAACAGTAATGAAGTGGAGTTTTTGCTTCTGCAGGCTGCATGTTAATCCTCACTAGGTTGTTCCAAACAAAGTGAAAGCGACGGAATTCAGAAATAGTCGAAAACGCCGCCCATCGACGTACAGATATCTCTCTATGTATTATCAGATGGTTTACTTCTATTTTGATAGTATAAGGGATCTTCATTATTCGGCGTCGACTATCACTATAATCTAAAGATGTGTTGTGATCCCGTACGCTGGCAAAAATAAAGGGTTTGACGAGAAGAGGATGAGGTCACAAGATTTCAGTAGAAGCTTGAGTACGCGTACATGCTTAGAAACTTGGTAGATTGTACTATATTCAACATATACTCGGTGCAATATATGGAGCGTCAAGTAGATCTTGAAGATCCCCGATATCAACACAACCTTGGAAAATATGCGGAGACTAAGCCTATTTGGGCAAGTATAAGGCCGAGCCTCGGCTTTAGCCTTGAGCCGTCATGGGCTTCCTGATGCCTTCCTAGTAGATGCTATGTTTAGATATGATTGAATCGCCGGCATGTTACAAGTCAAAAGATGGTGACTGCTAGTATGTCAAATTCGGAATACTTTGTATGACTTCACTTCGGTAAAGGATACTTGACCTTCAACCAAGCAAAAAAGCTCAGAGATTGGCAAGCATATCAGGGGAAAGATTCGCGCCCATCATAGCACCCCAAGTCTTCTCCGATACTTCATCATAGAGCTCCGGCTTCTCAACAAAAAAGAATTTATTCACTGAGACGTGGACCGCCCGTGCATACAGCTCATCGCCGGGCACGCTCACCCCCTTCCCGTCCACCATCTCTTGCCCAGAGATCATCTTTGTGACCACGCCAGTGACGAAGCTGATTGGGATGAACACATCTCTCGGGAAAATATCCGGAAAGTTTCCATTGTCAGTCAAAAGAGGCGTTTCCACCACTCCAGGGCATAGAGCATTCACACGGACTCCTTCAAGCCAGAACCTCGCTCCAATTGAGCGAGTAAATCCAGTCAGCGCATCTATTTTTTGGTCAGTCTTTTGTACTTCCCACGTTATATTTCATTGCCTCTTAACTCACGTTTGGTGGCCGAATAAACCGGCGTTAGCACACAAGGATAAAGACCTCCAATGCTAGACGTCAAAATCAAATCTCGTTCGCCCTTAGTCTCTTCCGGAGATTGTCGGAAATAATGAATTGCTAGGTAACTGGTGTACAAAACACCCTTGAGATTGACATCGACAATGCTGACATCAGGCTCAGGTGGGATCCCAGTCTCAGAGGTGGGAGGAAAGAAGTCGGTGTATTCAGCAGCTCCGGCGTTTGCAAAGACAAAATCCAGTCGACGGGAGCCACTGAAGATCTGGTCGAAGACGGTGGCTAATTTTTGATATTTGCGCACATCGGCTTGGTAGAACTTTGTGTTGGAGAGTGCTGCTGTTGCTTTTTCGCCTCGCTCTTGGCTACTGCCGATGATGTTGACTTGCCACTTTCCTGTTTTGCTGAGCTCTTCAGCGACGGCGAGGCCAATCCCGCTTGCTGTTTAGGTGTTTTGGTTAATTCATGACATCACAGAGGTGGGATATGCAGAAGATTCTTACTTCCGCCGGTGATAAGGGCAACTTTCAGATCAGACATCCTGGTATGGAAGGGAGGAGATGGTAAAATGTAGAATCGACGGTATATGGGTTTTATATTGCGAACAAAGAGGTTGAAGAGAAATGCATGTCGGCAGAGAGGGGGGGGTCGAGATCGGCTTTGGTAGCTTGACACTAACAGGCAGCTGAGATGCACCGCCGCGATAGTATCTCTCCTTCAATTCCCATCATTGGAAGAACACGATTTGTACCCACGGAGAGGGGGCCGATGCCCTTCTTTCTAGGGTTTGATTGGATAAGAACTCCATGCACCTGTGGACCCCCATGCAGCTACAATGATCTCGGTTACTGTAGACAATCCTTTAAGCTCACGGTAATTGGCTTTGAACGTCCCAGGATCCTGTGATTTCAAATTCAGTCATACTAACACAAGATCAGTATTGTCGCATCTTCAGATGTGGCGAGAAACAGTAGGCGCCTAGGTACGGGCCAATAGGGCCTCATATTTGACAAAGAAAGTGTATCAGGACAATCCTTGTATTTCCAACGAGAGTTATTCTTCATTTCATCTCTGCCTTTTCAATAAGGTCCCCTAGATGAAACCAGTAGATCGGACCTCTAAAGGCCCTCGCATTCCATACTGTATGTATGATACTCTTGACGCGAAGCTGTGCCTGTAGGGAAAATGTCACCATATCATCGCTCTTGGTAATAATTGCCGCCTGTTCTTCGGCATCTGTGATCTCGAAACTGGCCACCAGATAAGCAAGCGTAGTGCATGGTATAGACCTTCTTGTTACTTGCATCACCATGTCGAATTCGGCGGTTATAGCTCTAGAGAGCAATAAGGCTTCTTCATCACGTTGTCCAAAGGGGTACTCAAGCCGATGAATAATAAGCAATGCAGCAAGGCGAAGCACTTTAGCCTGAGCAACCATGCGAACGACTTCGCCTTGATGAAATTGCTCCATAAATTCAGCCGGCGGTGAGGGCAACCATTGTTGCAAACAGACTTTAATAACATTTAGTTGTTTTGCAATGCTGACATCCATCTTTCCGCCCATTTGTCGCAGTAGACTGGCCACTTCACAAATGTCATATAGATAAGCAAACAGACCAGAGCTCAGCCCGACATAGCGATCGACAACATGATTGCGATCACGTTCCCCGATTCTGATTGTTGGTATCTCCGATTTCAGAAGACAATCAAGTGTCTCCGTGGTGACAAGACACATCAGGAAATCCATGGTCATCGAATCCATCGTCAGAAGCCGTGGGTACATCGGTTTAACCAAAGAAAGCGTGTAGCGAGATATAAGAAATGGCTGTCCATGTGCAACATGCATAGCAAAAGTCACCATTGCAACGCCAATTCCTAACGCCGTGATCAAATCCTGGTCGTGGGATATTTGCAGAGAGCGAAGCCCAGACACGGCCATTGCAGCTCGTCGGTGCCCAATTTCAAAACTGACTTTGTTGTATTGGGCATATTTATCACCAAACAAAACTGCAGTACAAGCTACTGTTGCATGCTTTAGAATAGATGTTGGTCGAAGCAATATTTGGATGAAGGATTGATGGTGTGATTCATGGAAGCTTGAACCGATTAAAAACTTATCGAGTGGGGATGGAGCGACGATATCTTTCATTAGGTTCACAAAATGTCGTTCCCACTGGTCAAGATCAGGAAAGAGGATTTCGTTGTTTCCGAGTCCATCATTGAGCGACTGATAGAACTGAGGATAAGGTGTGTCCAGTGATATCGTGGAAACGGTGGTTGAGCTGTGAGGACCTGACTGCGAGTAGGAATTTGGAAGATTATACAAAAGCTTTCTTCCTTTTCGAGGCCTTCGACCTGTCTTGGCCATACTCCGTGTTGTTTGGCAGTTGTGATTGAGGCGTTCGCATCTTTCGCATGGGGCTGTCAGGTTCTGTCGACGACACTTCTCTTTCAAGGTGTGACATTGATCGCAAGCTCGTTTAGGTTCCTGGGGAGGCATTGTGGTGACTTTAGGCTCTTTGAGTCAGGTAATTGCTTCGATGGACATGCTTCCACGCCATAAATCGTTTGATATCAGACACTGCATTTGATGATATAGACATAGAACGCTTACCGTGGTTCCAATCGTTCCTCGTATGCTACACACCCAAGTCAGAGGCTGATTTTGGTCCTACAAGACCCCATTAGAAGTGAACGCAGAGGCAAAAGAGCAAAGTCGTCGGAAGCCAAGAAGTTGTCCTGATAAGCTCTCGGGTGGACTTGACTAAACCGCTCAAGCGCGGATTTGCGGGGAAGTAAATAGTTTCTCATTAACTTCGTCTTCTTCTGCTTCTTCCTCTTCTTCCTCTTCATTTTACCACTGCTTCACACACTCCAGTTGGGTACATAAAACAAACTTCAACAGTTCAAAGTATCCGCCATGCTCCTCCAAACAGCTTCGGGCAGTCTGCCATGAATCCAATATCCGCCATCTCCTCCATCCCGTCCCAGTGCTTTCCACGTCACCAACAAATCATCCAAGTGACACTTGGTCTCGCGCAGAACACCACAGTAGTCGACACCTCCCTGAACAAAGAGCGGGTGCTCTCCCTGAATATCGATATCGTAAAGAGGCAGGCTCTTCCAGGATGCGACCCGGGGTTGAGCTGCACGGCTACCGTAAGACTTAGGGACCAAAGGGTTTTTCTTGAGCCGGCGGTGCTGCTCTACCACTTCTCCGACACACTCAGGCTGTTGAGCCTCGTCGACTGTGTGTCGGATGTGAGCTGCCAGGCGCGCCATCGACGGGGAGCTATATTCGCTTGACGGCATCGGGTCTGGCAAAGGC